>NC_088329.1:662500-1382500 GCF_036884655.1 Musa acuminata AAA Group | reverse complement strand
TCCCCAAATGCCGTGCTCCCCCTTCCCCCTCGTCCTCCGCTGCCGCCCCTAATGTCGCCGGGTGCCGCTGCCGTCCGCAGTGGGAACGCTTCCCGTCCCTGCAGCGCCGCTGTCGCCGAGACCCGCCCCGTCTCCATCTCGACCCCGTCGGTGTCTCGATCCGTGAGTCTATTCTTCCCTCGTCTCTTCTCCGCGAAAAGTATTTTTTTTTAATTTTCCCCCTTTCCTTCGCCCGCGGATTCGGTTCCGGATTTTAGGGTTTGGAATGAGCCCCCATAGGGTTCGTTCCAGGCCCCGATCCCAACGTGGGTTGTCGTTTTTGCCGGCCATGGGTTCTTTCTGAAAGAAAATCTGGTTCTTGAAAGCTAGGGCTAGGGTTTTGCATGCTATTTATTGAGAATCTAGCTGTATTTTCGCCGCAAGATTTTGTCTTTGGCGAAAGGAAAACACGAGCAAGAGAACTACAAAGGACATAACTATTTTTTGGTTCTCGTTTTGGTTGTTTTGCAGGCTTTTGCTGTGCGTCCCTAGCGGTGTAGCAGGCTCTTCTTTTGTTGGGAGATGGTGGACTCGGTGAACGTGGTCTTGGAGTTCTTGAAGAAAAATCGGTTTACCAACGCCGAGGCTGCTTTACGGGGGGAGCTCAATGCCCGACCAGATTTGAACGGGTTCCTTCAGAAGCACCTTGCTGAAGAGAAAGAAGTGGGAAGAACTGTTGGGGAAGTTGATAGTGTGAGGCAACAAAGTACCAGCTCGCAGATTGCTGAGAGTTCTAAAGAGTTTGTTGTAAAGGAGATTGAAGTAGGAGGGATTGGAAATGGATTCGGCAGCAAAAAGGGTTGCGGTCTTGGTCAGGGTAGGGAAAGCGGTTCGGTAGATCTTTACCCTTGGAATTTTATTTCCACTGCCAATACTAGTTCTGTTTCGAAAAATACTGGCACTGGAAACAACTTTGCTGACATCTTGATATCGGAAGAACCAAAGCATCGACGGGGTTCTTTTGTGTTGGAAAAGAGAGATCGTGCTGTTGGTGTTGAACCTGATTGGCCGGTGGAGCAAAGGGTTTCTTATGATATGGACATGGATAAAACTGATGTTGAAGTGAAGCCTAACATCAGCCAAGTTATTGATCATAAAGATCAAACTGCCTACTGTCAGGGCCATTTTCTTGATGATCCATGGGTGAAAAGTGGGGATCCCGGATGTTCTGTGAAGACAGTTTTTCCATTTCCCATGGATAATGCCTCGTCCGGTTATATAGGACATGCTAGTGAAAGAAGAGAGTTTAAGCATAAAATTAATAGTGATGACATTAGGGAATCAACAAAAGAGGAGCTAGATGCTGTGAGCAGATCATCCTTTGATGGGAAGTCTCTAGATAGTGCAGAACAAATTTTTTTTAAGAATTTTGATGGACCAGTTTCTGGTGGACATCACAGGGATGAGCTACCGAGGCTGCCTCCTGTACGGCTTAAATCTGAAGACAAATTAGTCAACCTGCAGTGGGAGGAAAAGGCTGATTGTCATGAATCTGGAATGAAGCCATCCAATGCTGATACTACCTTTATGATCGGATCTTACCTTGATGTCCCCATCGGGCAGGAGATCAACTCCTCAGGTTTGCAGTTGCTGAGTTTTTAATTTGGTTGGTATTGTGTAAATAAGCTTAGTTGTGGCACATTATGTTTCTGCAATAGATAAGGGCAAAATAGCTGTCCACTTTCATGGCCATAAATAAAGATATGCCTATTGCATCACATTTTTGCCCTAAATTTTTATAGTTTCTCCCTTCACTTGCTATAACTGGAGGAGAATGTGTTTTCGAGAATTAGGTACGTCAATCTATGTAGGGATTGACTTCTTTTGTAATTTTGCTATCATTGAGATTATAGCAGGCTCACAATCTGCCTTCGAGAAAGTCCTGCAGAACATAGGGATTGCCTTCTTTTGTAGTTTTGCTAGCATTGAGATTATAGCAGACTCACAATCTGCCTTAGAGAAAGTCCTGCATAAGTTAAGACTGACATTATAAGCACATGACAAGTATTGAATTTTTTATGTAGTTTACTGATTGGACTCAGAATTTTTTATCAGTCACCTAACTCGCTTATCTTTGGGTTGACGTTTTGAGATCTCATTCAGTATTTTCTTGAAGTTACTATATTAGTTGGTAAAAACTTTGTCGGATTATTTCAAGGTCATGAGATTAAAATCCATCATCACCATTTGTTGTTTGCATAATTTAGTAAATAACTGTCAATTATCTGCTCAAGAATACCTGCACTGCACCAACATATTTACTGATCTCAGAGGCTTATATAAATATGTATTGTCTTTTGTGTTAAGTGTGTTTCGTTGGGATCGGCTTCTCGATCCTAAACAGTTTTTTGATGCTTCTTATAATTTGAGTTCCGATTCTTATATTTTATATCATGCTTCTAGTCCTGATGCTGATTGACACATTTCTTGTTCACTCCAAATAAATGTGCTTCAGCACATGCCATAGTTAGTGACTAAAAATTGGTAACCTTGATTTTCAATTCAATTGATTTAAAAATCCACTTATGAAACTTGGAAACAAGAAGTTGAAGAACATAATTGTACTTGTCGTCAAGCATTGGAAGCCTCAAAGATGATTCCAGAATATCTCTTACACTCTTCTTTAATTACTATAATCTGGGCCTCTCTAGAGGCAAGTGCATTTCTTTTGTATGAGTTTGCTAGGTTTCCTTAACAGTTGGTGGAAACCTGATCAGATTGTTAAAACTGGTGGTTTAAGCTGAAACCTGATTTTTTTCATGTTTTATTTCAAGGACGGCAGTGCAGAGCCATTTGGATGAGAGACTGTAGATCCTGTCTTTTTGGCTCATGAATATGTTACTTGGGCCAATCTGCAGATTGTCATTCCCCCCACACACACACACCCCACCCCCCCCACCCCCCCCCCCCCCCCCCTTCCATTTTTTTTTTGCTTGCATTGATTGCCTAGTCCCATGACTCCCATCATAACCTTGAATCTTGACTTTTCAGGAAATATAAATTTGAGGTTTATCTGTTGATATTACAATTGATTGTTTTAAGGTATTTTGATGTTATACTTCCTATGATGTGTATTTGATCGATACATATGATCCTTGTTTTTTCACAAATTGGCACTAATAATTCAAATATATATATATAACAGGTGGCAGGCGAACAATTGGAAGCAATTGGCTGTCTGTAAGTCAAGGTATTGCCGAGGACACTTCCGATTTGGTATCTGGTTTTGCTACCGTTGGTGATGAATCACTTGATTACCCAAACGAGTATTGGGATTCTGATGAATATGATGATGATGATGATATTGGATACACAAGACAGCCCATTGAAGATGAAACCTGGTTTCTGGCACATGAAGTTGATTGTCCAAGTGATAACGAAAAAGGAACAGGTCATGGGAGTGTGCTTGATCATCAGGATCAGGCTCCCATTAAAGATGAAGATGACACTTCTTTTGCTGAGGAAGACTCATACTTGTCAGGCGAGCAGTATTTGCCAACAAAAAATGTTGAACAAGTTGCTATTTCAGCAGGATCAATGGGTCATAAAATGCTAGAAATGTATGACAAAACAGATGAAAGTGATCTGATAGCTCATTATGATGGGCAGTTGATGGATGCTGAAGAACTAAGTTTGATGCGTTCGGAACCTGTCTGGCAAGGTTTTGTCACACAAAACAATGAATTGATGATGTTAGATAATGGGAAAGGCCCCAACGATGTTGGACGAAGTCATCAGGAGAATCCTTTTACAGAAGACGATCAGCATGGTTCAGTCAGGTCAATTGGTGTGGGAATAAATAGCGATGCTGCTGAGATTGGTAGTGAAGTTCGTGAGAGCTTGGTCGGAGGAAGTAGTGAAGGGGACACAGATTTCTTTCCTGATCACGGTGTCAGTGCAAGTGGCAGAAGTTATCATCAAAATGATACAACTGATATTGATATGCATAGACCAAAGAGAGAAAAGATGAGGGGAAATAAACAGGATGGTGACATTTTGGCATGTAAAAATGATATAAGCCTATCAGGAGTGAGCACTGATGGTGGCTTTTCCTTCCCTCCTCTTCTGAAAACCGGAAGTATGCTGGAGGCTGATTCTGGCAAATCATTATCTTCAAGCAAAACCAATGCTGATCGTAGTCCTGATGAGTGTGCAAATGGCATAGCTACAGAGGATATGCTCGCCACTTGGAGAAGAAAAGGTAGTGATTCTTCTCCTGTAAAGAGCTCCAGAGATGAGGAGATTTCTGATGTGGCTAGATCAAGAAACTCGAGTGCATCATCAGGCTCGAACTATGGCTATGCTGTAACAGAGAGCATTAGTAAAGGGCACCATGAAGCCAATGAAATAAGTGAAGAAGACCGTGGAGCAACACTAGAAGATGAAGAAGCAGCAGCATTGCAGGACCAAATAAGACAGATAAAAGTTCAGGAGGAGGAATTCGAGACTTTCTATCTCAAGATAGTGCATCGGAAAAACAGGCATGCTTATATTCATCATTTTTTTGTTTTCAGCAGTATTCTGATCAATGCATAACTGGGTTTTGAACATGTGTTTTTGTGTTTCCTTCTTTTCTGATAACAATCTCCTGCTGCTTCTCCATGATACACATGTTTTGGTCCATTTTTTCTTTGTTTGGGAAGAAAGTGCTTTGACTTACACATGTTCATTTTTTGTTTTTCTGCTCTTACATTGTATTTTCTTTTTGCCACTTGCAGAACTGGCTTTGAAGAAGACAAAAACTTTCATGTGGTTCCGAATTCTGTCATTGCTGGACGTTATCATGTTACTGAATATTTGGGTTCTGCTGCATTTAGCAAAGCTATTCAGGCACATGACTTGCACACTGGCATGGATGTTTGTGTGAAAATTATCAAGAATAATAAAGATTTCTTCGATCAGAGCCTTGATGAAATTAAGCTTTTGAAATTTGTCAACAAGAATGATCCTGCTGACAAGTACCACATCCTACGTCTGTATGATTATTTCTATTATCGGGTGAGTAAATTCTTATATTTCGACCACTCAATTCATAATTGCTGTTCTAAGTTGGGTTCTTTTTACTAGTTTTGAGTTTTCCCGATTATTTTGTTAACCAATTTAACCCTATGTATTATGTATCTCTATCTTGGAGTATTTTAAGTTAAATAAGTTAAATCTATACGATGATGCAGTGAGTTTGGTACTGTTTAGTATCTCATTTTGCATTGTGCCTATGTGTATTGTGTGTGATAGATCTTAAAACATTTATTTGATAGAAAAAAGTGTTATTTGGTTTAGTCTGATTGATGTTTTTTACTTGTTCAGGAACACTTGTTGATAGTTTGTGAACTTCTCAAAGCCAACTTATATGAATTTCATAAATTCAACAGAGAATCTGGAGGAGAAGTTTATTTCACAATGCCTAGGCTTCAGGTTACATGGAATAGCCACTGCCTGTGATCACAATTTTTTTTTGTCTCACTAAAATTGCTAATTTGTGATTTAAATTACATCTGCAGTCAATTACAATCCAATGTCTGGAGGCACTTCGGTTTTTGCATGGTCTTGGTCTTATTCATTGTGATTTGAAGCCTGAGAATATATTGGTAAAGAGCTACAGCAGGTGTGAAGTTAAGGTTATCGACCTTGGTAGCAGCTGCTTTGAAACAGATCATTTGTGTTCTTATGTACAGTCACGATCTTATCGTGCTCCTGAGGTTATTTTGGGTCTCCCATATGACAAAAAGATAGACATTTGGTCACTGGGATGTATCTTGGCCGAGCTTTGCACCGGAAATGTAAGTTACTAACTTGGACTTCTTTCCAATGCATGCCAGTCATTGAAGTTCTTGTTGTTTCACATCTTTTTCATTCAAACTTAAAATTTGTGCAATTGTATGTTTAGCTAGCTTCTCTCTCCACGTGTATATTCAAGTCTTAATTAAGTTATGTAGTTTTTGTGCTGATCCCTTAACTCGTATATTCTGTTTCTCTTATACTTGTGATGTCTGATTATTGAGAATAGTTCTTGTCCAAGGTTAACAAGGCCAGTCTTCCATAAGAAAGGGAACTTTCTTTCGCCAATGGCATTTTTTACAAGCTTATGCTTATCAGTTGTCAGAATAATACATTTAATATAGTCTGTTAAGTTGTGTTGTTCATGTATTGTCAAGTTCTACTTTAATTTAACTCTAACTTCTTGATTATAGATTTCGAATACTAGAAGAAAAATATGATCTCTTTGTATTAGGTTTCTGCTGAGCACATCTTCCAGTAAAGTCGAAGCGAGACTTGTTTGTTGTCTATTAATTACTTCAATTCATTTTTTTTCTTGAATGTTTGCTCATCTTTTTGTTTCCTAGGCACGTAGATATGCCTAAATGTGGTTTTTTATGTTCATATCTATATGGGCATTGTTTTAAGATCCAAAGGGGCTAAAGGTATGATAGCAAGAATGGCTGGGAAGAGATATGGAGCCCATCTTTAAGTGTTGGTATAAAGCTGTAAAAATTAACATGTTACGGAAGGAACTCATTGTTGGCCCAATTTTACTATTTAAGTAATTGTTCTCTGAATCTTGATTCGTTCACCTGTAATTCTTCCGTGTTTGCAGCGTGATTTATTGTTGAAGGATTACTTTTTGTTTATTCACATAATTTGTTTATGTCATTTGGATTTCATGCTTAAATTGTGGTCCGAAAGAATAGCTCTTCATCTCTTGGTTATCCTTCTCGCCCAACATGAAGACCTCTTTATTTTCCATCTTGGTCTTGCTACGAAGCTTGTATTCACTTTTAGTTGATCTGGTGTAAGTTCTCTTAGAATTTACTAGGTTTTGAGTGACAATATACTTGAACTTTTGCCACTACAAGATTCATCATGTAAGAGCAATCTGTATTCATTTATCTGCAGGTTCTCTTCCAAAATGACTCTCCTGCAACGCTGCTGGCTCGTGTGATTGGGATCATTGGCCCCATTGACCGAGGGTTGCTTGCAAAGGGACGTGATACATACAAATATTTCACAAAGAACCACATGTTATATGAAAGGAATCAGGTTTGAGATCTCTCATATATGACCCATCACCAATAATAAGTTTCTGATGATCTTTTGCTTTTCTCTAGTGCTTAGACTTAAACGATAGATATGCATGCTAGTCTGGGACAAAAAAGCCCGTATCATATGTGAAAGCTCTTCATGTTCCACATCCCTGCATGGAAATATTTAAAAATAAGATAGTTGGATGATGCATCTCAGATGCTTCAACTCGCATCTTTAGATATCTTTTCCCATCGGATGATTGTACATACACTTGATGCTTATTCTTCAGTTTGCCATTCGTTTATGACTTCTGCACAATTACTCTGTATCCTTGGCGGGTCCATACCCTTTTTCCTCTGGTATAAACTATGAAGGATTTGTGTTATACAAAGTATATTTCTTGTAGACAGTATTTTTTTGCATGTTATGTAACATAATCTGACAAGCATTGAATTTCAACTACACTTCTTTCCAGGAAACCAATCGGCTAGAATATTTGATCCCAAAGAAGACGTCAGTACGTCACCGGTTGCCAATGGGTGATCAAGGCTTTATCGATTTCATTGCTTATCTTCTGGAAGTAAACCCAAAGAAGCGACCAAGTGCCTCAGAGGCTCTGCGGCATCCATGGCTGTCCCATCCTTACGAACCAATATCATCTTGACTTTTCGTGGTGGCGGATGCTCGACCTTCACCAGAGAAAGTTGTGATGTGCATCATCAGCCGATGCATATCTGCGGTTGTGGCACGCGAAGCAGCAAGATTAGCAAATGGAAAGAAGCCGTTGTCGAATTCAAGAAGCTGCTTACCAGATGTTGTAATTGAACTTTGCTAAATTTGTCTTGAAGTCAGGATGTGATGTAGGTGTGTTGCCTTCTGTGGGAAGAAGGACCATGTCCTGTTGTATATGATGTGATTATTGTTGAGGTTTTACAAAGTGTCGGTGCTGCCCGCCCCCCCCCCCCCCCCCCCCCCCAGTCTTAACATTTATGCCAAAATGTTAAATGGCTACTATTAACTGCAGTGAGAAGTTCTCATGCAATTAGAAGTTGGGAGCATGCGTTCTGGACAAACTTAGTTGGTTGCCCCAAAGGGACTAATATTTCCACTGTATGCTTTTACCACATTGCCCCTTTGTGAGTGGCATACTTTCTGGTCTGATCCCTCTCTGGTTTGGCATTGTGTCTGACTTCATCACTGATATCCAGTGGAATGGTGAGTTTATTTACGCCTTATTTCATTCCTTGCTGGTCGAGAAGATGCTGTGATTGAGGGCAATGTCAAACAAAGTCTGTCTTTGCCCGGTCAAGATGTGTCGAGGCAAGGAGATTTTTTGACTAATAAATATTATATTACAGAATTTGGTTGTTCATGACGGGTGGAGCGTGGAGAGACGGGGTGGGGTTTGCCTGTGAAGATTATAACCATTGCATTGCATACTATGGTTGGTTAGCATGGATGGAGAGATGCCTGATCGAAAAGGCAACATCAAGCATATCACATGCTTTTGCTTGATCAAGACACATTAAGTGGAGGTAGACACTTTTGATTATGAATAATCACATTAAGAGGAGATGCATTGATTGCGAAGACCACATCTGAATCACCACACGCTTTGGTCGAGAAGACCATGTCAAGGTTAGAATGTATTATTCCTATAAATTGATACGACATATAAGTTGATTAGAAGTAGCATACGAGTCCATTTCCATTTCATCCCCGAATGCCTTTTGTGTAGCATCAAAGGTTGGGTTGAAAGGAGATTGTCATGGTTGTTGACTTGAGTTGGCTTCTTTTTCCATGTACAATAATATGGCTCATGTCATTGAGGGGTGGGTTGGTTGGAAAAATCATATATACATATACTTTAGTTTAATACAAATAATAATATTATGACAATAAGATTCACTAAGCTGGAAAACGAAATGAATAATAGCTTGAGTATTGCTATATGATGATGAGATGACAATAAGATTCACTATATTTTTCATACTCAAAATATTGAACTAGAGATGAGATGATGACAATTAGTCGTACCTTCGTCGGAGTCAGCTGATGTTGGAGAATAGAAGACAGACCTGCAAACAAAGCAAGAATGGAATATGAGATTTAGCCATGGTGATGGAAAGCAGGAAGGAGCAGGATGGCTACCCGTTCATGTTTTCTCCGGTGAAGCAGCCATAAGTCACACAGTGCAAATTTAACAGCAGTTGAAGATGAAATAGGTATAGAACTTAAAAAGTGATGCTACAAAAAGTTAAAAGAGAAGGTTTTACTCCTAATCCTTGACATGCAAAAAGGAGAAGAGGTGATGTAGCAATTCCTCTGCCGCTCTTTACATTTGCTCCTAAACTCTTTGGTGGTTTCCTGACTATCCTGCTATTTGTTTGAAGAGTACACATCCCTTTTTTTGTCTCCCTCTTCAGACTCGATCGGTTCATCTACTTAGCAACAATTTCCGTCAGATTGTTCACGGGCTTCTCAGCAACAGCGCTTTGCTGTTCTTTGTTTGCGCCAGCATTACCGGTGCTCTTGGTTTTCAGACTAGGCACGGCTGAATCCTTTACGTTCTTTGGAGAAGCGTAGCTGTTGCAGTTTGGTTTCTCCACGCCGTTGCTCTCGGGCAAAGCAAACGTTTGTTGTGGGGCATAGCTCGATTCAGCCGGTACCGGAACCATTTGCAGCTGCTGAGATGGAGGCAAATGAACAGACCCAGGAGGGAGGAAGACTCCAGTGCCAGGAACCGGGAGTCGGGGGGATGGGTGCCTCGGAGGAGCTGTCACCGTCCATCCAGCCGTTGCAGGGGGCGTCATGGTAGGTGCAGGGTAAGGCATAGCTGAAGAAGCCACCACAGGAGCTGCTGCCACAAATAGTGGCTGGACTCCATTAGGAGACATGCTTTGAGGATGGATCGAGGGTGCTTGCAGGACACCAGTAGTGGGAATGACCCCATAGTTCCTACGGCCTGATGGATGACGGGAGGAGTTTGGTGGCCTAGCTGATGATGGACCTGAGGCTGGATATACAGCAGATGAAGGGAAGAACGAGGCTTCTGAAGGAAGAGTCTTCTTCGGTCGAGATTTTCCAAAAGTTACAAGTATTCGTGGCTTGCGGAGGGAGGGGATAGCACGTTTGGCTAGATCCGCACTTTTCCCTTGCATCACCAGAAGACACCTGGAATGAAAAGCACTAATTGAAATAGGCTCCAATGATTACTCAAGGATATATTTAATGGACTCCAATTCAATTAAAAAACTACTGATTAGAGCCATGATCCGTTTTGGAACTTTGAGAAATTAGTTTTAGTAGTTCTATCATTTCACTCTAGATTGAAGTACAATGCAGATAATATGCTTGTGCATGGGTTTTTTTCTTTTGTGAGTGTGTGCGCGTGCATGGGTTTACATTGAAAGCCCTGGAAAATCTGATAGATGTATCAGTAGCTCTACTATCTTTTCCACAGTTGTACATGCATCAAGAGAGTGTTGAGCTATAATCCAGCAGGAAGGATTGAGACCTCATTTCAATCACCTCAAAATCAGTCATTGAGATTCTAAATCATAATATTAGCTCCAGTGAACATGGTCTACAATGTTCACAAAGCCTAGACTCGAAGATTCAGCATTCTAATATATGCCTTAAGTGGAGAATAAAGAAGTTTGATTAATGGTGTACAATGTATTATGATCTTGATAAAACAAAATTACAGAATCCAAAATCAATAAACTTTTGTAGACATATATTTGATAAGAATTAGAGCAGGATCAGGAATTCTGATCACATATAATAACAGTCTTGAGCTCTAAACCATAGTTTTATGCATGAATATTTTTTACACTACATTGCGTTAGTTTGAGGGGCATATATCCAAATCACAAATTCTGAGAAGTCTGGTTCCAACCTCATATTTATCGAACACGATCTTCAACTTGATGGTGCTTCATGACTGAGTTTGTAATGATGGGACTGAGACCACAATCCTCTCGATAGAATTTAAGCCAACCTATATATATATATATATATATATATATAGGATTGAGAGCTCAATCCTTCCAAGAGGATTTTGCTCAACTACATGTACATATGAAATCTATGATGCCATCCTGATAAATTTCTTCCAACTTCAATGCGCAATAAGTCTTTACTATTTAAACCTAAAAAAATTATACAATCTAGACATTGAGACACAAACCAACAGTTCTTTGTGATTAAGAACTCAGTTTATGAAAAAGAACCCTTTTATTGTGTTTCAACTTCTCATTCAATCCTTTCAATTGCAATTCAATCTCAAGGTGAGCAAATGTCAAGCACCACAATAGTATCAGTTTATATAATATTTATGGTAATTTGAGAAAAGGATCTTCATCTTGTAATATCACTTTCATTTTTTGTTCTCTCATATTACTACAGAGAGAAATTCTTAAACATGTTCCCATATTAGCTATCTATTGGTTTATAACTCATGATAATGGTCATTGAAATCCTAATCCTAGTTCCTGCTTCCAAAAACTACCAACCACCTATGACATTAATTATTCTTTGCAGCCTTAGAAAGAGAACAAGTTTCTTTGCTTGCTTATATCTATGAAAAGAATAACCAAAATGTGCAATCTTTAACAAAATATTTATTTAATTGAACAGAAAAACTGAAGGCTGCATGTAATAGAGACCAACTTACCTTAAAAAAATCAAACCCATTCTGTTCTATTGTGTGCTCACTGCTATGACTAGATTCTGTCTGACTAGAAATACTAGTGTCTTCGGCAAAAATTTTCAATGTCTGCTAGAATGGGCAAAAAAGTTCCTGCTAATTAAGATCACTGATCATGATATACTAAAGTTTTTTTTTCACTCGTCCTTCTTTCCTACATCAGAAGTAACCTGATACAGTAATGTTCTGGTTCTTATACTCAACAAGACTTCATATACCTAAAGTGAAAAAATATATGCATAGTTTAATTAACTTAAATAAAATATTCTTTAAAGGAAATATTCTTTTTGTTAATAAAAAGCATACCCTGCATTGACAGAAAGCTTCAGAGAACCATTGTAGTCTCCCCTATGATCTGATCCTACTGTCCGGCCATATACGATATCACACTCTGTCAGTAATAAGTTACAAACCGGCCTACCATACCAAGGTGGCCATGTATGAGGTTGTGAATGATCCCCCTTACATAAAGACAAATGTCAGCTCATACTCAAAAGTTCCCAGAGCATCACACAAATGCCAATAGCAACTTCTTACCTCACTAAAGAAGTCGATAATACAAAAATCAGGTTTTATAGGCAAAACTTGCAGCTGGACCACACGATCGAGAACATCCTGCAGGAAGCTAGGAATGGCCCCTACCTTTCTCTCTGAAAGTATTGCATTTAAGGTAAACAAGATTGTACATTTAAGAAAAAGAATCAGACACTAGATATTTTTAGTCATAAAGGCAGAGCTCACCTCCAGAGGTCGGACTTGTATTTGTATCTTCTGCAGGTCCATCAGTGATGGGAATGCCATACTGAATCATTTCTCTTCCATGTCCTTTCATAGGTCTTTTCAGCAGTACAAGTGTTTGCCCTGGTTTTCATTGTTCCAAGCATGTAAATTTAGGAGCTAACAGAAATTGGTTTCAATTCAAAAAGTGATTTGTTGAAAAAGAGATGAATATCTGTACCATACTTCATCAAATGTTTCATTCTAAATGGGGCAACTATATAAAACCAACTGCACAAAAGAAAAGTAACAAGAAAAATAATATAATATTATACAGTCAGAAGACAGATAATAATGTACCATTGAAAAAATTAGGAATTCCTAATTTAAGATATTACCAATTGCAACAATTCTTATTTAAGTGCTTGCATATGGATTTTAACCTTACATGCCTCATCTACCATCAGAAAACTTCCATGATGGGAGGATACAGCAGTATACTTGTACTTAAGACACAGGGAACTGTGATGCAATCTCTCTCTTTCTAAATAGAGTCAAATGGTACAAGATTATTACTAATCATTTCTCAAATTACTGTCACAAAAATATCTGTGAAAACCTTAGATCTGCAAGCCTACCATAGACATAAATATGTCAGGAGTTCATTTGCATTGAACCGTGCTTTTTTTTTCTCACTGATAATTGCCAGTTCACCTAATCTGGCTGTAGAATCTTGCTAGGCAATCTTAAATGAGTAAAATTATACAATATTGAAGCAACAATTAAGTTGGCATCATTCATCAAATCCATTATTTAGAATTAAATATGCTGAGAAGAAAAAAAATGTTGACTTAATAATAGCATCACTTTTATTCTTAGTGAAAAACAGAGTGAAACAAATTCTGCAGCATCTGTCTAATTTTATATTAAAGGCCCAGTTCCACAAAATAAATTCAGGTTGACTGCAACAAATCATAGGAAAACAAAAAACCAATCCCTTCAATCAGAAATTACAAGATTATAATAGAGAAAAAAAAATACATAGGATTAGTTTTATGCTATGTTTCGAGATCTTTATCATTATATAAAAGAATAAATCGTAAACAAATCCTAAATTAAGATATAAAAATAATAACATAAACAAATCCAAGAAGACAATTATCATCTTATCCTGCAAGAGAGAAGCAACTGGGGAATTGGTTAGCTTACCTGGAAGTTCTCCTCTGTGGCCAGCAGCCCTCATTTCATTAGCTAATGAAACAAGTCTGGAAATCTCTGAGCTATCTAGTAAATCCTCATAAAGTTTGAGTCCTTCAACAACATTAACCTACAAAGTTTTTTGTGGCTTAATAGCCAGGTTGTGATAATTTGCATATAATTACAGAAAATTTTGGCTTTTCGTGTACAAGAGCATACCATCATGCCATCACTTATTTCTTTGGCCAAAAATTCTTTTGGTATAGAAATGACTTTCCGGTTTCCGTCTTTTGTTGAAGTCAAATCTGCACCATCTTTGGCAAAACAATTGCTAGTCATCAAAAAGGATGCAAAAAGAAAAGGAACAAATTGGATTGAAACTTAATTTAATGAATGCTATAAATAACAACAACAAATTGAAATAATGTGTGTTCAACACAAACTGAGGTATCCCTTTACACTAGGTTGTAGTGTGCTTATTGCTCTGGACCAAGATTCCCAGGACCGATTAGCATCTTCTGATTAGACTAGGCTCACAATCTAACAGGATCAGGTTCTTGAAATATCTAGAAGACCTTAAAAATGCCCAAAATTCATGGGGATTGTTGAAAACTGTCACCATCATTCAAAACCAATCAAACGTTGATCAAGTCTGATCACCATTTTATGCTGATAATAACAGCAGATTAATAGAAGAGTGAAACAGAAAGGAAATATTCTGATGATCTAGTATTCTCAACCAAGTGGTAGTTAAAAGGAAAAATCGAGCAACATAGAAGAAAATGATGTGACACAAGCAACAATTTAAACCTTTTCTTCATTTGTCAGCCATTGCTTATAATTAAGTTGCTTATGTTAGATGATCAGTTTCCTAGATGAAAATTAGGATAAATTTAGTTTGATGTTGATTATTTTAAAAAAATATATCTAGAAAACAAGAGGACCGAGACTATTCAATGTCTCACGATAAGACTATACAAGGGCAAATAAGCATCTAATATGGTATTTTAAGAACATGATGCAGATTAATATATAACCACTCTAATAAGACTCCAGAATCTGTTAAGAGTAAGGAAATAAAACCTGAAAGCCTCTTTTAAACTCAACATAAAACAAATCAACCTAGCCATTATTAGCATGCAATTTAATAGTCTCTGCAATATCTATAATTGGTCATAGCGCAAAAAATACTCCAGCACACCCAACATGTTTTTTTCTAATCAAAATGCATGAGATGGAGTATATTAAACTTATACCCTGGAACAAATGTTAAAAATCTAGAGACATGCCTGCAAAGCTACGGTTCTTGTTTTCTGTAATTGAAGTAAACATAAGCTATGACCAGAGAGTAAAAGCACACCTCTACAACCTAAAGCTTGACTATCACTCACAAAAGCAGGTTCCAAATTCATACACTTGGTCTCCTTGGTCTCAGCTGAGTTGTCTCCATCCTTTAGGCTGGAATTTGCCTTGGAGCTAGGTACATTGCAGATTCCTGAATGTAATTAATTTGAGAAAACTGAGAATATTAGATAGTGCCATAGAATACTACAGAGTACAGATAAAGTACGCTTGTAGCTAACTTCATTTCTACATGGAGAATAAAATATTCTTTAGCATGTAATGATTCTTTTATGCAGGTACAGATAGGAAGCCAGGAACATTCAGATGAGAACTTATGTTATTACAGGAAAACTCAATCATGTTAGATCTGATCAATCTAGGACATGGAAAATAAGGGTTAGATAAGATCGCATTTGCTGCATTGTCTTATATGTTGCGCATAAACTAATTATGATAAGTTGGGTATATGCCTCAACAGAATCTCTCACTTCAGTAATGAATTTGCTTGATGATTAATGTAAATTCTTTCTTTTCCGTGCCGTGGTACAACTACAAATCATATCATAAAGTCAAAAGACAGGATATGGTGTAGTGCAATAGACTCTAGAAAATGAACCCAACGCTCACCATCCTTCTCAACTTGAGCAAGTGAATCCTTCGCCTGTGACATCTGGGCATCACTCTTCTGGTTCGCATCCTTGTATGTGTCCATATTACAGCCCTGATTTTCGACGTTTGCAACGTCAGATACAGTCATACCAGAAGCAGGCGATCCATGGCTCTCTTGAACCCTATCGGATCGATGCACATACGTGTGTCCAAATCCAGACTTTCTACCGTCCTTCTCCTTCCGGCGGTAGGAATGCCTCTGCGGCGTCTGCTGCCGCTGCCTCCACTCCACCTGCTGCAGCGCATAGTTGACATCAGCCACTGGGAAGTACTGTTGCAGGTGGAGGATGGGCGTCCAGTGAAATCGCCGTTGGTGGATGCATCCAGCCACGTGGTCGTATTCTCCTGGCTCGCCAGCAACCCTGAGGTGATTGATCAACAGATCGATAATAGCATTTGCCGCCGCGAATTCCCCCCTCAGCCACGAGATAAATCCATCCCTCTCGTCCACGTACCACTGCCGCGGCGCCTCGCCCCCGCCGCCGCCCACCACCGGGAACTGCACTGTCTCCTGCACCACCGCAGGACTACCCGACGCCGCCGCCATCACTAGGGCCTTCAATTCAGCTGCATAACCCCCAGATCCAAACCCTCCCACCACGAAATCGCTATAAAATCGATCAAAAAATCACCAAAACAAACAAGAAAAAGAAAGAATCAGATGCAAGCTCCGGTCCTAAGATCGAAAAGATCGGAGACAGGAATCAGAGGCAATGCAGCTAAAAGAACGAGATCTATACACGAAGTTCACGCGATAAACACGAAATAGAATAGAGAGATGAACGGATCGAAAGTAGATTTTGGATCGGAGGCGACTGGAGCAGAAATGGCTCGAGAATCCAACCGAGAGATGCGATGGAAACAGCTGAGATCTGGATGGGCGGTGGGAGAGGCGTCGTCTAGAGTTTTGCGAGGGGAGCGAAGAGGAATGAAGGTAGCTTGCAGCGGACGCTTCCTTTCCCACTGTGGCCGCTCTCACTTCGTCTTCTTCTCTCTCTCTCTCTGTGTTATCTCTTGGAACCTCGAGGCATGGTTCGTTAGCGGACGTATAACACACTCGCTGTGGTGACATCAAACCTGACGCGTCTCAGGGGTGACCAAGTCCACGTTGTTTAAAATACGAACCGCTTCACGACGCAAGTCACGACTTCCACGTGTAACATGAGCCGGCATCAGTGATGAAAAAGCGATCCGACGGACGAGGTGAGCT
Organism: Musa acuminata AAA Group; assembly: GCF_036884655.1. Classification (NCBI taxonomy): domain Eukaryota; kingdom Viridiplantae; phylum Streptophyta; class Magnoliopsida; order Zingiberales; family Musaceae; genus Musa; species Musa acuminata. Next base: position 1,365,590 of record NC_088329.1, on the reverse strand, counting down.
TCAATGAGGAAATCATTTCTACTCGTCAGGCATTGACAACTTGTCCACCTTTTACGTAACTGGCGAACGCAGTGCGGACCCCGCGGGTCCCACTCACGGATAAACACGTTAACCTTTTCCGTTTTCTTGGCGTTTTATGCACGTGTTTCCGGTTCAAGAAGAAAGTGAACCGGTCCAGAATGCTCTAATATAAGTCAACAGTCACCACTGCAAAAGGTATATTTTGAAATATCATAAATGAATATTTTTATTTTTTAATAAGATTTGATAAAATTTTAGGAATAAATTTTTTAATTTAAAATTTTAAAATATATTTAAAAAAAAATTTAAATTGATAAATTATCTTTTTAAATAAGATTATATAAAATTATAGAGATTAAGGGCTCTTGCATTTCATATTTATAAATATGTGTCGTCTACATGTATAAATTTATCCAAATCTCAAGTATTCAAGCCTATAGAGTTAAGTTTAAGAATTATTCAAAACAAAATTTTTTTGAGAAGCTTAACATATATATATATATATATATATATATATATATATATATATATATATATATATATATATATATATTCATCGTGATTTCTTTTTCTTCTAATTTGTTTGATCTTAGACTAATAGTACCTCTTAAGCTAATAGTACCTTATTGTTACTACTTGAGAAAGGATTACACTTACATACGATATTTTTCTTTCTTCACAAAATCTACCGACTTAAATGTGCAATCTTTATATATATATATATATATATATATATATATATATATATATATATATATATATATATATATATATATGACTTTTAATTAAAAAAAGGGAATGTTCATGAGTCAATAGCTGTGATGATATTGAGAGAAAACAGAGGGCTCTGTTTTGGAAATTACATATATTGACTTAGCACAGCTTCCCCTGGTAACTTGAGGAATATTTCAGCATTGAAACTTGGACCTCACCTTATGAGGTGTTGATCCAAAAGCTCATAACCAGATGGACCACTGATATAAGATTATTATCCTTGTCTTGTATGATATTCTTAACCTGCCCTAATATAAGATTATGCTTCATCAAACAAGCAATGGAGAGAGGAACTTGAATCACAAGAACAGCTTTTATGATGTACCTTGAGGAACTAGTGAATGAAAGATTAGTAGTTACAAGTAGAAGATAAAAAGTGTCCTGGACAAAGTTGCAAATGTGTTCCATTGGAAGGATTCTTCTGAGGTGTCCGAAACTCCTCAATTAGCTGTGTCTGCAGCAGCATCATTTTTTCTCCAGCCTATCTCATGCTGTTTTGATGCTGGACCTCATCAATTCAGATGTGTGCAATAACATTCTACTTCTTATGAACAACTCCCAACTCCCTTGCAACATCTTTCTAAGTGCTTCCTGTACTGCACACAGTATTCCTTTGTGTGTCTGTCAAAGATCATGTTGGAGGAAGATGCTGCAAGGTTAACCAGCCCTGTCATGAGTAGATCACTTGAGCAACCTTTTGTTCCAAGCATTATTAGCTCCATAATTCCTAAAACTGTTGTCATGATTGGTAGTTTGTCTTGTTGCCTACTCTCCTCTTCTCTGATGAAGTCATGTATCAGAGCTGCCCTTATTCCCTGGGCCAGAGTTCACAGAAGGTGCCTTCTCATTGATGGTGGGAGACAATGAATCCAGGTCACCTTCATCATCTTTGCCCCCTTCTCTGAGACCCCATCTGCCTAAAGGAACATGGAAGGCAGATTCAATTCTCATGTTTCTCACAAGAAACATGAGAAAACCTCCCACTTGAATGCCAAGCATAAAGACTCAGACACTACTGTGCAAGGAGAAAGGAAACAGAAAAGATTGGAAGAACACTTTGATATCACCTAAACAATGTGGATTACACCTGACATCAATACCTCAAACAAATTTGCTATACACCACTCAAATTGCATGATACGCACAAAAAAATCCCTCTAAGCTACGTGAACTTATTCGGTATTCAATCCATTAGACTAGAAGGACTGCGGCTACTGAGCTCCGGCCGTAATGCTTACTCCGGCGACGACGATAATTGAACTTTGCTTCGCCTGATGCAAGGAATGACTCGGCTTCAGGACCAAGAACACACTCTGGTGGTGGTGCTGGGTAACGAATGCGGTCATGACAGTAAGAGTAGGTCATGTGCTTCTTGCGGAACGTCTCCATGGTTGTTCTTTGATCGGCAGACATTGTGATGGCATCATAGAGTTCAGCATCAGATGCCTGGCAGGCTCTTCTACGATCACTGGGATCGACGGCGCAGCCGTGGAGGACAAGGTCCGCGAATTCTGCAACGTAAGGGGAGAATTTGTAGTTGACCTTGTAGCGGCCGCCGGAGGTGGCCCAGTTGGAGCCGTCCCAGATTGTGGCGTAGAGGGACATGGGCTTGGAAGGGAAGTCCCCACCCATGGCTTGGCTCCTCACCACCTCCCTGATGGGAATGTTGTCGATGTAAAATCTGCTCAAAGAAGAGAACTTGACAGCATCAGATTATGGATCCTATAATTTCAAGATTGCTGCAAACTTGAATCATCTACATTGACTTGGCCTTACATGATCCTCCGGTTGCTCCACAGGATGGAGTAGCGGTGGTAGTCCTCTGTGGGATCGAACCAGAGCCCGTACCGCTCTTCCCTTCCGACGGCCGTGCTGCCGTTCCCGTAAACGTTGGTCTGAACCCTCCACTCCCGGCCTCTTATGTTCCCCAAGAACTCAAAGTCCAATTCGTCGTGCGTCTTCTCGAATACATCTCCGTTCGACATCTGCATTGCCATCAAAAGGAGCATGAACTCGCTACGACCAATCGAGTGTGGGGGGAAGCTGGGGAGAGTAGAGGCGTACATAGAAGGCGACGACGACTCCGGCAGCGTAATCTGAGGGCAGTTTGATGGAGGCACTGAAGACTCCATGGAGATAGAGGTCCTGCGACGCAAATCCAGCGCCTGAAAGGGTCACACACGATTCAGCACTGGCATCCCATTAGTAGAAAGAAGGAAGGAAGCAGAGACCGAGAGAAGGGGAGGGGAAGCACCAGTTCGCTGGTCGAGGGAGAGGTGGACAGCCATGCCATCGCGGTGAAGCATGAGGTTGGAGTCTCCGAAGAGCTGCGTGTAGCCTTCCTCGAAAGAGAGAGTGGTCAGGTTGGGTAGCTCCGGAAGAGCAGTGGTCTCAAGGAACAGAGCCGAAACCAACAATAAGAAGAGGACGAAGAAGAACGAAGAAGAAGAAGCCATTTCTTCTTTCTCTTCCTCAAGTTTGCTTCTCTGCTCTTCTCCTTTCTATTATGTTTCTTGGGAGAGGAGTAAAGAAAGGAATGGGAGTGGAAAGCTAAGGACAAGGCTTCCTTTTCATTGGAGACTTTGTGATTTTACTCAACATCGATTGATATTATTATTATTATTGGTCGAATTTTTGAAAAAAAAAAAAAACTTAATTTCTAGAAATTTCGTTAGTTTTTTTTTCTTTTTTGTCTTCGTCGAATTTGCCATTGTCTTTACGATGCACCATCGCATGGTTATTGACCTCTGTCATCGTAACTCTCCTCATCCTTATCCCGTTTAATTTACTCTTACACATTTTATCCTGCACATACGTAAAAGAGTTACAAACAAATGTAAGATAGACAAGATAAACGATAGGAGAGTTAAGTCAATTGAGATCAATGATCATCTATGTTGTAAAGAAGAATAATAAAAATAAAATATATAGGGTAAATTCGACAGAGACCAACCGAGACATAAGTTGATCCAACAAAGATATAGTGAAGATAACGATAATATCATTATTTGAAAAAAAAATATAAAAATATATGAAAATCAAGACACTAACCGATAGTTTTTAAAAAATAATTTTGTTTTAAAAAAATACTAATTATTATTATTTTGAAATTTCTAAACAAAAATTATCATCATTTCGTGGATATTTATAAATCCTATTAAAATCATTATCATCAAATTAATATTTTGGATGTACAAATTCATCCGATTCAATATGATACACCAACCTATAATCAAATATTATATACACATCCACCAAACAAAAGAGGAGGAGACGTAATTGTCGTCTGCGAGCAGGTGCTGAGGACCGTGCCGTGGAAGGAGATTAATTGCTTCGCTGTACGTACGTGGCTTCTTTTGTTTTGGCGCCTCCACGTCGACGGAAACAAAAAGTAGCCGTTGAGCGGCCCCACCCACGTTGCCGTGAGTCAGACGGCTGCAGAGCCGTCCGATCTCGATCGGTCGCCTGTCACCCGTCTTATATTTAATCTCCTCTTCCGGTCTCTTCCGCAACGGATAGTTCGATTCTGCACGTGCTTCGCACGTGAGGAGACGAGCAGGCAAATGTCCGTTCACCGAAATCATCCACGTCATACGTTTCGGAGTCGAAACGCGTAGTTGTATCGACGTGGAGTTATTACATCCAGAGAGACGATACGAGCAAGCAAATGTCGAATGATTTAGAGTACCCGTGGGACCCACCAGGGAACAGCGTGTCAGAGCCGATCACAGGCCGGAGTTGGATTCGCTCTCCGTGACGTCATAAGATTAATTATAATTTTTTTTATAATTAATTATCTCCTATATTATCATAAGTTACATTAAAATTCTTATACTTAATAAGTGAAATATTTAATATTATTGATTCGATCCATTTTATTGATAAAAATATCATAGGATTTATCATGTTAATTCTATATCACTTCGATTTATTACTAAACAGAATACGTATGTAAGTTGATGACGTGAGAAGAAATAAGATCGTATGTATAATGATTACAATATAATTTTTCAAAATATAAATATCAGAATATTAAAGTAACTAATTACAAAGATAATATATGTAATTAGCCTAACGTGAACGAGTGTTTTGATATGTAATATACGTATTTCATAATATGTTAACGTGATATATCAAATTATCATGTAATTATATCCGAATTAACTGAACGCATGGAGGAGTTTTGATTGATCAGAAATAAAATGACATAAAAGTGACCTGTTTGAAGGAATTATTAATCTTAGGAAAAGGTTCCGCCTAGCATTTACAGGGGAGACATGGATGACAGTCTTCATGCATCTGTTTTTTGTGTTGCTTTAGACTCCCTACTATTGCATGTGGTAGAGCTCATCTTTCTTCCTCGACCAGCACAAGGAATCATGATCTCCTCCGCCACCTGATGCACGGCTTCGAAAGCTTCTAGCTCGATCTCTTCACGTCTCCATCGAGGAACGAGTAGTCCATCTTCCTGGGCGAATGAACGATTAATGGTGCAGTGAGATGGAGACGAGGCACCTCCATTTCTCCTGCCTTTCCCTCCACCATTCTTGGGAGGTAGGTGCTTTTGGTCAGCTTCTAGAGAGCCGAGAGCCGAGAGCCTCAACTCAAACGCATTTGGTGCAGACGCATGAATTCCCACTGCTGGAATTACCGGTGACGATTCTCTCTCTATCTGCAGCACCTGAAAGACGTGCCTCCTTTGTCAAAGTACAAAACACGATGAAGAAGAGGAAAGAAAACGAGGAGAACATGGAAACGCATGAATGTGGAAGTACAAAACGTTGCGTCGGTCATCGACGTTGAAGAATACTATGCTACACTGCCACTCTTTTTGTCATATCTCGACGTGTAATGCGATTGAGCATCAATTAGCTTCGACGTTGACGGCTTAAAAGGCTAAGCACGACCATAATATTCCCAAAATCCATCTGCAGTCTCATCAAATTTGATGGAGTGTCAACTCTTTGTGCCTTTGCCTTTGGATATACTTCACACGTCCAAAGCACACAAGACCAAGCAATTGCCACGCAAAAGAACCCGGTTCGTTCTATGTATTCCATCTTCATACTTTTAACCTGTGAAAGGAGTGGCAATAAATGACTGCAATTGTCACGAGGATGCGATAGAAGACGAAGAACAAGACCGTGACCGAGCACACCATTTGATTCTGTACACACGTTGACTTCGTCCCAGTCAAACTAATTTGTTGAATCAAAAGATCAAAACTAGATATAGTATTTCTCCTAATGAGGAAGAAGAACGTGTAGCACCAATTACATGCTGATATATGTTCATCTTGGTTCCATTATATCGTATAGACGCCATAGTTGGGATGCAAGATGATGATCAAATCATATTAACCTAACTCGATGTCCAAAGTTTGATTCCTCCAACGCATTGACTATAATTGAGTATACTTAAAAGATGATGTCAAGTATATTTTCCACAACTAAGAATCATTGTCCTATAATAGAGGGGATCTTTCCTTTTTTACTTTATTATTGGTATAAAAAATTCAAAATTTCTTTTTTCCTTTGTGAAGGTCAACGAGGAGAATCTAATTCTCCTCGGGGCATCTTTTTTATCCTCATTGTAAAGGAAAATTCCTCTCAAAAAAAGGAATAATTTTAAAGAAGTCAATAAGAAGAATCTCTATCTCTACTTACTATGAATTTTCTTTTTTTTCATCTCTTTTTTCAAGCTTATCAAACCTATGTTGCAATGCGACATGATATATATTCAGCATGAATGGCAACGGAGAGGATGAGTCAGTCGGTCAATATACAGTAACCACACAATACACAATGGAAACAAAGAGAAAGATCGGCCATGGTAGTGTTGGATTCCTTCTTGGCTTTCTTGTCCATCTCCCGGCGTTTTCCACTTTAGATGGTGCAGCTCTGTACGTGTACAGACTCGGTCATACTTCCAACTCCTCCTTCCCATCTCACCGTTCTTTCTCTCTCTCACTCTCTCTCTCTCTTACCGTTTCCTCCCCGCGGGTAAGCATTGAATGGTCAACATTCAAATGAAGAGCTTCGACTCCCCAAAACCCTTACAAACCTCTTCCCACCGCTCACTCTTTGAACGATTCATCCCTTCGCCATCACGGTCTGCGCTTATAAGATTCGCCCATTCCCTTCCCTTCCCTTCTCTCGTTCTTCTTCTTGCTGCAGCCGCGAAACTAAGCTTGTTCATGGCGTCACCTCGGAGAAGTCATGCGTCCAACTTGAAGACTAATCTAGCCTTGGATGTCGCGATTCCGACGCACTTCCGGTGCCCGATATCGCTGGACCTGATGAGGGACCCGGTGACGGCTTCCACTGGGATCACCTACGACCGGCAGAGCATCGAGACGTGGCAGGAGCTTGGGAACACGTCGTGCCCCGTCACCGGCCAGCAGCTGCAGCACCAGGACCTCATCCCCAACCACTCCATAAGGAAGATGATACAGGACTGGTGCGTCGCCCACCGGCCCTACGGGATCGAGAGGATTCCCACGCCCACGGCACCTGTGAACAGAGCCGAGGTCATGGACGTCCTGTCCGAGATCGCCACGGCCAGCCGGCAAGGCGACGTCGCCGCGTGCGCGCGATCGGTGGCCAAGGTCACGAACTGGGCCAAGGAGAGCGAGCGGAACCGGCGGCGCTTGGCGTTCGATGGCATGACCCGGGTGCTTGCCGCCACGTTCGTCGCCTTTGCCCGTGCGTCTTCCGACGTCGCGGTGGTGCGGATTCTGGAGGAAGTGTTGGCGGCAATGGCGATGCTGCTGCCGCTCGACGAGGAAGCTGCTGCTTGCATCGGCTCCTCGCCCGAGTCCCTGAAACGCTTGGTCTCGGTCCTCAGGTGCGGAGATGTGGCCGCAAGGCTGCACGCGGCGTTGACGGTCAAGGAGCTCCTCGCGTCCGGCGGGGCACGAGCGGACGCCATCGCCGCGACCAAGGGGATGGGAGAAGCACTGGTCAAGCTGGTCAAAAGGCCCATCTCCTCCCGCGCCATGAAGGCGTCTCTCGTCTCCATCTTCTACATGGTTAACTCCGACGAGAAGACTGCAACGAGAATCGTCGATCTGGGATTGATCCCTGTGCTCGTGGAGATCCTCGTCGACGACGAGAAGAGCATGTGCGAGAAGGCATTGGCTGTACTCGATGGGCTGCTAAGCTGCGAGCGCGGTAGAGAAAATGCCTGCGGCCACGCCCTGACGGTGCCGGTGCTAGCGAAGAAGATGTTTCGCGTGTCAGACATGGCCACCGAGTTCGTGGTGTCAGCCCTGTGGAAGCTCTGCAAGGATCACAAAAGAGGAGGGAGGGAGAGGTGTTTGCTTGATGCTCTTCAAGTGGGGACCTTTCACAAGCTCCTACTTCTCCTGCAGGTCGGGTGCGGTGAGGCAACCAAAGAGAGAGTCACCGATCTTCTCAGGCTATTGAATGGTTACAGGGGAAGGATTCAGTGCGTTGACACCATGGATTTCGTGGGACTCAAGAGGCCTTTCGAATGACTACACTTGAAACAGAGGAACACACTATTACTTTTTGTCATACGATCCAAGTCTAGATTTTGAAGTCATAATGGTATGATTACAGATGATGTTTAGACAAGATTATAGAATATATGTTTGAATTGCTTTTCGAATTATAACTTGCCTGAGATTAATCTTGAATACATATTTTTGTTCATCTGGTTATTGTTCTCGGCAATTGGCATCATGTAGCGTTTGATTCAACGAAAGCTGGCCCATCTCTTTCCGACTCTACGCGAACGTGACGCCTCCCCATGCAATCCGGCGGACGTCCGGTGGTCGACACCCCGCCACCGCCATTTACACCCGCGGCCGTCTCCCGAGCTCCTCCAATCGTCTTCCGCACCCTCTTCGATCGCCTTCGCCACTGTCACGCAGGTGGCAGGCGGCGGCTGAGGCGCCGAGGTACAACTGGGTCCGGAGGAGGAAGAGGGGCACGTGGGTGGCGGAGGTGAGGCTCCCCAGCAGCCGGGCGCGGCTGTGGCTCGGCTCGTACCCGACGCCAGAGATGGCCCCCCGCGCCCACGACACGGCCGTGTACAGCCTCCGCGCGCAACTTCCCGGGCCATCCGCCGGACGTGCCGCCATCGGCACAAGCTAAGCCGGTACGAGATACGGGAGGCAGCAGCGCGGTACGCGGCCCGCGAAGGGCCGAAGCGGGAGGAGGAAAGCCACGAGAAGGTGGTGCGCCCAGGGGAGGGAAGCTTCGGGTCGGGGACGCCGCCGGGTCTGCTGTTTGCGGGGAGTAGTTGCCGGAGTTCACCGAATTCAGCGCGGGCGGCATGAGGTGGAGCATTGAGGAAGAGGAGGAGGATTTCTGGGTAAGCGGCGGCGGCGGCGTCCATGATGACGACATCGACGGATCATCTCCTCTGTGGAATTTCTCGTAGTACCAAAACAGAGATAATAAAGTTTACATTGGAAAAGCAGTCAAAATTAGCTATTGATTAAGATGATTCCCATATACATCATATATATATATATATATGTATATATATACAGTTTATTGTAGTTTATATATATATATAATTAAATATATTACTGTTAATTATGATAAGAAGTTGACAGCACGCTGTCAGGCCTTGTTTTGCCCTCCGCCGTTTCCTGAGTTCGTTCCTCGGGCGAGGCTGACCAGGAAACCGGCGCCAGTTGGTCTGCTCGGCGAGCTCCTCCAGGCGCTCGGACTCAGCCTGGCGCAGAGGAGGGATGACTTCGGAACGAGGCACACCTGACGGACAACGCGGAACAGGCGTTGTGGTCTCTCAAGTCAGGCGACCTCTCTTTTCCCTCTCCCTATCTCTCGCGCACGCACTTTGATGGCCGATGAAGCTACAGACAGTAGGGTTTGTATCTCTGATCTTGAATCCGTCGGAAACCGGTGGATTGGGTTAATGGCCGTCCCATTTTTAGCTTCTCTAGAAAGAACTTCATTCGCACATTATATCGAGCATCATTTCGGTCGATTGATTTAGATAGTTATTCTAGCGATTTTAGTTCGACACGATTTTAGTCCGGGGGCTTCTCTCACTTCCTATCTCTTATTGCGTTCATCCGAGCTCGTGTTCATGTTTCGTGAAAAAGAATCTTCTTTTTTCTGCTCACATTGATCAACCAATATACGTCAAGCTGCTGTGCTTTTGGTGTTCTGAGACTCACAATGATCCACAGAGGGCTGCACTGCTTTCAGGGATAATATTATAAATTTTACAGTGTTGATTGAAAGAGTCAGATAATCTCCGGCAGGATTGGTGCAATAAGAAGAGGGTGCACGAATCTGGAATTGCCACGGAGTGCTGGAAATCATTTCGGAGATGTTGATCACCAATGGAGCGGTCGAAGAAGGAACCTGTACAAGTAAAATTGCCTAATCTGTTTGAGCTCTGTAGGGATAAGAAGGGAGTTGTCTGGTGTGGACTCACAGTGCAAGCTGAGGATCTCATAGAAGAGATTAGGCCTTTGGAATATCACTCAAAGAAGGTGGCCAAGCATGTTACAAGACTCCTGATGATGTTTAAGGACAGGAGGATTCCTGTCGATAAGATGGCACGTTGGAGGAGAGACATGGGCCTTCCATATGTTTTCAGGACAAGGTGGATTCATATGTTCTCTGAACCCCTTTAAGGTCATTAGAATAATGTCACAGGATCTTTCTCGGATAATTACAGAGATGGAGAAGAAAGCTATGGTAGAGGGAGTCATCTCGAGCCCTCTGCTCGAGCGTGGAGTTCTTTGTCCCCCTTCCCGATGAAGTTTCCTCTAAAGTATGACAAGGTTTTTAGACATGGCAAGCGAGTTGAGCATTTAAGAAGAGGCTTTTTCTGTCACCTTAAGCTGATGCAAAAGGATTAGTGCCTGGATCATGGGAGTTTGACAAAAGGGCAGCGGCCATTATACAGGAGAACATTGAGTTGTATTATTGAAAGGAGGCTTGTTGCTGATCATCTCATGCAAATTTTGGCTGAAATTTGTAATGCCTCAAAATTCTAAGACTTCTGAAAGGCATAATAGGCCTAGTGTCCTTCTGATGATAACATATGATTGTTTAGAGTTGATAGAGAAATTCTCTTTGGTGCTTTGGAAGGAAAGGATTCTCTGACTTACTGGGTGTAGAGGGAGAAGAAAGAGAATCAAGAGTTCGAGTTATCTGATTTCAATTATGATTGATTGAAGCCTTATCACAATTAATGATGCTTCCACATTAAATGATTTCAAGATTTATATTGGCGAGGTAAATGATGCATATGAAGATTCAGCACTGAGGTTAGTTTTAGTATTAAATGGATGTTCTATTGAGTAATGTATCGTTTGAAATTTATCTTATATTACTGAATTTATAAATATTACGATATGTCTTTAGTGCTTTTCTTCTCTCTTTTTGTTTATTTTATAGCAAACCAAGATCCTTTCTTAAAAACCCATTGGTCCAATTATTCTGCATTGAAGATTTATCTCATGAATGAAGATTTTTTTGCCAAGATGGGGTTAGTGATGCACTATAATCTCCTGCAAGATTACGAAGGAACAAAAGATGTAACATGTTACGTTCTAGTGCAATGGGCTAAACTTAATAGTGACTGGTTTAAACTTAATACACATGGTGCCAATGACCTGTTTAAGGGTGGAGATTTCCTCAAGTGAAAGAAGGTGTAGGATGGCAAGAAGCAAATTCATCTTCAAAGGAGGCATCAAATACAATGAGGTTCTAGCCATTCAAGAAGGTTTTCTCACGGTGATACAAGAAGGAAACTAGAAGTTGGAAACTGAAACTGAGAATGTTGAGCTGGTCAAAATTCTGAACAAGGAGGAAACTCCCCCTTGGCGTCGCATTAATCATATTCACAATATATATAACTATTTTGACAAGTTTCAAGCTAGTAATACCATCACCTAACTAAATGAGATAACTAACCCAATAATTTAGTAAGCTTGAACCATTGGCCTAAAATGGTTAAGCGCAGGTTAATTGAAGTAGATCCACTAAATCCTTAGAATCCAATTCAAGTTATTGCCAACTTAAATTGGGGTATTATCTTCCTTAGGACATCCTTGACGTAACATATTTTAAAGTAAAACTCTAGTATATTGCACGTGAAGCTTATTTCGTTCCATCCATGGGTAGTCTTTTCCTACTCGAGTACCTCCTTATGGTCAATGCTAGCTCGACTCTAATTTTATCAATCACAACCCGACCTGATATGATAACTAACCCAGTAACTTATTGATCTTGAATCACTAGCCTAAAATTCCGAAGCCAAATTAAATTAATCGTAGTAGACTCATTAAGCTCTTATCAAGTTCTTGCTCATTCCAAAGTGGGACTAAACTGGGTTGTTACATGTAAAATCTCTCATGTGAAGACGGAAGCTAATCGATATGCTCACCGGTTAGCTTCTCATGCTAAAACTTCTGGATCGCTGACCCTCCAACATGAATCCATATTTTTGCCTTGGTGAGCATAGCATTCACTATATTAGACAAAGTAGTTTAGTTTTCTTTTTTGGAAAAGAAAAGATTTTTTTGTTAAGACATGGACTAGAAAAATAGTTTTTCTTTTGATCGTAGCCTCTTACATCTTTGGCCAATGAGGAATGACTTGTTTTGATAAGATACCATAGATCTTTGTAGTTAAATAGTTTGGAGTTTAGACAATGTTAAGAATGGTGCTTTGTCATTAATATGCACTATAGAGTGTGGAGAACATTAATTGTTTTTGGAACAACAATTAATTAGAGGATACATGATGATGTGATCAGAGCAACAGTGTGATGGTGTTGAAACACGCTTAATGGAGGTGTAGGAAACAGTTCACATATCGACTTAAGTGTATGACATATCGACTTAGCATGCCTTGTCAATCTCATATTTTCTTAGTACAAAAATCAATATATCTGATTTCAAATAGTTGATATATTAAATTTTTATTGTTGTTGTTGATGGGAGTGCTGCATTTTCCTCCAATGATAGAACATGTTGACCCAGCATGCCTCGTCAATCTCATATTTATTCATATGATAAGGTGTTCACCTGCCAACCGCCCTATAAACATGGTCAACTCAACTGTTGCATACGATGAACAGGACTCATTTGTTTGCCGCCGGACTTGCTGACCACCGGCCGAGCTGGGCAATGGATGGCGCTCCACTTCTGTTGCCACATCAAGATTTAATACACCTTAGAACTGAAAGGTCCGTTTCTCTTCCTCCCTCTCCATCTTTCCACTATACATTTATGACGTTCATGTGGAGTTGAACAAAGTGAATTGAGATGGTTGTGTATTCCATGATCATTAGAAATCGAAGATTAATACAAACGTCGAGCACTAAATCAGCTAGAATCAAAGTTCCTGCCAAAGGTTTTCAATGGTCTCATACATGTGAAGCATAAAAACTTGTGGTGAGCTGGAGTATCTGTTCCCTCTCTTGTTTCCTTCTTTGCATTTTTGAAGCAATTGATATATATCAAATTCGACACCAATTCAATTAAAGGTTTGAGCTTGAGTTTGTTAAGTTGTGGGTTAGACTCTGATATATGTCACTCACTCAATTCCTTTAAACATTGCTGATGTGAGACTTCTTTTCTCTCTTACTTGACTGGGACTTCTTTTTCTTTTGTGTGCAAACTTATCATGTCCATATTTTATAGTTGATGTTGAGATTGAGTCAAACTTAGCTTAAGCTTGTGGGCGAAAACGAATACCTTTCAAATGTTCTGATTCACACGACACTTCATCTGAGTCTAGCAATTAATAGAAGGAGAAGTTTCTGAGCTTTCAATAAATGCATGCCTTTAAGCTACTGGTGGGGCATTCTCATACTAATATTATTAGGGTGTTTCCAGGAAGCTTTAAACACTCACAACACCGTCCATGAACCAAGTGGTTTTTGACTCTTTTTTATCTTCTTACCAACTCCTTACTGGTGCAACTAAATGGAGAAGACCTAAGGTTTAACTTTCATGCAATCTAGACTTGTTATTATCATGTTGATCTACATTTTTACTTGTAATGAAATGGTGGAATTCTTAGATTAAGCTAAGCTTAGACTGATGTGGTACTTTGATGGTATTGAAGTAGCTGAGCTGCCATGATCTGTGCCAACCGAGCGTGTTGGCACATTTATTACCCAAGTTCAAGAAGAGAAATCTGCGTCAGGCATAGAGAAAGGCTTCAACACGTCAAACTACATGCAGAGCAGCTTCAATTCGAACACCCCCACCTTAATTCCATCAATGGGAATTAATGGTGGTTCCAACCACACTCTCCTTTGGTTGGTGCCGACATTAACTCTCTCTCATCCACCCCCTCCCTCCCGCTACAAATCCACCCGCAACCCGCTCGACCGCGTTGCAGCTGGTCCTCTTAGGCGCCATGGGGAGAAGGAGAGACATGGCGGGCGAGCACACCCTCCTGTCGACGGAGATCGTCAACCGGGGGGTGGAGGCCTCCGGTCCCGACGCTGGCTCGCCGACCTTTTCGGTCAGGGTGCGCCGGAGGCTGCCGGACTTCCTCCAGTCGGTGAACCTCAAGTACGTCAAGCTGGGCTACCACTATCTCATCAGCCACGCCGTGTACTTGGTCACCGTTCCGGTGCTCGTCGTGGTGTTCAGCGCGGAGGTCGGCAGCTTGACCCGGGAGGCGCTGTGGCGGAAGGTGTGGGAGGAGACGAGCTACGACCTCGCCACTGTGCTCGCCTTCTTCGGCGTGCTCGCCTTCACCGTCGCCGTCTACTTCATGTCGAAGCCGAGGCCCATCTACCTCGTCGACTTCGCCTGTTACCGTCCCTCTGATGATCTCAAGGTACGCAGTCGATGTCTTCCGTGGACCGCAGCGTGCGGTTTGGAGCTTACGTGGTGCTGCGTGTCAGGTGTCGAACGAGGAGTTTGTGGAACTGGCGAGGAAGTCCGGCAAGTTCGACGAGGAGAGCCTGGCGTTCCAATCCCGGATCTTGAAGAACTCGGGCATCGGCGACGAGAGCTACGTCCCCAGGTCTATCTTCTCCCCTGGCAACTGCGCCACCATGAAGGAGGGCCGCGCGGAGGCGTCGATGGCCATGTTCGGCGCCCTGGACGAGCTCTTCCAGAAGTGCCGCGTCCGGCCCAAGGACGTCGGCGTCCTCGTCGTCAATTGCAGCCTTTTCAACCCCACGCCGTCTCTCTCCGCCATGATCGTGAACCACTACAAGATGCGGGGTACCATCTTGAGCTACAACCTCGGCGGGATGGGGTGCAGCGCCGGCGTCGTGGCGCTCGACCTGGCACGCGATATGCTGCAGGCCAACCCCAGCAGCTACGCCGTCGTGGTGAGCACCGAGGCGGTGTCCTTCACCTGGTACGCTGGTCGCAACCGCTCCATGCTCATACCCAACTGCTTCTTCCGCATGGGGTGCTCCGCGGTGCTGCTCTCCAACCGACGCCGCGACTTCCGCCGGGCCAAGTACCGCCTTGAGCACATCGTGAGGACCCACAAGGGCGCCGATGAACGGAGCTTCAGGTACTCAATCGCCGCTGCTGTTGTGCCCTCACCTACATGTATTGATGCCAAAGATGCGATCCCTTCTGCAGGTGCGTGTATCAGGAGGAGGACCAGCAAAGAATCAAGGGCCTCTCCATCAGCCGTGACCTCATGGAGGTCGGCGGGCATGCACTCAAGGTCAACATCACCACCCTCGGCCCCCTCGTCCTCCCTTTCTCCGAGCAGCTCCTCTTCTTCGCCACCCTTCTCTACCGCTACCCCTTCCCCAAACCAACAACAACAACCACCACCACCAAGCCTTACATTCCCGACTACAAGCTCGCGTTCGAACACTTCTGCATCCACGCGGCGAGCAAGGCGGTGCTGGACGCGTTACAGACCAACCTGGAGCTGGAGGACCGCCACATGGAGGCCTCCCGCGCCGCCCTTCACCGCTTCGGCAACACGTCTAGCAGCAGCATCTGGTACGAGCTCGCCTACCTCGAGGCCAAGGGCCGGGTGCGGCGCGGCGACCGGGTGTGGCAGATCGCCTTCGGGTCCGGCTTCAAGTGTAACAGCGCGGTGTGGAAGGCGATGCGGCGCGTTCCCAGGCTGAGCACGAACAACCCCTGGCTCGACTGCGCCGACCGCTACCCGGTCGGCCTCTAGTGTCGATGAAGCCCACGTGGGGGCATGCATGCTTCATGGCCTTGGCAAATGGCTTCTGTTTGCTTTATAGTTCACGTCTGTCGCTAAGACCTGCTCGAAGCTCTCCTTCGAATCAATGGTTTGCTTTATAGTTCGTGCGTGGCAATGTCTTACTCAAGATTTGCTAGCTTAGACAGTGAAGAAATTAATCGTATATGTCGAAAGAATATATATATATATATATATATATATATATATATATATATATATAATTGTGGAACGGAATAGAAAAATGAAATTGGACGAATTTGATTAAAGAAACAAATAATAGAGTTATAAAAGAAAAGGGAGTAATGGCATTTTCGTTCTAAATCGAAATTTATCATCACACACGAATCACAAAGTTCCAATTACCAATCGATCAGAGGCGAAACTGATCGATCATTAGAGGTACGAATTCCTAATCGAACCCTAAATTCAGATGTTAATACTAACCTTCCAAATCTAGAACCATCTTCTCCGGCCACTAATGAACCCCGAATCGTGTACGTTGATCTCTCGGAACACCTTATTTCATGTCACCCGCGACCAAGCCGAACCCTTCGCCGCTACTTGTTCTGCGAGAGGAACCGTTTTGTTAAACCATCACCGAGAGGCATCACGACCTTGTTTCTTGGATAAAGCTCCCCCCCCCACACCTTCTCATCGGGTTCGCGCAGCTCGAGCTTTAGGGTTCCGTCTCCATTCGTATGTCTCCTTCGATCCATTAGTTTTCATCATTTCTGCTGAATGTTTGGATTCTTATCGTGCTGACTCTAAATGCGGCAGAAAGTTTTTGGTTTTTTTATAGTTTCCGTGCGTCGTCTTGGTTGCAGGTGGGCGTTAGTCGGTGTCTCGATGGCGGCCTTGCAGCCATATGGATGCGGCGTGGTAGGAGCGAGGGGGATGCCCTTGTTTGAGGGTCTCCGCCTCGCCCCATCCATCGCTCCTCTTGCTTCTTCGGTTGGAATCCCCATGGTGGGGCTCAACCGGAGGGGCTTCCCTGGCCTCGTTGTCAAGGCTGCGACGGTTGTTGCTCCGAAGGTATATCAACTTAACCGACCCTCAATTTCTTGTGTTTGGGTTGCATTCTTGCCATTTCGGTGGGTGTGTTCTGTAATGGCGGCTGAGCTGAGGTGAGAGTGTGGCGTTGGAGATGGTTGTTGGTCCTTTTTTTTTATTGGGTTCTTAATTTAATGGTATTAGGAGGTTCTATTTAGACTTGGTTCTTTGAAGGAACTAAACGTTTCACTTTCTTGTGGAGCCGATTCAGCCATCTGCATCATGTGGTGTCACCTGTGTCAATGTTTGACAAGGTTGACTTGGATAACTGTGCTTCTTTTCGTTTTGCATCTCTAGTTAACGATTTTCCAGTGTTGGCTATGAAGGTAAGTCCTTTGGATCTTAAGCTATCAAGAAGTAAATCCTTCGGAATCTTGGAAACCATAAAATAGTTTGAACCTTTTATGATTGCTTGCAATCATTAACAATGAAACATATGCATACGTGTGCATAAAGTGTTTGATTCAGTGATTGGATTTGAATAACCTTCAGGGCCTTGCAGGGTGCTTTAGCTGCTCTTTTCGATGCCTTCACTTGTTGTTTTGTCTTTATGGTTAGGGACAATATTTTACTCAAGAGTCACTTTTTTTGGAACAAATTCAATGTTCCTACCTTACAGGCTCTTTTCATGGATTTTTTCAGTACACATCCATCAAACCTTTGGGTGATAGAGTGCTAGTTAAGATTAAATCCTTGGAGGAGAAAACCAGTGGTGGAATACTGCTTCCAACAACTGCCCAGTCAAAACCTCAAGGGGGTGAAGTTGTTGCTGTTGGGGAAGGTAGAACAATTGGACCAAAGCAAATAGATATCAGTGTTCAGGTATGGTCTCCACTCGACATTTTGGATAGTTGAATTGTGGGTTTTGTGAATATTCTTCATGGTTCTGATCCTAGTAACGGCAATCTTTTATTCTGGATGCTGTATAAGTTTGGCCGTTTACCCATTCTTTGAAATTTTCTAAAACTTTTAGAAAGAATGGTGCTTTCACATGTACAAAGTTGCATCTTTTTCTACAAGCTAGCACCAATTTCAGGCAGCTTACTTCTACATTTGAATTTGAATGAAGAAAATAAGTTGCGATGAACTAGGGCCCATATTAGATAATGGAGAATGAGAATTAATATATATAAGGTTGTTAATCATAGTATTATGCATGTACAGATTTTAATTCACTTTCACTCGTTTATAATTGATTTTATTTTGATACTTGGGCCTGTTACGTTGCTGTATCACTGCTTAAAAATTGTATTCTTGACCTTTAATTTCGTCTTGAGCAACCAACTTGTCAGCTGAGTTTTGATGATATACATTCTTTATTTGGTTGTAGGCTGGTAAACAGGTGGTCTATATGAAGTATGCAGGAACAGAGCTTGAATTTAATGGATCTAATCATGTTTTGTTGAAGGAAAATGATATACTGGGTATTCTTGAAACTGATGATATTAAGGACCTCAAGCCGCTTAATGACCGAGTTCTAATTAAGGTTTGTTGTATGACTTGTTTTTCATTTATACAGTTATTTTCATTCAGACCTAGTTCCGATCAGGGTATGAGTTAAAGCTTGTTTTGCTTGTATACTTTTTGCTCCTCCCTTTCCGATGCATCTTTGTGCAATGAATGCATAGCTTAGTTAATAATGGTAATATAAAAGTGTGACCTACTGTATGAGGCTTTTTTGATTATGGGTTCTGTTTTAGATGGATGCGAACTCTCCACTTGAGTTCCATATTTGGACCATGACATAGCGACGAATAATTGGCATTGCATATGTTGCTACCTACTTTCCCATCAGATATACGAGATGAGGGCCATGTATCGTTGATGCCTTGATGGTTCCCTCAAAAGGATTCCCATGTTGCTTTGGGACTAAAACAATCTCATATTCATTTGCCCGAGGTAATTTAAATCATATTTAGGATGTTATGGTAAACCATTATCAAAATAATTTCCAGTGATTTCCATAATATGTTTTTTAAAAACTCATTCGCTTTCTTGTCTCCGTTTCCCCCAACTTTAGTATTTTCTAATAAAATGTCCATAGGAATGTCTGAATGTTGACGAACAATCATTTATTTGGTCTTATTTTTTAGCTTTATCACATTTTAGATGAGGTATGCGGTTATTGAACTTGTACTTTTAATGCTTGTATGGTCTTTGTGTGAAATATATTTACTGTCATCTTGAAATAAGACCCAGAGGCATTTGATTCCAACCTCTGTCTTGATGCTGCCAGGATGCCATGATTGCTGGCCTTATTAATCATCTAAAATGATATTAGATCAATTCTCCTGATTGCTACGACTGTAAAATTGGAACCTAATTTTTGCTCAAGTCTGGATGTCCTATTAGCTTTTTTCTAAGGTTTTCTTATATTTTCAGTTTTTCAAGAAATAGCAACTGCTAGCAACATTTAAGTTATTACGAATGTGAAGAATGTGTGTGCGCATGTGATTAGTTTGTCTTTTCCTATTCTTCTCTTCTCAGGTTGCGGAAGCTGAAGAGAAGACTGCTGGTGGATTACTGTTGACTGAAGCTGCAAAGGAAAAGCCCTCGGTGGGGACGGTGAGCTTTCCTCTCAGAGATTGTAGTAGTGAAAGAATGTCAATATAAGTAAACATCTTTAAGCTTTTATAATGGTTGGACTTCACTCGGTTGTATATCACTCGAAAGCTTTGCAAAGCCCACTGGTTAACCTTGATTCTAATGCCTCATGCCTCTGTGTTTAATTAGCGAAAAATTTTCTCATTTGCTTGTTTTAGCTGGAGGAAAATGTAACCCGTCTTCCTTTTTGCCCTCTCTTTCTTCTCTGTATACGATAATCCATCTGACAACCTTCTTTTTCTCTGTTCTTTCCTTGTCCTTTTCTACTTTAATGACTTTTTGGCCTTCTTTATCCCTTTGTATTCTTATTGCATGTCGAACTGATGCGTGCATTTCCATGACAATCAAACTAATCATCGTGGTACTCCCCTCTTTCGGGTTTATCCCCGAAAGGGGTGGCAGCTCAGTATTAAGTTTCCCGGTGATTTAGCATGATTTATTTTCTTACGAGATTGACACTAGCTAAAATGCTATTCTCTGCCTTTCTTGTACTATGTGCATAACAGGTGATCGATGTCGGCCCCGGCCCATTGGACGAGGTAGGCAATAGAAAACCATTGAAGATCAGCCCTGGGAGTACCATTTTGTATTCTAAGTATGCTGGGAGTGAGTTCAAGAGTGCTGATGGTGCTGATTACATTGTTTTGAGAGCATCTGATGTGATTGCTGTCCTCCCTTCGTATTGAAGTCCTGCCAATTAAACATGGTCACCAACAAGACAAGACTGGAGTTTATCAAGGTTATGTTGTTTCTATTCATTGCCTAGTAGTTACAGTATCTGGTTAATCTCATTCTGCTTGTGAAATTTTGTAGACATTTTGTAGTTCTTAATGCAAATATGCATTGATAATTGTTATCTCTTCTGGCTATGCAATATACTTTTAGCGATGGCATGTTGAGAACCACATATCATGCTCTTTGGAAGCTCAATTAACGTGAAATTTCTTATCAATGTTGATAACGTAGGAATCAGCTTCAATGCTTTGCAGATTACTTGGAAATGATAGGAAAATTTAGAACAGGTCATTTTAAATGAAATGAGAGCATTGCTAGGATAAATGCCACAATCAAAACTTGAGGATTTTTAGCAGTTTTGTTTTAATTGAACAAGAGATAAAATTTGAGTTGACAAAGAACAAACAGCAAAGAAAATGAGCAGACAAGAAGACAAAAGTTCATCAGATAAATGCAAACTAGGCAATTAGGAGATCCCCACCTAAAAAAAAGGGTGGAGAAGGATGTACTAGATGTCAGATAACAGGTGAGTGAAATTTAATGGCCGAGTCTGGTGTCAACAATTAAAGCAATTAAACTATGGGGTCCTTTGATCGATCTACGACGAGGCACAAAGGAATTGGATCACTGAGGTGTGGAAGAGACACACACACACCCACACAAATGTCATGGTAAATGAAGGCTTAAATTAATTTGTATTATTACTAAACTAGATTAAAGCATTTTGGACTATAAAGTTAATGAGTAGTTGTTCCAGCAGATCCGATGGTGACAATGGGTGTCAGATGTGCTCTAGCATCGACTAGGATTTCTTCTTGCCAAGTATTTTCTTCTTGGGAAGGTTATAGTCGCTTTTAAGTTTAGTATATGTGAAGTGGTTAAAGATTTGAATTGATTTATTTGTCAAATATTTAAATTGATCTATACATATTTGATAAGTGTATTACTATTAATTTAATCTCGGATATTTTTTGATAGGATCAACAAAGTTAATATATCTGTGACATGTAGTTCCAATTTAGTTCACAAGAGTCTACTGCAACATTGAAGAAAACATACTTCGTTTTTAAGTTCTCATTGTCAAATCAAACTATTTTATCATCACCTGAGCTTCATAAACACATGTATGTTTTTTTAATTTTCATAATTTTCTGTGATTTATCTTTAGGTTGTTTGTTCAAGTCTGTCAAGTTAGCAGCACAAACTCCTAACATAAAAGGTTAATATTGCTTTGGATTTTCCACTGACACCTACACAGTTCATATGGGCTCTATTTAAGAATTGCAGTTGCAGTTTCAGTTTTGATGTGCTTTGTTTGACCAACCAAGAACAGCAATTAAATGAAAGAGAGTTGGTCACAGAGGAAGTAGAGAAACGTTAACAGGTTTCTGCAATAAATACATGCAGAATACAACAGGTTTTATAGGTCAACATTGCACAACATTTATCACCAGAAACACATGATTAGCATCAGACAAGTTTTTAGTGACTGGCATTTCTTTCTCCTGTGTGGGAGCTGATTATTTTGAGTACCATAAAACTATCGACTTATAGATACAATTTGCATAGCATGAATGGCTCAAGTTTTTTGGGTTACATCTGGTGCTAGAAACTTGTGAAGTCCTCTCTCAGATGGCTTTCAGATCATGACCAGACCAGCAGTCAAGAAGAGAAAAAAGATAAGCTTTGCTTTGAATATCCTTTTTGCTCTTTCTTACCGATTTGTCTCGTCCTTGCAAGTGAAATAAATAGCATTGGACTTTTCCCCCTAATTTGTGTAGCTATATCAACTGATGATTTGAGAAAGCATCATCTAACAGCATTTCAGCCATACAAATAGATTTTAGGAGGAAGAAAGATTAGCTCTGATATCATGAAAGCAAATTTCAAAAAAAATTGGATGTGCAAAAAGAATTTTTTATATGACTCTTTGTGTCTTTACTGTATATATCTCAACCATAGCATTTATAGGGTGAATAGGCAACCAAGAAGACAGGTAAGAAGTCGTCTCAATTTATGCAATTTCATAAATTATGAAATTTATAGGGATATTTCATCCCTTTGTCACATGAGTAAAACATGTTCAATAAATTTGCTTTTTTGATGAATCGAGTATGGTCATATCTGTTAGCACCTAAAACAATTAATGTTCCCCCAATTATCTTCTTCCAAGTAGCAGTCACCTAATGGTCTACATTGCAAAGTTGTTGTTCATGTACTTGTTTCCGTGCCAAAAATTAGACCTACATCAATGCTTCTTAATTGAACTCCTAATACCTTTCAGAGTTTTAACTTCAGCATAAAAGGCTGTTATTTGGCCACACATGTCTTCGAGTCACTACTGTCTCTGTGTTCTGTGGTGGCTAATCTTGGCCATTATGACACACACTATTTGAACTACTTCCCTGCAGTGATGCAGGTCTCACAAGCTGCATGGATTCAGGGTGACCTTTAATTCATTCAACTCTTAACAGGTTGACCATATTGGTCAATTGCATGTGTTCCTGATGTCATCTGAAGAGGGTTGGAATTTGCCGAGCACAATTACAAACCCTAAGTTGACCACACTTCGGTTGAAGCCAACTTACATGGTATGACAATTCTCCATAGGAATAATAAATACTACGAAGAAGAACAAGGAAAATATTACATGAAATAGGTCACCTAGATCACATCAAGTTTATGACAAATTGACAGTGAAAAGAAAAAAGGTAAATGCCAAGTATTTTGAGGTGAACCATCACATTCTCTGGTCAGCTTCCAAGGCATTTGCTTTGACTTTAGAAGCACAAACTGTGTGTTCTTCTTCATGATTGGCAAGCCATTTGAATCTAAGTAACTCAAGGAATGAGCCAAGATAATTCTATATAAATTTCATGTCACTCTAATGCATTATTAAACTCTTAATTCCCCAAAATTTTTATTTTTATTTTTTATTCGAGCCTAAACCGAATTAGATATCAACATAATCCAAGAACTCTCTTGATATTTATTAATGATATTGACATTTACATATCCAGTGTACTTCTTTTAATCCTTAGCAAATGTGACACTAATATCAATCACACCTCTTTTGTCTTTCTCTAAAATGATAACACACAAAGGGTTTAGAATCTTCATGAAGTTATATGTGAGGAAGAAGCACAAATCCATGGAGAGAGAGAGAGAGAGAGAGAGAGTCTAGGAATTGCAAGGAAGATGTGTAGTACAAGTGAGGCTGCAATGAAACATGATCATATCTCTCTCGAGCATGCATGCATGCATGCATGGCTGCAAGTGTTAGGAAGAGATGTACGCTTGTAAACTTGGTTTTCTAATGCGTGAAGACTTGGTTTGTGCCCTTTGAATAAGTCGTGGCATTGTCCATCAGTGAGCTTGAAGTAGTCGTCTGATGGATGCCAAATGCACCACCAAGAGAAATCCACTCTTCCTGCCATCCAAATCCGTGGAAGGCCTCCACAAAATCTTTGTAGCCAAGCTGGTCTTGAGGTCAACCCCCACTTGCTGCCAGCTTGAAGCTCCACGATACCATGTTCCAACTTTGAAACAGTCATGGAAATCTCACACCGCTTTCCCCATTACCCCGCACACAACCTTGTGAGGGTGAAGAAGATAAAGAAACCATAAACATCTCAGTGGACTGTTTCAACTGTTCTTGTGATCCCTTTCCATCTTTATTAGTTCTGATTCTTTTTCAGTCTAAATCCAATAGGAATTATGACTGATAACCTGCACCATGGTCAATCGCCGACGACCTTCTTGCCATGGCTATTTATGCTCGTACCTCGCCATGTACATCCTCATGCATTTCACGTGCCTTCTCCCCTTCGTTTGCCTGCGTATATATACACCCCTCATGCCGTGCCCTCCATCCACTACCTTCGTCCCTTTCTCAGAGAGAGAGAGAGAGAGAGAGAGGATGGAGAAGAGTGGGACGCCCAGGGTGGCGATAATAGGGGGAGGAATCAGTGGCCTGGCGGCGGCGAAGGAGCTGCGCTGGCTCGAGCCGGTCCTTTTCGAGGCTACGGACTCGATCGGAGGGGTGTGGAGACACTGCTCCTTCCGCTCCACCAGGCTGCAGACGCCGCGGCCGGACTACGAGTTCTCCGACTACCAGTGGGCGGACCGGAACGACCCCACGTTCCCAACCCACTCCGAGATATTGGAGTACCTGCACGGCTACGCCACGCACTTCGACCTGTGGAGGTTCATCGAGCTCGAGACCAAGGTGGTGGAGATCCGCTTCGTCGGCCACGGCGAGACGAAGACCGGCTTCACCGATCTCTGGGGCGACAAGGGACGGCCCATCGCCGACGGACCCGCGTGGGAAGTCGGCGTGGTGACCCCCCGTTCCAACACCGTTCAGGTGCATGCCCACTTCTTCTTCCTCTTCCTCTGGCTAGGGTTCTCTCGGCTAACTACAGAGAGCTCCTATTCCAGTGGTGCAAGTTCGAGTTCGTGGTTATGTGCATCGGGAAGTACGGCGACGTCCCCAACTTGCCGACGTTTCCCCGTGGGAAGGGGCCGGAGACCTTCCTAGGGAAGGTATTGCACTCGCTGGATTACTGCAAGCTCGACGACGAAGCCGCCAAATCACTGATGAAGGGTAAGAAGGTCGTCATCATCGGCTACAAGAAGTCCGCCATCGACCTCGCTGTCGAGTGCGCCGAAGCTAACCACGGTACGTACGTAGTGACCACAGCTTCTAACGATATCTCTGTCCCATTAAAGTGACAGTATCACAATACGGAAGGAACACATGTGCGTTAGTGTTTGGATCACAAACGGTCAAACCTGTCCTCTCTCTCTCTCTCTCTCTCTCTCTCTCTTGGTTGGATTATGGCTTTCTGAGAGTTATGCAACAAGTTGCATGCATTAATGACCTTGTCGCGGGCAAGACAGAGAAGCAGCTGACCTAATCTTGGTCAAAGTCAAGACATGAAGAATGAGATGGTGACTGGTTGACTTCCCATTTAAATCTCTATCCAAGAATAAGATTAAGAAGTTGACTTTTGCTAAACTAGCTACCTAACTAACCTTTGCCTGACTTAGTCCCACAGTAAGATACCCAAGCCACCACATTGACTAATGCTTGGAGAAAGTCAAAGCTTGGCAACATGTCTCATCGACTTTTTATGAATGTGATCTGAAGGGAGCGATGGTCAACCTTGCACCATGGTGATAAGGACTCTTCACTGGACCGTCCCCTCTTACTCCATATCGGGTCTGCCGTTCTTCCTGTTCTTCTCGACGAGGCTTTCTCAGTTCCTCCATGAAAGGCCAAACCAAGGTCTCTTCCGGTCTCTTGCCTGCCACCTCTTGTCCCCCTTGGTAATGAATGCTTCACCCTCGTACGCCTCTCCTCTGCTCTATAACATCATCTTAGGGTCCTAACGCTGGGATTCAACGCCACAGAGGAGAGGCGTGTCGAGATTTATCGAGTCCTCTCTGACATGGAAGCTGCCGCTGGAGAAGTATGGGCTGAAGCCAAACCATCCTTTCGTGGAGGACTACGCCTCGTGTCAGATGGCGATCTTGCCGGAGAACTTCTTCGCGGAGGCCGACGAGGGGCGGATCGCGTTCAAGAGGTCGTCGCGGTGGTGCTTCTGGGAAGGCGGGGTCGTCTTGGATGACAACACCAAGCTGGAGGCTGATGTCGTGCTCCTCGCCACCGGATTCGACGGCAAGCAGAAACTGAAGTCGGTGCTTCCGGAGCCTTTCCGCGGACTCATCGTGGACTCATCCGGTGTCATGCCGCTGTATAGGTAAGCTACGGAACGCCGATGATGCAGGGATCGGAGATGAAGAGCTTCTTCTCATGCGGTTTCCTCTGTTAATGGCAGGGGAACGATCCATCCTCTCATCCCGCACATGGCGTTCGTGGGGTACGTCGAGAGCGTGTCGAACCTGCACACGTCGGAGCTACGGTGCAAATGGCTGGGGCGGCTGCTGAGGGGGCACTTCAAGCTGCCGGGGACGGGGGCGATGTTCCGGCAGACCGGCGCGGAGATCGACGTGATGAAGAGGACCACCAGGTTCTACCGCCGCCATTGCATCTCCACCTTCAGCATCAACCACAGCGACGACATGTGCGAGGAGATGGGATGGAGCTCATGGAGGAAGCGCAGTTGGCTCGCCGAGCTCTTCAGCGCATACAACAACCAGGATTACAAGGAAGACGAGAGCCAGTAATGGATCTTCTGCTACATCACCTCTCTCATGTCATCGGCTACAAACCAAGCAACAATTATGTTTCTTTGATGCGAAGATTGATCTTAATAATAAGAGTGATGTCGAGTGAAGAAATGGCTTCAAGCATTTCTGGTTGCCATTAATTGAAGAGATGGGTCGGTGAAGAACCACTACATGATTTCTAATCCGAGTTGGGGGAAGCTAAAGCTGTTTGATTCTTGTCAACCTGTGTTCCTCTGCCGGAGCAGACTGATGTCAGCTACATCACCGAATGCTCAGTTGATCAGCCAATTGTTTGTCGTTCATGTCATTTTTGTTTTACGATCTTCATATCATTCGATTGGAAAATAATTTTCACCACAGCCATATCATCCAAAGAATTCTCAGTTGATCAGCCAATTTGTTTAAGACATAAAATGCACAACTTCTTCTTTTTCCAATCTACAGAAATTTAGTTTAGGGTTCAAAATCACATCCAATAAATTTTTAATAATAGTGTAAAATCTCAAAGAAATTGATTAAACGATTATGTACTTACTTGCCAAATCTAATCCGATGAACTTTCGACGATCTCAACTGAGTTAACCATTATTGATTTTATTATTTATCTATAATAATAATAATTATTAAGTCGATTGTTTAATATGTTAAGAGGTTAAGATTTTTAGTCCATATTGGAGTTGAGGATTTAGATAAAGACCTTAGGATCGTAGATTATAATAGAAATATACTTAATAAAATCTCTCCGATAGACTTAACACTACTTATATGTCATATTCTCATATTAACGAGAATAATAATAATGAAGACGATAATAATAACGATCATTTCGACCATATAAAACTCAAAGAATAGATCGAGAAGATTACTAATTGCAATCACATTTTTACTATTTATGATTTTTATTTTTATTTTTTTTAAATATTTTTAAATCATACCTTTGTAAATGGATGTAAATACCTCTTATTTCTCATTATTAGCGACGAACAAGATCAATGATAACAATGTTACTAGCGAAGATGAAATAAGAGATAATTGAGGAATAAAAAAAGTAAAAATAAATCATACTATGATCATAAATAGTAAAAAAATTATTATTATTATTATTTTTAAAAATAATGAATAATAAGAGATTGTCAATAATAAAGGAGTGTAAATAGTAAACCCCTAAACTGAGACTAATAGTAGCTAAACACAGAATTAGGGTGCCAAGTTATATTGTGATGGAAAAGAGAGAGAGAGAGAGAGAGAGAGAGAGAGAGCATTCACATGATGATACATTAAGTGATGGTCAGTTGTCGGTACCACTACAATTAATGGGTTTCTTTTTGGTCTTGAAAACCAGCAAAGCATCTCGACACAAGGGAAGAGATAAAGTTGAAGCGCGGAGGGCAAGCGACAGCGTTCCGTTTCCGGGGATTGGTGGGTGACCCTAATCTGCCTGCTCCACCTCCTTCCACGGCACGGCGATAAAGTGATTGGTGGGAACATGCTCCTCGAGAAGTAAGACCATGCCGACTTAGGTTTTCCATTATCCAACTGTTTCACTGTAGGACCGCTAATCTCCATTTGATCTTTTTCATCGGTTGAGTTGTCATCATCTCAGTTGCTGTTCTTTGAAATGCAGCAAGATGCTTTAAGATCTTTCAGGTGTCCACCATGTTCTATTGTAGCCAAAGCATAATAGCCACACCATCGCAAGCTTTAGATCTCAAAAATTTTGATGACCTAACAGTAACACCCTCACGACTTTTCATTGCTGATGTGCTTACAAAGTGTTTGATCTTTTTACTGTGCTAGTATATGTGAAGCATCTGATCCCTCAGTGACCTTCCATCTAACGGAAATATTTTTGAGCAAGTTGATTATTTCTTTTATAGTTTTCTTTTTTTTTAGACACAATATTAGTTTAACGTCGTTGGAATACGATTGTGCTATTGTTCAACTTTGGTATTTGAATGCACCGGAATGATTTTGGATAACATATGATATTGAATCGGTTAAAGTTACATGGATATGATTGTTTGGCTTGCATGATATACTTGTTGGCGGCCACTCGTGGCCTTAAAAGGCTAATTAAATTGGATATGGAAGACAAAAGTAAACCATAAACCTGTTCAACTCATGTGGTTTCTTGATAAATAATGGTGTTACAACTCGATCATGGTGATTTTATTCTGTAGAAGTTGGCAGTTTCACATGACAACTGTGAGAAAAACATAAGAGCTTAGCTTAGTTTTCTTTTTGTTAACGGATAGGAGGAACATAATTTACTCTTTGTAGCTGTATCTCTAAGTATACTGATCTTCTCTGTCACTGCTGCCTCCGTGCCTGGCCGCAGAATTAAAAGATTCATGCTGATGTCTGTTCATGAGACGATAAGTATGGAGCATTTTTGTCTAACAAACACGATTTAAGATGCCTTTTGAAAAGCTCCAAGCAAGAGAAGAAGTGGGAAATTAAAGGAGGTTGGAAAGGTGTCTCAGGTTGCTTCGTCAATTTCATGGCCTTTGCTCCAGGTCTTTATGTAGTTAGGGGGACCAAGAGCAGAAGTTGCAGACTAGCATTGCTTAAATGGTATGTTAGTCATTCATTTTACATATCAAGACCCAGTGAAAGAAAAGGGCCCATGAATGCGCTAGATTGGGAGATACTTTCCTGCACCATTGATGGATGATTTTGAAAGAAGTTGATCCTTAAACTTTGTATCTCTGCTCTTGTGCATTCGTGTGACATTTAGTGGAGAAAGACTATGACATGTGTAAAGATTGTGCGTAGGACTTGAAGAGGGTCGTCAAAGTTCACACAAGGCAAGTTAAGGTACCTGAAGATGAAACCAGATTCAACAAAGGTCTTCCTGCTAGAATGAATTGAAGGACTCTACATTGGCAGGCCTTGTGAAAAAAAGTATGAAAAATATCTGGAGAGAATTGCAACAGAATCAAACCAAACCTTACTTTCATAAAGCATATAGAAATTACAACAATAGAAGAATTGTTATCATCAAAGTGCTGTCTCCCAAACTATCACCACCACCTCTGGGGAAGTGAGAAGAGTCATGATCGTGGAGAAATTCAACACTTTCGAACTTTCTTAATTATTCTAGCGAAACCTTCTGTATATTACTTATGCTGCTCTTAATGTTTATCAATCATTTCATCATTCCATATTTTTGGAAACCAAAAACTCAGGTTCATGTAGTTAATGAAGCCATTCTTTTCATTATTCAGTAAAACATCTTTGAAGCATCCAAATTTCTAGATAATTTGAATTGCATACTGTTGTTTGTGGATAATTTAGAGTCTTATGAGTTCTCCGACATGATGAGTTGGTCAGAGCTAGAGGTGGTCAAGGCTAGGTCCATCTAATTTAATCTTAACAATATTGAGGTGAACTTGGTCTCTACACTGATCTATTGCCCACCTCAATCTTAATCTTGGAAGCAAGATGTAAAGCCATTCATACTGGTCGGTATCAACCAATAATTATTGGTCCAATGATTAACCAGTACATAGGCTGGATGATTTTGTTTGGTATGACCAATAATAGATTGTACTGGGCAATAAACCTGCTGCTCGATGTACTGACACTTACCTTTTTTTTTTTTTCCTTTTAATCTTATCCAAGAGATTGAACCCTTTACTCCAACCTCATCCGGGTAGCCCATCTGCTTTGCCACCCCTCATCTGTGTTGCGGCCCCTTGTCCTCCTTATCCAATTGTGTCCTTGGCCGGTGAGGTCGCCGTCACCTTCAAGCATTGACTTCTTCAGCCTCAACTTGTGAGGTCCTCGCCCGACCTTGAATGATATTGTACAGGCAGCAAGTCCTAGATAATGGTTTTGGCCATACTGACACTTGGTGCACCACTGGTGCCATTATCGTATCAGTCTAACCACCGATAGATACCCATATTAGATCGAGATTTTAATTCTTGCTTAGAAGTGCATTACATTAAGACAAGGAACAAGTACCAAATGACTCATGAACCCATTGCTTTTTTAAGGCTTCAATTTCTCATCAACAGAAAAAATAGAAAACGTGTGGATCAAGGCCACCTAGAATTCTCCTACTGTTGGTACATTGCCGTATATTGGGTTTTCTCTCTCACTAATCCAATTCTCTTCTTTTGATCACAAAGTCTTGCAGGTGGTAGGTGGGATTAGCATCTAAACAATTTATCATATTTCTAGCCTTTCTTTTGATCATATGCTTATAATGAACAATTGACAAACAAAAGATCTGGTTTGCTCTTTCCCCATTACATTTTACTCTGCATGTGCTTGCCATGATATTTTTAACATGGTCATTTATTGAAAATATGAAAAATGGAAAAAAAAAAAAAAACTATGACAATAGTGATGATGAATCATCCTTTATAAAAAATGATAAGCCTCACTATAGTATCCATTCTCCATTCCAATCTTTGATTTCTCCGGTGTCAAAGCTGCAGGAAGGGATAAAAACAATATTTGAAATAAGTTAGTCCTAGCGTAAAGCAGTAACTACATAAACAAAAAATCCTTCAGATGATAAAATTCTATAAGCCAGGTACATTAAAATTTAGTGGTCCTGTCTAGCTGTCATATCAAACCTGTTTTCTTGCTTAGATGAAGCTTTATGTATTAACTAAGGCATGTCATCGAGAATTTGATTTTTAGCAGTATTAGTAAGATCTTAGTATTCATAGACAACCAAGTAGTGTAGCAAGGATGCTGTCAGGAAACCAAACTGCAATTAATAAATTCCTAAAGACATTCTTTATCTAAATCTACAAAGTGAAAATTTTCTGTTACCATGGAAAGGCAGCATCATGCATGTAGTCCTCTTCATTGTAGTCGCTATTCATATGTGGTTGGAAGAGGCAAGACTCTTTAGCATCCCCTTCATTACTCAACCAAGATGGCATGTTGAATACCTCATTGAACATTTGAAAACCTGCTTCATGTGGATCTTCCTTTTCACATAGGCCATCCTCCATGTTTTTGAGGTACTTACTCCACCATGCTGTTGTCATCAAGTTCATCTTGTCATTCCACTCCATGTCATGCTGTTCTCCAATCAAACGGATCTCTGCAATTTCATCATCATCCATCATTGGATGCAATGACACTGGTGCAGGATCCAATGGAACCCCAGAGGCCTGGCAGGAAATCTTTGAGATACATGGTATTTTGATGCTTGACATGATACTAGCAGAAGAATTTGAACAAGATGATGGCTGGATTGATGGTTTCCTATTGAGGTTGTTGCAAAAGGACTCGTCTTTATTGTTGAACCTTTGAAGGCTGAGATTTAAGCCTAATGGTTGATTGGGCAAAGGGATGTTGAGGTCATCAGAGATGGATAGTCGTGTAATTGGTGGATAAATCCAAGAGTAAGAAGGGTAAGTAAAGGGTGACAATTTGGTGTTGTGGGCGTAGTTAGGAAATGTGTTGTTAGGAGTATAAATCCTAGAATTTCTCCTATACTCATTCAGCTCCTGCTGCAACTCCTCTAGCACTGCTGGAGATAGCTCCAGAGTTGGAGAAGGTGATGGATTCTGTTGTTGTTGTTGTTGTTGTTGCTGCTGCTGTTTCTGCTGCTGCTGCTGCTGTTGCTCATTTGCTTGTTTCATGGTAGCTCTATGAAGTTTAAGTGCAGTCACAATCTCTCTCCTAGCCTCTGCCATATTAAGTAATCTTTCTTGGTAAGGCCTACTGGTACGGAGTCGTCTTCTCACCTGTTTCTTTCGTAGCAAAGCTTTCATTGATGATGGTGGTGATTGTTGCTGTTGAGTGTCACCAAGGCGCTCACCATCTTTAGCGATGTCTTGAGAAGATTCACCTGCACTTGCCCCATCTCTAGACTTTGATTTCATGGGATCTTTGGTCCTTGAAGAGCTCAGCTGCTTGACAAGACTACGGATGTAGGCACCAGACAGTTGAGGCTCTTGTAACTTGGGCTCCACCTCCATGCTCCTGTTGCTATGCTTGGAAGAGGAGCTCCTTCTCATCTCTCTCACTCCCTGTGGTATTCTTAAAACCAAAGATGGCAAGGAATGGAAAGGGAGGGTGAAATTAAAGAATCATGAACAGAACAGAGCAGGCTTTCTATCCTGATGGATGCCTCATGGGTTGCCATAAATAGTAGAAGACATTCTAGGATGTCTTGTGCTTTTCCACGTTCGTGAGGTTAAGAGTCCTCGTTCATGATCAGTTTGGTACTTGAATGTGACTTTTTAGCATTTAACAAGTTCCTAGCAGCTGAACATGTAAAAAATGTAAGCTTATATTGCAGAAGGTGCACTTTGTTCTTATGACCATATAGAGTAACAACAACTGTACCACACGGTGCCCATTCATGTATATGTAGCTACATACATACAAACATATGTACATAAATATGTATATCAAATAGAAATAAGATAATGACTGTTAAACAGAAAGCATAATGATGAATAAATTGTCATGTTGACCAAAGTAAAATTAAATTTCTTTATAATTTGAATGACAATCATGCACGGTTTGATTTGAACTGTTAGTGTGATGTCTTTGCTATGTGTCAGTTTCCCTAGTAATTCATCGGAACAGTTTGTCATAAAATAAATTTGTTTACATACATGGGCAGAGAACTGATAACTCCCCTATTATATCTGGATATATGGCTATGGGGCATCTGTTTTACCCATGTATGGATGTTAAAAACATTAGTTCTCAATAAGAAATCCAGATTTAGGAAAAAAGGTAAAATACAAATGGAGAAAGTTAATTCAAAATTTTAAATAATGTGCCACATTGCCTTACTGCGTTCTTTGTTCTGACCAACCCATGGACCTGTGAACTGGTGGGGCAGATGCATGGAGTCACCAGCTAACCCTGTACATTATATATTTGTTCATCGTTATCCTTGTACAGATAAAAAAGGACGAACCCGTTCAAGTCTTTAGTAAATTCTTTGGCATATTATGAGTTCAGTAAATCTTTTACAGATAAGTTCATATGGTCATTCGGCATCATTTAATAAAATGTATTTAGTGTGTTACATGCATTAACTCTATTGCTGATGTTAGTTGACCTGATTGAGATCGACCTTATCAACAGAACATAAAGACAGAGTAGAGACTAAAAGGGTTGCCAAAATGTGGTCCCTTGTCATAAGTTTTGACAGCCTATTCATACTGAAACGCCACAGCAGGTGGACCATCAAGCAAATGCATGGTTGTCATTGTTAGGCATTTAAGCAAGAACACCACTCTTGAGGCTTGTCTCCCTTGGTGTGGATGGTTGGGTCCACATTTGTTGCTAATGTGGTCCCATGTATCGGTCCTACCTTTCTCCGATCAGGTTGACAATGGCACATGGCAGCATGCAAGAGGACGAGGTGAAGGTGCTGCTTTGGCAGCTTCAGGCTAAGGGGGGTTTCAACCAACCTAGTCCAACACAGACTGGCCATTCAAGCCCCCAGAGCCACACTGTAGAAGCCCCAAGGGGACTTTTGAGTCATGAAAATGATCCCATCTTAGCTTCTCATTTATTGGGCACATTCATGACTATATCTAGGATTCTCATTAGGCGCAGGCCTCTCTTGCGAGACTCTCAGAAGAGTCTGGTCCCCTTGCAAAGAAGGGATGGTCGTGGTGGTGGGGGTGGGGGTGGACCATGCCATCATAGCACATTTACCACCACAACCAACAGATGATGATAAGGATAATTATGTTATAATTGTTAGCTTCTAGGGGCTTCTGGGGACCGAGAAAGTTTCAGCCTTGATCAAAGACCATTTGATCTTTCTTTCATGGGGTTTTAGCAAAGTGTACTTACTTGAGACAACAAAAGGCTTACTGTAATAAATTTCCAGTCAACTTTCCTCCTAACAATCGCTAGATTGTTTGCATGGATGTTTGGCGTGATTGATAACCAATTGGGCGATGGGAACCAAGGAGGGTGTGAATTGAGTTAGGATGCTGGATAGATTCTTCAGCCTAAAGTAATGATCTTTACAATCCTTGGTGCCAATAGAAAAGGAGGACCACTTGGTCATCATGACAGCCAATGCATGCTTGGTCATGGTTGTACTTAACATCACATAATGGATAATGAAATAGACAGAGTCAAAGAAGATAGGATTATTCAACTTATGAAATGAATTGATAGCCTCCAAAACATTGAATGTTGTTCAAGTTCCAATTCAAGGAGACTGGAGGTAGAGAAAAATTAAAAGAACTGTTAAAATATAATGAATGAACCATATTTAGATGTAATTTGTTTAGGTAGTATGGAAGAGACTATGAAAAAAAATTGTGGAACCAAAGGCTACTATATTAAGATTTATTAGGACAACCAATGCAAATTCCAGAAGAAAATCACATACTTGAAAGAAAGTACAAATAAATATGTTATAGCAATCTACATGTATGGACACATGACTAACTCATCTGGGTGATTCTTTTGACTTATGAGGTTGATGAAAACTGATGTTTTGATGAGCACAAGAAGGATGTGTTGAAGAATTCACGGAACATTCTGAGCTGCCAAAAAGTCGTGAAACAATCCACCTAACCACACAAGAAATTTTGAGCTAAAGATATATTTCTAACATGCCAATAAATGTTATCCTGAGAATTTTATCATGCGACATCTTATGCGACTTGATTACTTTTGACTTTTCCATATGTCCAGGTACGGTTGAAACGGTGGTGAGATATACAATCATTGTATAAACAGATGGCAGGAGAAATGCATGTACATCTTCTAGTGCCAGACAGGTATATATGCTTCATTCACCATGGTGGCTGCTGCTGCAAGATTGATGCCCAGGTAAGTTTTTCAGACATAGGTTATAGAAGTTTTTCTTTTTTTGCAAAAATATGATGTCAGAAGCATTCCCTTTTTCAGACTTGTGAAAACTAAACATATTCCCAACTCCTATATCACTTAAATTTACACGTTAATGTTTCATTTTTGTGAAAATATACAGGTGTTATATGCTTCACCATGGTGCCTACAGCTATAAAGACTAATGTCCAGGTAAGTTTTTTAGACAGGTTTCAGTAGTTATTTTTGCAAAAATATGATTTCAAAGGCATACCCTTTATGCGACGAGTTGGTGCACAAAATTGTACATGTTTCATCGTCCAACATGAATGTTTGCGACAAAAAAGCTTATGTTTCACTTAAGTTTTGGTTGCCATCTGCTTTAGCTAAACCTGTAAAACTGCTAAATTTGCATCTAAACTCATTTTTCTTGGTGCCTCTTATTTAACAGCAGTCTAAGAATTTGAAATTTCATCTTGCCCGTTTTGCACAATCTATATCTATCTGAAAATGGCAACTGAGGCCTATTGTTTCTTCTTCTTGTTCCCTTAAATTATGGTGTACTAAGAAAAGAAAAAGATCATCTGAAGAAAGATGTATGGAAACTGAGAGCTTTATGCTACCATGAATAACTTCAAAGACTTCACTACGGAATGAATTATGAATATTTTTCACCTTTCTAGGGTTTTGGATTCTCCAATTTTCCATCATGCTCGGGTGGTTGACTCAGATAACCAGATGTTGACGGATTTGCCTGCCCTCCATTGTGGTACAGAAGGATTGGAAATCCTGCCTTCCACTAAGTCTTGTCACAATCTCAAAGTCACCAAATCCTGCACGAACCTCGAAGCATGATGGATGTTGATCATGTATCAGTATCAGGATGGACATGCTGGAGGACCCTAACTCAGTGACAAAAGCCATCTTCAAGGTATACTGGGACTTGGATCTCTCATGGTGGTCGTTTCATTTGGACTTCTCAAGTGCCATAGTCTGCTCATCGTTGTATTGTGTTGTTTCATTTCGCAGCTGCTTGGTTTAGGACCTGGCGGTCTTGCTATTAGTCTGCTGCACTCATTGGCTGAAACCCCCCAACTGTTGATGGATTGTTGCAGACTGATATATAATAGCTTGGAAGATTGGCTTCTTCTCTGTGATGTACCTCCTTCAAAACAAGAAGTTTCAGGTTTGTCTCCTCTTTTGGTTCCTGTCTTAGCGGCGATGCAAAACGAACGATCTTGATGAACATGCATCACGTAGTGAACTGTGTGGTTTGTAATGATGTGGTCTCTCGTAGGTTTGATGTGATGAGATTGAGATTTATGGGACTTTTGAGTGACCATATATCATATTTATTATAAAAGTAAAATATATTACGTATTATATATAGCAGTGGAGTTTCTCACATATATGTATGTACTTCTTTGCATATGGGACCCTCAACGAGTGATTACCTCCTCCGTTAACAAGGGAGGTAGGAGAACGGGTAGCCCTGAAAGGTAGGAAAAAAATTGTTCTCGTCAGAAGAAAGGTTGATTATACTCACCTCACGGAGGAAGAATAACAACGCCACTGCTTCTTCGATACCACTTCACTACTGCCTTACGAGAGGCGAGAGGTAAGTTCACCAGCGATGGTAATGTGGCGCGGCGGTTTCGAAGTTTGCCGCCATGGATTCAGGTTCTGATCACTCGTGGTGAGTGCAAGACACGAGAATTTGAATTGACTAGTTGCCATCTTAATGTTTTTTGTGCTCTTATCGCCCGACTTATGAGCGGTAAGTTCACCGAGAGACCGTAACGTCATGTTCTCTTCCAACGTCGGTGCCTATTTAAGTGGAAACAGTCCAAGCTTTTCTTGGCATCTTCGCGGCGTTCGGGTGTTACGAAGGACAAAGAGAGGGGTAAGATTTCCGGTGTGGCTTCGATTTCGCCTTTGTTTCTTTATCCAACGTCTTTCTTATATGGATCATTCCTTGTTCTTTAGGTGTTTTCTTCTTCTTCCTGAAATTCTTGGAAGGATCGGCGAGTCGTCCTTTGTTTCTTCTATGTTTCCTCCCCCTCCTTTGCACGTATCGAGATCTGCGTAGGCTTTCTTCGTCTTGGATGCTGATCTGGTAAGTTTTCTCGAGCCGATGGTTTTCCCGGATGAAATTATCCTGTTGGACTTTTCTGAGAACGAAGTTGGGTTGAAGTTAATTGGTTTTCAGATCGGAATCTTGTTATAAGCTCTATATGGTTCGCATCTGGATGACGAAGTTGTATTTAAGCTAATTGGTTTTGAGATCGAGAATATTCCTAGATCTTTTGGTGTCTTCTTCTCTTCCTCGAGTTTCTTGGGAGGATCGGCGAGTCGTCCATTGTTTCGTATGTTTCTCTCCCCCTCTTTGCTCGTATGGAGATCTGCGTAGGTTTTCCCGGATGAATTGATCCTGTCGGCTTTTTCTGAGAACGAAGTTGGATTTAATAAGCTTGGTTTTCAGATCGGAATCTTGTTATAAGTTTTATATGGTTCGCATCTGGATGAAGAATTTGGATTTAAGCTGATTGGTTTTGAGATCGAGAATCTTGTCTTGAGCGATATATGGTTCGCATCTGATGCAATCGGCGCTGTTATTGTGCCACGCAGCGATGTCACGGGATCGGCCGTGTTTTAGCTCGTTTTCCATGTCCGTCTTTCATTGCCGATCAAATCGGTGGAAGGATTCGAAATCAGAGATTCCGTAGCATTTAATTATGCGTCCTAGGGTTTTGGAAGGTTACATGGACAGCTCACAGGAGGCTGCCATGCTCGAAGCCTTGTGATGCCCAGGAGAGTTATGGTAACCCTAACATTCTTAAATCTTGATTCGCATATTAAACATGATTTTGACAACATGAATAAGGCAAGCGATATGTATTCTTGATATCGCAGTATGCCATGAAGCAACCCCATGAAAGTAAATGTAGTTTATCATGAGATTTCCTTTTAATATGACAGAAACCAAAGATATCTCGTAAGTTAAACAATGAAATGCCGTGACTTATATTTTAGTTTAGTTTCTCACCGTCATTCATGATCATGATAATAGTGGTACGCAAGAATAGGAATTTGTAGTAGGGTTACAATATTTATTTATATATAATAACTTAGCCATCTATATGTTTGAATGTTAGTTACGTAATGAGATTTTTTGTGTTTAATGTTTGTTAAAAATATTAATATTAATATTAATATAGTTAGCATAAATGTTGTGGGTATTGTTTTAAGTGGTCAGAATGATAATAAATTTAAGTAAGATGGTTTTGTATATAGGTATACGAAGCTAACAGAATACATATTTACGACTAATAATGTGATGAAGAGTTCTTTTGTTGGTCATAAACACAATAAAACGCCAGCACTTATGTTGGACCAAAAAGAGAGAGAGAGAGAGAGAGAGAGAGAGAGAGAAAGGGGGCCAGTTTCTTTATTTTCGGGGGCGTAAGGGGCGAGAGTCGGGTCGGGGCGCCTACTAATTTTACTTTTCGCTTCTGTCGCTACATCGTTGCGGATTGCACGAACGTGTGAGAGACGAGTTATTGGGAACCCGTAAGTATTTCATTCGTTTTTATTTTCTGCATTTCCATTTCAGAGGTTAAAAAAAAAGAGAAAGTGAAGGAATGATATGGTGGATCAACGTGAAGGCCATGGGAATGAACAACATCGAATGAAAATTTACAAAACCCTGCATCATGAGAGAGCTACCCTCTCTGATGATGTCAATTGAAAGTTTACAGATCCAACGTGGTTTATAAACTGTCAGCGTTGCTAGTTATGCCCACCAAATCCGAAATGCATATACCAACTACTCGAATGTGAGGACGTCCGTCTCATCAGGAAGAGCGAGCGAGCGAGCGAGGCAGCGAGAACATACATACGCTTGGATTCTTCCTAACTTTGCTGCAACAACAAATATCAAAATTAAAAATGAAACAAGAAAAAAAGGAGGCCTATCCACGCGGTCCCGAGGGGGAAAAGCACCACCATAACCGATATGCTATTCCTTCCTTGTACAGGATTGAGTTGTGCCTACCAAATCCGAAATGCTATTCCTCGTACGGCGCAAACAGGATGGACGAGTTATGCCCACCAAAGCCGAAGGAATTTGATAGCGCTACCTTCACATCCAATCTTTCCTTTTTTGCACCCACCAGTACACTCGCATCCTGAATCAAATCTTCAGTATTACAAAGACAGTAGAGGAGAAGAGCGAAAAATAAAACATAAAATAAATAAAGGAAAATGTATATAAGGAAGCACCGGAGGCATTAGGTAGTCAAAACATAACCATTATATATTGTGATCAGATGAAAAGAAGAGCAAAACCAATCGGGAACAGGGACTAGCATAAATCCTTGGTGACAAAAGAAGAATGACAAAATTTGATGAGATGGTGAAACATACCACACTTTCCTCAGGATTGTCCAGATTAATATTTGGATGAACCCACCCTGTTCGAATAGCCTGTACATGAAATGTGCACCAACCTAAGATATCAAACATGCAAAATCATTCTAAAAATCAGATACTCAAACAAATCCCTGGTCAGAGTTATTCGGATTGATAGAAAAAGAGTTCTCCGGAAAAATCCGATTAGAGCGAAACTCAAGTAAAAACCGTATGAGCCTGACAACACTATACCCGGTATACGATATCTGAGGTACTATAAATACATGATAACTGAGGACATATATGTCCAAAGGATTGGATTCCCCTGTATCGTCTGAGGACTACGACGAATGGCTTACTACGTCCGTAGTCGATGAGTCGAGTGAATTATTATGAAGATAATAATTCACTGAGCCAGAAAGAATTCTGACGGGTATGCCTCACGGCCAGCTCGATATTGGGCCTAGAGGGTCACACACATATGGCAGGTGTTGCGATGAGTAGAGATTCAAATATGAGATATTTGTTGAAGTCTCTATCTTATTAGATATCCAATAAGCCCATGAATTATTGGATCCTAAAGATGAGATTTAATAAGAACCAATGAGAGATTATTAAGTAGAGACCCACTAATCTAAGAGGCTTTGATAGTTGGATGGAGATTCAGTACCCAATAAAGCATGATCCATATGGTTAAGTTGACATGGGGCCTCTATAAATATGTTACCACCTCCTATTCTCCTCTCCCCTTCTCTTCCTTAGCCAACAGCCCTATTTGGGGCGTGTGAAGATTTGGGCAGTGATTTGAGGAGCGTCTTCGTAGGCCCTACCATGTGGATCACCGTTAAAGAGGAGGACAGTTGACCTTCTTCATCCTCTCCCACAGATCTACAAGATTTCAGGGAAATATGATCTCTCTTAGTAAAACACATTTCTCTTATACGTGAGATTTTTGATTTTGTGATTTTTACACATCAATCTTCACACGACGATGAAACCTTTTTGTGAAAATCTGAGATTTTTCCTTTTGTTCTTCCGTTGTGCATGTGATGTCGCCCCTAGATTTCCCTACACTTTTTACTCTTAAAGATTGTTGCTATACAGGGTGAAGCAGTGGCTATTAAAGGGCTACTGATGGCATTGGAGTGCAGCTCCAGGAATGCTCAATTTGAAACAGACTCATTGATTATCAAGGAGATACTAACAGATGGAAAGGGTGACCCATCATTACTGATATCAAATATGTTTCTGATATCAAATGACTGCTTCCAAGAATTTAACCAAGCAACCGACTAAGCTGCCATGCAAGCTACACAGACTGACTATTATTTGGTGGAAGGAAAACTTTCCACCAGGTTTGTCCACTTTTTTTTTTATATAATGGCCTACACATGTTATATTGTAGAATTATAAAAACTTAATATATTTTCCTTTTGGGTAAAAGAAATATATATGATTTTTTTACATTTTCTTAATTGCAATGCTTAATGTCGTTAGGAGGTCTCAATTAAATGCTTAATGTTGTTAGGAGGTGCAGCTTAAGTTAGAGGGTTTGGGTTTTGGATCTCAGAGGAGCGAACATCCGAGATTGGCATTCAAAGGAATAGTCAATCCTTCGCACGAGAGGCATTACAAGGACAAGTGAGATGGGAAAAAGGCATAGTGCACAAAGGTTGGGATGGGTTGAGTTCGAGCTACGGCTC
Source organism: Musa acuminata AAA Group (assembly GCF_036884655.1). Classification (NCBI taxonomy): domain Eukaryota; kingdom Viridiplantae; phylum Streptophyta; class Magnoliopsida; order Zingiberales; family Musaceae; genus Musa; species Musa acuminata. The sequence continues at coordinate 1,324,141 of NC_088329.1, read as the reverse complement.
GACGTTGACAATCAAACTTGACGATGCTCAAGGAAAGTGAGGCGCTTGGCAAAGGATGAGACCGTGCAATGAGGGATGGGTTGCTCGATGATCGAAAGAGTTGTGCGAAGTTCACAGAGGTGAGGAGAATTGCTAACTCGAAGAATTCAATACTCGACACTTTTGAGCATTGAAACTTTTGCTTCGATATGTGAAGGATATGTTCGTAGAAGGCTGAAGTGTGCAACAAGTTCAGTATATTGCTAGGCCTTGAGGGGTGCAACCAGAGTTGTATTGGCAAAGAGTTGCAATTTAGCAAGTGCATTCGCGAGAGGCAAAACATTACATAATTTGTTCAACAAGGCGGAGTAGTCTAAGGAGATGATGGTTTCCGAAACTTCCAAAAAGAAAGATGCGAAGAGAAAAATTACTCCAATATGACATATATCCAAGATGCGAAAAAAAATAGAAGATGAAACATAGAACGAAGGCACGAAGCTTTCCTTAGGTAGATGTCAAGGACATGAACACTTGCATAGGTAAGAACGAGATCATGTTGTTCCATAGGTCATAAGGCCTGGCACGGGGCAAAAGAACGCGAAGGTGGGTTATCTTGAAGAATATGCCACAGTGGTGTCATTCGAGGTGCACGAAGGAAGCGATGCGCAGCGAAAATTGTACTGGGGGTAGGGGCCCAGGATCCAAACAATGGTGTACCAATTTCAGCGAAGTTGGTGGACTTTGAGTGCTGCTAGGCGATGAATTACCTTAGAGCTATGCTTTATTCAGGTCTGACCCAAGAGCCAGTACGAATGTCGATTAACAAAGGAGCGAACACAATCGGAGATGACAAATGCCCTATGATGTGTTGGCAAAGGCCACGCATGGAGAGATTGTAGTCCGAGGTCATCCCACAAAGATTAGAATCCAATGAAGATGTCACAAGGAGGCGACATGGTGCAGCGGATCGTGGTGGAATAATTCAAGACAATGCAACACACACAGGACAAGTCTCATGAGGGACTTGATCATAAGAAGGAATGATTGGGAGCTACTAAGAGTTACACTTCGATAAATAACATGATGACAAGAGTTATGGATTCAAGAAGTAAATGTCATAATACCGCAGAGGTGGGTCTTTCGTGCATACATCGAATTTTGCATCGAATGAGCCTTAATCGTGAAAAGGGCCGAGGAGGTGGAGAATGCAGAAGCAAACTCTAAGTACCGAGACAAGGCTGAAGGGCAAAGGTTAGGATATAGGCGACATAGTGCAATGGGTCATGGTGAAACAGTTCGAGGCAATGCGACACAAACCGATGTCAACAGGCTTATCATCAAAATAGCCGAAGGTAGGTGACTTCGAGTCAATGCAAGAGTGCTCGACCAAGGAACGAAATAAGCAGTACATGGTGCTATACCTTCTCTACTCAGATGAGTAAGCAGTAGAGATGATAGAGAAGACGGTACAATCCCAGAGACAACCAAAACTATTGGAGACTTGCTTTAAGTCGAGACAAAATTTTGCTTTTTTCAAGCAAAACTTTTTTCATTCTAAAAGTTCGATGGCAATGAGGAGGCAAATCACGGTAGCTAGCTCAACGCAAGGAGTGCAAACACTTTGGGTGCTTCGGAAGTGTGAGCAAAGAGCAGACGAAGGCTAGTAACTAGCTCAATGCATGGAGTATAACTCTCAAGAAGGCGAGCAAAGTCGAGTAACCTTTGCCTTCTCAACCCTTAATAGAATGGGCAAAACCGAGTACCCTAGTTCTCTTATTTATCCAAAAGAGGAGCTCTACACATGTTCAAAGAGCCTTCGAAAAAAGTGGAAGACAACAGTTGTCAAATTCTCACCAATGGTGATCGTAACTACCGAGAGTAGACCGTCTGCTTCATTTCCCAACAGAATGTCAATCGAAAATGAAAGTGATGCGAATCTACTTGGAGGCAACAACTAAGTAGAAGAGGAATTAATTGGCAAATTTTACGAAGGAAAGACTTCAAAAACTTTAAAATCGGCAAAGGAATACTCGATAAAGCTCCAACGAGCATCCAACCAGTTCAAGCGGCGCGAGATGTCTGAGAAACTGGCGCACAACAAGAAAGGTCTTTTCCTTCATCTAAAGGATCAATAGGAACCAACAAAGATTAACACAACTCGATCGACCCCACACCGAGTTCAGAGTCATTGGCGAGTTGAAGCAGCATAACAAATCAAAGTTCAACTACTCAACAACAACGACAGAGAACACATGAGAGCCAAGAGACGTATTGCAATTAGAGAAGAAGATTGAAGATTCAGCAAAGACGAGGAGATGCAACATTCGCAAAGGTTTTGACGAGGACGTCAAAGGAATAAGTATGTGAGAATATCACGGACAAAACCATAAATAGGGTGTTCGATGTAATGCTTGTGTATGTCCGTGTCTTTTGGTTTTGTTCATGCTTTGCACAACATGTAGAGGACTTGCAGTAGGCTTGACAGCCCCATTTTGGTTGGCTTTCGTGGCAGTTTCAAGCTTGTAAACACAGGTTGTGTATAGTTGTCACGCAGAGGCAAAATTACCCAGAAACAAGCCATCTAGGTAACCATTCCGAGGATTTTCTAGCTCCGTAGAGTGACGCAAAATGTTAGCCAGCACAACATCCAAGAACTACCCGGGTGGCACATGGCTGGATGGGTCTTTGGGGTAATGTCTGGGGCTAGTTCGCGGCCTTGTTTCGCAATAGTGTCATGTGGGCACTTGTGGGGACTTTTGACTGTAGCGAACCACCTTGGACCCTTTGTCACACGATCGCTCAGACTTTATGAAGTTTATGTTTATAATTTGTATTGTCTATCAAGTGTTTGTTGAAATGTTTGCTTATGGGATCCCGAGTTAAACGCTTACTCAAACTCGTCTATCAAGTCATTTCGGAGAGGCTGATCCTTTGCGGACGAACACGCAAGGGTGTTGCATGACTTAGGCAAAATCAGTTAGGTCTATGACATCATGGTTTTGATCTTGTGAACAACCATGATAGAAAATAACCCATATCTCCATACCAAGCTTAGGACTGACAAGAAATACAATTTATTAGATTTTTATGATTTACTTGGTAACAAATTTTACACTATCACTATTTTCATTCAGAACATAATTCTAAAGATAAATATTAACATATACTTGAGCAGCTCAAGAAAAGAACACTAGAATACTCCACTAGAAGAAATACCTTAGAAAATCCCAGCCAAAATATTCTACATAAATGCCATGTCAAGGTGCAACAGAATTTGCCTTTAATTCTCGTTGAGAACATCATGAAATGACTTGTTCAAGAAAATAGTAGAGCTTTGACACCACAAACATTTACTAATCATCTACAAGTAAAGTTTTTGACAGTTAACCCATTTAATTCTCAATTAATAACATTCAATTCTACATGTCCATGGAAGTTGTCACAAGAGATAAGTGATGGTTTTTAGATGGAAGTATGTCATAGAGTCGGCATTTGGTATTCAAATTTGAAAGTTACAACACTTGGAGACACCAAATGGTTAAAACATGTTCCAATATGCCACGTATGTTAAATAACCATTAAGTACCATAATCCAATTTCCATGATACCTAATAAAGACAACTCTTGGAATGTGCAAAACTGGTTCAAATTATTCATAAAAGAACAGGACTAAGATCTTCTAATCATACATCATTCAGGATTTTGTCAACAACATTCACCCATCAACACTCGTAAAGAATCAGATATTGGCAGGAATAACAATTAAAACCAATTAAGAATCAACCATTTTTATTAGACTTTATCAACTGCGGTTGATCATGGCTGATTTTAGCAGTTTACAAGCCAACTCCAATAAGGATCAACCAGGTCCTTTTTCATGTTGTTTTTGTTAAAACAATCCACACAAGTTTGAGCTTTTAATTTCTGGGGACATATGGTTAGCACCTAGTGCTATTGAAGCTTCCAAGTCTGAATCATGCAGTTCAACCTCGCTATCAAGAAATGCTTCTAAAGAAGGACACAATAAATTATGCACAAATCTGCAGTCCTTGTGTTTCCCTTGTTTTGAATTGGTTTGAGTCCAACATCAAATATATTATGCAAGGGACACCACTTTGAGTCCAACCACTTTGAGTCCAACCTAAAACAACTAATCACAAAGTTACCAAAAATTAACCACTCTCAATCTGGATCAGGATCAAACAATTGGGCCCACTCCCAGAACCCCAGAATTTTCATGGCATAATAACTGGTCTTATCTTTGATTCCAACTGTCCTTAGATATCCAAGGTTCGAATAGAAGAAGAAAACATTAGAGGGAGAAAGAGTCTACCAATTTAACTTAAATGTATTATTCACATTATATAGAACTCATATCCAAAAATTTTCTCCTCATGTCAACCTTTACATGAGCCAAAGCATAGGGCTCAAAGAAGTGCTTCATGGTTAAACGGCATGCACTACTGACCTATGACTTTCAATGTCATGCTGTAAACAAGTAAAAGAATCATTTTTGTAATCCAAACCACACTCTCATGCATAATCCTTGTTGCATTAACCTATCAATATAGCTTTCCTCACAACTGTGGTGTGCTACATAAAGGACAAAAAAAAAAAAGATTTAGTAAAATATTTTATAAAATTAAGTCCAGATATCCTTGGACACTAACCCTGAAAGTTGGGGTTGAATTTCTTATGGAAGCAAGTTTGCTCTGAGGAAAATAAGCATTGTATGTCAACTACAAACGATCTGATGGTATCATGGTGCAACATACACATCCCACAACCCCAATAACCACTACAAAGACTAACAGGTTTTCATAATTAAATATACACTTCCAGATTCAACATCAAACATCATGAGAAGCACTCAGAGCACTTGAAGAGATCAAATTTTGGGATATTGAGAAGTCTAATCCACAAAGATAAATAAAATTAGAAATGGTTACCTGGACAACAGCAACAGCCTCCACTGTGCCAGCAGCACCCAATAGGTGACCGGTCATGGATTTCGTTGAATTCACTCTCAACTGAAAAGATTAGCAAGTTAATCCAATAGACTAAATCAAGAAGACATAGTCAAACTTAATCACATACCTCAGGGTTATTGCCGAAACTACGAATAAGAGCTTGGAATTCTTTTAAATCACCGGAAGGTGTTGAAGTTGCATGAGCATTTACATAGTTAACATCCTCTCTGGATACCCCTGAATCTGATAGTGCCTTGTCAATGCAAAGAACAACACCTGTCCCTGATTTAACACATGCCCAAGAGTTTGCAAAGTGCATCAAAAGAATATAAACAAGTTCCAGACGAGCTTATTTACACCATGAAATACGGAAAGAATTTGTTACCTTCGGGGTGTGGCTCGGTCATGTGGTAGGCATCACAGGTGAAACTTCCTCCTAGAAACTCTGCATAGATTTGTGCTCCTCTTTGCTGTAGAAAATGAAAGAAAAAGCATACGCAAATAATTAGATATATAGGACACCGGCAAGCAAAGATATGTCAAGCTCCATACAGGAAATCCAGAGCTATAAATTTGACAATGTGTAGCTCAACCTTAGCATGGCTTAGCTCTTCCAACAGTAGCACACCAGCCCCTTCCCCCATTACAAATCCATCACGATCCTAATAATTATCAGTCACAAAATAAATTAGGTTCATGCACCTGACACAGGAACCAAAACAATAATTGGAGGAACTTTCAAGAGATAAAACCACAATCCAAATTATAGTGCAGAAATTTCCGGAGATAAATTAATCTAAACTTGTCCTTTACTGACATATTTTTACTTAAAATGGTTCTTCCTAGAGTCCTCCGTCTTTATCTTCTACCACAAGGATCAGCTAGAATATTCCAACATGACTAATATCAGCTCATTGCAAAGAGAAAAAAAGGTCCTATGTTTAAAATCTCAGTGTATGACAGCGTCTAAATACAACACTAAGCAGAGAAATGCTACCCAGGATACAATATATCTTTCATTAAGTTTAAATTTTAAATATAGAATAAGAAGATGTAGAATGTCTACATACAATATCCCACGGGCGCGAAGCTTTTGTCGGATCATTGTTTCTTTGTGAAAGTGCTCTGCATGCCACGAAACCACCTAATCCTGCGATATATTTAACAATTATGTAGCACTATAAATACAACTGACCATAATCATGAGAGGCTGCTGGTTTATGATGAGAAATCCCACCAATGGGTATGATCGCTGAATCAGAACCACCACAAAGCATCACATCCTTCAAGATTTAGACAAATGGGAAATCTATCACACAAATTTCAACTTCTGCTGGTAATCGACGAGAGAAAGAGGCGAGTGACTTACAGCTTCACCTCGTATAATATGGTTTGCTGCATTCAGAATGCAGAAGTTGCTAGTTGCACATGCAGTTGAAATTGAATAGTTTGGACCCATCCAACCCTAAGGATCACAAGAACAGGGAATGTCCAATTTAATTTTTTTTTAAATATTCAAAGACAAATGAAAAACCATTTTTCCAAGAGTGGGTCATCTGGCACACCAGATCCATCGCAAGCATTGCAGATCCCATATTTGTGGTTGCAAAGGGTACACAGAAGGGGTTCATCTTCTTGTATGAGACTCTCAAAGCTTCAATGGCATCATTGAAGACCTGCCAGATGAAGTACTATCATAAACATAAAATTCACAGAACAGCATTATGCAGATGCACAACCCAACTTTGGTAATACGCGAAGTCATGGAAAATGTAAGATGAATCCTCAAATGTAAACAACTTGGTTCAAGTGCCAAAGTTAGAGCTTCCCTATTTGAATATGCTGAGGAGACACACACCTTCATCCCACCAATTGCAGACCCAATTAGAACACCACATCTTGTTTTCTCAAACTGGTTCATGACCTCTTCTGTAACTCCACCATCTTCCAATGCTTTTTTCCCAGCAGTAAGCATGTAAAGCATAAACTTGTCCATGCGCTTTGCTAGTTTAGGTGCCACCCACCCATCGGCAGAGAAAGATTTAATTTCCCCTGCGATTCTCTACAAAAGACTATGTAATCAGAAATAATAAAGCAATTCTTTAGCATAGTAGAACGGCCCCTTCGACCCCCCAAATCATTGAGTATAGCATAAACAGAATACAAAATATTCCTTATTATCTTAGAACATCAAGATATAAATTTGCTCAGTAGAGATTGTACCGTTGGATAATTGGAGCAGTCGAACGTTTCTATTTCGCTTACGCCACTAACACCCTCGAGGAGGTTATTGTAGAAGATATCTGGATCATGGCCTAGAGGAGTGACCACACCCATGCCGGTCACAACAACCCTCCTCTGTTTCATTTGCCTTTTCTTATTCACTGCGAGTTCCTTAGCTGGCTCCAAGGCAACCGCCATTGCTTTTCCTGCAGCGAAGAAAGCACGTTAGCCCAAAAACACAAGAGATTTCCGTAGACCAGCATCGCGTACATCACTCGATGAGGAAAACCAAGTCCTAATGCAGTAAGCAACGAGACTTGTCGATATGCCACGGCCGATGTTAGTTTGCCCTCATCCGCAACCACAGCCACCCTGCCTAAAACAAACAATTCTGCATGTGTCTCCATTCTTGTACCGTAATCATAGAAACATACCGGCAAACACGATCTAAGAATTGTTCTTGACCCCGATCGATCGAATCCGACGTCCAGTTTAACATTTACTCTTAATGATCAAAATACAAAGAAATTTAGAACGCAGATTCAAGTATCATGCACGATGAGCAAAGGAAAAAGATCTTTCGCCAGGGTCGGTTCGGTTGCTGATGTCGCTCCCACGGTTAACACCCAATCTTGAACCCAAATCTCCACGTACATCGTCTAATCACAAACCCAGATCTCCCAAACGAAAAGAGCGATCGAGAAATCATACCGAACAAATCAAGAACATCAGCAAATCAATACACCGATATCAAGATTCATTAGTGCCCTACCCAACGACAAGAAACAACCAAATGAGAAAGGAACAAAGAGAGGGTCAAAGAAACGGGGGAGGTTCGCGGATGCTGTACATACCACAGGCTGTCCTCCGCCGCCGTCGATTGGCCTCCGCCTTCGACAACCCGAGGGAAGGCGCGGCCTCGAAGGCGGGGCAGGAGCCCATCGGGCCCTGGATCCCGAACCGGCAGATGTCGGAATCCAGCGGGGGCCGAATCTCCGCCGTCGCCGTCGTCCGCCGCCTCCGCCTGGTCCCCGCGGCGCGGCGGCGGTCGCACTCGGCGGATGAGGACATGCACGCCGCCGCGGCTAGCCGCGTGCAGAGGGGCGAGGCCACCGCCGCGCCCGCCATCGCAACGCGATCTCAAACGAAAGTGAGATAGAGATCAAGAAAAGATAGTTGGCTTATGTAAATATGTATGCATATATATATATATATAAATGTGAGAGAGAGAGAGAGAGAGAGAGGGAAGCTTATAAATGGACGTATAGAATAATACAAAAGAGGAAGGAGAAGAGGTTGATGATGGTAATATTGGAGGGGAAGAAGCGGAGGCGGAGGGGGAAAAAGAGGAAGAAGTGGGGGGAAGACACAGATGTGTTTGGGATGGTGGAGAAGACAGCCATCTCTCCCAAGTGTGAAACAGAGAGAGAGAGAGAGAGAGAGAGAGGAAAAAGGCAAGACCAGAAAAAATACTAGTGATAGAAAAATACAGTGTATATATATATATATATACATATTAAAGATGTATAAGTGAAATAAAGAATATATATATATATATATATATCTTTATTTCGCTTAGACGGTTTTGCGACAGTTTGAATTCAATGCTTTGGAATCTAAAATATGCGTACAAAATTAACGCTTCAACATTAATGGCGTTGTCAGTGCGAAGCACATGAGATGATCGTAAGCGGTGGTACAAAGAAAAATTGAATTGAGAGATCATTTAATTGGTTCCATCAGCCATTTAAGGGGTCCTACGACTACGACTAAGCTGAAGTACATCACATCAATCAATGCAATCCCAAAAACAACTTAAGCTGCTCAAATTTCTTTGGATTAAGCAACCTCCTAACCACGTATAAGTTATAAATGAGGTGTTTCGAGCGGTCACCAACAGAAGATTAGCGGCAGATCTCCGATCTCGATTTTTGTTCTCACGTCATTAACGTTTGATAGTGGGAAGATTCCGTTTGATTAATTAAAGATTGGTGTTTTGAAAATATATAATTCAGACATCACGACCGTTCGTGTTGATGAGACACTGATCGAGACATACGAGGAAATTATTGATAAGAAATATTTTGGTGATCGATAATTGATCGTTATTGTGATGTAGACGTGGTAAACGAGGGCCAAGTCACTCTCTTACTCGATAGACATGTTTGAGAGATAACGATCTATTGCCCCTTGAGGATAATATATCGTGTCGATCTTTTGACCCTCGAGGACAGTAGTCCTCAGGTGGGCATTCAAGTTTGCTCTCCTTTGGTTGGTCTCTATTGACGATAGCTCGTACGAAATCATTCAGGCCTATTATCCATGCGGATAAAGCATCAAAATAAAATCATTACGATAGTTACTAACGATTCCCTCGATCGTCTAGATATAAAAGTTGATCCTCGACATAGTCTGTGAACTATTTTCACTCTATATCATCACAAAAAAAACTAAGTATCAAAAGAATCGGATCGAAAAGCTCCGTGAACCTACTGAGAAGTCCAACCTCGACTCTAACTTCTGGACCACCGAGAAGTAAGGGTGACATTTTACGCGAGAACATTAATGAGCCAAACAAAGTTGGATTCCTTCTTTATTTGGCTTGCACATTTTTACTTGTCCTCGTGTACACCGATGGTTTGGAGGCACAGTGGTGTCTTTATGAAGGGGAGACGACAGTTGCATGGATTGAATGAGGATTTAAATGGGGGACAGAGTTCGGACGGAGCATAGATTGAAAAGGACCTCATCGATCCCCTAATTCAAGACACCACCTTACTTGGCCTTTGACAGTGAATTCATGCCTTGGATTTGGCATCAAAACCCAACATAAATGTTCATTCATTTCCACTTAAATGCTTTTGCCACCCTCCTAATAATTAGAAGAATTATTTGGCATCAAAACCCAACATTAATGTTCATTCACTTCCACTTAAATGCTTTTGCCACCCTCCTACTAATTAGAAGAATTCAATTTTATAGCTTGCCCCGTATGATTGCATTTGGTATGTAACTTAATTAGTAGAGATGATAGAATAAAAATGATTTTATGTTCACTACTGATTATAATTATATTTATATTTATTAATATTAATTTTGATCGTCAACTCTGATCGACAAAGATTACCAAACTTAACCTAAATTATGTTACATTTGGAGATCTTGAAGATGAAATCAATTTTTATTTGAATTAAATATAAAAGATAAACATTGCAAGAGCGTTTTTATTATATAATCATCGATTATAAAAAAGACTAAATGTAGCAAAATAAATGTAATATCAATATCTAAGATAGAAGGAATATGTACAAAGAAAACTAATGATAACATAAGAGGATTAATAGTACAAAAAAGAAAAAAAAAAAAGCTTTAGCAATTTTTAATATATAATATTTACGTTCTAATTAGTCTCAAAATAGAAATTAATAATTTCGAGTAAATAATAATTAACTTCGATTATTATGATTTGATAATTTTTAATAATAATAAATTTAACTGAAGAAAGTATTTTATATTATCATAATTTTCTCTTTTGCGCTGATATCTTTTGATTGGGATAAATATTTTTCGTATCAACATATATAATAAACTAAAGTTTTATGTGTTCTGTTAAGCCATATGTTATCTTTTAATCGTTATACACTCAAATAAAGGGGTATGATTTAAGAATTTAAGATCAAATGTTATGTCTAAAGTCGTTGCAATAATGCATGGTTAAATTCGTGACGGACGCGATCGGTAAAGGTCGACGCCACGGGAGAACACCAAGACCCACGGGGTCGCCTCCAATCAACGTAAAGGTAGACGGCACGGGAGGCGACGGCAGGGTAGAAGAGGTTTTGGTTTTCAAACGTCAGGGCCGAGTCGGGATGATCCAACGTAAGTCTGACCTTTATTCCGAATTGGTGGGCCTCACAATAGTGTTCCAATCAACACAGAGGTAAGAAAGAGGGTAATATGCTGGGCCGGGTAGACGGGTTTTAGTTTTCGATTCGGTCTGTGAGCCGATGATAGTTGCCAACGGGTCCCGCACGGGCCCCTCTTTTTCTCCGCGACATCGGAGTCGGTGAAGCGGATGTGATAAGGTTGGTGGACAGCCATGAAGTCCCGACAAGCACATGTAATTTCTCACATTGCTGAGCTGCTGTCTCTCGTCGACGACTCTCTTCCATCTTCAATCTCAAGGTAAGCTTTGTCCCCCCACGGCCATCCGATCTTTGTTAGGTTCCGACCTTCTTAAAGAGATCAAGCTTTCCGGCCGATCACATGAGATTGACTTGGAAGAAAACCTTTAGGAACCTGGCGAGGTACAAGAAGTGTGGCCATGATCATTAATACCTTCTCTGGATGAACGAACCTGTCGTCAGCTTGAGATCAAATCCAAAAGAAGATTGCTCTAGACACATGTCAACTTTTAGCCTCTGCAACGGAGTAAAAATGACAGGATTTCTTAGATTTCAAGCTTGTGGCTGCCCAAATTGTGGTGGTTCGTGGAACCCTCCTGTTATGGGTTTTGGTCCTCTGTGATCCAGCATCTTAGATTACATACATGCTTTAGTAGATAAACTTTGTTACAGAAGAAAAATGAGGGAATGAAATGGATTTAAAGATGAGAACCAGTCTGAATCTTTGAACTCTGCTGTATACCAGGAGATATATTACTTGCATGGATTAGGATGAGATAGTTACTCGTTTAATATTGGTCTCTGCAGAAATACACCATGGAGGATGGCCCAGTGAATTTGAGGGAGTTTCAAGAGCTTGCCAAGCGAAATCTGCCGAAGATGTACTATGACTACATCAGTGGAGGAGCAGAAGACCAATTCACCTTACGGGAGAATGTGGAAGCATTTCAAAGAATCATGTAATGCTACTGCGTGCTGCTTTCAACTCTGTCATTATTTTCGGAAGCAGAATGCTGATCTGATATCCTGTTATATAATATTCAGGTTAAGGCCAAGAATTCTTGTAGATGTTAGCAAAATAGATATGTCAACAACATTGTTGGGGTATAATATGTCGTCACCTATCTTGGTTGCACCCACTGGGAGTCAGCAATTAGCACATCCTCAAGGTTTTGATCTAACATTGAGTGTTATGAAGCACAAGTTATGCATGTAGATTCCTCCTGCACATCTGATTGCCAAAGTTTTGTTTATGTCAGGAGAATTGGCGACGGCAAGGGCAGCAGCAGCATGCAACACAATAATGGTAGACTTGGTTTTGGCTATTACTTCTCTGCTGCTTTCATGGTGTAAAACGTTGTTCCTTGGCATAGGTACTGTCATTCGCATCCAATTACTCTCTCGAGGACGTTGCTTCCACTTGCAATGCTGTTCGCTTCTACCAGTTATATGTGTGCTCTGGTTTCCTGAATAAGTTGTTTGGTCCCCTTTTCGATACATTTTGTTTGCGCTTCCATTGTTTTATCACTTGTTCTTTTGAGCAATTCCTTCAGGTATTCAAGAGACGAGATGTTTCAGCGACACTATTGCAAAGAGCCGAGAGAAATGGGTATAAGGCCATTGTTGTAACAGTCGATACCCCGAGGCTTGGAAGAAGGGAAGCAGATGAAAAAAACAAGTAAGATTGATGGCCTTGATACTTCCAAACTTTCAAGGCATTTACTTGTGCCTTTTATCAGCATCAGCTGGTATTATTGTTATCGGTGTCTCGATGATTCAGTTATTATAACACAAAACTCCAATTAGTCACTACAGCTATTTTGTCATTTCAATCCTATGATGCACTATTTTGTCATTTCAATCTTATCGATAATAATCAGATCGCCCTCTGCAGGATGATTATACCAAGGAATTCGAACCTTGAAGGTCTGATGTCAGTAGATGCCGATCCTGTGAGTATGCTGTATCTCATTGTCATTTAATCTTTTGAAGGTTAATATACTTGAATGGAATATGCTTATATAGTAGATAAACATGTACATGCGATACCATGATAAGATGAGGGATGATTCCCCACTACTTCATGAAAATAAAGCCTTTGTGCAGTAACAAATGTGATTGGCCATGAAACAAAGTTTATATCTGAGGATATGGGCTAAACTTATCATCATTTTTTTTTTTGCTACTTGGCCAAATTTCTATTTTGCATATTGTAAATATGAAACAAAAGGTTTATGCATAAATCCAGAATAATCCAACAGAGCAGCTAATATTAAATTTTGTCAGAACATTGCACCGATGTAGAGTCAAATGACTTGAACTTCCAATTAAACAAACAAAAACACACTCTATCTGGCACTTTCCTGGTGTCTTTCTTTAACCACAGGGATAGAATTCTGTAACTATAGCAAGGTATACAATATTGTACCGTACCGGTGTTTCGAGGTTGGCTCGGTACGGTATGGTACCGGCGTATCGAGCGGTACACCAGGGCTTACCTAGCGATTTTCTCTTACTGTAGCACTATAGCATTGCTGCAGTGTAACACTGTAACAATATAGTGCTGCTATAGTGTATTACTGTAGCATTGTAGCACGGTCCGTCCGGTAGCGAGCGGTCTGCGTACCGGTATGTCGTTGAACCGGTACGTACCGGGTGGTACCATTCGAAATTGCATACCATGAACTATAGTGTAGATTATGTTTAGCAATGCCAATGTTTGATATGAATGTTCCATCATTCACTTGACCATAATGTTTACGCAACTATAGTGACAAAGTGAGATGTTTGAAGATAGTTTTGCTTCAACTGCCATATATAATTCAGTGACATGCGATCATGCGGGAAAACGCTAGGAAAATAACAGAGTAGCAATTAATCTACTGCTCTACAACTATATTTCATCAAGCGGCGATTTGGATAGATTCCTTGCTCTACATTATCACACCCTTTCAACTAGGAAAAGGTGAATCTCATGCATTTTAATTCTTCTGTGTTGTTTGCTCACTCTCGAGTTTACAGACAGGTGGCTCTAAACTTGAGGCCTACGCATCTGAAACTTTGGATCCTTCTTTGAGTTGGAAGGTATACAGCAAACTTACCTCCTTTTTTTTTCCTAGATGAGATTCATTTAAGTTGGTAAGTAAAAGTGACATGCTTGGTAAGTTTCATTGCATTAACGGCTATATTATGGTCACATGTATGGATGAAAACTGAAAATATATGATGCAGATCTATGTAAGGGGAAAATTTGTTCTCTGTTATTTATGATTTTCTACACTAACTTGCGTATGACCTTTATATTTTTTGATGCAATTGATGGTAAACTAGGCATCTATTCATTTCTTAATATACTACCAGCTTGAAGATAATGGCAATTAAATCTATAATCCGTATCTTCCATCAGACCTTGGATTGTTCGTTATCTTTGCTAAATACTGTGTAAGAAGTTCTCGGCACACCAAAGTCATAGGAATATCTGAATTGACATGCAGTCATTTAAATGAATTTGAATTTTAAAAAAACATATATGGAGATTGTTGAAGTTTTTTTGAGCTTTTTGAACTCTCTTGAGAAGTTTGTGCTTGATGGAAGAAGGATTTGAGGGTGAATAACAAATCAGTGACATAGATATTGCAGGTTATAGCTGTAGTCTATTATTCCTACCTGTTTCTAATGGCAAGATTTGCAGGATATCGAATGGTTAAAATCCATCACAAAATTGCCAATTATATTGAAGGGTATCATCACTGCAGAAGATGGTAGCAATGTGTTCTTTCTCATCTCTTGGTTAAGGATAACACAGTGTTTGATAGTTCACTTAAATAGATCGAGCCATGTGGAGCTAAAACGTTTATGAAAATGAGCAGCTAGAAAAGCAGTAGATGCTGGAGTATCTGGGATCATCGTCTCAAACCATGGTGGTCGCCAGCTTGATTATACACCACCTACAATATCTGTCCTCGAGGAGGTAGTGCTTTCATTCCCATCTTCTTGAAGAGAAGTTACTTCAAACTGGAAAAATCTTGTTTTATTTGAATGTTCCTATTGTTACTTCGAACTGACCAAAGCTCTCAGAGCGAGGAACAAAAAACAGCATGGATTGGTCGAAGGATTTGATGATTATGTTTCCTTTAGTGTTAAAATTTGTGGAAAATTAGTATCAATTTGGCAGTTTTTGCTACCTGCTTGGTTTTGATATCAAATTGTAAGCCTCCTGCAGGTAGTAAAAGCTGTTTCAGGAGCAGTTCCTGTACTGCTCGATGGAGGAGTTCGTCGTGGAACAGACGTGTTCAAGGCCTTAGCACTCGGTGCCAAAGCTGTAATGGTGCGTTTTCTTTGATCCTGAGAATAATATCAATTATCATTCGGTGTCAGATCTTGAGCACAATGTCGATCTTGACATTGACCGGCATGATACGATTCAAATGTTGTCGTGACTAATACATAGCAAAAACATGTATACATATTTCTGATGTTCATAAAATTTATAGATGAAACTTTACTGAACCTTTGTTTCTACTTCTCTCTGTTCAATAATAAACAGATCGGAAGGCCTGTGGTTTATGGCCTTGCGGCGAATGGGGAGCATGGAGTAAGAAGCGTGATCAAGATGCTTCAGAATGAATTGGAGCTTACCATGGCCCTTGCAGGCTGCCCCACTCTCAGGGACATCACCAGGAACCATGTCATGATCAACCACGAGAGGCCGAGATCGCTGCTATGAATTGTGTACCACGCATCTGAACAAGGTGGATTAAAGTTCATCATGTTCAGATTTGTGGTCATAAATGTTCATTATGATGGATCATAAGATGCCGAGATCACTGCTAATTGTTGTCTTGTTGTTCCAATAATGGATGTTATCACTCTTCTGAGTTCTATTTAGGGCTCGGCCCTTGTGATTTCGAACTTGGATTCTGTCGATGGTCGACACAGAAGGTTCCTGAGTTAATTACGCTTGGATGTTGTTGTCTTATAGATGTAATCTGTCTGGCTGAGTGGAGTTGCTATTGGTTTGAACATATGCACTTCAACAAATCAATGCTACTACAAGTTCAACTCTGCAATGGTGAACTTTTCCATGTCCATTCTTGAATGTGGTTAGCTACTTAGGCTCGAGTTCTACTTGTATAAGTTGTATTTTCGCTGAATTTGCCTCGTTATTAAGCTCTTGATTCGACTTTCATCGTTACAGATTGATATGAACCTAATTTTAATAGATGGATTCTATTTTAGTAAGATTATATGAGTAAATGACTGAACCAAACATGTTATTGCTGCGAGAGTTTGTACTGTTGAGGAATGAATTTTTTTTCCTATTCGTACTTGTCTTATGCTCAAAACTATTATCGAGCCTCAGTACATTAATGACTCAATTATTTCATCAAATTAATGACTCAATTATTCCATCAAACTAAATGATAAGAGTACTCATTGCAGTGGATTGATTTGCTGGCGCTGCATCACCATTGCTGGGGTAGAACACATCATTGATGGAGAGCTTATGTATATTGAATAGTGCCTTCTACCCCATCGTTGATGGAGCTTATCTTTGTTGCATAGTGTAGTTCGGATCTGTCTTTTGATTTGAATCAAAATTGACTAAGTGGTTCAGGTACTAAAATCGACGATTTCGGTTTGAACTAATGGTTCCTAAATCGAAACCGACGATTTCAATTCTGATTTGAATCGACAATTCATGATTAATATATACATACATACATATATATATATATATATATATATATATATATATATATATATATAATTTGTTAGAATGATTATTTTTTAATATATGTAAAATCTCAGATTGATTAGTCTAACATCTGAGTGCAAAGTAAAGTGCAATTAGTATATGAGTTACAACTCAAATCAAAACAATTCCTGAGTAGTCCATTTTGGAGGCTCTTAAGTAAGTCATGATAATTATTTTGTGTCACCAATGCTCATTAGCATGAGTAATCAGAACACCTTTTATATATAGATCATAAGGTAGTCTAGAAATATCAAGTTATCTCAAATTATGTGTTGAGGTAGGGCTATTGCAGTGATTCAGAATTCAGCTATCATAAATTGCTTTTAAGAGTTATGGTCAAAGGGTTATAACATCTGTTGTTTCTCATTCAATCCTTCACCTACAAGAAAATTAGCCCTTATGTAGTATTCTTAATAGATTAATCTCAACATATTTGTTACATGGGAAAGTAAAGTATTCATTGTGCCTTTGAGTCTATGCAAAAGCCAGTTTTAGGAAGAGAGAAGTCAGTATATTTTCACATCTTATTTTTATCTGTGAAGTGATGAGCATTTGTCTGAATATAGCATGACTTATAAGAATATATACCCTCTGAACATGCAGTTCAAATGATTTCTTGAAGATTTTACAGGTAAATTTGTTCATTGTCTTCCATACATTGTTGCATGGTTATCAGAATGGAGATTTCTCTGTGATAGGGATTTCCTATTACCTTCTTGCACAAGTGTTACCATCAACTCACTTCTTGCACTTGTTCCCCTGACCTTTTTGGTGTCTTCCATCACCATATGAATCCAAGTCCCATGACATGGATTAAACTGGGTTGTATTGCATTTGTTGCAGGGCTCAGGTAAAGGCACACATGAGATGTTTCTGGATCCTAAACATGTAGTGTTCATCTCCTGTAGTTCATCATCCCCAACACAAACAAGTCCAACAAGCTCTACAGTGCCATGGAATGGCCATGTCCATAAATGCAGCCAAAGATGGTGTCAGGTGGCACATGATCACTGATGACTCCTTTCTGTCCTTTGTTCCCCACCACAGACACTGCTGGCTCCCTCCGGTTAACCTTTTTCCTCGGTTCCTCACCATTCACTCCTTTTCTTATTTATGGTCGAGTGCATCGATTGATTTGCTCCACTCCATCATTCCTCAGGAACAACAAACCATTGAATCATGTCATTGGGTTGCTCTTTGTCAGCTCCACTGAAACCTGTCATCAAACAGTCTGCATTTGATGTTTTAAGTTGAAGCAATCATCACACATTCCTTACCAGTTAGATGTTTTAAGTTATCCAGATGAACTTTCTGTGATTAGTCAAACATAATGCTATGCTCCTTCTTTGCCTGTGTTTAGCTGCAGCATCAGAAGTCAAAGCCCAAACCTTTTGTCCAGATCAAGGTTTGGGTATATCACAAACATATTCCTATGAATCACTATCCAAAATAGTTGAGTTAATGGCATGAAACAAATCTAATATATTCAACTCTTCTTTCACTTTGATATCGGATTGAACTGACATCAAACCACATTACCATATGTAATCCCACTAGTATACCCTTGTCTTTCATCATATACAACATTATATCGATTTTGATATTATTTTGTTATGATTCGATTTGTTGGAATAATTGACTCATTGAGTATTATTTTTTAGACTCAAATCTTTTGACTCAAGATGATTAAGCTCATTACTAATAATAAATTTATATAGGCTTTAGAAATGTATACATGTCCACTAGAATTATTCTTAGAGATAGGAAAACAAAAGTAGTTGTTGGCAAGAATCTTCCTACCACAACGTACCATTTGATATGGGCGATACATATCGATTCGATAGAAGATTGATATGATCGATGCACTGGTATGTTCCTATGAATCATGTGTCAATGTACTTGGTACGATTCGATATGGTTCGATATGTATCGTATCGATAGCTGATTAGTACATCAATATAAATCGGTAAGACAAACTATGATTATTGGAGGCATGATTCATTGCTGTTACTTCAGCTGAGCTGCTATGTTCTTCCAACTCCATTAAGTTGATGAACTCCTTTAGATTATTTTTCTCATCAATCATAAGCTATCAGTATCCAGTAGCTCTTCATGTCCAAACAATGGAAAGTGACCCAGCAACTAATCTCAGTCTTCAAGCACAAGTATTGATTCTTCCAAATCAGTTTCAGACATCCGAGAAGCCTAAGAAATAGGAGCGGTTCAGTTTATCTTAGACATCATAATGACAAGGTTAAGGTCATCAGAATAGTGACACATTGAGACATGCTGTTCAGCTGCAGACAAGTAGCTTGCTGCAGATTAAGGATGTTTCTAGTGGTACACAAGTCAAAGAAGAACTAATCATTTTTATTTGATTAATTCCTCAATCTGAAAATGAAGTTGATCTCAGTTGCTCACCAAGTAAACCTGAAAAGAATTTTGATACTGTAAGGATAGAAGTTCTCTAGACATTCATTTTTAGCAAACTAATTTCAAATGAAAAATGGACTTATAGGCTTCAAACTATGAAGGTGATAATTAGTCAAATATAATTTAACAAAATATGATCTTATATCATCAACCATTTCATTTGAGCAATTGTCTTTTAGTTGATACTCAAAACCAGTTCTAGAAGAGCTTTAGGATCTTGACCAAGTAAACTTACAAACCCTTTCTGTTCTTTTCTTTAGAAAAATAGTCTCCAATTCTTAAAGTCAATGGCACAAAAAAAAAAAAAGTAAACAGGATTTGAACTAATATAAAATCATAAATGTAATAATTTATTATTCAATTCAAGTTTGATGAGTTTGGTTTGATTTCACATGTTAGACTTGAATTAATCCATCACCTATATGTGAAGTGTTGAAAATATAAAAGTAATTTAAGCTTTTGGATAACATTTAAGAAATGCAAAGAGATACTAGAAAAACCCAAATTGTTTAAGGATCATAGTCTCTGATAAGTGTTAGATGAACAAAGAAGGATATGCAGATGAGAAGCCAACTGATTGGCCTAATCATACCCAACATAGTAGGAGATGAAATCTTTAGTTGGCAATTCATATATCCTGTGATTGATGGGACATGTGTCAAATCACACATTGATAGCTGACATTTGCCTGCACCAATTGTGTTCTCTACTTGCAAGCTGGAATTGAATGAAATTAGCCTTTTTTTTTTCTTTTTATTATTGTGGATGAGATCAATAGAGCCTCTTCATCCTCAGCTTTATCCTACCACATGCTTCCAAACCTGTGTCATCAAACCTCAAGAACACAATCATGACCTTCCTCCCAGAAAACTTACCCCCATGACAAGTTCTGGTGGAGATGAGTACAGACAAAGCCAGAAGGGTTGCAGATATGCTCAGAGTTGTTGGCAGGAGTTATCCACAGTGAGTGAATCAGAGGGGGGGGTGAGATGTGTGGTGGCCATGGCAGGAGAGCTTTGAGAGAGATGGCTGTTGGGGTTTGTGGTGTGTGATGAGTCGAGTGCAGCTGCATGGTTTGGGGTCATTGTCTTGTAGCTTAGTACCAGAGATGACAAGCTTCTGTCTCTTTTCCTCACCCACAACATGAGGGGTTCAGAACTCTGTCTGCTGCACTTGGTGGTTGCATCTCCTTTCATGCAGGAAAAAGCTCAGCTTCATTCTGTAGATGTACTTCTTTACTTTTTTTTTTTAATTCATTGTAAATATTTTGATTTACTGGTCAAAAATCTTAAACACTTCTATTAAATACCAGATGAAAAAAAAGAGATTAATACAGTATCAAATCCACAATATACACTGCCAAGAATCATAAAACCTTAAGCCACTAAGAAAAGATCCAATATGTATCATTAGGTTTTGAGAGGAGCTCTAAGCAAAAACAAAATAAGAAAAAATTATATATGATGATCAAATTCTATAGTACTAATTCAACATGAAAATTCAAACTTGTCAAAAATATGAGCCAAAAACTAATATTATCATCTTTCAATTTTTTAACTCACACATGTTATCACTATTCAAGGGAAGGGATGATAGGGCAGTGAAACAATATGTGGTGGACTTTTTACCTATATACATACATACATACATATATATATATATATATATTATAATCATGTGAGTCACAAGGTTGAATCACCATTGGAGGAATGCAACTAATTTCTCCAACTGTGAATCCAAGATCACAAATTCCACTATATTATTAATCCTCTTACTGCCTAAACCTCTATGTGACTAATGTTTGTCACATCATCAACTCACTGTTTTGGGAATTAATGCAGTACATAAATGGTTACCAAAGATATCAACTAATTTAGTGGGTAAAGATTTATCATAATGTCTTGAGCTCGAATTTTATTATTATTATTATTGTTATTTATTTATGTAAAAAGAAATATAAAAAAGTTATATTACTTTGGTTATGGTATAATTGACTCTTATTACTTAAATTAAAAGTATAAAATTTTATTCAATAAATTCTAAAAATATTAACTAATTTAATAGGTAAAGACGTCATGACTTACCATTTTCATAAAAGAAATTTCGATTAAGAATAAGTATAAATATTTAAGATATTTCTCATTTAATAAATTTATACTAATATCATAATAATGTAATTAAATCATTTACCTTCGATCATTGTTTCAAAAATTCATTCGATAAATTTAAAGAAGATTAACTTACTTATCTGGTACAAATCTACTAGATCATTGCACGATGATCTGTAATCAAACTCTTCATAGTTTACCATTTGTGAAAAGAAAAAAAATCCTCATCTACAATAGGAGAAAATACATGAGATATAGTAGCAATAAAACTTGACTTTTATACAAGTAAAAAAAGTAAATGATTGTGGTCTTTAAGGAAGTCAAATAACATAAGAAAGGTATAAGGAGGACGCATGTTTCATTCTCATCAATTATGTAATAGCATTTGAATCCAAGCAATGAATCTAAATATTAACTTACTACTTTTTGTGTCACGATAAGATCGTCGCGATTTCGGCTACGATTATATGGATTCGAAGGAATAATTCACGGATAGAAACGGGCGACTTCACGTACGACATTAGTAACGACTTGAGACAGATGCACGACATTATTCCCGGCGAATTGGGAATCAGGAGGGAACCCTTGGTTACGATTGAACTCACGACAAGCGTGACAGTGCTGATATTGGGTTGGTCGAGAGTGGCTTACGGAACGGTTCGTGTGAAGACATAAGTTACGACACAAGACACACACGTACGTCACGTTCGTCCCGGTGAATGGGTGTAGGAAGCCTAAGTTGACACGACTCGATCACCGCTTCCGACAGCATCGGCCGACGGCTACGATTGCCTCCCATGATTGCCCTCTTCCGCTAGAAATAAGAGAGAGAGAGAGAGAGAGAGAGGACTCGATAGGCGAGGAGAATTCGAGGAGGAAGCCCAAATCTCTCGTTTGCCCAGCTGCGTTCTTCTTCCTTTCTCTAGCTCTCTTCTCTCTCGCGGTCTTCCCATCTAAGATCCCGATCCACGGCGGAGTGATTGATTGGGAGGAGGCGGAGAAATATGAAGAGTGTTTTCTTGATCATTCTGTGATGTTGTTTCTTCCAAGGAAAGAAGCTTCGGAGTATTGAATTCTTTCCTTTTCTTCTTCCTTCTCGCTTTTGATTCGGTTCCTCGTGCTCGGCCTCAAAAACGGTTCTTTTTTTTTTTTTGGGAAAGATCACAAGCTGTTTACAGAGAGATCGCCCGCTTTTTTCTTTCCTTTCCTTGCTTCTCAAATATTCAAGCTTTTGGTGCCCCTCTCCCGTGAATGGGAGAGAGGGAGCGAGAAGGTGGGCCGGGAGGTGGGTGATGCGCGAGTGAGTCGCTTCGCCGGCCTCGTGAAGGGCTCGGGATAGGCGGATCGGATGGCGGCGGATCAGGACCCGGCAGCGGAGGCCGCCACCGTCGCCCCTGCCGGGAGTGGTTACCTCCAGAAGTTTAGGCTCTACGAGACTCGATCGGTGAGTCAGGATGCGTCGTGTAAAATTGGATCTTTCTATGATCTCTTTGATTTTTTGTTGCTGCTGTAAGAATTGGATCTTTCCACGATTCGTTTGATCTTTCTTGCTGCTTGTTATCTGCCGACGACAACATTTCTTGATTAGAGCTCCGCCGTCTAACAAAACTGAAAAAAAGGGTCTTCTTTGGGGTGGGAGTTTCTGATGGTTGTGATTCGTCATCGGTCGTTTTGTTGTTTTATGCGCATGTTATTACTTTGATTTCGCTTGCTATCTGATGGTCAGGTTTGCCTATCCTTGACGGCTTCGAATTCTGGATCCTTGAAGCTCTTTGAGTTAACTGCATAGTAATTTCTTCATTCTTGCCGGTTTTGGTTACCTAATAGCCCTGGGAACTGGTCACTTGTTAGAAACTCGGAGGATGTTGATACAGCTAGATTGGTAGAGTACTCGAAGAGCCTTAGTTTCCTCCTTTTTATGTTTTGACGCTCTTCACGACTACTTGTCCGGTGAATCCTCAAACAAAAACGTTTCAGCTGCTTATGATTTATGTCGATCTTAAGACGTTCCTTGTCACGATTTGTATGAGTCGCATGCTTGTTGATGGATGCAGAATCTTTTCTGCTTTTTTTTTTTCTTTTCGCTGGAAATACTTCAAGTCTTCTTTGCCATTAATATCTCAGATGTTTATGTGTTTTCATAATTTATGTTTGTTATGCTAACATATCCTGTTTTTTTTTTTTTTACTTTTTATCTCATTATGCTGCAGAAATTTTATATGGTTGGAAGCAATAAGAGTAGAACACTGTGGAAAGTATTAAAGATTGATAGGTTGGAGCCTTCTGAGCTGAGTATTCGTGAGGACCCAACCACGTACTCTGAAAGTGAATGTTATGAGTTGCTGAAGCGAGTACATGAGGGAAACATTTCGACTGGTGGATTAAAATTTGTGACCAAATGTTATGGTATTGCTGGTACGTGCAGTGTTGATTCTTTTCGTGCTTGCATAAAAGAATTTTGGTGGGCTGCCGACCCGTCACCTCTAAAGTCCCAAACACACACACAAATGATGTGATGCATAATAAGTTCTTATGACAAACACTTACTTTTTCAGGGTTTGTCAAGTTCCTGGGGCCCTACTACATGCTGCTCATTACTCGAAGAAGGAAGATTGGTACTATATGCGGTCACACTATTTATACTGTCTCCAAGAGTGAAATGGTTCCACTTCCAAATTCTGCTGTTCAGTCCAATTTTGCCTATTCTAAGGATGAGAACAGGTCCTCTGTCCATTCCGCATGTAAAACATTTGTCATGTACATTTTTATTTCCAAAGGAGACCCAAACACTGCTATCATATTGTACCTCAAAATGTATAAGTTTTAATTTTTTTTTATTTAAATTTTTTTAGTATTCCCATCATAGAACTAATGGTCTAAGGTGCCAACAGATTCTATTTCTGAATTACTACCTGAACATGCTGTGGAGGCTACCTGTAAAGTGACAGTGATAATACTTCAAGCTCTGTTCATCTATTTGTTTTTCACTATTCCAATCAACCATCCTCTAGCTGCTTTTATATTTGAATGGTTGGTCGTTTCATATCATTTTTGTTAGCCAAACATGTAGGAACAGTGTCCTCCTTGTAAGTATGGAACAATCCTGGAAGTAGCTGTCAGTCAATCTGGTGTCTTTAATCATCTTGAGTCATTACATTTTGTTGGGGCATAATTGTCAGATCAATTACTTTCTGTACCGAGGCAACTCAAAAGTATTTGGGTTGTCATAAACTGTCCATTGTTCGAGGTATTGCAGACAAGATGTACAGGTTTCTTATAGTTCTTTGCTGGAGAAAAAAAAGTCATTTATCATCAATATTGTTTCACACATCTTTTTACCAGTTTGTGATGCACATTTGCAGAGGCATTCATGATCTTGTCTTGTTTTTTTCTCTATTGCACAGATACAAGAGGCTACTATGCAATGTGGATCTCACAAAGGACTTCTTCTTCAGCTACTCATACAACATCATGCGCAGTCTTCAAATGAACCTATGTAATAATGAGACAGGGATAATTCTCTATGAAACAATGTTCGTCTGGAATGAGTTTTTGACACGTGGTGTTCGTAATCATCTCAAAAACACTACTTGGACTGTTGCATTAGTTTATGGATATTTTAAGCAGGTAAAACTTTGACTTCTGATTTGTGTTTCATAATTATTATTTCTTAGAAACTCAATTAGTTGCACTAGTTCTGTGTACAAGAATTTGATCCCTAAGATTTGCAATGCCACTTTTGTGCTCTAGTCTTGTTCGATATTGGATCAGTGAGAAATACTGTGGCATTATACTGGAGAATGTGCAATTGCAGATTTTGAACCAGGTGGCATTGGCTTAGAAGGAGTTATCGGTGGTGTTTAATTCAGTGTATCTGGACCTAGGTCATATGTCAGATATGCTGACATAAGTTAAAGCATAAAGTTAACTAGAAGCCCTTCAAGATTTCAGCAGCAGCATTAAGCAACATGTTTTTTTTGTATTTGCAGAATCTTAAATGTCGAAGAGGGCTTTTTGGTTGTAAAACACTCCAGTAGTTCAATGATTTGTCATTGAAGTAATACTAAAATAGTTATTTTATGTTAATTTTTTTTACAGTGGCAAATTATAACTTCAATTTTGATTCCTAACATCTTAGACTGTTGACTTGTTCTATCTCTTTATTCTTTTTTTTTTGGTCATATGACCTCCATAATTTTCCAGAAAGTCTATCTACCAGCAGGTTATGTACTAAGAAGGCAATCCTAAGAGAGGCGGAGAGGTAGTAGTTTCAATTGGTGCAGTCTTTGTATCAGTAACTTTCCAAGATAAAACAATATGTATTGGTCCTTTGTTAGAGAATTCAGATCACCCATATAGTCTCCCGCCACAGAAATTAGGCTACCTAAATAAGATAGTAACTAGGTTGCTGCTAATAACATATAAAGAAGCACTAGCTTCTAAGCCAACATTTCCACCAATTTCTATTTTTGGCACATTGATAACATTTCTTTGTTGCTATTAGGCATATGTTTGTACTTTATGTATCAAGGTATTTTACTGTTTAACACTCACTCCTGCAATTCTCTGTTATGTTTTCAGGTTAAACTTTCAATATGTGGCAAAGATTTTTGGTTGACACTCATTGCTAGACGTTCTCGTCATTGTGCTGGCACCAGGTTACTAACAAACAGTTGTGAAGACTATTGTTTCCTTTACATATTACTTGTCAGGCTAATTAGTTCTTGATTGGAGGGGTATTCCAATACACCATGTTTTGGTCAACCATTTAATACATCTACTTTGTCATGGCTCAGGTTCCTCAAACGTGGTGTTAATGAGAAGGGTCGTGTAGCCAATGATGTTGAGCTAGAACAGATTGTGTTTGAAGATATTTCTAAAGGGGTTCCTGCAGAAATAACTTCCATCGTGCAGAATAGAGGCTCCATCCCCCTCTTCTGGTCCCAGGAAACTTCAAAATTAAATATCCGGCCTGATATTATCTGTAAGCTTCTGAACTCTATGCACTAGTACTTTCTTAATATATTTGAAAGGTTATATTATTATTGTATACTTTTTCAGTGCACAAGAAGGACAGGAACTTTGAAGCTACCCGACTTCACTTTGGAAATCTTGTAAAGAGATATGGCAACCCAATAATTATCTTAAATTTGATTAAGGTAGGTAATTTCTAGCCGTTCTATTATTCTTTTAGCACCAAAGTGTATAGTAATATTTGTCTTTTGTGTTTTGTGCATTAATACCTAATGCTGTCAAAATATTTTGGACTGCAAGTAATCTATCACCACTCCTTTGATTGTTTTAATTTGTTTGTTCTTTTTCATGACCAATATGATCAGTCACGTGAGAAGAAGCCTCGAGAATCTTTGCTTCGAGCTGAGTTTGCTAATGCGATTGATTTCATAAATAAAGATTTACCAGAGGAGAAACGCCTGAAATTTTTGCACTGGGATATTCAAAAGCATACTAGAAGGTATGTAGTTGCTTTTATCTCTCTCTGTTTTCTTTGTTATCCTTCTGTAGCTTACCTTTTGAGTTAGAAACTATTTATTCTAATTTTTTTCTTAATTGCATGTTAGCATCTTATGCATATAGTTGTAACCTGTTCAAGTTTGCTGGTAATCATTTTTTACTATTTTTGTTCAGTGATCATTATTTACTATTTGTGTTCAGAAAAGGTTCAAATGTGCTGGAATTATTAGGCAAAGTTGCAGCATATGCATTGGATATAACAGGCTTCTTTTATTGTCAAATAACACCAGCCTTGAAAATTGAGGATGGTCCTAAGAGTCCAGAACAACTGTAAGGATCTTCTTGTAATTTACTCAAGCACACATTTTGTTTCAATATTCTACTTCATTGTTACTTCAGAAATTACCTTTGCACAGTTCATGAATTGAGAATTAAGTTTCTTTTGCTTCCATGATTAATAGTTTTATCTGTAAATTTCTTGGTCATGCCTATATTTCACGTTTTCTTGTAACATTTTTGGACTTTTGGTCCATGACACAGGATTGCCTATATATGTATGATGCTTATCGATCAGCTACATTAGATAGACTTGAATCATAGTTGAATTGTGAGCATTTGTACATAGTAAATCTCTGTATTTGTCATAACAACTTTTGACATAAAATACCGATGAGTCTGTTAAAATCCTTCCAGAAGTATATTTTTACCATACCTTGACCACATATGAAACTGCTCAAGTTATATTTTTGTTAGATCCAAATTTCAGAATCATCAAGATCGCCTATGAAGACAGCAACAAACGATGAAGACGACAAGCTGTGATATTCCAACAATTATCAAGTTCATGTAACACCCTAAATTTTGCATCTAGTACTAGCCAGACTCACCAATAATGACTTTAGGCTTTTCATGGAGACAATTCAATATAAAATAACATTGATAGTCAACAAAACTTCAAAAATGCTAAATATAATAATTTTTTCTAGATATACATGTCACAAACTCTAGAACTTATAAGTTTTTCTACTTCAAGCAAATTTGTCATGCTGAAAATTCCTTATTATTGTTCAAAAATGTAATGAAGAAAATTATTAGCTGTCAGCGGTCACCTTCGATGAGAACGATTGGCTCGACCTGGTTTGGGCTTTTGCTTGCACAAAGAAAACTACCATCATCCTGTGTGTTGAGAGTTTCCAATGTGGTGCCGAGTTGAAGATGGCCTCCCTTTGACCGATGTCCAATGTCGGGAGGGGCTTCTAATGTGGTCCTTTCGATACTTAAGTTAGTAGCCCTAAAGTGGATGAGAGAGAATGAGTTGAGAGCTCGACCTAGAAAACCATATGGTGACCTCTTTTTATAGTTGATGCCCCCTTGTGAGCACTTAGAGAGAGATTTCCAGGAATGAAAACTATTCGAGCAATATTTTTTTGTTCTAATTGTGGCTGAGTTGATGGATTTGTTCATTGAGTTTTTTGTCCTTTCCAATCATGTGGCAACAACGTGTCAACCCGTGAATGAGAGAAAATATTCTTCATATAATGTTCTAAATGGTATGCAATATGATTCTTGATAATATGACTTGGTCACATGGCAGCCACATGTTGAACCGTGGGTGACAGAATTGAACTTTAATCACCTCCTTCTCATACTGCCAAACTGTTGATGTGTCAATTAGACTCGAGTGAACACTGTAACTTAAGTTTTTATTCTCTTTTGTTGTCTGGAAAATATTGTGGTTTTTCTTCACTTGGGTGTCATTGGAATCATTTGAGATGACCCAGGAAAAAATCTATGTTATATTGCACATAAGAATTAGGATCTCATTTGTTATTCAGTATTTTCCTTGGCTACTAAAACTACCTTGGACACTCGCTTGATTGGCAAAGCTATCTAGCATCATCATGAGCCAAGTTATATTATCTTATTTGCTGCTACATTAAGTATAAGGGATTCTTCCCTTTACCATGACGTATGTAACTTTCTCTTATATTAATTCTTTACAGTTGCAAACTTAACCATACCAAACGAACAATCTTGCATGAACCTCACAGAATTTGTTAACACATCTGTGAGTTGTATGCTTATTGACAGCTTGCTCCTAATGAAAGTGGATTTTTGAAATGTTTTATATTTGTAATGCTCCTTATCGAGCCATCATGGTGACATCCGAGGTTCGCAATTTCGGCCCGTACCGAGCCTTACTCAGTACAGTATGTACCGAGTTAAGGTGTATCGGACGATAGGCCTAAAATAGCTGAAAACTCTCTGAAAATACGTGAAAGGCCCGCATATCTTCCCAGTCCTCGGAAAAGAAACACATTAAGATTCAGCTTCTACACAAGCAGCATTCACTACAAGCAAGATCAAATAGATATCCCAATCACAGAGCTCATAGCATTTGTGCGGGGAGAGCAGAGAGGTCCGCAGCTCCGATAGCATCTGCACCGAGTACCTGAGTGCATCCTTCAAGTCATTAGAATCCTAACACAGGATAGTAGATCGGGGTTAGACGAGTAGCAGAACAACGTTGGGTGAATGGTGAAAGTTAGGTTTAACAATTAGGGCATCGTAACGGGATTGAGTTCCAACCAAGGCGCCGTGCATGTAGAAGGCGTTGTGCTGGATGCTGACGATGCCCTCCGCCAGCCACTTCTCCTCATCGTAGCCGTGCGGCAGCATCTCCACGCCCTACGGTCGATCGATGGGGCTCCTTTCGGCACCACCGCGGTGATCTCTCCTCGATCTCAGTCTTCTTTCTCTACCTTGGATTTGATCCCCTTCTTGCAACTAATATTCTCCGTTGCTGCGATCTGGGTCGGGAATTTGACGATGGGACTCTACTTGCATCAGTGTTCCCTGCGTTTGTAGACTAAAAGACTGAGCTTTCCGCTTCCACCTGATACAGCCTTGTATCGCCTGATATGGGGCCAAAACTTTGGTACCGCTCGGTAGCGGGCAGTCCGCGTGTCGAGAAGCTCTTGGTACCGGACTGTTCACATGTTGAGAAGCTCTCAGACCGGTATATACCGCCCATATCAGGCGGTACACATCAAAATTAAAAACCTTGGTGACATCATCATTTGATACTTTTTCTTATGTAGCACTTACTGAACACATTGTTGGTTTATGTAATGCACCTGAACAATATTTTTTCTTACACATTTGAAGTTGCTGTTTCATTTAATCTCCAAATTGGTTTTTGTGATGTGTTACAGAAGACATTATTCTGGAGAATTGTTGTGCAATAGTCCAGACAGCTCAGAAGTTACCGTTAGTTCTTACGACAGTTCCTGGAAGGATGAAGTGCATAACTCAGATGTCACTGGAAGTGAATTTTCTGGAGACAAAACCAAACAAAATGAAGACAGTTTGGCTGATGAAGTACAGAACTCTGCTAGCTCTCAAAATAAAAATTCTGCAGATAAAACTAGATACAAAGGAGACAATTTTGCAAAAATACTGAAGTTCCAGAAAGGTGTCCTTAGGACCAATTGTATAGACTGCTTGGACCGCACAAATGTTGCCCAATATGCATATGGTTTAGCTGCTCTTGGTTATCAGCTTCATGCATTGGGATTTATGGATCTCTTAAAAGTTGATCTAGATTCACCTTTAGCTGATGATTTGATGGCTTTGTATGAGAGAATGGGTGATACATTGGCCCTACAGTATGGTGGTTCTGCTGCCCACAATAAGGTAGTTGTATTGTATAAAATATAAAATTACTTTTTGTAGAATATTCTGTTTGAGTTTTCATTCTACTGGTGGCTAATCTTTAAAATGTTGTTTTTTTCTTTCTGCAAAATGCTGTTTAGTTCTTTCTGCAAACTTCTTAGTGTATTGTAATTTTGGCCTTTTGTTTATTAGTACCTTTGAGTCAAATACTTGCCAATGTGGCAGTGCTTATGTATACCTTTTTCTTCTAAGTTCTTAATAGTATTTACTATTTAAGAAATTTTTTGAGGGTGACTTCCTGGTTGCATAGGAGCCTAAATTACACTATTAGTTGCCAACCAACAAATCTCTCTCTTGTCATGGATTGGTATCAGCACTAACTTTAGAGAGTTGAACTTAGGTAGACTACTGTTCAAAGGACTTTTGTCGAATGTTAAAATACTCTACTGGATTTTTCATCTCTTTTATTGCTAACCTACATAAATGAAGAGGTTTGTATGATGAAAGCTGAATACATCACAATCTAGAACTTTTGGCCTGACAAAGCCTGATATTTATTTTAAAAGTGTATTTCAGATTTGTATAGATTAATATGCTCAGATGAATGAAGAAGAATATTTCATGTTTTGACCTTTTTTTTAGTTTATGCTAGTAAGCCATACAATTGTGAAAGATATAGAATAAGCAATGACTAAGAGGCACATGTCCCTGTTCGACATGTGTCGGACACACGGACACATGGAAACATTACGCTTGCGTGGCCCTCACGTAAGGGCCATATGTTTCACAAGAAAAGATATCTGGATATCGTCGTAAGGAAACAAATATTAATTATATCTGAAGATTGCAACTTTTATTTTGGATACTTAAATTTAGATATTTTAATTGTTTCAACCTATATGATGATGATATTTATTTGTTCACATTACTGAGTTTATAAAATTTAAATATAAACACTATAAAACTCATGTTAATAGAATATTATATACACATATATATTTAAAAATACATGTGTCCTCGTCGTGTTTGTGTCCTTTTTTCTTTTAAATTGCTTGTCGCCATGTCCATATCATGTTCATGTCCTGTGTCCGTGTCCGTGCTTCTTAGAACAATGACAATTTCATCTGTTCAGGCTAATCAATTAACTGATTTTAGACTGTTTTCTTGGCAGATTTAGTGTTTTCTCTACCGCATACTCTATAAGAGGAAAATGATTTGCTTCTCATTCTCATTTGTTTATTACCCAAAACTAGTTATGCAGGAATGCACATCATGATTGTGTTTGCTTCCCAGATTAGTTTAACTATATTTCAATATTCCTTTGAGTAGTATGTATATTTTTGATATAGTGCCGTTAGCAGATGTTTAATCTAAGTATTGCAGCTGAGACTGCATCATCTATGTTATTTGAATTCATTTGTCAACATTCTAAAATAAGGTACCAACAGTTATAGCTCAGTTGGCCAGGTAGCAAAATTCTTAATATACTTCCAAACTGTTCCACTAATAGTTAATCATATGTTTGTTAATTCTGCACAGATTTTTTCTGAAAGAAGAGGTCAATGGAAGGCCGCAACCCAGTCCCAGGAATTATTTAGGACCATCCAACGCTACTATAGCAATGCATACATGGATGCTGAAAAACAGGATTCTATTAATTTGTAGGTTTAAGCTCCTTGTTAATACTGCATGTAAATAGTTTACTTGATGTGATATCTTTTCTTTTGGATGACGTACTCTTATTAATGCGCTAATTATTGTTAACATTATAGATTCTTGGGACACTTCCAACCCCAGCAAGGTAAGCCAGCAATTTGGGAGCTGGATACAAAACAGCAGCGGATGATCGGGCAGCATCATACCTTTGCTGATGAAAATAAAAGGTACTAAAGTTTAAGTTTTTTAAGGTTTATATTTTGTCTGGATTTTCAATCTATGGTTATTTGGTTGTTGTGGCAACAAAGTGGTTGCAATTGAAGAGGTAAGTAGAATGTACTTTGCTGATGACATTCGAGGTAATAAACCTCAAGTTATTAGCATCAAGAATGTAACTTAATCTACACTAAAAGTTGCTTAGGGAATTTGTGACGAGTGCTGCAAGCTTACATGCAGTTGTCTAATCATACATGTGACATGATATCTCCAATGGGAAACCATAACTGTTGTAATTCACACATTTCCCTTTATGAAGTGGCTATAGGAATTTCAGGTGCATATGTTAGTGCTATTAAAATTCAGATCTTCATTTTTCAGGTCATTTATCATAAGATCCCTATCAGATGGCAATATTCCATGTGAAAGCCATACACCTGTTCCAAGCTCTGATACTGGACCCAAAAGTCTAGTTAGTTCAGCACTGCCTCCGAGAATGCAACAAGAGTCAGATGTCAAAGGTCTTTGTGACTCCACACCAGAAATTTCAACTTGTGAAAATGATATATCATATTCCAGGTGAGCTTCTTTTGACTATTCATAGTTGATCCATTGGTAACCTCTCTCTCTCTCTCTCTGTCCATATTTTTTATGCAGTTGAATAAGTAAATAGTTGAACTAAAGGGCTCCTTTTTGTGTCATCTTGGTTCTTGTTTGCCTGCCTAACTGCAAATAGAAGAGATTATATATGTTATTTTGGTTGCTGATTTTCATTCCGACAGGAAAACTATAGCAGCAAAAACTCCAGGAATGAAATGAGTCTAATTTCTTCTGTATTGCACGAACTCCAGAAATATGGATTACTAGGCCTTTCCCTATGGATATGGGAATGATATCTTGCTGGTCTCATATCTTCTTCCATAAATATCCTAATTGCTTTCTTCTTCTGTGCATTAGGTACACACCAACAATTTCTAAAAGGCAACTTTTCTCAGATGGTGGACATGTATGCTTCAGTGAGCATAGATTTAATGATTCAAACTGTTCGAACTTCCTGGACTTTGATTGGCTTTCATCATCTGGGAATTCATGTGAGGATGAAGGATATGAGAGGTAATTTTCTAATAGTTTTGTGTCTCTAATGATACTGGTTACTGCATTTCGTAGTAAATTCTTTGTTTTGCTGCTGATTCAATCTATTTTATGAATGATCTTGATGAAATTCAACATTATAACTATGTATCTTCTTTTCCAAAAAGGAACTTATTCCGTATCAGCGTTTTTGCATTTCATATCATGTTTTCATTTCTTGGGAGAAAATGAAGTTATGTTTGATAGATAAGATGATGGTTCAGAGTCTGAGACCCTAGACGAACTTTGATAGACGATCTTTCACTTACCATGGTGATAAAATAGTGTTATAGATGTAATTTTTTTATAAGGATTATGTTGCTCGTCATTCTTCAGAAAGAATAAATTATTGTGCAGGTTGTGATGGTATGGACCAAATAGGCTAACATGGAAAATACCGTAGATCCGTGAAATACTATTTAGTAGGCTAACAGTGTGTACTTCATCACTAATAAGAGAAAAAGACAGTTCCAAGGCATTGATATGTGGCCCATACTTCACTTAAAAGAAGAAAATTGAATCAAACAACTTCCATAGCAGTAACTCTGGTTCTTCTACTTCAGGACCAACTAGTCTTCTAGATTTGAGTACTTTTAAAACATTTCAAGTGTTAAAAGACAAAAATGTCATTTGTTTATTAATTATCATCATTTTAATTGGTTGTTTCTTTATCGACAGATGGACTTAATTTGAGTAGTATGAGAAGTATGCACAATTGCACATTACAGATTTTAAGTGATGTTGTTTGAGGCATGCATCACAACATCGTGGTGAAGCACTCTGACTTGTTGCCTTTGTTGTATTTTGACTGTGACATGCTAAATCTACTAGTAATGTTCAGTCTTCTCCTATGACGATTTCTGATGTAGCAATTTTAAAATTTTTTGTTTAACATGTGTGTATTATGTTGCAATTTACATGACCCTGGCAGTTGTCCTGTTTGTACTTTAGTGAGCACTTTAAAGCTTCACTGTAGGTAATAAAGCATGGCATTAGACGATTAAAATTCATGAAATTTATCATAAATTAATTAAGAAAATCTTTGTTTCTTCAAATATGAGCCTAGTTTAGAAAGTGCTCGAGCCTTCTTATAAAGAAGTGGTTTTCTTTATGCCTCAGTACTATAACTAACTTGGATATGTTCTTTCTTCTTTCTTTCGCTTTTCTTGCAGGTCCTCTCTTATTAACTCACCAACGGGGAATCTTTCCACTGAAAATATCATCGATGAAGAAATTAACATTTTGAGTGACGAAGGTCCTAATATCGAGGTTTGTTCTTTTTGCCATTGTTCTTAAGCACTTTGTTTCTTAATCTGTGCAAGTTGAAAACTGATCTTTTGCTTGTAGCACATCCGTCCATCTGTAGCCGTATTCTTAAAACCAATGAATGGGTTTCTTAAATTGTTCTATGGAGAATAAACCGTAGTTGCTAAGTAAGATCATTGGTGAGTCAGAAAGTACTAATCAATCTTTTGTAGTGGACAGCACTGTGTCCTATACATATTATTTAAGCAAGCTACTTGTTTTGTCTACAAATGGGTTTTTTTCCCAACTACATTTGTGTTGTAAATACTTAGATCAATAAATCAGGATTGATAAATTATTTGTTTCATGGTACATGATTCTATCTCATATAGTTGAATCTAGCAACTGCTGTATTTTTTTCTTTTCTAACTATTGAGAATATAAGATATGTTACTTTTTACACAGGAAGTAGAACCAAAGCAAGGTGAACCTGCCATTGATGCTGCACAAAGCTCCAACCTTGGTGAATTTTCAGATGGGTTTGCCCATTGGGTTGCCTACGGAGGGACTCTTTGTTATTGATGTCAAAGTACCTGCATCATCGCTTAGATCCTTTTCATCATTGCTCTTCTTCCTTGTGAGTTCCGTTGTTGCTCAGTTCCAATGAGGATTGAAGGATGCATATATATGGAGATTGAACTAGGAGAAGGATAAACAACACCCACGACATTCATCTGTAATATATTGGTCCCGCACCAGCATATTTGGTCTCAGACAATTTGATTGGTGTCTCAAAAAACAGTAGTATGGATCGGTATATAGATGCAATTCTTTCAGAGCTAAGCTCCTTTTATTTTTGTGTCCAACCAGATGTTTTGTTGTACATAATAGCATAAATAAACATGTTAGTGAATGAGCCCAAATATCCAGGATGTAATATTTTGTCAGAATGTGTTTTTTTCCTGTGTGTTTGTGTACCAGTTGAAAGTAGAAATTTTGCAGTCACTTACAGTAACTTAAGCATGTATGGATGATGAAGACTAGCTGGCTGATCTACCTTATTTGGATTTATCTTATTAGAAGGTAAAAAGTAACTCTCAAAATGTATTAAGCATTTTATGGCTTCTTGGAATAGGTTTTGAGAGACACTGCAACTGCTTTCAATATGATGCTAACAAGATGTTGATACCTTGAATCAAAGTATTAAAATAATACTCTGCTATGACATTGTAGTAAAAGTTTGTATTTTCCTGATTGTTCAATATGGCCAAATTAGTGTTCCAAGGCACTATGTTCTGCTATCAAATGAGGCCAGCTTATTCTTTTTTTTTGGATTTGTATCATTTGTGTGATTGTTCCAGCTGCTGAAGTTTGTGGAATCCATGTGCTAAAAGCTGGGAACTGATCTAATACTACTTGGGTTTAGTATCACTGTTACTATAGAGATGCTGTGTTTATGAACAGTAATAGCATTCATGTTTAATGTGAATATGATCACTGCTTCTGTTGCTCCAATCTTAAATCAATCTAGATTTCACCCAATTATATCTATCAGCTAAGAGTGTTATTAAAATAAAAAGGATCATGTTGTGTGTATTAAAATCTATAAAAAAATACACATTTTAAACTCCATAGTTTGACACCTAAAGACAGTATATGGTCTGCAAAAAAGTTATCAGCAACTTTAAATATCCACCTTATCCCAATGAGATGTGCTATCCATTGATAAGATAAACAAATCAAGGGAGTGGTCGCTGATGAAAGAAACTCTATTTGATGTTACTTTAGAGAGAGAGAGTTGCCACCTGCAATCATCTCTGTCCCCATCAACTTCAGATCCTTGCAGGGTTGAAGCTGCTGCTCTCTGCTTGCTGCCTACTTTTTTACTTGAGGTGAGAGGCATCAGACATGAAGAGTTATCACTAATTAATTAATATTAGTTGATTGCTTAGAGTTCAAGCTTGATGCCAAAATCTTGACAGCACTCTATGGGAAAGAGAAAAGAAGAGTTTCATGTTATTCCCCCATTGTCAAGGAGACATTGGCTGCACCAAATGTTACCTATTCTCTGCTATATTAAAACAAAGGAAGTTCTTTGTTGTTGTTCTTCCATTGTTCATCATAATGAAATTATTCCTGTGTCACTCACATAAGATGCAATTGATGGGGACTTGCAAAGAGCTAGATAGATGATAAATGGAGGGTGAGAGAGTTCTTTTTGTTCTTCTACTTCCATTATTCATCAAGATGAACCTATTCCTGTGTCACATAATATGCAACTGATGGGGACTTCCAATGAGTTGTAAAGGTAGCAAAATGGAGGGTGAAAGAGTTTGGTAATTAGAGAAGATATGTTTGCTTAGTGAAACAATGTTTAGTATTTATTATCTCATCACAATAAAGTTCCTTTTGTGATTATCATCAACAACTGAACAATAAAAACAATCTCTCTCTACCTGTAAAGATAAAGTTTTTTCCACATTGTTTATATATATATATATATATATATATATATATATATAATGATAATTAAAATTTTAAAATATTTAAAATACCATTAATGATCTCACTATCTTAAAATATATTAATAATAATATAAATTCTACTGTCTCTATTGTAATTATTAAATTATAGATGAATTGTTGAAAAAAATTATAATTTTAAAAATTTCTTATAAAGCATCAGAACTTTGAAAAATTTCTATCTCGGTTGCCTCCTTCTTGCATCATTATCCTAAGCCATTTCTTTCCTCGTGTAAGGGTTGTGGACAATAGATTCGAGGGGGATAGAGGGGAGGGGAGGTGAGTGTTCGGGTCTTGCGAGAGTAAGACCTTCGATACTAGTCGTCTTTATTTATAACTATACTTGCATCACAGATGACGAGTGATTATTTAAGACAAAAAAAGTTGTTGATGAGACAAAGATATAACCAAGGGTTAGGCGGAGAGCGACGATTGATAAAAGTAAATTTATCATTTTAAAAAATATTATGCTAAAATTTCTTAAAATTGGGATGATATATAAAAAGTTTGAAATTAAAGGTTTTTTTTTTAAATTCTCTCGTAAACCATTAACATCGTAAATAAATAAATAAATAAATAAATAAATATATATATATATATATATATATATATATATATATATATATATATATATATATATATATATATATATATATATATATATATTTATAGTAACCACAAGCACGTGCGTGTCGTACCCAGGATGACACTAGGCCTCTTTTGGATAACCCAAGCAGCTTGGGCTCCACTCTCTGGTCCAATGACCGGTTCGATTGATGCCAGCTCAACAAGCGGGTCACAATTTTTTGTTTCTATTCCTGGTCCGATCATGTGACTACAACGGGTATAAGCCAAATAGCTCGGGGCCCACTCTCTTCTCCACTGCTTGCTATGAGTTAGTGCCAAGTTAGCACTCGGGTCAAGATCTTTCGGTTCGAACACCGAACCTGTGATGATATCGGGTTCGGTTGGAGACTGTTAGATATGGATCCGATAAGTTTCTGAGGACGATCCTGGGAGCATATATCCGTTCTAATTTGACAAGGCTTTATATAATTAATAAATACTATAAAAAAATAATATGTTCAATGCAATCAGTATAACGTATATTCAATTTTGTAGTAAAATTTAATTTTAATCTGAAGCAATATCTAATTTGGATCTAATCAATAAGGATCCGATTCGTGTAAATCAATAACTTGAATCCTATTCGGATTTAAAAGCAAAGACAGATTCATAGTCGTCGAATGTGGTCGGATCCGATAAGAAATTACTTCCCCTAATGCGAAGGGTAATTTTATCGGGTCGATCCCGAATGTGTTGTTTGGCCCGCCAGTACAGTGTTTCTTGAAGTCTCCTCCGTTGATGTCAAGTTCGGATGCTTATGTACTACTGACTCTTCCGTCAGTATTACTCTCTCGAGTGTCGACGATCGTCGTTCTCCTTTGATAGATCATCACTCCGACTCGGTCACCGGGTGGATGATGTGAATCGTCCCCAATATTGACAGGGTTTGTGTCACATGGTGCATCCCCGATGTGTGGGGTCTCATATTTGTAGTTCCCGCACGTCAGCTCTACAAACATATCATCATATCATGCTTATTGTATTCTCCCGTTGTTCATCATTAAAAGTTGTACAAAGACTCCGTAATCCCAACCTTTTTTCCCTCATCAACAGTGTTTATTGTTGTTGATCCTCTCGGCAGTTCCTTTTTCTGAAGCGAACACATGAATAATCCTGCACGCGAGACTACTTGGAAGAGATCGTGAGTGTGCTTGCATGCCTAACGAGCAGAAAAATTCGATCTTGATGGCATCTGAGCTCAGATGCACGCGATGCGCGGTGGAGTCACGCTCGGCAATTTAAGTTTGTTCTTTTGTTTTTTTTTATGAAAAGTTGAGATTTTTCGACGAATAAATACGAGTTTGTAATGAATTGTTGGAATTTCCAGAATGTATGAAGAGTGTAGGAAGGGAAAGCGGAATCGCCCACAGTGAAGGGTGGTGTTGGGGGACGAACCGAGAACGAGGAGGAGACACCTACCATCGCTTCTGTTGAAGAAAGCGAAAGGTGGGGTCTTTTTCGTAGTATAAAGAGGGGTGGAGAGGGCAGCTCCGCTCACCAATCCATCCTGACTCCGTTCGCTCCCTTCTCTTGTTCTCCACTCGGTGCGTTGTGTTTGTTTGCTTATGGCATTTATTTCTTTGGTTCTTCTCTCGCGCATTTGTGAGAAGCTCTCTTCTTGCTCCTGTGGGGGAATGATCTGACGGTGTTGCAGATTGCAGCCGAATTGCTGCGGAAAATTTCCCTTGGATAAAGCTCTGTTTTTTTACCAAATTTCTGCCGAAAAATCAGACCTTTTTTGCACTGAGCTCTCTCGTGAAGGGAAGCTCGCATCAAAGATTTCTACTTTGTTGGTAGTATCATGTTGATCTTACCGCAAGTTCATGCACAAATTCAGCGAAAAAAAGTTTCTATTTTGCTGAAAACAGTTCGTCAGAAAAGGAAGAAAACGAAAATTTCTGTCAAAATCTCTGCTTTTTCTCCTTACACTTGAATTTCTGTCAAACTTGCTGAAAGAGGTCCAGCTAGAAGTCTCATTTTTAGAGAAGGTTGAAGTCTTTGCTACCTTTTATTTCTAACCCAAACTTCTCTCTCTTCACACCAAATGCTTCGAATTCTATGCATTCTAGCATTCTTTTCTCACCCCTCCCTCCTAATGGTGTTTTCTCTGCAGTCCTTCCTATGAGTAAAAGAAAATTCACCAATTTCCAATTTCTTTTCATTTTAAGTACTGAAATCTCCTAGAAAACCTTGGACAAGCTACGAAAATGTTGAGCCTTAGCCTGAAAAGCTTCATCTGTAAGCTATAACACATTTCCAGTCTGAACCAACCGGCAGAGCTTCTTTGCCTTTTCGTGATTATTTTTAGAGAATTATTTTTGGTACAATCATTATAGAAAACACAAAGGGAGATAGAATCTAACAAAAAATCAACCTACTCTATTGTCTCTAATCAATATTTTTCGCTGTGTGATTCTCTTGGAGCTCCTGCTTTCTTTGAGATCTAAGCTGTTGCCTAGCCATGTACTTGCCAACTCAACATTCGAACTTGATACAGCTGAGTACTATTCTCTCTTGTTTTAATTTTTCTAAATCCTCTTGTTTACAACTTGTAAGTATTTTTCTTGGGTCTGTCCCTTTCTTGGATCTCCCTTAGGAATCTGCTTATTTTTGTGTGGCTAGTGATGGTAAGTTTGCGTTGAAATTACAATTAAAATTTATCATAATGTTAAATATGTTAATCCTCTTTTACATTAAAAGTGAAAGTATTCTCTTTAAAATGTTCAAGATTTTAGTTATTTTATTTTGTGTTTTATTCTGGAAATAAAACGATGTCGATGCGATCTTTTGTGGCCTAGTGATCTCAGTCTCAACACAATATGCACTCATCTAGTGCACTGATTTCTGATTCTCGTCTTGTTGACTTACTGTGGTCGTGTTGCAGTTAGGCTCTTTGTAGCTTGAAGGAATCACCATAAGAGATGTCTCAACGCACCTTGACCCGTGCTCACAGTGTTCGGGAACGCATTGGCGATTCTCTTTCTTCCCATCCAAACGAACTGGTGGCTCTGTTCTCGAGGTTTGCAAATATCTCACATGTACTGTTTAGCCTTTGTGAGAAATGTTGATCCTTCCTTATGGATGTTGTAGTTGTGCATGCTTGCTTAGATTGCCTGAAAGAATCCAACTCATTGGTTGGATATCGGTTCCCATGAATTTTAAACCTCAAATTTAGTTCTTCTTCCAAATTACCAACAGATCACCCACCTATCAGTTCTCACCCTGTTGACAATTACCCTTTAAATTTATCTAGCACTTTTGTGATTACATGATCCATGGTGGCCGATCATTGCAGCAGTTATGATTTGGTCATAATATGACTATTTGCAGAAGTCATACCTGTTTATGCTTCTTCATCTGGCAGGTTTGTTCATCAGGGAAAGGGTATGCTGCAACCTCATCAGTTGTTGGCTGAATACGGAGCTGTGTTTTCTGAAGCAGATAGGGAAAAGCTCAAGGATGGGGCCTTTGAGGATGTAATACAAGCGGCGCAGGTATAAATTGAACGATCACATTTTCTTGCCATCAAATTTTAGATTTTTATGCTCTCATAACATCATGTTGCCTCTGATGCAGGAAGCCATAGTTATTCCTCCATGGGTTGCTTTAGCTATTCGTCCGAGGCCTGGAGTCTGGGAATATGTCCGGGTCAATATCAGTGAGCTTGCCGTGGAAGAATTGACTGTACCCGAGTACCTGCAATTCAAGGAAGAACTTGCTGATGGAAGGTAGGTGGTAGGATATCAGGAGATGATTATCCTTTTCTTTTTTCTTCTTCTTTATAGTGTGGTCAGTAGAGTCTTATTTACTTTACATGGAACAACTATTTGATCTTCTGTTACCTTTCTTGCCTTCTTTCAGTTCGCAAAATAGTAACTTTGTGCTGGAGTTGGATTTTGAACCCTTCAATGCTTCCTTTCCTCGTCCCTCACTATCGAAATCCATTGGAAATGGGGTGCAGTTTCTGAACCGTCATCTTTCTTCGAAGTTGTTCCAAGACAAAGAAAGCTTGTACCCCTTGCTTAATTTCCTCAGGAAGCATAACTACAAGGGCATGGTATTTGTTTCTTCTCTAGGTTTATAATGCATATATAGCTTGTTGATGTTGAGTAATTGTGTGTTGTACTGTTCGTGAAGTTCTACCCACGAATTTATAATATCATAGAGTTCAGGATCTTAAATCCACGAAACCTATTTAAGCATCTTAATAAAGATTATAAACTTCAGACTCGAGTTGTAGTTGAGGGAAAGAAAGAAGTGCAATCCACTGATGGTATTTGACTACTGAAAATTTAGTTTTCTTGAGATGACTGGCAAGTGTTATTATACGTCCGATACTCATTTCTTCTATATCAAATGGCTTAATCATTCAAATTTATAGGCATAGATAGCTAACTTTACTGGAGTCTGCAAATTTATGTAGTTGTTGTTGTGTTTGCAGTCTATGATGCTGAATGATAGAATACAAAGCCTCAGTGCCCTCCGAGCTGCACTAAGGAAGGCAGAGCAACATTTATTGAGTATCCCATCGAAAACGCCATACTCAGAATTCAACCACAGGTAATCGATTATATTTCTTTTTTTGTTCATATTTCCCCGGCTATTTATAAACTGAAATATATAGTTCTATTTTTCATGCAAAGGAGGGAACTTTAGATTGCGTTTGTGATCAGAAAAGTTCTTTTTTTGGCTGGCTTTAGATTTCAAGAACTTGGCTTGGAAAAGGGTTGGGGCGACACAGCTCGGCGTGTATATGAGAACATCCATCTACTGCTAGATCTTCTTGAGGCCCCTGACCCAACCACCTTGGAAAATTTCCTTGGAATAATTCCTATGATGTTCAACGTCGTGATCCTTTCTCCGCATGGCTACTTTGCCCAGGCTAATGTCTTGGGTTATCCGGACACCGGTGGTCAGGTATGATTTCTTCTTTACTGGCGTTGACTTTGATCAAATTGAAATAATCTCTCACGAGATGCCTCCTTTGCAGGTTGTTTACATCTTGGATCAAGTCCGTGCTCTAGAAAACGAGATGCTTTTGAGGATCAAGCGTCAAGGGCTACATATCACACCTCGAATTCTTATTGTGAGATTGGAATTAGATTGATCGGCAAATTCTTGTGGTCATGGATTCTCTCCAGATCTTAACGATAATATAGGGTAACGTAGCCGGCCTGAGCTTATGTTACTGTGGTGATGCAGGTTACCAGATTGCTTCCTGATGCAGTAGGCACTACTTGCGGGCAGAGACTTGAGAAGGTCCTTGGAACTGAGCACACTCATATTCTTCGAGTTCCATTTAGAACAGAGAACGGAATTGTCCGCAAATGGATCTCCCGTTTTGAAGTATGGCCTTACCTCGAGACCTATACTGAGGTACACACCTCAATAACATCTTAATATCATGATTACTTGATCTGCTCTGTTAAACTTGTACTAGAAAGTTCATGTCTTCTTTATGCTTGTAGGGCGTTGCGAATGAGTTGGCAGCTGAACTGCAGGCCACTCCTGATCTAATCATCGGAAACTACAGTGATGGGAATCTCGTATCAACTTTGTTAGCGCATAAATTGGGAGTAACCCAGGTTCAAATCTTTCAGTTCGTAATTGCTTTATTGGTGCTGCTCCCTGGCACTACTGACTATAAGCTTCCTGAACTGGTGATGCTCATTTTCTTTCACATACAGTGCACCATTGCGCATGCGCTGGAGAAAACAAAGTATCCTAACTCAGACATCTACTGGAAGAAGTTCGAGAATCAGTATCATTTCTCATGCCAATTCACAGCTGACTTAATTGCGATGAATCATGCTGATTTTATCATCACTAGCACCTTCCAGGAGATTGCTGGAAGGTATCATTAAGACCGAACAGCTTTCCGCTCCAAAATCCTTATGTTAATCTCGGAGTACCAAAATGACAATTGTTATTTAAATGAGATTCTCTGATATCTTATATGATTTCAGCAAGGACACCGTGGGGCAGTATGAGTCTCACACTGCCTTTACTCTTCCTGGACTCTACCGGGTTGTTCATGGAATTGATGTCTTCGACCCGAAGTTCAACATTGTCTCTCCTGGGGCTGATATGACTATTTACTTCCCATACACCGAGAAGCAAAAGAGACTCACTTCACTGCACCCAGAGATCGAGGAGCTGCTATTCAATCCTAAAGATAACACCGAGCACAAGTAAGCACCCATTGTTTCTACTGCATTTACTATATTTGTCTTGCTTGGCGCGGTGACTGACTCGAGTCTCTTGCAGGGGTGTGCTGAATGACACCAAGAAACCCATCATATTCTCCATGGCAAGACTGGACCGTGTGAAGAACTTAACAGGCCTGGTCGAGTTTTATGGCAAGAATGATCGCTTGAAGGAGCTGGTGAACCTTGTGGTGGTTGGCGGCGACCACGGGAAAGAATCAAAGGATCGTGAAGAACAAGCAGAGTTTAAGAAGATGTACAGTCTCATTGAAAAGTACAATTTGCATGGGCATATTCGTTGGATCTCTGCCCAAATGAACCGGGTTCGCAATGGCGAGCTCTACAGATACATTGCCGACTCAAGAGGAGCTTTCGTTCAAGTACTTCTCTCCTTTGTGGAAGAATGGCATGCTATGAACACTCGATAGCCGAATTACCTTCTGAGTTGAAGTGCTACTAACCTACTTTTTCTA
The DNA here is from genome assembly GCF_036884655.1 of Musa acuminata AAA Group. Taxonomy (NCBI): domain Eukaryota; kingdom Viridiplantae; phylum Streptophyta; class Magnoliopsida; order Zingiberales; family Musaceae; genus Musa; species Musa acuminata. The sequence goes on along the minus strand of NC_088329.1, from coordinate 1,279,542 downwards.
CTTTCGTTTCCTCAGCCGGCCTTCTACGAAGCCTTTGGACTCACTGTTATCGAGTCCATGACATGTGGCCTGCCAACATTCGCAACTGTTCACGGAGGACCCGGTGAAATTATCGTAGATGGGGTTTCCGGCTTCCACATCGATCCTTACCAGGGTGACAAAGCTGCTAATATCATCTTAAATTTCTTTGGGAAGTGCAAGGAAGACCCAACCTACTGGGACAAGATTTCCCAAGGAGGGCTGCGGAGGATCGAAGAGAAGTAAGACCTCCTCCTATCAGTGATGCTTTCTTATTATCAATGAATGCCAAAATCAAGGATTTGTAAATAGTTCTCTAACTTGCACTCTAAATTCAAATAAATTAGGTATACCTGGAAGCTCTACTCTGAGAGGCTGATGACACTGTCGGGAGTTTATGGCTTCTGGAAGTATGTGTCCAACCTGGATAGGCGCGAGACTCGCCGTTACCTTGAGATGTTCTATGCCCTCAAATATCGCAATTTGGTAAAAAGCCACACACCTAGATCAGTGTCTTTACTCGAGTCGCTCATCGTATTGTCACTTGGCTAATGCTTGTATCGGCTCGATCTTTATTTTCAGGCCGAGTCTGTACCCCTGGCAGCTGATGGAGAAGCTGCATTTAATGGCGCTAAGTAGTTCCAAGCGAGAAGCATCACCGGCAAGTCTATCTGTTTGTTCACATGTCCGAGATCTAGAAGGAGGCTTCCTTCATGAGTTTTTGTCTTAATTAAGCCGAGAGCTACTCGTCGACAAGACTAGAAAGAGAAAAATAAATCGTCTTTGATGTTTACAGACTGTCTGTGTAAGGCTGAAATGCCATATTATGCTGCAATAAAATTAGCTCCCTTTCGATCGCAAACGTATCGAAAAGCATTTTGTGGGGTACAATGTCCTTGTTTCAGCAAGCAGCAGATTTGCGAGGATCAACCACAGCAAGAGCAAAATGGCAGCATTCAAGAATTTAGAGCCCTTACAGCAAGACCACATGAACGATGTCTCATATGAAATCCGATTTCAGGTCTTCGAGTGAGGTATGTTTTCTGGTCATCACATTTATCATCAGAGAGAGCAGATCGAATCTGACAAAGCCATTTACCTGCAGGTTGATCATCTCGGAAGTCCGTTGTCACAGTAAACACACATGTCACCATGAACAGGCTGTTGTTTGTGCATGCACGGGTGCACATTAACCATTGATATGAAAAGCTGATGCAGACAAGCTAACCTATGCAGCAAAAAGAGAGTAAGGATGGATCCACCTCAATTCTCGTGTGTTTGCAAGTGTTGTCTTGGTTGTTCATGATCAAAATGGTTGGACCCATCAGAGGTAACATAGAATCAAGATGAGTAGGCAGTGCTGTGTGTGAGAGAGAATTGGACGGCCAGAACCGCATGCATAATTGAAGAAGCTAAGAAACAGTCCAAGTGCAACTCTAGAGATCACTATCAGAAGTTGGCCACACCTTTGCAGTTGCATCAAGTAGGCCAGGAGATGTTTGGAGCAAGAAAAAGCTGAATTGAAAGGTCGATCCACTTCCATGGCTGAAGTTTAAAGCTCTATGCTGAATAATCCTATCAGATTCCCACATCGGGTCGATCAATGAGAGGATTTGAATGTCTTAACCATCCAAGCTAGTGTATTATATGAGATCTGATGCGGAAATAATGATCAAAATCTGACTTACAAGATCCATGATTTGCCAATAAATAGTGTGGGTTTGATACATCTGCTCATTAAACAGATGTACAGATCTGGTGGATACATTATTAAGCCATCATCTATCCTATCCCCTACCATAGGATTGCTGACAGCACTGACTTATTTGCTTACTTACTGCTAAACCTATCTTCTTCTTCTTCTTCTTCTTCTTCTTCTTCTTCTTCTTCTTCTTCTTCTTCTTCTTCTCCATGTTTGGTTTCTGCCAGTGGTGGGCAGATGTCACTTTGCTGGAACTAATCGTGTGTTGTTGAACATTAGAGAGGACAAACAATTGGTGAACCTTCATGAGACAAACTTTTGGAGTCCTCTGACCTTTACCGACTGCACAATTCTCCAGAGGGAAAGAACAAGTTGTCATGGACTACAGGTCACACTTCTGAAGCATTTATCTTTGGCTGGTGGAGATGAAGATATTGGAACATCACATGTTAGGTAGTGCCCTTTCTGTGGAGTAGCATGCAAAGCTGCATAGGTTGTTTCTACTGCTGAATCAAGCAATCGAAGCTCTTGAAACTTTGAACACCCAACCAAAAATCTTCTACCTTGTCATCTGCATCAATTTTTGTGAGAGAAGGCTTTTCAGCAACACTGCATTTGTTGGGTAGTCCCCCTCATGTCACAAGTGGTGGGATCAGTATAATTTAAATATATAGTCAGCATGATAGCCACCCTAACATAATTATGACAATGGACCATGGAAAAAAAAAATATTATGCTCATATTACAAAAAATATTTTTTTTCATCTATAAAAGTTACTATTTTATTATTATAAAAGTTAGATATTATTTACTTGTGATTTCACTTTTCATCTCAATATTAATTAACTTGAACGTCGGATGGATAGATCTTGTCGGATACATTGATATTGAACTTCGTATATATCGATTCCTCGACGAACATGAGTCATCCCTTTAATTATCTCTGGAGTGATTGAAACGTCACCGATAATTCATCACCTCATTAACTAAAACTTGTTAAGTAAGAAATACAACAACAAGAAGGGAAAAAAAAAAAAGAGAATGATCACAAATTGGAAAATAGTGGCAGTTCCATTGGAGGAGAATAAATGATGGATGAACAGATGATATTTGGTATCTTCTAATTGACAGTTCCCTGACTCGTTTATCTTTTATGGCCTCATGCTCTGCAACTCCAAAACTTCCTTTCACGTTCTATGCTCTGGCCACGTCCGCTTCCACTCGACATGGTCGGCTGTACTGCCGGAGTGCGTGGACGCCGCAGCTACGGAGACGCACGGCCAAGAACCCGTCGCCACTGTTCTGCCGCTTGTCGTCTCACTGGGCGTCTCGCAGCTCGAGAACAAAGAGGTGGACCTCCCTGTCTCTGCATTCACTTTGGGCAGATTCCGAGAGAGGAATGTGATAGCTGCAGTAACATCTTACAGAAAACTTATATTACCTCTCACTCAATCATAGTTAGATTTGGACGGAGGCTAAATCGAGAGTACGATGTTTTTTTTTTTTTTCTAGTTGAATTGAAGCATAATAAAAAAAACTTGAATTCAATTTAGTATAATTGTTTTTCAGTTTATATAGATTAACTCAAATCTTCTCACATTTCAAATATGATATTGAAATAATAGCATTTTGAATTTTCCATTTGAAGAATTTAAGTCTTAGTTTACTACCCGAGTCACTCGTCATATCTAATATTAGATTAGTTTCGATATTATTTATCATGATCTACTCGATAGATTCATCAGGAATCCTGTAGTCCGAATTCAATTATAGTACATCGATCTAATCTTGGGTGATGAATGTGTGCGTGAAATCTCAAGTGGTCATATGATTAGAATCTGAATGAAGAAATAATTGACCTGTTTCTCTCTTCAAAGAAAAAGGATGGAGAGAATAGGATGCTGTAAGCCACCCATTGGAACATGTCGGTCAAGATATCTACCACTCTCAGAACTATCAATTTGTGGTTCAAAAGCAATTTGGATAAGATCAATGGGATTGTTCAGTGGTCTGGTCAGTTGGCATATCAACGTAGATCAGAATCTGGAAGCTCCATTTTGCATAGATGTCTTCACAGATTAGCTGAATCATGAAATTAGCAGTAATATCTGTGGATGATCCATCATTTCCATCAACGCCACAACAAGTAAAAAACGATCCCATAAGAGGAGGAGAAAGAAAAGCATGAGTGATCTTTGCCATGAAGAGAACTCAGTATCAAATGTTCCGACATGGATTGACTTAGATTTACAAAAGAAGCAGCAAAAAGTGCAGAAGCTATAATCCTCTGCTTGCAACTCCTAAATGCCTTGAGACACTGTACAGATGTAATGGAAATGTAGATGATGAAAAGCTTCGTTTGTTTCAGTGGAAGAACAATGCTTTCTGCATCATGCAGCCTTTTATCAAACGGGAAGACGTCCCTGCTCGACGTCGCATTCTCGACTACTGCAGGAAGCGCCGCCCGTCCTGCTTCCACGAATCAGCAGCCTTCGCAACGACCTCAACGTTGCTGCCGAAGAATTCAGGGTTTGGAATCCGTCCACTGCTATTCTTGGTGTCTCAGACACCGACACAGCCGGCGTACTACCTGAAGGAGGATCGGAAGGGCTCGAGCTCCGGCCAGCTTGATCCTCTATCTCCGGCGGCGGTTCCTCCGAGTGGAAGCGGCCAGGAACCGATTCAGCGGCGGAACCAGCGTCTTGGGGCTTCTCGTGCACCACGGGGCTCCGGCAGAGAGGACAGGTGGAGTGGGAGGAGAACCACGCGTCGATGCACTCGATGTGGAAGGCGTGGCCGCACGTAGGCAGCAGCCTCGCGGCCTCGCCCCGCGACAGTTCGCAGAGGCAGACCGCGCACTCCAGGCCCTCCTTGCAGTCCCCGGCGCGGACCACTACCGAAGGGAGAGCCCCCACGGCGGCGGCGGCGTCTAGGCCGCTTCGCTGCTGAGCAGCCGCTGGCTCGGCCAAGCGGCCGCGGATGCTGACCGGGATGGCGCCCCAGTAGCGCTTGGCACGCAGGTACAGGAAGAAGACGAGGACGAAGAGCGCGGTGGAGGCGATGACTCCCGCGACCATGACCACGGTGGTCGCCGACACGGACGGCCTGTGGACGCCGGTCATCGACTGCTCTATTCCGGACATCGGACTCAGAATCTACAACACCAAGCTGTAGCCAATGATCCCTTTGTGAAGAATCTTGGAATAAGCTCTACGACAGACGAAATGGCAAGAAGATAACTGTGTTCACAGAGGAGATGAACACTGGAAGCATGTGATGTGAGTAGTGGGTGACTTCTATATGGATTGCAAGACCAAAGAAAGCTCACACTTTTGCTTCAGCTTTAGCTTTTTGCTGCTGCCGCACCATCTCATGCACTCTGCTGCTGCTTTTTGAGCGATGGTGGATATGTGGAGAGATCTATTGGTGGAATTGTCGTTATCTTGTTCGGTACAAGTCCGTAGTGGGTTGTGGAAGTACAACTCTGGCCTTTGCAGCGTCAGCAATGGTTCGTCGAAGAATCTGCCCATGTCATAGCGCACAAATCACAAAACAGTCAACATGATACCTACCAAATTGTTGCGTCGAGTAGATCGAATAGGAATCCATCACAGATCGAATCTGACCTAGAAAAAGTAAGTAGATTCTTATGTATCTAATTCTTGAGGTTACATTGACATGGAAGACACTGAACACATATAGGAAATGATACGAACCAGCAACTTTGAAGATGACAAGCATATACTGCTCAGTTCAATTTACTAGTTGTAGAGGAGAGAAGCAAGACTGATGGAGATGCTAGATTAAGGATCGAGCAGGCATTTTGAGTAGATATGTCACTTCATAAAATACCTACTTATACCATACGACATTCGCAATTTTGAGCAGAACAATGAGAATTCTATGAATGCATTTCGCAGAAAGCACAAGTTTTGAGCACTGGCGGAGTTTGCTTACACGGATACGATGACCGTGGTCGCTCCGAACGCCGCGTAAGCAGATCCTGAGGCAGAATTGGCAGCGCCCGTCCAGAGAGCTGCACGGCACAAAGTCAATTCCTCTAATGTTCTTCGTGTAGGCAAAACATCGAACAACTCGAGGGCGTAACATAAAGAGAGAGGATACAAACAAGCGGGCCTGCACCGAGTCGAATCGGTCTTCTGGAACCGTCTTCGCTTCTGCTGCCTGGTCTCCCAGCTCTGAGACGGAGAGTACGTCGACGGGTTCGCCGCCATCCGCCTCTCGTCTCTGGGACCTTCGCTTCGTCTTGGCGGCGACTGGCAGGAGCATTTCGGAGCCGTGGCGATGACGAAGCGGGCGGGCTCAAGAAATAGCATAATAGAATAAGTTATATATATATATATATATATATATATATATATATATATATATATATATATATATATATATATATATATATCTTATTATTATGTTTTGTAGGCTCAAATAAATTATTATTTATAGTTAAAAAGTGATTAAATTAAGTGTTTTAGAAGGATATTTAGAACATGATTCTATCTCTCCCAAAAGTCAATAATTTTTTGTATATATTTCATTATATATAAGTTTGAGATTTCTCAAGAAATAGAATTCTTATTTTCAAAATGCACAAAAAACAAAAAATTATCATATATAATTATGATTTAAATCGAACAAGTTCGATCGATTCAATGTTAAATAGATTTATGATATTTTTAGTGTAACAATTTTGATTACATATATAATAATGGTAATTCGAATCCTTTAAAAAATTATCATGATGATAAGAATTTTAAAAGAAAATTTAGGTATTTTGTATGATTTATGTATTTTTATAAATCAAAATAAAATTATTTTTTATAAAATCTAAATTATCAAAATATTTATTAAATAAAACTATTATTGTTCAAACTTTAAGTAAGAAAATCGAGTATTTTAGATGGATATTAGTGACATAAGCATATATGTTATATTAAAAATCATATAATGATAAATATAATATTGGGAGACTTACAATGATAGATATATGTAAAGCCTCTTTTATTGAAGTCAATATAAAAAGGGGGTATTAGTGGAATACTACTCATTATGTTACTCTCTCCCACTCCAAAACTGTCTTTTTTATAGCCTTTTTCTTCTTCTGTTCCTCCCACTTTGAAACCCACTTTCTTATTTCGCTTCGCGTCTACTAAAAGATTAGGGTTTTTTTGGGTTTCCCTTCGACTCCGCCTCCTGTTCGGCTCTGCTTTTGTGGTTTCCATGGCGCGCACTCTCTTGTCGCTCCGTTTTGTCCTCCGATAACCCTGTAAGTTGTTCCCTTTGGTACGGAAAAGAAATCGATTTGTTAAGGTTTTTTTTACTTTTATGGATTAGTCGATGTTGGATTTCTTCATCCAACCTGGAAATCGTGGAGATTCAAGGTAGGTCTGAGGGGTTTATGTTGATGTTTCCGTTTGCATCTGTTTAGGTTTATTTCCTGCACCGACAATTGCTGCTGATCATTTCGAGCGCCTCTTTAGGTTAAAGATTGAATCTTTTGGGGGTTATGGGTGATTCGGCTTTTCTTTTTGTGTACCTTTCTTGATTTTAGTATCTGAAACATGCACGCGGCAGTCTTCTTACTTGGTTGCTAAGTTGCAGTTTTACTTGCTTCTTTAGGGTTGGATTTAGAGCTGCAAATCATTGAGGGTTTTGAGTTCTGCATTTCTGTAAAGTAGAGTAGATTTTAGAATCTGGAACATGCACAGAGCTTTAGTAGGTGTGTTCTTCTTTCCTTTGGTTGCTAAGATGCAGTTTTACTTGCTTCTTCAGGATTGGAGGTAAAGCTGCAAGTCGTTTGTGGTTTTGATTGCTACATTTCTGTGTAGTACAGTCGAGAGGGGTTATTTTTATGTGATGTGCTTCTGATTGTGTTTGTGATAGAGTGATTAAAAGAAGAGAATTTTGATTATCGTGGGGTCTTAAAGTTAATAGCTAAGATAGGGTCGCTTTGCTGTGTGGCCGCAAGGCCACATGGGTCTAGCACCACCAGTAGGGAATGGTCTGTGGGTCGCAATGAACCATTTTGGCTGACAAACTCGAGCATCTCACCACCCTTGTCGACGAGATGGGATTATCGTTTCCATTCTGAAGGGCTCTCGTTTGGCTCTCAAGGAGATGGTGGAGTTGCACGTTATGTATCATCTCGTTCATCAAATAGTAAAAGTAGCAGGAGCTGGGGGAGGGGTGATTCTCCTGGCAATCATCAATTTTCTGCCTCTGATGGTGCAATTTCGTATATCAGTAGCCCTTCTGATAGCTTCCAAAATCATCAATTGACACCAGCACCCACACAAGGGGCTAATGTTGAAGAGTTTGTTGGAGGTACTCTTCGATTTGGAGTATTATTGCTTTTATTTTGTGTATTTTGGTGTTTATGAGGATAAAGTGCCTTGGTATTTGTTATCTTGCCACTGTAAATCTTGTATGCTTGAAGTAACTCAAAATTGTAATGTATTGTAGTTCATTGCAGATTAGACCATACAATTATTTGCATATCATCAAGTTTCATAAGGACGCTAGCTGATACATTGATTTAGCATCTCTATTAGTGAATTTATCTTAAGGAAAAAATTTTAGTGTTTCAAGCATAGCATGCTTGTACCATTCTGAAAGCTATCAGAGAGATTGTGGTGAATTGACGTAGGTTCGTTTATGATATATATTGCAGAGAAGAAATCTGAAAATAATAAGGAATTCATTATGTGTGTTTAATCTTCTCTGTGTAAGTTACTACTCATTCTGTTTCCAGATTCTGTCTTGGAATGCACCATCATTTGCACTAAACAAACTTTTTGGACATTTAAAAAAAGAATAGTATTCTAGTCATTGTCTTTGCGCCAATACCTATAATGCTACATCTTTAATGCTACATAACTAATTTATTGGTTAACTGAAATATAGTTTATCGTGAGGTGAATGCCTACAAGGGATTCTAGGTAAGGAGCGACAACTTTGTCTGATAAGCTGACTCTGAAAGGGACATCTCCTATATGCCTTTCGATGATAGGTTTATTTCCGTCTTGCATACTTCAAGTGCATTCCATCTGTGAACACAGTGTGACCTCCTGTCTGACTCGGTTGAACCTGTAAACCTGGCCTTCCCTTTATTTTGGTTTAATGGTTAGTCTGTTTTTCAGAACATTATACGAACCCCCCGGATGGGTCATGCACGTCAAGTTGAGACAGATTGATGGAACATAAGAGGCTGAAGAATGAAAAAGTAATACTATATATAGATATCTATCCAAATCTTCTTCCACTTTATTTTCCTCACTCAATGTTCCTACTCAATCCTTAGAAAATAAAGGTTTTAGATTAAGTAGGACTAAAACTGAATATATGAGTTGCAATCTTAGTAATTCTAGGAATAATCAAGAATATATAATTGAGTTGGATGGATTGAAAGTTCTTTTAAGTAAAAATTTTAGGTATCTTGGATTAATTAGTCAACAAGATGGATAGATCGATAAGAAAATATATTCATAGAGTAAAAATAGGATGATTAAAATGATGAGAGGCATCAAGAGTCGTGTGATTATCGGATATCTTTGAGAAAAAAAAAAAGTATATGACAGTTGTGAGAGTAACAATGCTTTATGATGAGAGAAAATCATTTAAGATAGTATGAGCATGTGCTTAGGAAACCTATGGATGTAGAAGAACTGAAATGATTAACGTTAGTGGTATGAGGAGAGATACAGAAAGACCTAAAAAGACTTTAATAGAAACTATAAATAAAGATTCAATTGCTTTAAACTTAACTAGAATTGCTTTAAACTTAACTAGATATATGACTCTTTACAGATCTCAATGGCGGCAAAAGATCAATGTAGCTGACCCCAAGTAGTTGGGGTTTTCGGCTTTGTTGTTGTTGTTTTTCTAAAAGGGGAGACTCAAATGTATAAGACTTCTGGCAACACAAGATTTAACGAGTGTCAACATTTTCAGCCTTATTCTCGAGCAAAGAAGTTTGCATGACTTGATACATAATCACCAAGTCACAAAGGAGCAACTTTGCTGTTACACTGAGGCTTGCCATTATTGACCACTATCTCTTCTCCTAGGCAAGCAGTTGTCTAAAAAACTAATAGCAACTTTGATCATGCCCTCCATAGTGGAAGGATAGGATTGAACTTCTAGATTAATCCCACTGTTCTGTTTGTTGGTTGGTAGCATGGTACATGTTCTGCTACTATAAGTTTTGTCCTTGTGCTACAATAGTTTGCAGTGAGCTGGTGGTTCTAATTAGTATCATTATAAAACATAGCAATTCTAAATTAATAGTAACATTGACTGTGATGAACCAGGGACATCTGCTTAAAATTAATTTATCTCTGGGGTGGAACCGGAGGTTGCAAGTGGGATTAGTGGAGTTTTAAAAATCGACCAATTTGTATTGGACTTGATCTGATTTGATCGCCATAAAATTCAAGATGTTTTGGGATGAGATATTTTCAGTCCACTGTGGTCCTAGTCATTTCCAGCCAATTTTATTCAACTTTTTTGTTATTGATTGATCCTAGCCATTCGTAAGGTGATTCCTGTCATCCTTGAGCTCATTTTAACAGTTTCTCGGTATATGTAGCCAATTTCAGCAGAAAATGATGATTCCTTTTTCTCCTAGCTGAGCCAGTATATACTGATTGTTACCTGTCAACCTGACTGGACTAAATCTGATTTTAATCAATTTTGACTCAACAGTCTTTTCTTGATCCCAGAGTCCAATATCAATTTTGGACTGACTCCAATATTTTGAACCTTGCTATTAGGTTTCTTCAGATTTGATATCAAATGAAGTCTGGGAGAAAACTTGGTAACTCTGGGAGTATTTTAAAAGACAGCTGCTAGTGCACCTCTTCCATGTTCCCCTTTATGTTAGGGCACCTGGATCCTTTAGTATTATAAAACTAATCTTAACAAGAACATGGGGACTATTTTGCTATCTTGGTTTGATATTGCCTAAAATACATTTTGTATAATTCCTTTAAACAGCTAGAGAACATGATGAAAATTTATGGATGTACTTGAAAAGCATAAAACAAGAATTGGAACCCATGAGGCTCAAGCTTGACCTATTATTGGCTCATTCTAATCCCTAATTAGATTCATTTCCCTGTGATTTATCAGTTGACTGTTTCATGTGCTCTATCTTGGTTGGATATTATGCTTCCTGCTATTCCATTGACAATTTTGTCCTTATTATATCATACAATTTGATCTGGACATGTTTTGACTGCCAAAAGCATATGCATACTACATATCTGTAATCTGTATATGTATCTTGAAATTCTGTTAATGATATATCTTCAACTGAAAGCTGTTTCACTGATTACCAGATCCAGCGTCTGGACCTCTGATCTCATCATTGGTGGAGGTATTTCAACTGCAATGCGATGAGCACAAATAATATATCCTGTATTATGCTGAGTTCAATATGGACTAATTTGTGCTATGGTCCTGCAGGGAACTCTAGGATTCTCATCTTTTAATGGTTCCATTTCTTCCCGTTCAGATGGCAGTGAATATGATCCTATATCAAAATCCCACAGTTCTGCCCGCCGCAGCTTCTCAAATCATCGGTTTTTCATGTCAAAGCCCATTCATCCTGTATCATTCCCTGACCACATTACTGGAATTGAAGAACAAAATCATACTGTTGGTTCTACAATCTCCAGCAGCAGTCTACATTCTGATCATAGGTCCACCAGACCGCTGCCAGAGCTTCATTCTCTTTGGTTCTCAGAGATTGGTGCCAACCTTCCAAGGGAATCAGTGCGTTGGAGTAGCACTGGCAGTATTGACTTCACAGGCATCTCTGAACAATTGGAACCTGAGGTGGGTTATCCATATAATGCTGTGCCTGAGGTTTCCAAATGTGGACTTTGTGAGAGGTTATTGTCTCAAAGATCACCATGGGGTTCTCGCCGGATTGTTCGTAGCGGAGATATGCCAGTAGTTAGTGTCCTGTCATGTGGGCATGTGTATCATGCTGAATGCTTAGAGCAGGTCACACCTAAGACGTACAAACATGATCCGCCTTGCCCGCTTTGCATGAAGCCAGACAAGAATGTTCCAGACCAGTGGGCAGTTTGCCTGGCGAGAAATAGAATTCCAAGGTTAAGATCACCAAGGGGAGAAGGGCCTTCGAGTATGTGGAGCTGCACACAGGTGGGAGATTGTGTAGAAGGGGCTTTACACACGCCAAACCAGAGTAAGATGATTTTGTCGAGTCGGAACCGTCTCAAGAGGCAGCTGTCATTGAAGGGAAATTCGGCCAAGGAACGAGCAGAGAATTTGAAGAAAAGTGGGCTCTGTCCATCCAATGGTTTTCAAGGAGGAATACGAGTGGGTCAAGGAACATCTTGGTGCTCCTCGTCATCAGACATCTAGCCATGTCTAACAAGATGGTGCAGCCGTGTCACAAGTAGGAACATAAAAGCCATGCTTCCCCAAGTAGTCAATCCATGAACAAAATGTGAACCGGTTTGTCTGACTGGCAGTTGTGGTCGCTTCTTTTGTGTCATGGTTTCGCAGTTATTGTGAAGTTTGAGTGCCCCGGGTGATTTTTTTGTAAAAGCTTTAAATAGGGCATGGGAATGTGCTTCCATTTTCAGGTTTTTCAGTGTTGGTGATGCCCTAAAACTTTAACATGTCATTCTGGAAGTGTATTGGCTTCAAATCATTAACTCATGGGTAGGTTTCCTCGGGCATTCCCAGTCTTGTATCTGAAGCAAGTTTGTTACCCTTGCTTTTATCTTGGTATGTATGCCACTTGCACCTAATATAATATTCTTAGAAACTTAGTTATCTGGATTCAAGTATGATACATTTTTTTCTACAAGTGCTCATAACCTGAATCAGGCTTCAGATATGTTCCTCCTTGGGAGGGTTTGCGATGATATCTTCTACAGGAGAGCAAAATAGTTACTGATGTCTGCAGGGTTTACATACAAACCTGTTTTGTGCTGATTGCCAGGGTTTACTGATGCCTGCAGGGTTTACATATGTCCAACTATCGATCAGTACATAAAACAATCTGTTATAACATTCAACACCAATTAAATCGTCAGTTCAACACCAATTAATTGTTATATATATATATATATATATATATATGTAAAACAATCTGTGTTAGGGCTCATTTTGCACAAATTGAATTCCTGCCCTAACTTCGCATGAATTTAATTCCTTGACTTCATCAATGGTCGCTCCCAAATCCATGTTGGGACTTTTTCTTCTTTTTTTTTTTGTGTAATGTTGCTCTCCTTCCTTCTTATTTCAATGCTGGCACATTGAAAATTGAGCTAATTGTATTGATGTGGCAGTGAGGTGCATGGGTATAGTAATCAAAATTGCAAATAAAGCTTATTGGGAACAAAGAACTGAAAAGGAAATCATGATCACATGAAGAGACTTGTATGATCGAAATCAAACTGGCAGACAGATATATAATGAAATTTGACATGGCACATAAAAGCTTATAATCACCAAAATGAAACATGTCATAATAAATTGATTGAATCATTACATTATCATATTAACTTTCATCGACAGTGCCTCAAATGTTTTGAGAGATACATGCCTCAAATCAGGCCTCCATTGCTGTGACATGAAATAAAACAGAACACTAGAGAATCTGAGAGCCATTACTGAGTTATCAGGATGTGATCCTGATCAAAGCCAGCAATCTCGAGTCCTCGCACTGTGATGAATGAACATGCATCCTCCAGCTCCTGATCAAAGACAGTGCTGGGACGACCTGCAATTTCATCCAGCTGAAATGGTCTAATTAAGAAATAGCTTCCAAGATATTTGATGGTTCTTTCTATAAAAGTTGATCTAGATGGGGCATGTTCTTTCATTCAGCACAAGAATTTAACATGAGATCGTGTCTAATATAGGAAGCATTGAGAATTCAGATTACTAGCATTCAGATAACCAGATCATCTATCTTAAATTTGAATGTAAAAATTGTTATTGGACTAGAAAATAATTTACATTTGATACATGGAGCAGAGCTTCAACAACAAAAAAAGTTAAGGAAAAAACTGACAGAAGATGATAGCAAAAATCTAATAGGAATCGACATACAAACATGCATACAAAGTGCAATAACCACCAGAGTTTTGGTGGGTTTTGCAGCATAAAGAATAATGCCATTCATGTGATGATCTATAACTGAACAAAGATTTGATACTTTTACCAAGTGGCATAACCTTGAGGGATGACAACTATAGTTCACACCCTGTGTAAGTTGGATGAACAGAGGACTCAAGTGTTACAATCACTTAGCTAGTCAACTCAACACTGGTATCGAAATCATCTCACCATCAAACTTGTACATGCAGTTTATCAGGAAACTGACAAGTCACCTTTTTTTTTTTTGAGGGAACAAATAGAACTTTTCTTTTCCAAAATGACAATATAATACCCCTTAAGTAACACAAAGATCATTTTTTTAACAAGTTATTGAAATAATGATCAATAAAGGAAAATCTCAGCATCAATTATAAGAATGTTCACATTTCCAAGAGAAATAGACTGATATAGAGCTATACCGATCGATATTTCAGAGCACAGGAGGGAAGCTTCAAGTATTCCATATTCTATATATCATAATCCCATAGAAATGATGTGTGATGGATCCATCACTCTTTAATTATGGACTGACCATTTCCATCAAACTTGTGGTTATAAATGCATAATCTGAAAATAAGGATAAAGGAATATCATTTTAAGAGATATGATAATAGATAAATGACAACACAACCTGACAAGACGAGATGCTTCGTTTCATAAACAAGATAATTGATACGAGTCTTAATTTCATGACTTTTCAGATAATTGTGAGTGTGATAAACAAGTCATCTCAAGTTATTTGAAATGCAAAATGAACCTCCATAAATATAATTGTAAGTGCCAGAGGGATATTCCCATGATCTTTTTGGAATGTCACCAAGAACTACATATCAAAGTTTTAAGTATGGTTTAGCTTTGACAAAAAGAAAAACAACTACATCTGCTCAATTAAGGTTGAAATAGAATCCACAAACATCTGAAAGAGACCAATTTACTCAGAATCAGTTGGCATCTCAGCATTTTTTGTTAGAGGTATCACAATAATCCTATGATGATAAGTTTAGTTTACAAAAGTATCATGAACCAGTATTCCATTTATAAAAAATGGCAGGTGAGTGACAAGCAGATGTTGCAATTTACAAGTGAAGAAATAAGGAAATCATACATGTAAAGACAATTTAAATACCAAATAATGCTGAGCGTGTAATGAAGTAGCTTAAATTCATCCTGCATACCATTTTCACAGAGATGGAAGTCACCAAATCCATGAAGCACCTCGCCATACAATTGGCCGGTCCATGATATATAGGGCGAGGATATGGTTGCAGCCCCAGAATAGCATTTTTATTGCAGATAAAGGAGACAAACTTGTTCCATCATCAACAATAACAGTACCACCTCCACTGTATCTTCTAATTACAGGAATTTGATCATGAAGCACAGACTTCAGTTAAATTAGTTCTGAAGGCCTCCTGAAGTTATAATTTCATGCTGATGGTCAGTCTTCTTTTAATAGCCCCAAACACAATCTTTAGGTAGCCAAATCATGCAAGAAGAGAGATATAAATAGTTATAGGCGCACCTAAAGAGATCAAAAGAACACGGAAACAACAAATAAATATGCTATGAAACACAATTTTACCCAGAGACTCCCATAAGCCATAACTATAGCAAGATGATTTGTCCCATCGTTAACTATACACCAGTTGTCTGCTGAGGTCCTGAGAAGCCTTTCCTCTAAATGTAGTCGCTCTAGAACAGGCACAGCTGCCATTCTAAGAAAGTTCATTCAGGGCAGACCGGCATTTCCAGCTTGAGCTCAAGTCATTCTCAAATAATGAAGTATGGTGATAATTCTCTCTTCTTCCTTCAAATCATATACATGCAGCTATCGGAGGTCTCCCAAGCTGCATCAAGATTAAATTACTGCTGCTGCTCGGAAGCCAAAATTCCATCACTAATTAATTGAAAACTTTTTTTAAATCTGAAGAAGAAACGGAAAGGATTGTAAGAGAATCCTGAACATAACATGTCATGAGTATCTTGTAATCTTCTTATAATTGACATCATCAGAAGCTTATATAACTAAAATTTAGATCTCTCTCAGCGTTCTGCCAACTCGAGGCAAAACGGAGGAACAAAATCAGAATCTTGAACGTAACATGTCATGAGGGTCTTGCAAAGGTTGAATCTTTGCCAAGATTTTGCCAAAACATACTGTGCAGACAGGAAAGAGAACCGACAACACGAGGGAGAAAAAGAATTAGAACATTAGATGTCTTAGGAGTCTTGCAATCATCATATCTTGAAGTAAAAAGTATCAGAAGCAAATTAGAGGAAGAGATCGGTGCATCGCGTACTTGAATGGGGAGATTAAGCAATCACCGTAGACACCGAAAGGCCGAGGAACGATGGGGAACGAACGAGGCAGGGGTACGACGCCCAAGGAATCCGGATATAAGGGCATTGAATCCGAGTCCGGATTCGATTTGAAACTTTGCTTCAGTCTCGAATTCATGTCTGGGTCAGGTGTCAAGCTCCAACCAGATGGTGGCGGATGACGGCGCCGCCTCCGCGAGGTCGGCGTGTTGGAGCCACTCGCTGCTGCCGAAGCCCGCATCTGGTATTAAGCGGAGAACCTGTGAGCATCAGGATTAGAGTTAGGGATAGAAGAACTGGGAGCGATCGGTGATGGAGTCGTAGCCCAGGGAGAGGGATGGCGGTGCTTATCGAGAGCAAAAGGACCTCATCGCTCTCTCTCTCCTCTCTCTCTCTTCTTTGGTTCGAAATTTGAAGTTTCTTTTTTTATTCATTTTACCCACCAAGAATTCTGTTTGGGTAAATTTATGAAAAAACAGTCGGTAGGTTTGAGAAATTTTTTACGAAATGTTCCTATTTTCAAAAATTGTTAGAGAACACCTAATCTTTTAAAAAGATAGATTTTTTCTTTTTTCTTCGTCCCTAATCTAATCATTTGTACCTTGGTATATGGGCTATTGATTGTTTCCGTAGATTCTCATCCCTCTCATCTTTTGTTGGTCATCTTCGTCATTCATATTGTCATATTTAACGAAAAAGATAACGAGCGAGGATGACGATAGCGGTAGAAAAAAAGGGGAGGATAGGATAGCGATGCGATGCAATGGCTAAGGGCAAATAAAGGCAAGTGCCTCTATGTGGAGAAGATTAGGGGCTCGTGTGTCGAGGCACAAGCGATTAGGCATGGAGGTGATTCTCGACAATCCTCCTTTGTCCTCTACGATCGTCATAAGCATGACAATCGATGAAGACAAATGTAACTAAGGAGGTACGAGGGTAATGAACAAAAGATGGAGAGAGCACAAGTGGAGGTGGTCAAAGATAAAGATAGAAGGGATAAAATCATTTTTCTTACGAAAGATGAAGCACACAATAAGAATTTTTGAAAAATGGATGCTCTATACAAATTTATCAAATTAGGAGTTTTTTTTTTAGAATTTATCTATTTTTTATATAAAATGATTAAAATATTTTTATCAAAAAAATAGTTTGGTAGATCTGTTTTAAAATAAAATAAATAGCATTAAATCCAATTGTCATAAATATTTTTTGATAAATAGAGTTAATAAATTATAACTTAATAACTATAAAACATTCATATAATCAACTTCGAGACATAAATGTTTTTGATATTATTACTATTGTTGTCGAGATTTCGACGGTAATAATCGATATATTAAAAATATGTATTATCAGTGATTTTAATAAAATCCTTTTTCTTCGAGTATTGATGATATCTTATAATAGAATTTTACTGGAGAAGAAATATTATTTTTTAGTTACTTCCAAATTAGACTTCATTTGTATGTATTACACATAAAAATAAAGTTGTGTGCATATATGTAGACAGAGATCAAAGCTACAAGTCATACAAATTTGACTCCAAAGGAAAAAAAACAAGCCAAGATCTGTGCAAAACACTTTAAATCGCTGGAGCTTACAATGATTATTAGGTCATTCTTTGTTCTTCCATCTTATCTTTTTGTTTGCATGCACACCACACTGACAGAGGAGACACCAAAAAGCATGAGTTGTTTGTATTTTGTATGTTCTATAGTTCCCCTTGTCATGCTCCATCTTCTCAAAATTTTTCCTTCCACTAAGTTACCACAGTGAGAGGTCACTTGAGCCATGCTTGCAACTTTATCCTGCCATTGATGGAAAGTGCAGCCATGCTTTGCCAAAGTGCTCTACTTTGTGAGGTCGAGTGCTTCAATCACAAATGAACCTTCCAATCACTTGATGACAAAGCATTTGTCCTAATTGTAAGTGAAACCTCATCAAGTCAAAAAGAAGCTGACCTCTTTTGATCAATGACCTAAAACAGGCCTCAGTGTGGGGCCAAACAGGGAGACATCCTTTATCACAAATCTTTAAAGATCATGCTGCAATCAAGCTAAGCTAAATAATATATTCAAAAATTTGATTTTGAACATATGATTACTGTACTAAAATTTGTTTAATGAGATTTTGAATCCTTAAGTTTTTTGATAAATTTTTTTTTTTTTCAGTTGACTTGATTATTTAGGAATTCTAAATAATGAATGACATATTGCAGCAAATCATGATTGGTTATTACTTCTTGCATTTATCTGATCATTTTCTTCACCTGTCTGACCATAATTCAGAGGTCAGAGGAGTTGACTGAAGCTAGTGCTTGAGTGCCTACCAGCAATAACAATAATGCTGAAGGCACTGCCCTACTCACCCATTGCTTCCTCATTTAATCTGATGTAGAGTAAGACAGTGAGAGTACTCTTGCCAAGGTCAAACATGGTGACCTGAGTAAGATAGTCAACCAGTAGATAGATGGAGAAAGATATAGGTCAGGTTCCAAAATTCCAAGAGACAGAAATCACAATCTCAAAGTGGTTGAACATTTCATTTCATGTTCTGCTGACTTTTAACTCAACCCTTTGACTGACTGAGAATTCTTCTACCTCCACTGTATTTAAACATTTCTTTTATTATGCTTAACATAATAGGAATGAACTGTGCTAAGCAATTGGTGGATCCAACTATTTCTTCAATGAAGATGGTTGCTTCAAGTCCAATTTCCTGTGATGTTATACAATTATCTTTACAGAACATTACAGCATATAGAAAAAAACAAGAGACAGAGAGAGAAAAATCTCCATTATCATCTCCCTCCCTCCTCTCTTTTCTCCATCTTTTGGCAGAAGATAGATAGATGCTTGGCTGAATGTGACAGGAATTCAGCTCTACCTTCAATGAGACAATAGTTGGACTAATTAAGAGGAATCTTTCATGTCATCTATGCCATTGTCTTCTTCCCAACCTTTTCTCTCACCCCATTCAGCAGTGGTTGCAGTTGCTTCTTCTAAGTATGAGTTAAGATAGATTAAGTATGAATTCAATCTAAAAACTTAAGCTTCGTTGATATATCAACAATTTTAATCTTCGTTAGATCTTATAGGAAGTAATAATGGATGTCAATGTGTTTACTTCTTTTATAGTTTGATTAATGAATAATTATCACAAAAATAAATATCATCAGTATCTCTTACAAAATGAGGTTATGCAAAAGCCAACTAAATCCGACTTACCTCCCTTACTATGAAATTACTCGAATTTGATTATATGTAGCAATTACCAAAACATCTCTTTGGCTGTTGGAAAATAAATCTATTTTGGATATCTACTGATAAGATTTACTACATGTATTATATCAGATCAAACAATAATCAAACATATTAAATTTTCGATAATTTGCTTATGGACTATGCTCTCAGTCCTCTTCTCAGCATGATTCTTCTTTGTTAGCTTCTCACTCATGGCAGTGCCTATTATTTAGACATATCTTATGACATCTGAGCTTTGGATCCAATTTCTTTCTGGCTGTTCTTGTAGCATCCAGAACATAAACTGATGCTTATCCAAATAGGTACAGAAATCAAAGGAGAATCTAAGCAAGCAGCCACTCATTATCATTCTTCTCGATCAAGTTTGCAAGAGTTATTGATGTACAAATGAACCTCTCACTAACACATCTCACCTATTGACATGTAGAATAATACTTAGCAGAACCAATTCCTACTGTTACATCTCCTCATCAATCTGAGTATACTTGTTTCTGCCTGGCCAAACTCAGTTTCTACCTGTGTGTGTCTATAGGAGTTCGCTTTGCAGAGATTCTGCTGCTCTAAGAGGTCTCCTGGAAGTGCAGAGATCGAGAGAGTGCCGCAGGGTTGGCATGCACCAGTAATGGTGTCTCTAGCACTTGGTTCTTGACGTATAGCTTAGGCTGGAAGGCCTTGAGGAGCCCTCCGTTGCTGACTGCGTCGATCTTGCTGCTCTTGATGCCCACCGTCGTCCGAATAGAGCTCTTTGCGGCTTCTTCCGGGTCATCGATCCTCCTCGGTGTTTTGTGAATGCTGCTCTCGATCATGCTTGCATCCCTCGAGTGCTTGCCTGAGGCAGCAGAACTGGATCCTAATCCTCTGTAGTTAGGGGAGGAAGGAGGTAAGGAAGACGGCCATGGGATGCTCCAGCTCCAGTAGGCCGCAGCCGGGTAGAACGCAACTGGAAAGGTCGAAGCACAGAGAGGCGGAGCCGGCGCCCAAAGATACGGCCAGGGAGATCCACTGAAACATGGAACTGGAGCGGTCGATCCTTCGTTCTCCTGTTGCAGCTCATCGCCACCGTTCTTGTTGCAGCCGTTCGCCTTCTCTGCCACCGGCGCATCCGTGCCGAAGCTGAGAACCGTGCCGTTTGGCCTCAGAGAGGTGTAATGGACCGGTTCGTGGGTGTCGGGCCGAAGAGCTTGGAGGCGGCAGTGGGAGGAGTGCTTGCTCTTGCGGCGACCGGCTCCGACAGGGACGTTCCTCATGGTGCCCCCGGCGGTCCAGTACCGTTGGCAGTTCCGGCAGAAGTACCGCGGCTGGTTGATGTTGTAGTTGTTGTAGTAGCAGAACTTGGTGTCGAGGCTTCTGCACCGAGGACAAGGGAGGATCTTCTCCGTCTTCTTCACACCTTCGGCCGCCGTCTTCGTGGGGTTCTTCGTCGACGACGCGTCTTCTTGATCGGCGGAAACTGGTTTATGGATCTCGCTGGAACATGTGGCGGACTCGTTCTTGTCCTGCGACTCTGGTTCTTGTGATGTAGCAGTAGCGTCTTCCTTGTCGACATCCTGAGACCGAAGCACAAGTGATTTATTCTCACATCAATGGAGGATCATCACCGAGATTCAAAAAATTCACAGCTCACAATTAAAATCAAAGACAAATCTCGAAGATTTCCATAAAAAACTAGCAGATCAACAACAATCGATGCAAGTATTGCTGCCTGACACTCGGTGTGAAGGAAAGGAGCAACCTTTGAACTCAAAAATCCAATCTTTGCAGTTCTGTCGACACAAGTCAAATCATCATTCACCCCTATAAGATCACTGAGCAGGCCAGAAGAAGTACCTCGTCGTCGTCTCCGCTGCTGGTAAGCTGCAGGGGGATCGTCATGCCGAAGAGCTTGATCGCGCTTTCTCTGTTCTCTGACATCTTCTGGACTCCCCTGTTTTTGTCTCCCCTGTTCAAGTGCTCTGTCTCAGCTCGCCTCCTCGTGTTCTTTTCTCAGCTGTCGCGGGGTTTAGCAGAGGAGGAAGGGGAAGGAGGAAGAAGGAGGCCACGTGAGCAGGGAGGAGGGGATTCTGAGCCACGAGTTCCTTTGTGGCATCGGGGTGGCGTTATTTGATTCTGCTCTTCACCTTTGTCTTCCAATCCCACCATTGCTTTTGCCACCATCACTGCACAAAAATGGATTGCTTGTGCTCAGTGTTTGACCAATTCATAGTGCTGTGGTGTCCCAATTAAGTCAGTCTTTGGAGTGTTTACAGCATTAAATTGGCTCACCGACTGGCCAAATGGAGAAAGGGGATGAAAAGGGAGTCTCTCTCTCTCTCTCTTTCTCTCTCATCTCTATTTGATTGGCTCACAATATATCCTTTTCTTTAGAAAAATTACATATATATATTTTTCTTTGTCTCTCTAAATTTAAGTTTAGCATATATCATTGCACTTGATATCTGATTAACATTAGTATCCTTAATGATTTTTTTTATTTATCTCTCTAAAATTAAGGTAAGCATGTGAAT
Organism: Musa acuminata AAA Group; assembly: GCF_036884655.1. Taxonomy (NCBI): domain Eukaryota; kingdom Viridiplantae; phylum Streptophyta; class Magnoliopsida; order Zingiberales; family Musaceae; genus Musa; species Musa acuminata. The sequence continues at coordinate 1,257,577 of NC_088329.1, read as the reverse complement.
ATATTTTTCATATAAGTTCAAAAGCCTATAGATATATCTCTATCATATATTTTTAGTATAATGATATCGAAAAATATTAAAATATGAAAGGTGTCAAATGAATCATGGAAGTAGTCGATTTGAATTTATTGGATAGATATGAATAGGAGGAACATATATAATATACTTAAATACATATGTAAAATATAAATTTTTGGATGGTTATGCAATACACTATTTCTAAATTTTAAAATGATAGATATGTAAAAATCTTTTCTTTTTTTTTTTGGTAGCCAGTGAAATAGTTTCCAAATTTCTACTTTCTCTCCTGAAGATTCCCTACTTTTTTTTTTTGCTAGTGGGTACTTTCTAAAAGCAAAGGTGGAACATTTATGTATGTTTAATTTTATGATCTTTTATGCTTATTTATCCTATTGAAATGATGACTTGACAGAATTAAAGAATATGGCCTCCTGTCTCAAATTCTCTGGAAAGAATTATTTATTTTTCTTTTCAGAAAGGATTATTAGTTTCTCATGAAATAGTTTCAAAGCTTATGCTTCTTTCAAAAAGGTGTCAAATACCTTCTTTTTTTTTTTCTTGTGAGTGGATATCAATGTTGACATATTTATGTAGAATAATTGAAGTTTATCATCCAAGTGGCTAATTTCTTATTTTCTCTTTTTTTTGGGTTATTTAAACATCATTTAAGCGTAAAAAAAATGGTATTACAAGTGCCGCCCCACAAGTTTAATGCACATAGTCTTATATCTAAATACAAGGATGATACGAACTTTTATCTCTTCGAGTCGTAAAAAAATAATCTTATTTATATATATATATATATTTTAATAGTATAATTGATATTTTAATACCTTAGTGAATTGAGCTATCAACCTATTTAAGTGAGTATATTTCTACTATGATGTCGAATATATTTGTGCACATGTTGTATCAAGAACAGGACATCTTCTTGAGTGCAGCTTTTGTTTGCAACATCTATCATTTTTTGGAGGAAGCTTTGACCTTTGCTCTAAAAGAAAAAGGTACTTCAATCTTTTATACTATGTTGTCTGTCTTAAGGAGTATTTGAATTTTCATTTATAATATGTAATATATTTTTTAATATCTCTCTTTATAAATGATAGTATTGCTTTTCATCTCCTAATTATAATATTTAAATGATAATATTCTTCCTCATTTTATTCATATCAATACATAAATAATGAATTTATATGCATTTTGATGCAATGAGATCTCCTCAAATTGTTGCCATAGCTGGGAATATGAAGTTGCAGTGTGATAGAGAACCGATGAGGAGGACAATAGTGCTACCACAATAGAATTGATGAGGGTAATAATGGTGACATGACGTACTACGACGTCAATCATGATTGGACGACACTCTACCCGAGGAAGGGGGCAATAATGCCGACGCGATGTGCGCTGACGTCACTCGCTCTCAGACACCGACTTCATTGTTGTCTGACCCAACGCGCTCGACCGAGGCAGAGGAGAACGACCACCGAGGCACGCCCATACCCTACGACAGTTCGGTTCTCCACGCAACGTCAATAGCGATGTTAGACGCCATCAGAGGTACGATCCTGCCTCCTACAGGCAGGCACGTCAGGTAACACTCAACTGCTCTATAAATACCCTTGAGTTCTAAACGAAGGGGAGGACACTTCTTCACTAAAAAACTCCTTCCACATCATCTAACTTGATTGTCGGAGGAGTCGGGCCGAGCTTCCGACCCGACCTGTGTGCAGGTACAAGGGCGAGGTTGCATCTCCCCAACGTCGCGGAAAAGCCTCACTCCCCACGCAACGTCCCGCCCGGACCATCGTAACCGACCACCCCAGCTGTCCCGAGAAACGCCGCGCAAGATTCCCCCGCATTCGGACCCGAACCAAGCTGCGTCGGCCCGAGGCCACGGCATAAAGTTGTTTACACTAACAAGAACTGCAGTTTTGAGCACAAAGCAGTGGAAGCATATCAAGTGAAACTTTTGTCTTTGATCTCATCTGGTTATCCAAATATGGATTTAGATTGTCTTCGACCTCAGATTTTTATCTTTCAACCAAGTCCCCAAGTCTTTAGAGCAAAAAAAATTGAAGGCACTGTGTTGAACGAAGAGTCCTAATCAGACAAATGAATAGTTTCTTCCACAATCATCACCTCCCCAATCACTATCTATGTACATTGATTCCTTCTTCTTGTTGTTCTTGATCTTATTGTTCATCGATTCCTTCATCCCTTCTTCCAAATGCTACCGTAATGATCAGCTCCCTAGTCCTCTCCCTTCCGGCGTCGCCTATGGTCTTTGGCTCTCCCTCCTCCGCCGGCATTTGGTACCTGCACACCGGGCAGGATCCGTGCATCCCCAGCCACTTTTCGATGCACCCGCCGTGGAACCGATGCCTGCACGGCATCTCCCTCACCGACGGCGGAACCGCGCCCTCATCTGAAGCCGCCCCCCTGCCGCCCCCCAGCCCGTCGAGGCACACGGGGCACTCCTCGCCCGCGTCCTCCTCGCCTGGCTCCACCGTCCTCAACGCCTCGATCGAGGCCTTGGAGGCCGGCGGAGGGCCTCCGCCGCCGGCCGCCGGCTCTGGGGAGATCAGCTCGGAGAGCAGCGCCGGGTCGCCCTGGAGTATGACCACCCGGCGGGTGAGCGGGTTGAACATGACGACCCGCTCCAGCCCCGGCGCAGCCCCCTCCGCGGCAGGCGCGCCAACCACGGCGAAGACGACGGGGAAGAAGCTGATCTCCCGCCGCTCGTCGCCACCCGCCCTCCGCAGGAGCTCCTCGAAGCGCGCAAGTACGCTTTCCGCATCCGCCTCCGCCTCCGCCGCCATCGATCGAGATCGCCGAGAAGGTCGAAGAACTGGGGAGAGGAAACAAGGGGGATTTGATATGGTGGGCTGGCGAAAGTCCGTGGAAAGATCTGGAACCTTTACCCGGGTGGAATACCAGGTTGTGTATGCGAGAGGCGGCGACCACAGGACGACGAACGGGCCCGCAGTCGCCACGCGGGGCCGACGTAGACGTCCGGTTCAGAACGCGGCACGTCACGCGGAAGCGTTGGGTATCTTTCGTCGTTTGCGTGTTCGCGTCGGCACCGATATTTTTCTAATCATTCGTCGGCGGTCGCTGCATATTATATTATGTAAATAATATATCCCATGAAAGTCTATCACTACGTATAAAAACCCATTATTACACGTGGAAAAATGATGAATGACATTATTGGACACGTGGAAAAACGATGCAGCTACACGTCAGATTGGCTCCCAGTAGAAGACGAAAAGATCGGGCGCTTTCGGTGCTTCGTTTCCCGATGTCGGTCCCGTCTGTATGTGTGCTTTCGAGATGAATCTTCCGGAAACCATAGGCGATTGGACCCATCGAATCGTCGGCATCGCCGCTGTTTGACACCTTCGACGTCTTCTCCAGAGAGTGTGGTGAGTGGGAAGACGCTTCTTCATCACCAGCCGATGCGTCTTTGGGCGGTCTCCGTCCTCTTGATCGATTTGGCTTCTGTTTCTTTTTGTTGAGCGTTGGATTAGGGAAAAAAGGTTTGCTTTTTTCCTTTCCAAGAAAAAGGAAGATTACTTTTGGATGGTTCTTGAGCACCGATAGGCGAAAAAGTAGTGTTGTTCTTCTTGTTCCGGCAGACATTTTGTTTCATTTCTCGAACGAATCGAATTGGAGTTGTTTAGTCATTGGATTGATTCCAAAAGAAGTGTCCCGCATTGTGATGGTTCTCTTTTCGAATTGCTTGGAGTCAAGTAAAGAGAACAATCACAATGCGGGACACTTCTTTTGGAATCAATCCAATGACTAAACAACTCGGCAGATCATTTTTCCTTTGAAACATGCATGCTTTCTGGGCAGATTTGTATATTTTGATTGATCCTTTTTGGTATTGTATTTCGTAGCATGCTTAATCCTCATAATGTGCTTTTTATTCAAGAAACCGATAATTCCTGTATCTGCAAACCGAGAATCATTTTGGAGTCTATAGTGTATTTGGTCGTACATTTTCTATAATTTTTTGTGGAATCAAATATTTGATTACACTGTGCTATTCAAATTGATTATAACAGTTATCAATAAAAGAAAAGAGAAAGGAAGTAATTTGATTTGAATATTATCATCATTTTTGGGTTTCCATAGTATTCTAAATCTTAAATCCAACCAGGAATGCATCTGTCTATCCTCGTCTGAAAGAAATCTTAAAGCTCTCAATATATCTGCAAGGATAATTAGACACTCAAATGCATCATTTTATGTTGACTGTTGCAATGTGGTCGAGTACCTGCTAAATTGATAAATATGTCTGCCTTTTCACATCCAATGTTTTGAGAAACGGAAATAGAGTTCTCTCATTTTTAGAGAGAGAGTGACTGAGAGAGCATGAGCTACAAAACTTCAACAGTATGTCACTTCTTCAGCAAGTCATCAAGGGAAAACAAGATGAACAAAAATCTATACTAAACTGAACATTTACACTGCTATTTGGTGGGTGTAACTGCTTTGTGTTACTTTTAAGAGAACAGGGGCCTAAACTTGCCCTCGATGTACATGACTATATGTTCCTTCTGCCTGCTACATTTTTCAGTCATTAGTGCAGTTGTTCGGTATGGAATCAGTTTAATTCTCCTCCTCCAGGGTGGTGCTTGACTGTCCCTCTTATTCATAAAGGATAGTACATGAATCATTAGTGACACAAAAGAATCTGTGGAGAGAGGATGAAATGGTGGACAACTGTGATGCCCAAGCTGTGTTCAGCTACTTTGCTGTGTAGTATAAGTACCAACAAAACCAGAGCCCATTGTGAGGAAGGACAGAGATAGAGGGAAGATGAATATGAAATATAGGTTTGTTCTGAAGATGCAATTGTGACATGCAGATATCAAGAGGAGTACTCCCATCCCCAGTTCTAAGAAATGAAACCTGACAGCAAAAAGAACAAGGGGTGGGTTAAACATCCCTGAAAGGGATTTAGACCAAGTTTTTGGCAAATAATTGTCATCAGAATTACCTTTTCCAGAACTTGTTTGGACATTTCTTAGCAGCTGTTGAAGTTTGTATAGTCTTTGATGCATTCCCTGCTTTCTCTGTGACAACCCATTCATTTACTCTCCCTGCATCAAACAGACCAATGAAGACTGCTTTGCATCGATGCAAGGACATGACGCTTTCGAAGAATATCCAGATGATAATTAGATGTAAAGACCTGTCAAAATGATGAGAAATAAAAAATGTGAAAAGAGAATGATTTGATCAAGATGCATATGATGTTTTCAAGTGCAAAAGAAATAACATAGGAAAAGTGTCAGACCTTGGGGTTCCAATTGAATTGAGAAGGGTAATGGCTATTGGGATATAGAACACCCCCCATTTTGGAATCACAACTTCAGGGAAAAATGAAGATGCTGGAATGATGATGCAGTAGAAGAAGAAAGTCACATTGTGGGATAAAATCCTTCTTGCCAAGAAGAAGTTGTAGAGCAAAAAGAATTTCTTCACAAAAGGCACTTTCTGTAGAGAAAGAGAAGTCAAACAAAATGAGACACAAAACTTTAGGCTTCACTGAGAATCTGGCAACAACTGTTCATTATGTGATTTCTGTTCTTAATCAAGCTATGCATACTTGCACAGTATGATGCTCACTCATAACTTCATAATCAGTGGATTGAAGTGAACAACTAAGAATAAGAGCTGACCTTGGCCATTATTATTTCTGTTGTCATTTTCTTGAATAAATTTGCAGGTCCGCAAGCCCAACGATGTTGCTGATAACGGTAGGCTTTATAATTGCTTGGTAATTCACTTTTAACCTAGAAAACCAATATCAAAATCAAGTACGTTATTAACAATTTGATGTCATCGACAGATTAATTTTATAAAGAAAAATATATAGCGTGCAGGAGACTGTAAAATCTTATTGGTCTTGCACTTGCAACTTCTGAAGACAAAAGTGATACAAATTCTTTTCTTTTTTCGCTTTTTTTTTTTGTGCATTTTCTGCTTCTTGAATATTTATTATGATGGAGTATCTGCATTGTGCCATATCCATTTCCATGCTTCAGAGTGGATAGATTCTGTCACAGAGAAAGGAGTTTGCTGCCTTGTTCTTGTAGGTTTTGCACAAGTCTGTCTCTTGTTATACATGCATGACTTTGGAATTGCTAGTTTAGCTAGAGGTTGACGAGTAAACACAAACCTTAAGGTCTCCAATATATACAAATTTCCAGCCTTGAAGTGTTGCTCTAACAGCCAAGTCCATGTCCTCAACTGTAGTTCTCTCTTTCCAACCTTCTGCTTCACTAATAGCTAGAATTCTCCAAATACCAGCAGTTCCTAATGCAAAAGAAGGAAATCAGTAGACCATGTCAATGAATCATGCTAGAAACCTCAAATTATGCACGTCCTGGCTATCTCGATACAACATAGATTAGAAGGTGGTTGATTACTTCTTATCTTGCTTGTTGACTGTTCATAAGTTGGGTAGAGATATAATACTTATGACTGGTATAATTTAAGCTCAGCATGGATTTTATATTCGTTTAGCCACATATTTTACTATGCATGAGAGTATAAGACCTAAACGAAAATGCTGCATTGTCCATCCTGATACTGTTTAGAAGGCTTTTCATGTGAGCTTGTTTCATGGTAGACTATAATGGTTAAAATATGAAATTAACTGTTCTTGATGCAATGTAAGGATTTTTGTCAGTTTAATTAACATTTGAATATTATTCTTCTTTCCTTACAATTGCAGTATGCTGAATATTCAGTGATACTTACCAATCATAAAACCTAAAACAGGGTAAACTCACCATTAAATCCGAAAAATGCCATAGTTGAAGAACCTGATTGTTGTTCCACTTTGAAATGGTAGTTCAATGACATCTCTTGTATCCTTGTCATTACACATTCATTGGCATTCTCTGCAGAGAAGTCAGTCATCATCTTGGCATTAACTTTCGAGTGCAATGAAAAGAATCTCCAGTGTCAGCTTAAACTTTGTTTAACATGAATTGCATCTTCAAATGCATGCTGTTCTTGATTCATAAACTTACCGAACTTCCAACGTGCTTGAACAAGACCGATTTCGGGATTATGGATGAGGAAAGGGATGGTTCTTATAAGAAAATCTGATGGAGGCTCATGATCTGCATCAAATATTGCGACATAATCGCATTTCTTCGCATAGTCGAGATCCATTGCTTCTTTCAGGGCACCAGCTTTATACCCATTCCTGTTGTCCCTTGATATGTAATGTATGTTCCTTTGCTTCTTAGACCATTTCTCACATTCCTCTTGCACCAGTTCCTGCACATCATTAGGTTTCATGTCATTCTCCAAAACATACTGATTGTGCTTCATTTGCAGTGCAGGTGTCTGAAAGTGTAATTTGATGTCATGATGAAGATGGATGACAGCTCTCTTGAAAAAGAGAAAAACAAAGAGAAGATGATTTCATCAGATGACATAGTCATTTATGATGCATCAGAAATGCAACTTTTTGACTGCTAGTTATGTTTTCATTTGGAACAAGGTATGAACAAGCTCAATTTATCTCCACCTTAATGTATAAATCCACAGAATATATCAAAATGTGTTGCAAATATACTACTGGTTATTGATGAGTAAAAGAGATTCTTCAAATTGAAAGAGTGTAGTAAGTTTTCTTCACAATGTCACATTGATCATGTTTCAATTTATTGCAAGAAACCTAACCCTAATCGTTAGGTCTGTTGAATCATCTAGAACTTGTATTATGAGTCTGTCATATGGCCATTCCAGCGTGCACACTGCTCCAATTGACATCTGGTAAACCTGCAAAATGCAGTTTGTACATCATTAGAACACTCAGAGAACAACATGGGAATATTTCCTCAAAACCTTGATAAACAAAGAATTGCAATCTAAATGTGGAAAGTAAATTTGGAAGTATTATATTGTACAAGCATGTAGATAAAGTAGTATATAAAGAGCAAAAATTGGACCTTTTCTTTTTATCCTAATTTTGATGCTTAATGGTGCATAATGATTGTCATGTTGTTTTCCAAAACATGTTTCTTATTGGAGTCATTAATCCCTTTATGTATTATCCTTTTTTCTATGAACTTGATCTCATTTGTGTTTCTTCAAAGTGACACCTGAATGGCAATCCTTAGCTTAGCTTTAATGTCCACTGTCTTCCAGAATGCCATGAGTTGGCAGCACACTGACATATCTTTAGCTGGCAGATATGTGACTTTTAAGAGGGAGGGAGGGAGGGAGATGTGTTAAATGGATCGAGTGCTCCAAGACACCAAATTCACTGACTGTAGAGAGAAAGAAATGTTAGGAACAGCTGACTCTCTGAAATGATAGAGAATTGAACAGTGAGATTTGGCCATTTTGAGTAAAGAACAAGAGCTGGATTCTGCCTGCATCTACAGTCAAAGAGCTAGAGAAGAAAACTGAAACTGCTAGAAGAATTCATCAAAAAGATATTGTAATCCTTCCACATACATATAAGATAAAAAAAAAAAAAAAAAAAGAGAGAATGATCACATGGAGCAAGGAGTGGCTGGGTCAGACAAGGAAGAAGCACAGTAGCCCTGAACTCCTCGTATAAGATAAAGGTGCACCATTAGAGACTTTGCAATAGTATATGATCAGAGCAATCCTCCATAATGCACTCCACTTGGTTGCCACTACTATGATGTTTTCTTTGTTAAGCTGACCTCAGAAATCTGCTATTGTAAGTTGACTGAATCTCAAACAATTTAAGTTTATCAGAAACATTTCAGTGTGATCCATTCCACCTAGACAGCTTGTTCTTTTCAAAAGGTTAGTAGCATCTAAAACCACAAAGCATTGAACCCTAGAGTAGTGAGTGAAGGATCCAACTCTGTTCTATATTCTGCAGAATGCGATGGATTGAACAGATCTCATTCTTCCATTCCCTCACACCTTGCACACTATCTCACAGACTTGTGAACTATGTTCCTAAAGAGATTCCATCAAACCATCTATCACATGAATGTAGTGAGTGCACTGAGATATATGCACTTGATGTCCAACACCTAAAGTCTGTGAGATTGCAAATTATGTGTAGGGTATCATATATGGGAAAGTTATAAGATGTTCCTCCAAAATCATCCATCCAACTTCAACTCTCAATGTCAATCATTTGCTTGTTTGATCAGATTGAATTATGATATTTCTTATTCAAAGTAGAAACACAGGCAGAATGATACAGGGTTCCTGCAAAATCATTCATTCCGCTTTTCTTTTAATCTTGATTGCTCGATCTTTTTTGCGATATTTTGAGAATTTGAGATAGGAGTGTGATGTATATTTTTTGTGAGATCTTTATAGCTTTCCTGCATCAGAATAGCTGCACAGAGTTTACATTCTTTTTTCAGAGAAAAATCATAGTTTTCCAATGTGAGTATTTTGATCACATCTACATCTATCATACAATTTCTGATGCTTCCTGGTTTGCATGCAGATATTATTCCCCTTCATAACTTTCCTATGAAGGATACACTCTACATAGAACTTACATTCCTTTCTTGTCAGAGGATTTCTAATACATTTCATCCATCTATTACGATCTATCTATGCAAAACGAGCTATTCCAGGTACAATTTGCTTCAATTATTTGCATCAATGTTTTGATAGATAGAATGTTTATGATGGCTAAATGTGCAGATCAAGTTACCTCCCTCTCATTGAACATGGGGATTTGGACGAGGACCAGAGGATAGGCCAGAGAGCCGAGCTCGACATCCTGCGACAATGGCGCCCACTTGTAGATCCTTTCCGGCGTGCGCCCGGAGACCTTCACGTAGAGGGCGACAAGGGCCATCGACAGCTTCTCAACTACCAGCATCACCGACATGGCCAAGCACACTACGACTGCCGCCTTCATCGACGGCACCACCACCGCCGCCCTCACTGCGGCCCACGCCGTCGCAGCTCTGTTCAACACTTCCGCGGTCGCCAAGGCCGACAGCAGATCGCAGGCTTGGTCGATGTAGATGGCCACGGTGGTGGAGACATTGCCTGCAGTGCAAACACCAGTGTAAGCATCGAGGGAGACGTACGTTAAAATGAGCTGTGGAAAGTGCTGCGTGGAGATGAGCACCTTCCATGCTCCTGACCACCTCTTCTCTCTCTCTCTCTCTCTCTCTCTCTCTCTCTCTCTCTCTACTGTACCAAGTCTTGGGGGGAGAGATAACACAGAGGAGAAGGACAAGGACAGCATGCATGTATGCGTTTACACTGCACTCCGTGGGAGCTGGTGGCAATCATAAAAGAGTTGGTCGATCAGAATATATCTGAATATAAAATGACCATACAAATCAGAAATTACATCAACTTTCCATGCTCTACTACTGAATTATATGTATTGTCTATGTGCTTTAATCGTCACTTTTTCTTTCTCTTTTGATGAACTTCTGTATTATCAAGTCAAAAATAACATTACTAGTGTTCTTATTCTCATTTTGGTGGTGATGTCAGTGTCTGGGAAATCACATCAACCAAGAGAAATAGAGCTCCAAATAAGCCTGTGACAGATTATCCAAATCAAGAGATGAATACTAATTAGAAACCAGCTGAGATTACTGCTCCTTGTTTGACTGGATGTCCCCATTCATGTGCACATGTGCCATGCAGACTAATTTCCTTGGAATCAATCAATAAACAAAGACTGCAGAGGAAGAAGTTGCATGAGTGCAGCACAGCACGACACTGCCTGTATCATCCCATTTCCCTCTCTTAGACCACCCCTTTTTAAGTCAGTCTCTGTTCCTGAGTTGGTGACATGAGAGCAAATGCACAGATCAACAGTTGCATGAGAAAGAAGCCAATTATTTTCCAGTGGTCATTGATGGATATATATTATTGTTGGGGCATTCATGGTGGCTCATAATTGGCTGTCTCTTTGCACTGGGTGGTGAGAGGATCCTAAGACCCATGCAGATGTAATCCAATGGAAGGAGATTCCAAGATCATGTGGGAGGAGCATCATCAATTCTCTTTCTATAATTTTTGTCTTCTTCATCTGAGTTTCCTCTTCACATGCATGCATGTGTAGAGAGATAATATTAGAATATGTGGGATGGCAAATGAAGTCAAGGGTGAACGATTGACATATCATAATAAAACTATTTCTTTATATTCTGAATGATAGTGATGATGATGATGAGGATTTGAGTCAGAGTTTTGCATGAATCATCCACAAACATTTTTTACTAAAGTATAATTCATTAACATAGTTCATATCGAATCCGATCCACAAAATGAGTTGCTAAGAGCAGTAGATGGAAATTTTTTCGACCACAAAAAAATTAAACATAATAAGCCCATGCAAAAATTTCAAACATAGACAATTGCTAGCCTTGAAATGTTTAGGTAGTAAACAATTCAGAAAACTTTAAATTTAAATATAATTTAGATCTCTCCCTCCCTCCCCTTCTTAATTTGCTTCATAGAATGTAGAAAGATGATCACAAAGGTCATGACTAAGGAAAAATTTTATGGATAACAGAGAGAGAGAGAGAGAGAGAGAGAGAGAGAGAGAGAGTAATCAATCATCACATGAGCATCCTAGGCGTGGCCGAGAGCGTTGCATGGGAAGATCATGGCCGTCCATTTAGCTTCCGCGTTCTCATGTCTACGTCAGGACAATCGCCCGGCCCAGTCAATCTGGCCAATTTTGACCGGCTCATGAGATCGGGCCAATTTTGACCGGCTCATTAGATCGGGCCCATTTTGATCGGCTTATTTGATATATAGCCCATTTAGTCCAATTATTCTGCGTGCGCACGAGGCTGTCTTTCACTGCTATCTATGGCAATACGAAAAGCGACATTCCGGCATTGGCTGCAGACCAACCGTTTGGTAATATTCCGCACAGAGCAATTGCTTGCTTGAGTGAGCGATGGCTCTTCGGCTGCTTCCTTCCACAACGGGGAACTCACTGGGGCTGCCGTCAACGCTCTCCCAAGGATTTAGGATCCGGTTCTGTGGTAGTCTTCACCTCGCCTTTCCCAATCATTCCCGTAAGTTTTCTGATCGTGTAAAGTGTACATTGTGATGTTCGTCGGATTAATATTGAAATTTCATTGCTTCTGCAGCGTCCTCCCTGCCATTACTTCGGGTCGAAGCGAGGAATGATTCCCGAAAAGAGAGCGCAAAGACAAGGAACCGTAGGATGCAAAGAAAGGTTCGAACTCTTCGTCCGTCTTTTATGTAACTAGTTTTGGGCTCATTGTTACGCTAGGGTTTAAGCTTTTACTGCTAATTGATGCGTGTTTCTTCTGTAAAGTACAATGGCTCGGCTACGAAGCCCAGGCTCTCTGTTTTCTGCTCCAACAAACAACTATATGCATTGCTGGTTGATGATCAAAACAAGAAGACTCTTTTCTATGCCAGCACATTGCAAAGATCCATTCGTGGAGATCCTCCATGTACCAGTATAGTAAGTGAACCTAAACATTGCAGGTGCTCTTTTCTCCTTTGAGGAATTTTGCACCTCACCATTCCTTATCTGTTCTAATTCATGACTGTTGACTTTCATATCTTTTGTTGTTTATTCGACAAAGATATCAACTAAATTGAGATCATTTGATGATTAATATGTGATAAGATATGATCCTCAGATGGGGCTTTCTCCAATTTGAAGAGAATGTCTCCCAAGTAAGAACAAGGGAGAAGGATTACTACTAAATTAATTGCAAAGATCCATTCGTGGAGATCCTCCATGTACCAGTATAGTAAGTGAACCTAAACATTGCAGGTGCTCTTTTCTCCTTTGAGGAATTTTGCACCTCACCATTCCTTATCTGTTCTAATTCATGACTGTTGACTTTCATATCTTTTGTTGTTTATTCGACAAAGATATCAACTAAATTGAGATCATTTGATGATTAATATGTGATAAGATATGATCCTCCCAAGTAAAAACAAGAGAGAAGAATTACTAGTAAATTAATTGCATAAAGATACATACATACATACATACATAAATAAATAAATATATATATATATATATATACATATATATATGTATACATATATACATATATATATGTATACATACATACATATATATATGTATACATACATACATATATATATGTATACATATATATATGTATATATATATATATAAAGAGGTCTTATGGGGCAATTTCTTTTTTAATATTTTTGTCATCCCTCAAAATTTCATCAAAAGAGTTTTTAAATACAAAGATCTGGTAGCTAAATTGTCTGTCTAATTTGTATTATAATCTTATTAGGATCCTTAGAGATCAATTAATTGGATTGGAATTAGTGACATAGCTTGATTGGCCTTTGCCTTTTGCAACTCCTCTACGATTAAATCGAGCAAACTTTGGTCGCTTTGTGGTATTGTGCCAATAGGCAGTAGATTCATTTTGCACCATATCCATGTGATGTGGTGGATATTTGTTTTGAATTAGTACAGCTTTTATGTGTGCCTCAGAACCTAAAGATACATCTGATCATTTTTTATACTGACAAACAGTAGGTTTCATGTGCAGTATATGCAATTGACGTGGTGGATGATATCGACATTTTGTTGCAGATTGCGGATCACTGCTAAAAAATTAGCTGGATAGTACTTACTAGTGGTTTTCATGTGCTTCAGAACCTTGTTGATCATGTCACCTGGGAACCAACATTTCATGACTCCACTACTTCCAACATGTTTTTTAAACTTCTATATATAATTGCTGAATCTGTACGACAAAACACACACTCAAAATAGCTAGGTTATGTTGCATGGTGGATCACTTGTCAATCATTTGCAAACCTGTAAGGTCGTCCTTTGGCAAGTATCAACTTCTTTACAGCATTTATTATAGAAAGTTTCAGCATGGAGTTTTACATGTTCTATTAAAGCCTAAAGGTTATGATGGTAAGTTCCTTTTTATATGCTCTGCCTTTTCATTCACTGGTACTACTTTGGCATCAAAGCAGTTGCTTAGGCTGGCTGTCGTGGTAGTTTACTAATGTACTGTGGCAATCTATCTGTGCAAATTTTCTTAGAATTTTTAAAAAAGTTTGTCATTCTAACAATGGTACCAGAAACTTAACTTTACCAAAAATTCTTCAGTTTGCATGATGGGTTTCTTATAATGGTGCTCGGGTTTGGCTGCAGGAAGCCGCTCGAAAGGTCGGGGAGGAGCTCATCAAAGCATGCAAGGATTTGAATATTTTCGAAATATCATCTTACGATCGCAATGGATTTGCCAGGGGAGAAAGAATGGCAGCATTTGAGATACCAATCTCACAACATGGGTTCTTATTAAGATAACTAACAAGTTTCTGTTCTTCCGGTCCCAAGTATCACAAGTGGTGAAACTATTGGCTTGAGAGAGATATGTCAGAACTAATTAACATGTATCATTTCACCTAATATTTGTGCCTATTATTCATGTTTATCGATCTTATTAACCGGCACAAGAATTGATGTTGACAGTATGACAAATTGCATGATTAATGTATCAATCACGTTAAGTGAAAGCAGCAACAATGCCTGCCAAAAATTGTTGCAGTTGTGTCATATATATGGATCCTGTCGACTATCTAATCTCCTTAGGTCAAATTAATTGTCATAATATTTCTTTTTTATTTAAAGTAAATAAAATAATCAAACGAAGAGAACCATTTGATATGCCTAAAGGGACACGTGGAGGATTAACATGTTGGTCGTGCCTAGTCAGCATCCATTTCAGCACATTTTTCACAGAGAAGACATGGAGTTGACTTTTCTGACCTTGGACTGGAGGCTGACTTAAGAACACCTAATACAAGTTTTGGTCAAATTAATTTAGTAATTTTAATTACTTTTATTTTATTTTATACATAACACACTACTGAGATCAAATTATTTTCTATAAACATGATCTTGAGGTCAAAGGAAGGAAACGTCTCAGCCAATATTTCTTTCACGTCATTGGTCGATTACGGTGAGCCCCACCAGTTGAGCGCCCAGGGAACTAATGTGACCCGTAATGAACGATTGGATGTTAGAGGGTTGGCGATCGGAACGGCTAGGATGTAGTATTGCAACATTATTGGATTAGTAATACTTGGACAGGATCCCAACTCCTCCGTATCCCCGTACGTATATAAATAGCAGGCGGCGGGGAGGAGGTGGAGCGAGCGGTGCCTTGTTTGAAGGCCGAAGCCTCCTCGCCTTGCTCATCCTCATGGCCTTCTCCTCCCTCCTTCCCAAATCCTGCTCCCCTTTCCCCTCCTCCCTCACCAACTCCATCGCCACCACTCGATTGGCGCCGCTCCGCGTCAGCATCCGCCCTCGGGCCGACGGCCACCGTCGGGGCCGCTCCTTCCTTACGAACCCTATCTCCAACCCTCTCCACTCTCGATCGGCGCCCGCCCGCCTCAGCTTTCGCGCTCGGGCTGAAGGCCGCCGTGGCAAACCCGAGGCACCACCGCCGCTGCCCCCGTCCCTGCCCCCCGAGAAGAAGTCGTTCGCCGTGGCCACCGGCGAGCTCTTCTTGGGCCTCGCATCGTTGCTCGTCAGGAGCAGGGGCTCAGCTTTCGTCGCCGTGCCCCCTGACGCGGAGGTCTATGTTGACGGTAGAGGGGGTTCGAACGGCTCTGTGGTGGAGGAGTCGGTCGATGGAGATGTGATCTGGGAGCAGAGGTCGAAGGATGTGGAGGCCGAGAAGGAGCGAAAGAAGGTTACGAGCCCAGGGTTCAGTTTCTCCGCGGCTGGTTTACTGTTTCCCTACCATCTCGGGGTGGCTCAATTCCTTCTCGAGAAGGGGTACATTAAGGTGATTCTTTGTTCCTCTGACTATGGATTCAATCATCTTTTAGTTCCAAAGATGCCTGCCTGTTTTAGCATTTCGTGTTGTGGAAGAAAGGATTCAATCATCTTTTAGTTCCAAAGATGCCTGCCTGTTTTAGCATTTCGTGTTGTGGAAGAAAAGGTGTCATTTTGGGGAATCAAACTTAGTTTTCTTTTGCAATTCATTTGGGAGTTTATGGCACGTTGGTAGTTTGTTTATACCTCTTGCTTGTTTGGTGGGAAAGGAATTGGTTTCCTTTTTTACTACTTGCCAAAACGAGTACAAAATTCACCCCCTGATGTCGGAGCAGATCACCCAGAAACGGTTTGATAGCCAGTCCCGTCTCCTGGTAGTAGTTGCTTTAGAGGCTCTACCATAGATTGCCAAACAATTGGGAATCCTGTTGCCCTTCCTTTATACGTGTACAACAGTATATTCTTCAAACATCATTAAAAGAGATAGAATCTCTGACTATAGACAAAGCACTACAAAGAGCAACACCTTTCCATGCAAAATATGAATGAGAACTTGGGATCGGCCTCAATTTGGATCCGTCTAGCTCCTTCCCCAAAATGTGGCTTGGCTTTGTGTTATTTGGACCCTTTGAACGAGAGGAAAACTGTGGCTTAGGTAACACTTGTTGTGAAATAAAGTTCTCTTAAGATAAAGTAAGCTGCAAAGGCCAAAAGTAGCTCAGAACAACAATGACTGTTGCAGAGACACCTGCATGAAGGAGGAGGAAGAAGAAGAAGAAGAGCTACCTTCATTTCCACATGACATTCCTTTCCCTCCTCAGCTGGGTCAGACGAGAGGTTATGCCTCCATCTTTGGTCAAAATATGAATGACTACAGGGAGGTGAATGACCAACGAATAATGGTGAAAACAGGAAAAATGGCCTTTATTAGCCTCCAGTTTGGGGCTTTAGAACCTTCATAGGTGTTGTATCTTGAGCTACTGTATCCCGTATGAGGTAGGTCATGAATGTATGTCTATTGATCAAATTTATCATGTCCTAAGTCTTGAGGTAGAATTGGGGGATAGAAAGATACAAAAATTGAGTAACAAATCAGCGGTTCCCAGTGCATGTAAATTTAAGTGTCCTTGTAACATTTTGCATATGATTGAAAGTGTATATATATGCTGCAGGTATTATAAGCTTATTTCTGACATAGTTCTCATGCTAAGGAGGGAATATTTAGTCAATTGTGGTAGCCCACTAGATCTATGTAACAGGTTTACAACCCCAGCAAGCATAATGAAAATGATTATTTGCTATGGTATTGGTTGTTGCACCTGGAGAAAGTCCTTCATTTCTTCAATGCACGGAGAAAGAGAGAGAGATTAGGCAGTAATTTATTAGCATAGCAATGTCTATTCTTATGTCATCGGTATGTTAGTCCTACGACTTATGTGTGAATTCTGGTAAAGATAAAAGGTCCTCTTTCTGTCTATGTGTCAGCATTGACTTTTGATTTGATTCTTCCTGATAACATGAGAAGACTGTAAAACCCCCATTTTTCTCATTTTTTTCGGTGCCTTGATCTCTCACTCTCCATTCTGCCTTGCTTGCTGAAGCTTTAGGTGTTCGGCATCAGGAGTAGGTAGCATTCAACTTCTTCTCAAAAGGGCCATCCTTCTTTTGTAGACAATGTTACTTGTTCATCCTTTTTCTAAGGTCTTAGCTACGAGGTCTAGTCCTTTCCAAGTCAGTGACCTGATTTACAACATTTTAGACGCAAAATAGGATATCTGATTGCAGATGTTTACAATAACTTATATATATTATTTTGGTATCTATGCTCCCATTGGGCATTAGTCCAGCTTTTCATTTCATGTGACTTTGCTGGTTACATGGACTGCAAGACTAGAAAAGAGTTACTATGCACGTTAGATAATGCAAAGTAAGACTTTTCTATGATTGACTTCAATCCACCTTGAACTTTATTAGTGTTTCCACCAAATTGCCTTTTGGCATGGCATTCTAATGTGTGTTTGTATACATGGCTGTCATATGGGTGTGGATTGGATGGAAGCTATGTCTCAGTATGTTAATTAATCATGTTTAGACTTTATTTGTGTGTCTACATTGTAGATCTCATAATGAGTTAAATCATTTCATTGATTCAGGAAACCACACCACTCGCTGGCTCTTCAGCTGGTGCCGTAGTCTGTGTCGTAATTGCTTCTGGTAAGACCATGCAAGAAGCTCTGATGGCAACCAAGATTCTGGCTGAAGATTGCCGACTTAAAGGCACTGCATTTCGGCTTGGGGTACTTTTATATACTAGCACTGATTTTTTATTTGTATTTTGGAAGGTCACAATTAGACTGAATCAAATTAGTCTTCTTTTCTTCATTTGGTCCTTGTGTGATGCATAAACTAAGTGCAGAAATACTTATAAAAGTACCCTTGTGCCTTTAGTTACTTCATTGTGCTCTTTATTATTATTATATTACTTTATTATGATGTTTATTTTTTAAAGAAATTAGAAGCACACCCAAAAAATATATAGAATACTTTAATCGTTGCATGCTATCTTTGTTAAAAATTGAAACTCTATTTTAACTTAGCTTTTATATGTTATTTTGTTCAGGCAGTACTTAGGGATGTTCTGAATGATTTTCTTCCAGATGATGTGCACACTAGATCCAGTGGAAGAATTCGTGGTAAGCTTACTGTGATAAAGGAGTGCTGATGTTGAATTTGAATGACATTACAATCTTTAGCCTTTATATGGTATTCATACTCTCATGGGCTTCTCACTCCTTTTTCTGGATTCATCTATGATAATGGATCCTGCCATCCTGGTACAAAACTAGTTATTTCATCAACTATTTTTTTATGGCTTTATAAACCTGTTAGAATTACATAGCTTAGGGACCACATTCAAGATTTTGAATATTGTATGAAAAGTCATTATTATTTAACTGATACCAGACTTGTATTGTTGATGTCAATGATAACTTAAAGTAATGTTGCTGGAGTTTACAAATTTTCGTTTCATGCAGTTGCTATCACTCAACTATTGTGGAGGCCAAAGGGATTACTCGTGGACCAATTTGACTCCAAGGAAGATTTAATAAATGCAGTTTTTACGTCTTCCTTTATTCCAGGGTATGTTAGTTTAGTTTCTTTTCCTTTCTTTTTTGCAAGAACTTTGATATCAATTAAAGAATGACTTCATTTCTGGTCCAGCTATCTAGCTCCTCGGCCAGCCACTATATACCGTAATCGATTATGCATTGATGGGGGTTTGACATTGTTTATACCGCCAACTTCTGCTCCAAATACGGTAAGTAATGTTAGACTATATGTTAGACTATATTCCATAATATGTTGATGTATGTTTTGGTGGAATTTTTCAGGGTAGTTGGACTTAGTGATTTAAAAAGGCGCTCGGGCAACGCGAGGCGAGGCCCGAGCGCCTTGCTAATCTCCCAGGCGGCGCCCTTCAAACAGGCGCCGCCTGGGCGCTCGCCCGAGCCCAAGCGCTGGGCGCTTCGGGCGAGCGCCTGGGTTAACCAAGGCGACCGAACCAGGATTTTAGGTCTGGTTCGGTCCTGGTTCGGTCTCTGATGGTTAGTTGGTTCAATCGAACCAACTAAAATCGATATAAGTGAGAACCCAACCCTAACTCTCGCCGCTGCCGCTGTCGCTCCCGATCCCAATCCCAATCTTGCTGCTCGCCGCTGTCGCTGCTCGCAAACGCTTCCGTTGTCGTCGCTCACCGCTGTTGCTGCTCGCAAACGCTGCCTATGTCGCCGCTCGCGCCTCCCGCTACTCGTCGCTCCTTCTCCCGTTGCCGCTGCTCGCCGCTGTCGCTGCTCACAAACGCTGCCTCTGTTGCCGCTGTCGCTGCTCGCAAACGCTGCCTCTGTCGCCGCTCACGCCTCCCGCTCCTGCTCCCGCTGCCGCTGCCGCTGCTGCTGTCACCGCTCGCACATCCCGCCGCTCCCGCTCCTGCTGCCGCTGTCGCTGTCGCCGCTCGCGCCTCCCGCTGCTCGCCGCTCCTGCTCCCACTGCCGCCGCTGTCGTTGCCGTTGTCGCCGCTCGCGCCTCCCACTGCTCGTCGCTACCGCTGCTCGCCGCTGCTCGCCGCTCGCCACTACCGCTATCGCCGCTGCCGCTTCCTCTTTTCTTAGTCAGCAGGCTCAGCACCCCTTTACACTTCCTTTTAACAGTATACGTATACTGTATACTGTTAATATTATTAAGTTTATTTAAAATAATTAATTTTCAATACTGTTAATAGATTAATAATATATTATTTTGATTTTAATACTGTTATGTTTTATTTATTTGAAATTATTGCTAGGTTTCTTAATACTATTAATTTTATATCTTAGATTTTTTTAATTTAATAGCATATTTTTATTTAAAATTTTAAATAATTATATTTATTAATTATATTATATATTTTTATATTTTAGCATCTCGCTTCGCTCGGGCAAGCGCCTGGGCGAGCGCCTAGCGCCTCGGGCGTTTTTGGACCTTGGCACCTTTTGGCGCCTAGCGCTTTTTAAATCACTGGTTGGACTCGTGTTTTTGTTGGTTTCTGATGTTCCCAATGAAGATGCATATGTATGCCGGATGGCATATTCATTTCTCTCTCTCTCTCTCTCTCTCTCTCTCTCTCTCTCTCTCTCTCTCTCATTTTAAATATCTTCCAAACAGCAATGGTAATCAAGTTGCCACTTCTATTCTTAATCGGACATGTGAAGTTCCAACCCTTGAACATGTGCTATAAGAAAGGTCGGTACTGTTCTAACTTTAACTCCCAAGTAAGAAGGATATGATGGTGCCTCTGACAGCACACCTAACAATTTTCTATTATAATCCTTAGTGCTATCCTATTTCAAATAGTGATGGACTACCTCTTCAATCATTTTACAAAATTCTCACCAGACTGTAAAGTTCATGGTACTTCACCTTTGGTTCCACTTCAATGTTAATGGACACTGCATTGGGCTGACTTCGATTTACTTGCCAGTCTGTTTGATAGTTGTATCTGTTACATATATGAATTTAATCCTGACCTGGATGTAACTCTGCAGCAACTTGGGGTTCATGAGTTGCTGTCACGAGTTTTTTTACTCTGATACGATATTATCGATATTTTATAGTCCAATTAAATATGTTCCATCTTTTTCATCTGAAATATCACTTTACTACCCTTTTCTTGGGAGCATTGATGTGTTAACTTGTACCATCTGGTTATCGTGGATGGTTGGACATAATCAAAATGCTTGAGATGATCCTTGTTGTTTAATTGCAGGTTCGTGTATGTGCTTTCCCTGCCAGTCGATTGGGACTGAAAGGGACTGGAATTAGCCCAGATTGCAATCCAGAAAACAGAGCTACTCCGCGACAGGTACTTGTGATTACTTAGGAGCATGCACCATTTATTTTTCATTCACTGGATTTTATAGTGAGCGATGTGCATCATGATGCATTGTGTCAATTTCAGCTTTTCAATTGGGCCCTGGAACCTGCAGATGATCACATCCTGGATGAGCTATACGAGCTCGGATATCTAGATGCATCTGTCTGGGCCAAGCTGAATCCTGTGGATACAATTGTGGAAGATGTAAATGGTCATATCAGGACATAATTCCGATGGCTTAAGGTAATTGATGGATGTGAAGGATTCAAACTGCCATTCCTGGAAATCAAATCTGGAACAAGTTTACGACACATAGAAGATTTTAATTCTTGTCAAATGCCCAAAACTAACTCATCAGGTTCGGAAAAAAGTCATGTACCCTCCCTCTTCAATATTTCAAATTCCTTGTGAAAGGAAGTGATCTGGATCGACTGGATCAGGGTTGCATAGAATACAAAAGCACCAAGTCTTTTACATGGAACACAAGAATTACTCCTTGAAATTAAAGATTCAAATAATTCTCACTTACTACTTTTCATGGCAGGAATTTGTAACATTACTACACTATACAACAATTCATACAATGTTATCATGTATTGTTGTAACTATGATATGTAATTTCGAATGGTACCGTTCAGTACGGGCGATACGTACCAATTCGACGGTATATCGATACGCGGACCGTCCGTTATCGGACAGATCGTGCTATAGTAAGAGGAAGAAATATTTAAAATTGTTCGATAAACCCTGATGTATCGCTCGATACGTCCTGGTGTATTGCTCGGTACGTCGGTACCGTATCATACCGAGCCAACCTCGAAACATCGGTACGGTACAATATTACTTACCTTGGTTGCAACCATCATTGACCATGATCAAACCGTCACTGGCTCAGGTAACATGGATGAGGATCACCAAATCTGTCATCCCACCTGGGAAGGTTATGATAATTTGTCATTCAACCTGTAAAATAATTTTCTCGAACATGTTCGCAAAACTCCTCTTTATGGCTGGTTAGGACGTACGGTCTGTTAATTTTCCATGAACAACTTTATACCGGAGGAATGAACCACCTGAGAACATATTATTTGAACTATGGAATTATTCTGTCATTTGCATACAACAAATAGGAATAGATACAATCATTTACCAAGCTTCTTCCACCAACTGACAGATTGCAGGATGCTACACAAAACTTTTGAGAAAGATTGTCAACCGGATAGAAGGTTTTCCTCCGCTGCATATCTAATCAGGGAAAACTTTCTCCAGGAACTCAACAAATCGTTTTGAATACATCTTTGGTGCAACAGCAGAGATCGATAGCGGGTCGCACTTGAGTGATTTGCAGCAATGTTCAAATTTCTTCGTCATGTTGTACTCCTGCAATATGTCTATGATCCCAAAATAGAGAACAACATCATAGACCTCAACAGGATTAAATTCTGCTGAATGTAGCCCTTTGTTGTGAAGAGGCTTCCAATTAGCTTCAGCTGGCATGTTCACCCCTAGTTGTACACGCAACCTGTTTAAAATTTTATTGGATGTCTTAGCCAAAAGTTTACAGTGTTGAAATTACTCAGTCCCACAAATGTTAAACAAAATTTAAACCTAAATATGAACATTCTACAAGATATGGTTAAGATTCATATTCATGAAATCTGACATAGTTTTATGTTAATTGTCGATGGCCTAACACAACACTCAAACCTTTTTTTCATTAGGCTTGAGACTAACATTGACGGTGTTATGGTAATTAAAGGAGTTGAAATGATTAATATTGATGGTCTGAGGAGTTAGATGAAGACTTACAAAGACGAACTTTAATATTTAAATACTCTTAACTTGACTAAATATATGTTTTTTATAGATCTTAATGATGGCAAAATATATATTGTTACGGACATTCTACGAGATTGTTTTTCTTGCAGTTCTTTCCAAAACTATAGGCAGGCTTATAATTGGACATCAACACAGGAGTTGTTGATGACTAGAAAAATCTAGAAGTTTCTCAAACTCGAGACAATCTGAACAGAATGAAAATTTTTTATGGCCAAAAGGCTTCAAGGGAAGTTCTAACAACATGCTAAACAATTAACAGAGTGTTAGCAAGGGTATTGTATGTGAAGTTAATTTAACTAACTCTGCACAAGCCTCCACAAGATTCACGGCAACCCGGATATCTTTAGGGATGGTAGAGTCCAAAAACCATGGTTATCACAGCATGTTTGAACAGTCTAATGAAGAAATGACTGGTACGAAAGCTTGGTCAATAAGCATCTCATTTGATGCGGTTTCAAGTCAATCAACTTCTGACATGGTCACAGGACAATTAGGTTTCAACAATAAAATATAGTAGTAGATTTGGGATTATCAATGCAAAACAGAACAAAATCAAAACATTGTTAATTTAAGACAAATCATATTTTCATGCATGGCGGTGGGAGCAGGGAATCAAATGGAATAGTTCAAACAAATTCTTTGGCGTAATTTTAACCATAAGCTCTTTTATAATGTCTAAAGGCAGCAAACATTAGCAAGATTAGCAATATGTAAACTCATCTCACCTTTTTAGTGGAGAAGAAGATCATTATTTTTCAGCATTCAAGTCCACATATGGTTTCCTTAAAATCTGTGTAAAATGCTTCAGGCTTCTTGGGCTCTTTTGTTTGACTACATCATTGCCTAGGTTTTAGAAGTTTGTAGTTTCTTGGGCACCTATGTTCCGCTACATCACTGCCTAGGTTTTAGAAGTATGTTGTAGAATTACCTCAACCAACTACATGGTGTATAGGCTGATTTGTACAATAGGAGGCAGCACATGGGTTGCAAAGTCCATGAGAACACAGCATTTTCAACTTGACAGTACCAAAGAGGATTTTTTTTTCCTTGACAAATAAAAAAGAAGCTGGTGTCTTGAATGATAAACTACTTAACAACCCTGGAATGTTATCTAAATTTCTGTCAGATAGAGTGATTGTGCTCCCTGTATTGCTGTCAAAAACCCTGATTTAAGAGTTTCACTTTCTATGAATACCATCACAAATCCATCATCTTTCATACGTTTTAGGACAAGTGACTTCACAGCATAAGTTTGCACATCTTTTCAGATTATACTTCCACTTAGAATAATGCATATTAGTAAGCAAGAAAATATTAAGCCTTCAAATTAAAAACATTAATGAATATTACTCGAGACCCCAAAAGAAATTTTCATCCTTCTGTTGTACAGAATAGCGGGCAGATTAGATATGTAACTACAGCACGTGGCACTAAGACCCTTTAATATTAGAAGGAAAAAGATCGGACCATGACTACCACCAATCAAATCACAAAAAGCAATTTTCAGGCAACTGTGAGAAGAGAAGCACCTGATCCAAGGTTTTATGTGAACAATACTATATAATTATTTTACTTTAGTACTATGTTGACTACTAAATAAACAATAAATTGTGTCAAAATGGGAACTATTATCAACAAAATTGCCAACTATGTTCCTTGCAAGATGCTATGGAAAGGATTATAGAAACAGTACCTTCCTGTACCAGGCAAAAGAAGATCAACTTCCTTATTGTCCGCTGCAGATGCTCTTAAGGTGCTGCCTCGTATGTGTGAACCTGGCAGGCTACTGACGGAACTTGGTTCATGAGCGACCAAGCGTAAACCCTTTGGTGGAGTTTTGACTTCATCACGTAATTGAATATCAGCTGGAAGACAGAATGTGTCAATATATAGTTAGCAAAATCTAAAGAACAAGCAAGCTGGAACTCATGGAGCTTTTGACTAATTAAATTATAAAGCTTAACCCGAACTGCTTATAGAGAAATATCTTCTCTTCACTGAATACTCAAGATCTTCCATCATGGACTCCATTAAACTATAACTATTCTTAGATGTTGCAGATAAATCTGTATGCAGAAACTAAGGCACAACATATGCAAGTACGTGGCCATCATAAATCTCCATAGAACTGTGTTTGATTATTTACTGGCTCATTTGGTTTCTGCAATTCATATATATTCAACATTACTTCACTCAATATTTAAAAAACATCCTCCTCAACATCCAAAGGCCGATGCCAAAATGCAAATAGATAAAGAACCTTAATTGCCGATACTCTGGCATTTATGAAATCCACCAACTGATGTTTTCTCTAATGAGAAAAAAAAGAAACTATTACGATGACCCTGATTTAAAAAGTCATAGTTAAGCACTTGATTATGCTGATATCCCTAATTCCAAGGGAAATATTATCATCTATCATAAATTGGTAAGATGGGAAAATTGGAGCCAAGATGGTTTGAAGCTTAGCACAAAGGACTCATGGGAAACAATAGCTTCAAGCTAGGGGTGCTCGCTCTATTCTTCATAGTGATTCTGGTACTTGTTTAGATGGCCACACATGAAGGGGTACTGGTTCATCAAGAATCAAATAAGTTTATACTGCGACATTTTAGCTATTAGAGAAAGGTTCAGATGGTCACACGTGAAAGGGTTTGACATTTACACTATCTGATGTTTCTGTTTTGGCTGATTGCCTGAATGACCAAGCGATCCTCCCTTGGGTTATTCTCAAATCTCAACAATGTTAGAGACACCATTGGTTTTTTTGTGATTTTGATAAGTTTAGATTACCCATGTCTTCAAGAAAGGTAATAGGAGCACTAATTGGCTGGTGAGCTATGCTAGAAAGCATTGCATTTCACAATTTTTTTCTCTTAAATTTTGACAAAAGCAACCTGTTTTTCTTGAGTGTTTCTAAGTAATATAGTTTCTCTTTTTTGTGAAAAAAAGGAGCATGTCTATAGACAGAACCAGGTTGCTTTATACAAGGTTAAAAAAACTTTGAGATGAAATGTATGTCAATAAGAACTTACCTCACATTTTACTATGCATCTTTCTAAAGGATTAGCTAAATTTTAGAGGTTGCTAATATAATTAATTTGCTCAGAACATATATATCAATTATAATATAAAGAATGACTATTGATTAAATTACAGAAAAAAGGGAACATTATATACAATTAGAAGTTTAGAACATAGACAATATAATTAAAATTGATAATCAGGTAAGCTGTAGAAGCTGTATAAAAGATGCTAATTTGTCAAAAGATACTGATTTGTCAAAGCATAAGCTGTTCATTAAAATGCAGATGGCAGATATATGAACACAAACAGAAGTTTATGTATTTAGCTTAGTTAGATACCAGAACTGGAGAAGATACCTACCGTTATCATCTGCTGAATTTGCACTATGCTTCAGTAAATTCTGAGATTTTGAATAAGCCTTCAGATGTTCAGGAGCTCTAAAATGCAGTCCCAACAACATGCTATAATCAATTATAGATTGTGATTCTAGGAACTTGCAATCTAGAGAGATTTGTCTGCGGAAAAAAGAAAATAAAAAACTCAAGTGGTTGACCAGTATCTCTAGCATGTGAGCAGATAGATAAAATAGTACCTACAACTTACAATTTACATTATGTGATGCAATTTTCATTGTGAGAATATCAATCATAATTTGTTCTACTGTGAAGGCCTATTGATGTGTGGGCTCTCATTGCAGGCTTTTGGGGATTAGACAAATCCCTACTTTTTTTGGAGGATCTTTGAGATGCTTGGAGAAATGAATTTGTTCTAGATTTATGGATGAAGGTGTGAGATGGCTCTGCTATTTTATATTATATAAACTTTGGAGGGCCAAGGATAAAGCGAGATTATCAACAATTTTAACAATAGTGCAAATGACCTTCTTAAGAACTCCCATGGTGGTTCCATTCTTGGAGAGTCAATATTGCCAGGAAGCATGGTTCTATATCCTGCCTGAACCGGTTCATACAGTGTAATATTTACCAGTTTGACAGAAAACCAGCATATAGACTGACCCTTTTCAGGTGGTTCTGTTCATCCTTTATTCTCTTTCTTTTTTTTAATATAGGGCTAAAATCCTCTCTATCATGCTCGACCCCTCGTGATCCCTTCTTGATGCCCACCGGCCCACCAACACTAGCCCAGGTACTCGTCCTCCTTTTCCTCCTCTACTTTCCATCTCTCTCCCCTCCTATGCTCCACCTCCTCTTCTTCTTCCCTCCTTAATGGTACAATAGTACGTACAAGCATATCGTGTGTTAGTACATCGGTATGAACCAGGCTGGACCATAAAAGGTGTAGTACCTGATATTTTAAACCATGCCAAGAAATATATGAAGAGCTTCTTTTATTTTTCTTTTCAGGTCTCTTCTTTCCATGGAATTTGATAAAGCTTCTTCCTGTCTTTTGTTTTGTGTTCAAGATTAGGCCCACCATTCTTGTTTCCTTTATTTTTTGCATTCCATTGCTTTAATGAAATTGGATGGGTTGTTGCCTATCCTTCTCATCAAAGAAAAAAAAAAATATGATTATAGCTTTAGCATCCTGAAGACCCAATGGATCAGAAGCAGCTAACCTAAAAAGCGACTCACGCCATGATTTCTCTAAATTGAAGACATATGAGAGGTCAAGATCTTTCAATGTTGTGTTCTCATTAATATTATGCTTGCTTGTAGATCTCCCATGAGATGAACCCTTCAAGTCATACCGACGGTGAATTCGCAGTTCTGTGCGGAACATATTCCCCATAACAACAAAGCGAACCTGCAAAAGCAAAATATTAGACGGCAGCAAAATCATTTGCAATCCAGAAATGCATTAGAAATTCAGGGTATATATACCTTCCTTCCTTTTATGGTCAGTCTATGGAGACCAAAAAATTTTGTTATCAGGGTATTCTCATAAGCTCCAACATGACCATAATAGTTGGGAAGCATCTTCAGTAGAATCTGAAATAGAAATTTGCACAATCATAATCTGTATGCTGTGTTGATACAAATTCAGTTGCTATCCGAAACATCGACAATTTTCAACCTAAACTGTTTTCTATGCCACTATTTTGACTGAGTAATGTACTAATATAAGATGGCTAAGAAGAAATGTTTAACGAAAAAATGGCTGAGGAAAAGCAAATGCCTTGCCAAAAAATTACACATCTAGTTTTGACTGTGGGAATATGCATATCAAACCTTAAGTTCATATTTTCTGAGGGTCTTTATTAAAAATCTTTCATCCTGTGAAAGATAAAAGATGCTGCCACTTTTTCCTGGAGAAGAAAGCTCCTTGAGACCGTCACCTCCACATACCGACATCATATAGTCAGCAGCATCTATCTTGAACATTTCACGAAGGTTCCTAATAACATGTTACCATTTAATTGTCAAAGTTGACTGTATTATCATAAAGAGCAAACCTGTTTAAGATATTAAACAAGTGATTGAAGGTTTCTCATGAAAAGAATGAAAACAAGCCATCACCTATAGCCTCAAGAAATGCGGTACTTATTTTCTTATTGAGATTTCTCTACTGACAAGTTACACATTGATTTGTAATTTTAAAATATAACTTAAAATCGATTGAAATGATTTACATTTAGAATCATATATCGGATTTAGACGTAGATATCATAAGTTCAAAACAGCATCACTGGCATGCTCCTTCACCACAAAATTTAAAACTTACTTTTAGGAAATAGTAAATTATAATACTTTTAATAAATTTTCAATAAGCCAACTGTCATAATCAAAGTATGATCAGGTAACATTTTATCAATGTTATTCTGCTTGCTTGTGGATTCCAAGATGATAGAAAAGACTTACCCAAGATATGTGAATTGGACCGGCAAATTTGCAAGCATATATTGTTAGCAATCACCATTTTTTAACACCCAACTGAAAAGAAGGAAACATAAAATCCTACACATGTAAATAGGACAACAGATACAATCTGTAATCTAAATTATATGACAGGGAGTGGCAAACTTTAAATGAAAAGGATTACACAAGGCCACCAGATCCTCATTGTATGGACCAGTATTAATGGCATCATGCTTGCTAAGTTACTTATGATTGCAACTCGAGATTCTATAACCAAAGAGGAACAAAACTTTTAGAAGAATATGAATTGTACTTTCTGGAGGTTTCACAAGTTCTTTGTTCTCTTATGGATTGATGGTTATCAACAAACAACTCCAAGACAGTTGTTTGTTATTTGATCCTAGGGTGATGAAAGGTAGTATAAAGAATTATTATCTAACCTGCTTTAATAGCTACATCACTAATACATTTATTTAAGAGGGTCAACCTGCAAAAAGGAAGAACTGGAAAGTCGACCAATTACCTAAAAACCATTGGACAGTAGTCCTTCCAAAAGAAACCCACCGAGTTGTGTGGAGGCGTAAATTGGGAGCCTCTGCTCGGGAAGTACATTTGTATTCTAGCTCGACGCCCAAAATCCGAAGAACGGACTTCACGCATAGGCACGGGTGTGATTTTCCCAACCGTGTACCTGTCAACTTTGAAATGAGAACTCCAGTTTCTTTATATTGCGATCAGGAAGCAAATAATTACTAAACAAAAAGAGATGCTAATTATTGGATGCTGAACGGATAAATTTGTAGATACAGTAGCTTCTAAACATTGTTTCATTAAGAACTTTACATCATCAGGATAAAAGAAGGAAAATTTATTGGCATTTAAATGGACATATTATCATTCTTGGCTTAACTAAAACTCATCTGGTCAGCCAGTTAGTCCCAGGCAAACTTTCCATTTAAGTTCAATCCAGAGATTTTTTTTCGGGTAATCTTGCTTTACTTTCTTTTCATGGGCAGGAAGCCATCAAGAAAAGGGAGGGAAAAAAACATAGTTTGGTTGAGGTGGCTAAATGGTGTAAAATGTAATTTGCTCAAATGTCCTTCCGAAGTTGGTACTTAAAAAATTTACTTTCAATTCAAATCTACTCATTTTTTACAACATGAAAACCTGCTTACATTCATGATCCAGTGAAATATGGGCACAAATTGGTTTTGTAATAGCTCATAACATAAAGAGATAAGTAGAGAGCACAAGTGAGGTCTAAACAAAAAGCTGAGAGAAGGTACACAGGTTTCCAACATGGTTATGTAAACTGTAACTGCAAAACATATTAGCTACATAATGAAGTGGTAACAACCTGCTTGGGTGCATTAACTTAAGAAATATTACCTAATTCCAAGTTGCAAGTTTAGCATCAGATAGTAGCTCCTGTGACCTCCGTAAATAGTTTCACCAGGTCTCTTTGGTTGCTTGCTCATTTTGCAGTGCCATTTAGCCCTTTGTGGTCTTCCAAAGTCACAATATCTCATTCTTTCTGTTATTAAAACTCCTTGCATGTACTCTCTATCGTAAACTAAAATTCTGTCATCTAGGAGCTCAAGTTGACTTTCATCAGTTGAACATAATGTACGAGATGTGTTCTCCGATGAACTGCTAACACAAGCATCATTAACATTCCAGATGCCATCAAGGGAAGACGGCCTATGTGATATCCGTTTAGTACTTCGGAGACAACCATTCATGCTCCATCTATTGACTGTGCTTCTTTTAGACAACATTTTACTCACGGGTCCTTCATTACTAAAAAATGAAGCAGGACCAAGACTTTGCACTTTATTACCACACACAATAGATTTAGAACAAGTAAGTTGACAAGGTGTTCTGCTTCCAGTTGGAAAAAAGGTTCCATGTCCATCTTTTAGCCCTCTGCTCCAGATTCCAACATAAAGTGACCCATCAGCATATTTATAATAGCCAGATCCATTTTCTAATCCATCTAACCAATCACCATCAAAGAGATCACCATTTGACCACTTCATGACCCCTTTACCACTCATCTTCCCAGACTTCCAATTTCCACTATAAGTGTTTCCATTACTCCATTTGTGTGTGCCGAAACCTTCTTGCAACCCTTCCCTCCAGAAACCATCATATTCATCTAAATTAGAGTAAGTTTTGATTCCCTTTCCATGTTGTCTGTTCATCATCCATGAACCTTTATAAACTGATCCATCAAATCCAAAAAGACTGCCAGATCCATGGAGGAAACCTCCACTAATTTCACCTTCATATGCAGCTCCTGATGGCCAGAGTATCTTTCCTCTGCCAGTAATTTTGTTTTTCTCCCATTGACCATCATAGATAGTTCCATTCAACCATGTATATCTCCCCATTCCATGAGGAAGCAAACCATTAAAATCTCCAACATAGACATCTCCGTTTGAGAGAACCTTCTCAGCATGACTAGCAAAACAGGTATAGTTAGGACCTCAACAGAAAAAAAGCAGATTTAAAGCGTATAAATCTAACTTCATATGATGATTGACAAAAAGAATATAAAAGTAACAGAATATAAAAGTTGATAAAAAGAAGTGAAAAATGCTCACCTTTCACCATGCTCATAGCTCATACTTGCACCTGCAATAGATTCCAAAGAAATGTTCATATGAATGCGAGAGTAGATATGAGCTCCTCTTCTACTGCCAAGACATAAAAGTCACAAGCTAACAGATCCACAGATGAGTAACTGCAACATTGAGAATTATCAAATTAAACAAGGCATTACAGGAGAAAAGCATCTAACCATAAAATGTACAACTATCTTATGATAATCATAGCATAAGTTCTAGAAAGAAGAAAACTACAAGGGCAAGATTTAGAGTCTGACTGTGTCACTACCATGTGTTTCTTTGATCCTTACACCTATGGAATTAGTCAACCTTACACAGATAAGTACAGAAAGAAAATAGTTCTTGTCAATGTTTCCAAATAATCTCACCTTGATTTAACTTTTTGAAAATTTGAATTTCAGAGTGATTTTCAGTAGATAGAAACGTTAAACTCCAACAAATTTGGTGGAGTAAGGCAAAACTAAGTTTATGCTAAACATAAATTAAAGCTGGGCAAGGCATTGGGTATTTGACCTTCTCCAGATTCCAAAGTGGTGGGACTACCTATTTTTGTTATTTTATAAAAATGCATACTGCATTTTATATAACTTATTCTTTGAGAAAGATGAGCTTAGTTTGAGAAAGATGATACAACAGTAAATCTAAGGTTACTTGTATACTTCAGTTTAGCTTTTGCTGGTGTGATGTCTATAAATAAAACACTGCATCTAGTTTCAATAAATAAATCCAGAAGTTCCAGATTACTACACTATCAAGGCATGATACTATTAAAAATATTTGGTGCTTACAAAAAGAGTTCATATGACAAGCTGACCTCCTAATATGTCCCAAGACGATTATGACCCTTAGTTTTCTTGTTCCATGTCCTTGTCTGGCCAAAAAAAAAATGCATCGTTGATATGCAATTATGAGTTTTTATTAGTTGCTGTAATGTGTCCTGCATTTCATAGGGCATCATTCAGCTTAGTTTCTGCTAACTAGTGTCAAGAACGAAAGCATCCTATACTAAATAAGTTGTCCAGTTAAAGAACTTGAGATGTATTACACGTTACACAGAAAAATTAATAACATATATTAAAGAATCACACTTTCAAGAGGTCGGACACAATTAAGGGTCTAAAATTCATCATCTTGAAATAGACAAAAAAGGGTCATTCAGGCCCTTCTGTCATTAACCATAGACGTTACTCTTGCAAGATTCTAGTTACTGACTTGATCAGCAACCACAAGAACAAGTAGGAAAATGAACACAAATTGCTTCATCGATAGAACTGTCTCCAGGCAAATTACCAAGTGGGCGTACTCAGTGAACGAGCTTACCATTACTGAGATTTGAATAATTCAAAATCCTACCTTTATTTCTTCCAAATTTATAAGCCGCCATACAGTATAGTCTGGAACTAAGGATTATTTTTTCCTCTGCATATTCCTTGATATGTCTAATTCAATTTAAAATCCCTCGCACAATATAAGCCGTCATGCAGTCTAGTCTGAAACTAAGGATTCTTTTTTCGTCTGCATATTCCTTGTTATGTCTAATTCAATTTAAAATCCCTCACACAATAACCTATCCTACGCTCTTCCTTTTTCCAAGGGATTGTGGCCCAAAATGAAGCACCAATACAATCAAAAACCAAGGGTTATGTCTAATTCAATTTAAAATCCCTCACACAATAACCTATCCTACGCTCTTCCTTTTTCAAAGGGATTGTGGCCCAAAATGAAGCACCAATACAATCAAATATCAAGGCACCTGGTAGAAATGAACTAGCTTTTATCAATTTCAGCCAAGAACTCAAAGAAACCCATCGAATCACAAGATAAATCCAAAAAGGGAGCAAAGAAGACGGCAGAACCCACCTCGTTTCAGCTCGTCCGCCCCAATCCCTCTTCGGAGATCAGCGACCGGCGCGTCAAGAATAAAAAACACAAGAAAAGAGATCAACCCTGCAAATTAAGAAGCCAGAAAAGCACCAACCAGACGCAACAAGAGTCAAGGGTACAAAACCGGGAAAAAGGAAAATAAAAGACAAAAGGAGGAGGGAAAGGAATACCCTCCCGAGTGGAAGAGTGGGGGTGGGATCAATTCCCCTAGGCGGAGGAATCCACCATGCCGGATAGCGCACCGACCCCTCCGCCCCGACGCGCGTACCAATCGGGAACGTCAACGAAGATAGATTAGGTAAAAGGAAGGGAGGTTTGTGGGGGTGCGGCCGTATGATCGCGACGTCGAATCCATCCAACTCTCTCTCTCTCTCTCTCTCTCTCTCTCTCTCTCTCTCTCTCTCTGGTTCTTCTTGTTTCGTTTCAATCACGACTGTGCTTTACCTTCTTCTTCTTCTTCAACGTGTTGTTTTCTTCCTCGCCTTCTGCTGCTGCCGCCTCTTCTCGGAGTGCTTCGTTTCCAGCTCGCGGTTCCCTGTAAAAGAAAAGGCAAATTAACATAATACCCCTCCAACATTAATGGTTTTCGTATTTAACCCTTAGTATATATTTACAATTATACGCTTATTATCAATTGCACTATAATGATTAGACTCTTCAATATTTTTATTTATTTTATGAGATTTTGAATCATAAACACTTGACGATTTGATCTTATACATTATCATCAAATTAATTTTTTATATATAAATTTATTAGATAATACTTTAAATTTTTAATATGTAGTAAATGAATCCGATATACCATCATCAAATTAATATTTTAAATATAAAAATTTATCAATATTTTAGGTATTAAAATTTTTTAGAGGAAATTTTAAAATCATCACCCGACCGACGGACCGGATGAATTGGTAAATTTTCTAATATGTGTTCATAGATAAAATATTAATAGTTTCTAAATTAAGTCGATACATAATTCACTGTTAATTTTTTAATATATTATTTATTTATTTATTTATTTATCATAGGAGTATGGTTATGGATGAATGAAGGATTTTAATATTTAAAAGGAAAATATATGTAAATTTGTAGGGGCACATCCGTTAATTTGAAACATTGAAAGAATAGACATGTAAAAACAATAAGTAAAAGAAGAAGAAATTGAGGAATTTTGGGTAAAAATTGGTGGATGTGTGCATGTATTATTATTATATGGAAGAGAGAGAGAGAGAGAGAGAGAGAGAGAGAGAGAGAGAGAGAGAGAGAGAGAATTTGGCTTTAAATTTGAATCATATTCCTTTGGCAACATGCAATTGGAATTTGATCTAATAATGAGAGACGTGTTGCAATTGGATGGGTTGGTTGGGTGCCAACTACATAGTGTGGGTGGGCCATTAATCTAAATTATATGTATAATAAATATAAGTTGGTCATTCCGTATTGTGATGGATTCATGGCTTGATATGTGGAATTATATTTCATGGTAGTCCATCGCATGTATATGCAATATTGTATTCACATTTGTTCGGAACAAACATCACATAGCAATATGTTTGATGCTTCTCGAAGATACGATGACATATTTGGATCCACATGCATCCACCGCATGTGGGAGTGTCATGTCATTGACTAGTATTAATGCTTTCTAGTTTCTACATCCATAAAATATATTTATAATAAATGATAATAAAATTAATAATAATAATAATAATTCTCAATATGATCGATATTATATTTTGTAATCCTCGAATCCCTTTTATTTATATGGGACTAAAGCGCGCCTAATTCTATTAATTTGAACTTAAATCCTTTTGATCGTATCGATTAAATTCATCAAATTAATTCGTATGATTTTTGGGAAAAAAATATTTTCATAAGTCTTCATATTTGTAATTAATGATGCATAAAATATATATATATATATATATATATATATATATATATATATATTACTAGTCCACATCTTTGTGAAATCCCAATTATGGTCATGACATTGCCAACATGTTCCCTTGTATTCAAATTTCAAGACAAAAAACTACTTGAGTTGTCTTTTCTTGTTCCTTTGATGTTCATCATGATGTTGATCATATTCAACAACAACAAGTCGTAATATCCTATTTATTTAAAATTGAGCTTACATGAAAAGAAAAATGCAACGTCCAATAAAGTCGAAAAGGAAACATTTGAATGATATAACACGTCCAAGAAAGTAAAAAAGAATAGGATTAGGAGGCAATTGAACCTCCAAACAAAACATAAATCAGATGTTTGATTGTTAGGTATAGAATTAGCATTATATGCATGCTTAATTCATGATATATATATATATATATATATATATATATATATATATATATATATATACCGATTAAAATATTAAGTTATTTGAGGTTGTTTACCTCTCATAATTGCTCTCTCTGTCTCTCTCAACCATACAAAGATTTGATGAGACCTATTAAACTTCAGATTTTTTATCCCTAATCATAGAAGCAAATACCTTATAATTTGCATATGATTTGCAAATTACAACAAATTAAGCTCATCTTGATACATTTTAACTCGTATATCTAAAATTTTAAGAGGATGATAAGATCTAAAGTTGGAAACCTCATCCGATAAGCCTAGAAGATGTCAACTAACTCTATCCTATACCAAAGGAAAAAATAATAATAATAATAATCTCATCTTCTTCCTTTTTCTTTTTCATCATGATGCATCACATGTTATTAATTTATAAGTAATAATGGGTAGTAAGCATTATATCTCTCTTGACAACCTCGTTCTTCTCGTTGAAAACATGCATCACATGTCTTCTCTTTTTTTCTCTGTCTACAATCCATTGTTCCTTCTTTTCATGTATTGGTATCATCATGCTGCCTCCTGTACTATTAATCATACAGGGAATAATAAGGATTATGGTATAGGATGTTCTTATCTTATCAACCTCATTCTTCTCATTGATAACATGGTGATATAAAGTGATGCCTATAAAGAAATGAAAGAATGCAGATGCATGATTGACCTGGGAAAACATGCATGAAATTTAGTACATGCATGCGCTTGACTCAACATCCAGACCAGCAAATAATATAGAAGTGGATACTGATATGCATGGATGAAGACGGTGGCATTTTATTCTGTGGTGTCTGCATCAACCTGTGGGGATACCTTCTCGCTTGGCTTTGCAGGCCGACAAAGCAGGCACAGCTCTGCTCGCCACCGCCGGCCATGATGGGTCTGTCGGCCAAGAGCTGTTGGACCATCTCTCTCTTTCTCTCTCTCTCTCTCTCTGTCTCTCTCTATCACAACATTTCAATTCATTTAGAATGTAAAAGCCAACCTAATTTGGTGACCGGTCACTTAAAACTGATTGCAGAAGGCAATTATGGATGAGACTTGTTCTTACCCAGAAGCTTCATCTGTTTCTTCTTCCCTTCACATTGTTTCTTCCTTTTTCTTTCCGAATTTAACTCAGTAAATAGAACATTTCTCAGGAATGTAATACGGACTCCTGTAAGCAAAGTGTTCTGCAACAACAGATGAGGCAAATCTATGCAAAGCAAAGCACATCTTGCATTTTAAGCAGTTCAAAGGCAGGCAAGTTCAGCAATGAGCAGCATTGTGTATGTAGCTCTGACAATGCATTTTGAGCCAAATACTTGGAGAAAAAACAATTAGGTAATAGGCCATACGAACAGGCAAAATGTGCTCTTTATGGTAAATCATGGAAGGGACATACAATATATTTATCTTCCTAAAGGAACCCTACTGCTTTCTGCTTGACCTCAATGACACCTGCTTGACCTCAATGACACCCCAAGAAATACAAATATCACCATCCAAAGAGTCTAACTAGAGATGAGCTTAGGAACTTACTATTAATAAATCCATCAAAGAGATGCAACTATGCAAAATGCATTAACTCATTGTTAATATGTGGAAGTAAGTATATATTTCCTCGTAGTCAACTTCACATTTGACCTACCTCTTTCTTTCCTTCTCAACAGAATTAACTTTTGCATATGACAATATTGTCATAGAAGATAAATCTGAGACTATAAATCTAAAGGAAGGCTCAAAGTAAATACCAAAGGCCAAAATGGAGACAGAACCCAAACAATAGGTGTGTAGCTCAACAAGCGTTCAATAAAGGCATGCCACAGTGAGATTCTATTCTCAGACATGTCATGACATGTTACCTACAAGTCAGCAAGTCACAGACAAGAAAGCCCATGCCACAGCCTTGCAAGCAATACTTTCATCTTTGATCCTACTGACCAACTGATCCGGAAAAAATGATCACCTTTCTTTCCCCCTTCCATTTTCTCCTTTTTTTGGTCTCTCTTTCCTTTCAATTGTACAGGTAAGCCTTCTGATCTGTCTCAAAACTATATGAGCAAATGAAGAAACTACACATATAATAACTCAGTACCATTGGAATCTTAATTACCAATATTTAATCCATTAAAACTTCTAAATATATTGAGCACTTGCCTAACAACTTAAGCATTTGGTACTTAGAAAATACACTTATCGTAATATCAAAGCAAGTTATGAATTTGAATACCTTAAACATTGGCCTGGTGGCAGTGTACCAAACCCATTTACCAAAGGTTAAAGGTTTCAAATCTCATCCGATATATTTCTACTGTTGCAGGAAGGTGTTAGCTAACCTAGCGGGTAAAGACTCTAACCATTTATCGGAAGGTTCGGGGCTCAAATCCCCTTCGCCACTTATCCCCTTTGCAAAAAATAAAGAAATGTATATATGAATTTGAATCATGCATTTGTGTGGTGCTCGTTACTCATTTGGACTTGTATTAAGCATTTAGGTTTCATTCACACATCATGATTGGAGACATTTGGAAGAGGGGATATCAAAGCTTACAGATATTTTGGGCACCTTCCTAACAACAGCTTTATCATGATCGAAGTCTAGTAAAGAGACAAAGTTGCTAACATCTCCGAGACTATTACAACTATACGAGCAAACAACAAACTATACGAAAAATTTAGTAACAGAGGAATCTTAATCAGCAATCCTCTACTCATAAGACAGAAACGAAAATATCATATGACCATGAAGGATTCTGCAGTCCTTTCACCAAGATTAGGGCTCCGGTTGTCGAGCGACTCCACCCAAGAAGCGGCAGAAAAGACCTGATCTAAGAAAGGAAAGAGGAGCGGTAGAGGGTTTCAAAGGGGGCTGAGAGTACACGATCGTGAAGAAACGCTTTGTATAGTGGTGAGTTGCGTTGCGACTCGGTGAATCCCGACTCGGCGTGGCCCGGGGAAGGATTCCGAGTTGGCTTCAGTAACGGACCGAGTCACCGAGTTGAGCATGTTCCCCTGGTTGCATTATATATATATATATATATATATATACATGTTAATTGATAAGGAAAATTGTATAGAAAAATTAGAACAAAAATTAATTGATTGAAAAGATT
Source organism: Musa acuminata AAA Group (assembly GCF_036884655.1). Taxonomy (NCBI): domain Eukaryota; kingdom Viridiplantae; phylum Streptophyta; class Magnoliopsida; order Zingiberales; family Musaceae; genus Musa; species Musa acuminata. Next base: position 1,218,702 of record NC_088329.1, on the reverse strand, counting down.
ATTGAAGTACCCATATCAAGTTGCATGTCATGTTTTTACTCAAATAAATAAATAAAAATTCATAAAAAAGTTGCAAAATTATATTAGAGAGTATAAACACAATGTGCAAAATGAATTCTCCTTAGCTCATTCATTTAACATCAATTCAACATGTTGGGATGTTAGTGTGTTGATGAGAGTGTTAGTTTAGTCTTTGCTTCACATCCTCAATTTGTGCTTCAAGAGCATAGATAGGTGCAAGAAAAGAATGTATGGATGCAATTGAGATTGTGAAGAAATTGCTATTTCCCACTTTAACTCAAGTGATCATCTTATTATTTGATAATCTCATTCAATTATGTGCCATCGTTTCACTCGGTAGGACATCATTCACATCATGCCAAAACGACCTCAAATAATATACAAGCTTTATTATATTCCTGTGTCCCATCTGTTCTATATCATTTGGGATCATCAAAATATTGATATGATATGTTGTCGAGTATGAAAAATAATATAATGTTACATATCTTTATAATTACCTATAGCTCGGGAGATTTGTAATACTCCGATAAGATGATTAGATGTAGTTGAAATTTAAAGAATTAGTGTGACTTAATTTATTGGTTCTTGAAAGGATTATTGATGAAGAACATTCTTTTGTCTTAATTCTTGTGATCCATCAATTCAGAATGCAAACATTCATGCTTATATTTTCATGTCTCTCTTCTTTTTCCTCCAATCGAATAGATGATGCTTAAGCTAGTTTGAGTAGTAACGAAGAGCTATTCTAGACAAAGTTGGAGATGACAAGCCTCCAATCAAATAGATGATCTATTAATAGATTGCATGATCAAAGATGCCTTCTTTTATCTTACACTGACCGGCCATCTTTTTTAGCTTTAATTATCTGGTGATTGATGATGACCTCTGCCCAAAAGCAAAGAAGGCAGTGGCATGAGGGACCTGAGGACTTCACCATAGGATCCCCAAGAAAACCCCAAGCTAAATATATTGATGGTTAGAACAATCACTGGTAAATGCTGTGTGATAGGATCAATATTCTCAGAGACTAGATAATGATTTCTCCAAATATAATGTGGACTTCAGATTTTTCTGATCTTTCTATTTTCATGTGATACTAACTTGAACGACAGAAGGATCTTAGTTTTATTAGAATTCGAACTAGTTACACTTGATAAGATTCGAAAAATCGGAGAAAGTTGGATCAACCTTGATGCATGAGGTCGAACACCAAATCTCACACCAACAGTATATAACTGGATAGGTACCCATGTCTCAGATGGCTCTTCCACAAATTAGAAGGTACATATTTCTTGGATGCATATGGTTCTATCTTCTTGTTTGTTTTCTCGGAGCAGATACAGCTTGAGGTGCAGAAGTTTGAAGATTTGGTGAGACCAAATCCAAATCAGAACTGGTCTCCAAACAAAGTTTTCCTTGTCTTCACAAGCAGAATTGGTCTCCAAACAAATCACGTAAAGCCTGCATGGATAAGGTGGTTTTTACAAGCAGCTGTCGCTGCATGTCAATTAAGAAACCGGAGTGGGCAACTGGTCTATTATTGATCTGATAATAATAGAAAGTAGAACTCCAAAACAGAGAGAGAGAGAGAGAGAGAGAGAGAGAGAGAGAGAGAGAGAGAGAGAGAGAGAGGATTCCACCTCCCCAACATTATTGTGCATGCACTTTAGCAGTGTCTTCTGTTCCCAACTCATGGTGTTGGCAACCCTTGCTTTCGCCAACCTTACCAGAAGCTTCACCCCCTGGAATTACCCTAGCCTCGGATAAGCTCCAGACTTTGGAGTCCTGAGTCGAGCTCGCCCTACACTGCGCACAACTTGTCCTCATCATATGTAGTAGGAGGCCAGCCCTCATCAGACTGCACTAACTCTTGCTTCCACTGGCCGCGCCTTTGAGGCGTCATCGCGCAATACATGCGATGCGAAGCACCAAAAGCAGTGGAGCACTTTAATCAACCCTCTCTTGTGGAGCTTTCTTCCTAAAGTCCCTTTGCGAATCATAGACCCCGAAGACGGAACTGCACCCTCTCGCTTGTAGTTTTCCCTCTTAAGTCCCTTTCCGAATTATAGACCATGAAGACCGCACTGCCCTTTAGTTTGGTGTCGTTTATGAACGAGCATAATGGAGTGCGGTGGCCTTACGTGAGGGCCGTGGCTTCTCCTTCCCCTATATAAGCCTGCATTAGGGTTTCGAGCTCTGCATGCATTGTGAGGTCGGAGCGAGGAGAAGCGTGTGGAGTAGAAGATAGCAAGCAGCATGGGTGTCGGTGAGGTTTGGAGGAGTGTGAGACCGTACTTGGCCATGGTGTTCTTGCAGTTTGGCTACGCAGGCATGTACGTGGTCTCGGTGGTCTCGCTCAAGCAGGGCATGAGCCATTACGTGCTTGTCGTCTACCGCAACGCCATCGCCGCCGCTGTCATCGGTCCATTCGCGCTGTGGTTCGAAAGGTTCGTCTCCCTCTTCCACGCTCCACGCATATAGCGTGTGTTGTGCTTCATCTTATGCGAGAGAGGTTGATCGTATCACTGCAGGAAAGGCAGGCCCAAGATGACACTCCCCATCTTCCTCAAGATCATGGCTCTCGCACTGCTGGAGTATCGATCCACAAACCATACACTGTTTGAGTTACTGCATTGTGCATCAAATCTGGCTATTATTTGACACAAGCATCACATCGATTTCATTCAGGCCAGTGCTGGACCAAAACTTCTACTACATGGGCACCAAGAACACATCGGCAAGCTTCTCCTCTGCTCTCTACAACATCCTGCCTGCGGTCACATTCGTGAACGCCATTATTCTGAGGTGAAAGCTCGATCTCTCCACCAGCTACCTATGTATCTGATCTGCTACTGCACGTACGGCATCTCACATCAATCGCATGCCGTTTCGTGATCAGAATGGAGATAATAGATATCAAGAAGCGGCGTAGTCAGGCGAAGATCTTTGGGACCGCGGTGACGGTGATGGGTGCGCTGATCATGATACTGTACAAAGGTCCGATCATGGAGTTCGTGTGGAACAGAGGGCGCCACCACCCTGCTGATGCTGCCGCCCAGAGCGATGCCCACTGGCTCGCCGGCACCTTCATGCTACTCTTCAGCTGCTTCTGCTGGTCTGCTTTCTTCATACTCCAAGTAATCCCTTCTACCTTCTCTCTCTCTCTCTCGGACTGTGTTGGCCATGTGAAAGAACTGTTGATTCACTTTTGGGGAATCGGGGGTGCAGTCGCATACCTTGAAGGCGTACCCTGCAGAGCTATCCTTGAGCACCTTGATATGCGTCTTGGGCGCTGGACAAGGTGGCGCAGTGGCTCTCTTCATGGAACGCGGCGTCAAGCCTTGGTCGATAGGGTTCGACATGAGACTCTTCACCGCCATCTACTCGGTAAGATTACACTTCTCACTGATATAGGACAGCCACCGATGGATACTCTGAATCAGATGATCAATACTCCCAAAAGATTAAGCTTTTTATGAAATGATCGCGTGTACATATATATAGAGTGAGAGAGATGCTGACAAATCATCTCTTTTGCACAGGGCATCATGTGCACGGGGATGGCATATTATCTACAGGCCGTGGTAATGAAGGAGAGAGGGCCCGTCTTCGTGACCGCCTTCAGCCCTCTCTGCATGATCATAGTGGCCTTCATGGGCTCCACCATTCTTGCAGAGGAGATCGCTCTCGGGAGGTACCCGCTTCTCTAACCATCGCATTACCTTCTCCTCTACACACACACACACACACAGCGCAACTCACCTGAGTTCTCTCGGAAACCATTGACAGGGTGATCGGCGCGGTTGTCATAGTCATCGGCCTTTACTCTCTTATATGGGGGAAGAGCGCCGACCATTTGAGCCAGTCCACGGACACCTCCGGTGGAAAAAAGCATGGCGCACTCGAGCTACCCAAGTCCGTCGACGACGCCATGGCCGCCAACTCCGTCGACTTCGTCGCCATCGTCGACATCCCACCTGCGAAGAAACCTTGAGGGCTTAATCTCGGCCATGCCATGGCCATTAGCAGCAAGACCAACTTTATGTATCGCCTCTATGAACCAGTCACCAACGTATAAGTGATGTTCTGCATCATAAATTCTTCATCTCTCATCTCCTGTAGTTCTCGATGATGCACACGGTGCCGATGTTGGAAGGATCTGTAGAGGTCGTCATAATGACCCTCCTCAGATTAGCTGCTTTAGTACCTTTTTCCTTGATAGAAACTTGCTTCACTCATTATTGACTATACCCTAAAGCTGGAGCACTAATGAAAATTATCATAAACTACACATGCATGCTTTGATAGTACAGAGCAAGCCATGGTGAGCTTGTTGGGTCAAAGAACTATTAAGAGCCAATAGCATTTATTAGAGAGATCTGAGGAAATGAGAACCTGGTGAAATTGTAATCTTCTCGGTAAAAGTATTTATTATTAATAGAAAAAAAATTAGATTACTCACTTCTAAGTTAACATAAATTTATTAAATTAAAAGAAATAATACAAAGATATAAAATATCAAAAATAACTCCAATATTTTTAACATCACAATCAGTTTCTAAAGACTAACAATATAAATTAAGTTTCAACCAAATAATTAATTTACAGTAGCTAACGAAGATTAATTACAATAACACATGCAAGTTTTCAAATTTTGTGTTCTAAACTCAGATTTAAAAGCATAACTACCAAAAATGGGTCATCTGTCAGCTCAATATATTTTTTGTACTGTCAGTAGTGAATCATACTATTCAATGATCTAATTGCCAAAAAAAAGATATAGCACACAAAATAAGCAACATCACTGGTCACACAAAGCTAAACACAAGCACTATGAAAATTGAACTCATCCAGAGTTATGCCAGAGTAAGCCATCCAATGAGATGCATCCAAGGAAGCTAATATGTCTGATTACTACTATGAGATGTATCAGATAGCAAGCACCTGGACACCGGAACAGCGGTGTACATGTAGAAGTACTTGCACATACAACAAAGGTTGGCGACATTCTAACAGGATCTGCTTATTTAAAGATTCAAAGTTTTGTGTGAAAAGATGCTGATAATTTTATTTCCATATTGATTAGCTAATAAGGATAATATATGATACTAGTGACTGTTTCATGCACCGCGGAATCTTTTCTGATCACATTCATGTAAAAGGGAATTAATAAGAGAGATAGACTTACAACATGACTGTTTAAGGTGATGTGCTCTGGTCAGAAGCCAACAGATGCATTTAGGGATCAATTTGCTTTGATCTGTCAATTTGAAGATCCAAATGATAAAAGCAACACGATAAATCTGCTCTGGAGCTTATTTTTCACCTTTTAGATGCAAAATCAAGCCAATCAGTGTAGAACTTTGTATGGTCAAATTTTGAAATCCAAATTACCAAGAAGAGTACCAGAATACTTGCAGGTAGGACAAGCATTTGCAAATAGTTAAAGCTCAGCAAAAAATTGTTTTTGCAAATTGATAGCTTAATTAGTCATACCCTTGTCTTATGAAATTCCCTATTCAAGAGATATAATTTTCAGAACTGAGACTTCACTAGTCTTGCTAAAAGCATTAGCAGACACCAAAAAAGTAGCCTATGTTTGAATCTTTTTTATCTAATGTAGCTCCAATTTGATAGCAAATACCAATTTAGTGCAGCAAAATCTTGTTCTTCTACATGCTACATATAAACCATGGTAACTTTTGTTTAGTTGCATATAAAAATCCCTCAAAGTACATTAGCCAAATTTAAAACCAAAAGAGGGTGAAGTAACTCAAACATATACTCCTACATTCTTTGGCACTCGAATTAGTAGAGCTCTTAAGAATTTGGGTCTCTTTAAGGCAGACAAGTTGTAGTGCTGAAGAAGAAACACCCAATTTCTTGAACAATGCGAGAATAAAATGCACAAACAAATTGAGCAAAGTAAAAAAGGGTTTCAAGGTTCTTCAATCTTCTGAATTGAATCGGATCCCAACTCGTGTTGCTCATTTCCAAGTTTCAAAGATAAGCTTAAAAATAAGGAGAGAAGAATAAATACGGCTTACAAAGTTCCACGCCCCTTCCTCGGGTCCCGTCACCGCCCGGTCGAGAATGGCTGAGGAATCCAACCATCACCGCTGCGGGGGAGCGTCATGACTCCGCCGCCTTCGGCGAGGCGGCGGCGGCGGCCTTCGTCTTGGGTTTCTTCTTGGCCTCCTTATACGCCTTGAGGTGGAAGTCGATGAAGAGGGCGAGGAGCGACGCGTTGAAGACAGCGTTGAAGAGCCAGCCGCGCATCCCTTCGCACCCGCCGCCTGTGAAGTGGTACCAGAGGAAGATCCCGGAGACGAGGAAACTGAAGACGAACTGGGCGATCTGGAGATCCGTGACGGCCCTCTTCCAGCGCGGGGGCCACCGCCGGCCGGCGCTACTGGAGAAGTAGTAGGCGTACATGACGACGTGGACGGCGGCGTTCGTGACGAGGGCGATCGGCATGAGGGACTGCGCGGTGGCGAGCCAGACGTAGCACATGACGACGACGACGGCGTGGTGGTATACGTGGAGGAAGGTTAGGCGGCGACGGGGGACGGCGAGGAGGATGAGGAGGGTGTCGCCGAGCTCGTAGAGCTTGGAGAGGTAGAAGACGTGGGCCCAGAAGAAGAGGGGGCCGGCCCGGGGGATGGCGGAGGGGGGGAAGCAGAAGAGCCAGCGGGGGGAGGGGAGGCGGGCGGTGGCCGAGAGGGCGCAGCCGGCGGCCATGGCGGCGGAGAGGATGAGAAGGAGGAGGTTATGGGCGGAGGAGAGGAGGCGTAGGAGGGCTGGTGAGGGGTGGGGGAGAGGGATTATGCTGCGGCCGAAGAGGAAAACGAGGGTGACGTAGGTGGCGACGGCGGTGGCGACGAAGGGGACGGAGGCGCCAAACGTCTCGTTTGGCCTCCACTCGAAGGATTCGATGACCGGGTGCTCCACCAGCAGCCGGCGCAGTTGCCCCTCCACCCAAGTCGCCATTCTCCCCACTTCCATGGTCTCCTCTTCTCTGCTGCTCCGCCTCCTGGTTTATTGGTGGAGAGGGATTTGGATGTTCGAACTTACTCGTGCTCGACTCCGATAACCCAAAATTAATTATCGGATTCGGGGTCAGGATCCAATCGATTCAACCTAATAATAATAATATTAGAGCTAATTATATATTAGCTCCGTAGATAAATCTAATTAGCATCTTGATTTTATACTTAAAAAATTATATTAAATTTTTTATAGTTACGAAAGTATAAAACATTTAACATCGTTTACTTTAATATTGTCGACTTTTCTGACGGAACACAATACATAATAACAATGACATAAAAATGATAGAAAAAAATAAATTTAATGTGGATGATTGATGGTGACATCATAGTTGTTGTGATGGGAGTGATCGATGACGATGACAATGACACAGTGATTAGCTTTGTCGATATTGATCTAAATATCAACAACAAAAAGGATAAAAAAGTAAAGTGATAAAGTATTTACGTCGATATTGAACGAGGAAGAAGAGGAATACGAGATATCTACATTATCGAGATAAGAAGAGAGGTGGAAGAGGAGATAGGTGAGGTAGAGCGGTGCAGTGTCATTCATACATGTGCTGTCATCGATAAAGTCAACAGCATTAAGATAAATAAGATTAAATATTTTACTTTCATATTATAGAGATTTTAATATATATTTTTTATTTAGGAACTAAGATGTTAAAGAATTCTAACTACATGAGTAATATATAATTAGCCCATAATATTATAAAATATTTTACTAATCCAAAAGAATTAAGAAATTTTAAAAAATAAAAACAAAATAATTCACATTCATGCTTGAAAAATATGGAGACTATAAATAAATATCTTTTTAAAAAATTAAATATTATCTTTTTTTTCCCTCGAAAGTCTTTCATATTTTACAACACAAATAATTTAAAATATAGAACATTAAAGAACAACAAACAATATCTCATACGAACTCCATTATTATGGGGGTTAGCATTTATAGCTACGATACATTGCTTACAAATTATCACTCGACACGAGTCTTACTCTTACTTGATGGACTTAAAATGATTGATCTTTCGAGGCTCTTTAAGATTACGAATTAATCTAACTTTTTATAATTAATCAATTATACCAAAATATGAATAATAAACGAGGGGATAAGCAAATACAAAATTGTTAATTTTACTATCATCAATAATAATAATAATCAATTTATGTATTTTTTTTATAAATATTATATATATATATATTTATTTATTTATATATAGGGTTTTAATATTTGTTTGAGTCTAATGAGTCTTATAAACTTTTGTTGTTGAATGCTAAGAAGATTAGAGATAGTTTGAAAATAAATCTTGATAGACATTGATGTGAAAAGAGTGAAAGCACAATCAAAGGGTGTGTGTAGGGCCTCATGCAATCAATCTCTTTTATCCAATGCACATGCAAAAAGAATTGAATCCAACCTAAACTTGATTAAAAGGCAATTTTGTCATCACTTTTTGTACATCTCCTTACAAAAGAGAAAAAAAAAAAGATAAAAAAAAGTTAAATCTACCTCAACTTTGCTGACAAATAGAAATGCAATTGTCTCCATCTTGACATCATCCAAATTTGCCTTTAGTCTTGTCTTATTAACATTCACCTCAAGAAGAAGAAGAAGAAGAAGAAGAAGAAGAAGAAGAATAGCTATGACCCTCTTATTGGAAGATTTTTGTTGTTGTTGTTGTTGTTGTTGTCTTGAAGTAAATAAAGGGCTGTTACCAAAGCTTGACTATGATATGTTTGGCCTTCCAATCATGGAGAAACTTAGATGACAAAAAGATATTGCAAGAAAGCAATGGAGTGGGAAGGGCCACATGTTTGGATGTGTGACTTCTCAAATTGAGAATGTATGAAAGAGGAAAATTAAGATTCAAGACATGCTTTGCATTGCATGGAGCAATGATAGATCTTGAAAGAATAAAAGAAATCCAATGCACCAAACTTTCATCAATTCTACCACTATAAATACAGAGTATATCTTCATGTCTTGAATTTGGATTAACTATACTTAACAATGTTAAATATGATTCAAAAAGAAAATAGTAAAACCAATTCAAATAATAATCTGAATTATATGCAAAAGGATATATGCAACCATGAGGGTTGGATATTTATTTGACTTGTAATAAATTAGTGGGGAACCTTTAGTTGACCAACTTTTCAAATTGATCACTATCATGACAATATTCATACAAATACATGTACAATCATGTTATTGAATGACAGAAGTTGAACTTTCAATATAATTGAAGGTTATGACTAAACTTGTAACCAACAAAAGTGGACATTTCACCCAACTAGCTAAAGTGAATTCTTGGATTTTGGCTCTTAGCCACAACAACTTTATTTCCACGCTTCAAATTCTAAAACTTTTCTCATCATTTTATCCTATATATGATAATGACATGTTTTTCTTCTGATATTGAACTTATTTGACATATTTAAACCCAATTCAATGGGTCTTTAATGCCAAATCATATTCAGTTTTATTGTGAGATAGACATGATATTAATCTTCTTTTTTTTTTTTTAACTTTGAAAATGATAAGCAGGAAAAATTTTGTTTGTACTCTAAAATATTTCTATTGATTAACTTACTATAAAAACCACATTCGACACGATAACCAAAATTAATTATTAATTATTAAAATTATTTCATCATCGATTATTAATTTAAATATCGAATAGATCATGTCAAGAAATTCAATCGACCTTAATCTTCATGTAAGTCAACCACAAACAAACATTCGAGACCCCTTAACAATCGAGCGAGCATTCAAGCCCCTTCTTTATTCATGTATGATTCCTTGCCCCGTGTGGTCGTGTATCGAGTCAAGTTAATCAATATGAATATTAATTATTATCATAATTAGATATTTATTTTTTTTAATTTACATGTGAATATATTAAGAATAACATAAAAGATTAAGAAGCAACTAACTTTCTTTTATATTATATATATATATATATATGTGTATTTTTTTAAAAAAAATAAATTTTTGAGAAATTCTTGTTCTAATTTTTAAATTCCTATAGAATTTTTTAATGATCATTTTATTTCTATCAATCATTATTCTTTAACCAATCCATAGGCGTCTAATCACACCTCCGTCTCGAAATAATTGCTCATCACCTACGGAAAAGAAAAGCTATACGTAGAGGTGACTAGTGACTCATAGAGATAAAATAATCTTTTCATACCTCACGAGTTATCTATAAGAATTTTTTAAAATTAAGATATTTTATAAGAAAATCTTAAAATTAGAGGTTTTTTTAAAATCATATATATATGCGCTTATCGAATAAAAATAACAGGAATCCGATAAGTTAAGATAACAGGATTAGATCAAAATTTAACCCGATAACATCCTTAATTCTGTATTCGATCAATGATTTCCCTTTAATATTGTAATTAAGATCGGGTTTTGAAGGAGGATTAAGGCTTAACCAAATGAGAGGGTCTAATTAGAGAGTGCTAATTGCGTGCTTTCGGTCTCCTCCTCAACGCTCTCTCTTTTTATGCGTGCTCCCCAACCGAACCCCAACAACGAAGGAGCCGCCCCTCCTCCTCCCCTCCCAACCCCCCCTCCCTCCCTTTCCTCCCTCTCTCTCTCTCTCTCTCTCTCTCTCTCTCTCTCTCTCTCTCTCTCGCTCTTGATCCATTTGTCGTCCGCTTCGCCGCGCCACCTTCTCCATCACCTCGCCAAAGCGCGCTACGGAGAGAGGTAATCTCACTCGCTTCCTCGTATCGTCACTTCTATTGCCGAAACCCTAACCCTCATCGTCGGCGTTAATAGATCGAGGGGGAATCGAGGGTTAGGGTTTCGACGTGCTGCCCCGGCGATCGGCGGCGGCGGAGGCGGCGGCGGGGGACGGAGAGTCCTCTTGGGATGGCCCATCAGAGCAAATTCGTGTCGGTTAATCTCAATAGATCCTATGGCCAGCCCTCCTCTTCCTCCTCCTCTTCCGTCCATGGCCGCTCTCGCCCCGGCTCCGGCGGCGGAGGCGGAGGCGGGGGAGGGATGGTAGTCCTCTCGAGGTCCCGGAGCTCGGCCACCTCCGCAGCAAAGACCGCCCAGAAGCTTGCCGTTCCGCCCCCCTTGAACCTGCCGTCGCTGAGGAAGGAACATGAGCGCTTCGACCCGGCTTCCTCGGGGTCTGCCACCACCCATGGCAGCCCTGGTCTTGGATCGCGGGCGGGCACTTCCGCCCTGGGTTGGAGCAAACCTGCCCTCCCGGTTCCAGAGAAGGATGCCGGCAGCAGAGGCCAGTCGCAGTTGGGACGATCGGCGATCATTAATGACGAGCTTGCCGGTAGTTCCTACATTTCTCCTGGTGCTCGCCCTGGTGGCCAGCCGCTCAATGCCACACCAGGTCAGGGGTTTTCCGAGAAAGCTGTGATCTTGAGGGGCGAGGACTTCCCATCTCTTCGGGCCACCTTCACCTCACCTGCGAAACAGAAAGACACATCAAGCCAGAAGCAGAAGCAAAAGCTAGGAGTGGAAGAGCAGTCGGAAAGGCGGGAGGTGTCCGAGTTACATTCGCCTCTTCAGATGAGGCCGCAGATCAAATCCTCTCGTCTTATTGCCAACAGCATGTCAGATGGTGATGGGGGGCTGATCCGACCACTCTGTGCTTCAGAACAGTCACAGCGACAGGATAGGGACTTGCCGGGTCTGCTGCCGCTCGTACGGCTTCAGCACACGTCAGATTGGACTGACGATGAGCGCGACATAGGGCTTAGCATCCCTGAACGAGAGAGGGATCGGGGGTTCTTGAGGTCCGAGTTGGTTCAGGTTCATGATGCTTATGATGGCCGAGGGCTGCATGATACCGAAGGTGGCAGTGCTTGGTCCAGGGAGCCCTTCAAAGGGTATCCTTCTGGGAAGGATGTAAGGGCTGCAAGCAATGAAAGTCAGGATTTTGGCTTGTGGAGGTTTCCAATGAATTCAAGGGATAGATTGAACACCAGTTCACCGGGAGTCGACAGGGATAGGCATTATGCTAGGCCCATAAGTGGAAACAGGGAAATGAGTACGGAGGGTGTTAATATTCAGTCATCTTTTGGAGAAAATGGTAGTGATGGTTTTGCTAAGAGGAGCCAGGATTATCGAAACGCCAAGATGGATTTGGTTTCTTCTGAGCACACTCGAATTGGTAAAGTTGTAGCAGAAGCATTTAGTGGGACTCATGGTCATGGCCATTCCAATAACTGGTCCAAAGGAGGCTCCTTTCAGAATGCCACAGTCTTGAAGGGCCAATTCTCTACTGGAACTAGAGGCACTTCCTTGAATGATCCAACGCTGAACTTTGGTAGAGAAAAGCGGTCAGCACCAAGTGCTGGAAAGCCATATCTTGAAGACACTGAATTTGACAGCAAGGATCCCTTTTTAGGGGGCATCAGGGACATGAATGCTAAAGCATATAAGAAAAAGAAGGATCTCGAAAAACAGATTGATTTCCCTGACCCCATCAGGGAGTCATTTGAAGCAGAGCTTGAAGGAATTCTGAGGACGCAGGAGCAGGAGCGCCAACGCATCGTGGAAGAGCAAGCCAGAGCATTGGAGCTTGCACGTAAGGAAGAGGAGGAGAGGGATAGGGTGGCCAGAGAGGAGGAGGAACGGAGGCGAATGCTTGAAGAAGAGGCAAGAAATGCTGCTTGGAAAGCAGAGCAGGAGCGGTTGGACGCTGCGAGGCGAGCTGAAGAGCAACGGATTGCAAGGGAAGAGGAAAAGAGGAGGTACCAGATGGAGGAAGAAAGAAGGAAAGAGGCTGCACGGAAAAAACTTTTGGAGTTGGAAGCCAGAATTGCGAGACGGCAGGTTGAAGATAATGGAAAAGATGATAGGGTTCACTCTTCTGTTACTGCTTCTGAGGAACGAGTCCCTGGAGTAGTAAAGGAAAGAGATGTACCACAAGACACAGAAGTTGGAGGCTGGGAGGATGGTGAGAGGATGGTAGAACAAATCACTAGCTCTGCCCTATTTGATTCTTTGTCTGTGGATAGGATTCTGGAAGTGGGTCCTAAGTCTCAATTTCCAAGGGATACCTTTCCTTCATTTGCTGAAAGAGAAAAACATGCTTATGGCAGCACAATTCTTCCTTCACAAGCTGATGACAATCTCTATCATAATCCAAGGCAAGATGCATTTGGTCATAGAGGAGGCTTCTCCAAGAAAGAGTTTCATGGTGGTATTGAGACAAGGTCTAGTAGGCCATCATCAAAAGGAGCAACAATGATTGAAACATCACAGAGGCCAGATGAATACCATGAACCAAGGAAACAAAGGTGGAACTCTAACAAAGAGGTTGATTATTTCAAGAGAAATAATGACATCAATTCAGAGTTTATTGATAGTGTTAAGTTTCGAGATGTTGGAATGGTACCTGGTAATTCACAGGGAAGTCCTCAGGCTCCATATACTGAAATATCATCGGATAACTCCGTGGTTGATGGCTTTTCCTCATTTACGAGGTATCGTCAGTTCTTGAGGCAGCCTCGTGTGCCTCCACCTCCATCTGTGACATCAGTTCAGAGAAGCTCTTTCAGAGATCCAGCAGAAGGAGCAAGTTCATCATGTTTCATAGATGATGATGTGCATTATAATCATCCAAGTAGATATGAGCAAAAGACTTTACACAGAGGTTATGACAATGTGTTTCATGAAACCCATCAGCAAGGTGGAACAACAGCTTTTCTCGAAAAGAATGCTAGCCATTTCGAGCAAGAGGCAGAGAAGATGAGCCCAAGATATGACTCCCAATTGTCCCCTTCTGTTTCGAGCCCACCTAGCTCGCCTGCGCTTTTGCATCATGAGATGGACATTTCCAGGGATTCTCCCCCGCTGCCAGCTTCTGCTGATGGTGAGCGGACTATCGTATCTGACAGTGAGCATATTGTATTGCCATTGGAGGGTGGTGCTGTCGATAGAATGATGGCTTCAAGGTCAATCTCTCCTGGAGTTGATGATGAATGGCCTGTTGAGAACAATGAAGAGATACAGGAGCAAGAAGGTGATGAATACCAAGACATAGCTGAAGCACATGATGGTGTTGATGAGAATTTTGATTCAGTCCAGGAGATAGAAGATTTACATTCTGATGTGCAGACTACAACTGGGGAGATGGAACAAGTAATTCTTGGATTTAATGAAGGTGTTGAGGTTAAACTTCCTAGTATAGACAAGTTTGAGATAACTTCTAGCAACAGCGAAAAGGAATTCAGGATACATGCAGGTTCGGCTGGTAATTTGGAAGAATCCATCAGTAATTGTGAAATTATTGTTCAAGAAGATGTTATGGATAGTTCTTTACAAAGTGAACCTGAAAAGTCATTGAAAGATTTGTCTCTTGATCTAATCTCAGAATCTAGCTATTCTGTAAATGGTGCTGAAGCATCTCAGAGCTCAAGACTGCCAGCTCAACATTCAGTGACTTCTGCCACAAGCTGTCCAATGACATCTACAGCCTCGGATTCACCCAACTTATCTTTTCCTTCTATTGTCGTCAGTCAGGGTGAAGCACCTGTTAGTCTCCAGTTTGGTCTGTTTTCTGGTCCTTCTTTGATACCTTCTCCCGTCCCAGCCATTCAGATTGGTTCTATTCAGATGCCGATACATATGCATACACATATAAACCCTTCTCTACCACAGGTGCACCCTTCGCAGCCTCCTTTATTCCAGTTTGGCCAGCTGCGCTATACCGCAACCATCTCTCACAGTATATTGCCACTAGCTCCTACTAGCACAGCCTTCATTCAGCCTTCTGCTTCAGCTCCCTATTCCTTTAATCAGAATCCTGCTGGTTCTTTGTGTGACCAAACAACCCAAAATTACTATTCAGACAAATCACGAGATGAAAAGCCTTCTGGTTCTTCACGTAAACAAACTGATCTTGTGAAAAACCCCTTCGAATCTTCACAGCATAGAGCATTGTTAGATTCTGGAAAGAATGTTTCTATAGCTTCTCAGAGTCGGACAGAAATATCATCTTTGGTTGAAAAGAAAGGTGCAAACAATTCAATTTCCCAAGCTGAAAGCCATGGTGAAGATGATGCCACCATGAAGAAGGGCTATAGGCTCACTGGTAAGTGGAAAGAATCTCAACATCAACAGCAGCATACTGAACTACAATCCTCCAGGTTCTTTCCAGGAGGAAAACCTCCCTTAAGGAATCCAGGCAATTTCTCTGGTGGGAGGAGGAAGAGATACACTTATAGTGTAAAAAATGCTGGTACAAGGTCATCATTTCCAGGTGAAGATACATTGCAGGCAGAATCAAGTGGCTTTCAGAGAAGAGCCAGGAGAAATATTCGAAGAACAGAATTTGGAGTCAGAGAGAATATTGCGAGGAAGCAAACACAAGGTACAGAGTCATTAAATAGTTTTGGGCAGGATGAGAGGCCAAATGAGGATTCAATGGTCACTGGGATTTCTATAAGGAACCTAGATAAGAAAGATGCACCTTTGGATAGGTCAGTCAAGATTGCTAATGATCCTGACAACCTAAGTTCAGGTGCTTCTATCTCTTTAGTTGTGAGCTCTGATAGGACAGAGAAAGTCATTAGAAATGAAACTACTTTAAAGAGTGAAAGCATCTTTGACAAGTCTCATGCTGGCAAAGGCAATATCAAGGCAAGTGATAGTCTTGAGGGCGATGTTGATGCTCCTCTGTTGAGTGGAGTTATTCGTGTTTTCAAACAGACAGGAATTGAAGTTCCTAGTAATGAGGATGACTTTATCGAGGTAAGGTCCAAGAGACAGATGCTGAATGACCGCCGAGAACAGAGGGCAAAAGAAAATAAGTCAAAATCCAGGGTGCCAAAGGTAGTTCGAATCTTTCTCAGATCATAAGTTTGTCTCTCTGTTGAAAATGTTCTAAAGCGATGTTTCTTTTTGTTCTTCATATTGTCAACAGGGACCTGGCAAGCAATTTGCTGTTCCACAAAGTAATGCTGCTAGCTCCAACCCTAATAAAGCAGTGACATCTTCAGTTAGCGACACAACTACTATTGTTTGTGCTAATTCTCTTGTCGCAGAGGGAAGGGAATCTACTAGACTAAAGCCATCATTTGTTACCACTGCTAATTTGACATCTCAAACTCTACCTCCAATTGGCACCCCGTCGGTAAATGCTGATTTTGAAAGAAGATTGAATGACTCAAAGTAAGCTCTTTTCCCTGGATGGCTTATGTTTTGATTTTTGCACAAGTAGGTTCTTGATTACATTGAATTTACAGGTCAGGTCAGGCAATCATTGTACCTGCCGTATCTGATAGCGAGTCAATACTCGTTCCAGGTCTACTAGAAAACAAAAACACGTGTCCCGAATATGCTGTATTGCCATTGAGTTCCTGGGACAGTACACACACGAGTCATCAGGTAAGCTTACGAGAGGAGAACTATTGTGGTTGATTCTTTTGTTGTCCTGCTTTTGTAGTTGGCTTTGGCATCACTTTCTCTTTTTCTTTAATAAATGCCTCTTATATAGTACATTCAATATTCTAGTTATTGTAAAAGCACAAACTTGCCAACATTTTATCTTTTCATTGGTGTCGTAGTTTTTGGTTAGTCTTGAACTTGGATGCTATATGGATGTAGTTTTGTTTGAATTTGTTGCTGCTTGTAGCCATATGGTATTGTACTATGGTATAAATCCTATTAAGCAATTTAGGCTGCCAGATTAGTAATTTTTATGAACAGATTTCTAAATTGGACAGTCTAGGCTCTTAGTTAGGTTATAATTATTCATGAATGGATTTAGAATATTTGAGAGCTTGTTGTTCTTATTGTTTTTTGTTTGTTTTTGTCTAGTCTTTCCACCACACTTACCCATTATTGTTTAGGCCAATGCTGGAATATCTAGCCTTACATTATTGATATTTGATCAGTCGGAACTGTTGGGAAAAAAAAGTATTGTGGCTACTGGCTCTATTTACCCTTCTGTTTCCTCTCATTTTCCAATGATCTCTTTCATCTCCATATCATTTCTCTCTTCTGCCTTTTTCTTTGGCTTTTTTTTCTTGTTTTCAAGCTAGAACTCATATCATTCAGAAACTGTATTGCATCTTATCCCAGCATTAGTGTATCCGTTACTAATAAATAACACTTCTATTCCCAAAGATCGAAGTGAAAATTTCATGGGCATAGAACAACGTATACCATGTTTTGGACATTTAACATCCTCAGGTCTGTTTAGAGCACCTTCTCGCTCAACAAACTCGTTATTTCTGCACAACAGCTCTTTGGAGGTCAAAGTTGAATAGGTGCAACAAATGTCTACAACAGTCTATATTGCATTATTAATTCTCTCTAATAGTCTCATAAAATAATTGTTACAAAATAAGTTCATACACAATCATCTTCTCAGTCAGGTTCTCTATCTTGATGTTGATGTGTTGGGAGTTGATATGTTACCAGAGTTTGCTGGTCTTGATGTTCCAAAGCCCACCTGTAACCAGGGTTGGTGTAAAGGGCTGAATTTTAGCCTGTTACTAGTTTGGATAATATTATGCTGAGGAAATTTGTAGTATAGATAATCATATTGGTAGGTTTTCTTTTGGGATTTTCGTAGGAATGAAACAAAATTTTCTTGTCTTGTTGGACATGAGGCTTACCTTTAGGTATTGGACTTCCATTTCCTAATAGATGTAGAGTGCGTTTTACATGCACGACATTTTGTCAAGTCTGTGATACATGTACATTCTGACAATATTATTATCGACTTTGTCAGGTGATTGCCCTGACTCAAACTCAGCTTGATGAAGCTATGAAGCCAACACAATTTGGTTCACAGTTAGCTTCTAGCATTATTCTTGAGCCCCACAAACTCGTATCATCTGTTGTGACTCCGGAAAAACCTTTCTCTTCATGTGCAAGCCCTGTTAATTCCTTGTTTGCTGATGAGAAAATTCAGTTCGGTAAGTGTATTTTGCTTTAAATGCTGGTTTTGCCTAGTGTCACTGGACACTGTAACTCCCCGGTTTAGTTGAACAATTTTTTTTCCGAGTTCAGGAGCCGTGATGCCACCAAACATTTTACCTCCTGTCAGCCGAGCTATTTGCAAGGGAACTGGGCCACCAAATACATGCAGGCCAGAATTAAAAATAGGTCAAAACCTGGCTAATAACAGTTATTCTATGTTCTTTGTCAAAGAACAGTGCCCTGGCGAACCATGTGCAGATCTTGAAGATGCAGAGGCGGAAGCTGAAGCAGCTGCTTCTGCTGTTGCAGTTGCTGCCATCACCAATGATGAAATGGTTGGATCTGGTATTGGTACAGCTTCAGACACCAAAAGCTTCTCTTCTGCAGATGGCACTGCTTTGGCTTCCGCAGGTGATAAAATGAGTCCTACCTTACTCCAAGTCTCCAACATTTAAGAAATTCATGCTTTATTAATTGCTTTGGCTTCCGCAGCTTGATACTTGTCCAATGTATTAATTGTGAAAGTTTGCAACAGGTGCAGCAAATAGCCATGAAGTAACTGGTCAGTCATCCTGTGAAGAATCCTTGACAGTTGCTCTCCCAGCAGATCTTTCAGTAGATACTGCACTCTCAGTATGGCCGGCTTTACCGAGCCCACAGACATCCCAATCAGTGCTCTCACAGTTTCCTGGAGCCTCACCTTCTCATTTTCCCAGCTTTGAGATGAATGGTATACTAGATGGGCGTATTTTTGCTTATGGGTCCAATGATGAGTCAGCTGGCTCTCAGGGACAGCCACAAAAAGGTGCTGCTTTGGGTTCTGGGGCACTGGGGTCTTGGCCACAGTACCACCCTGGCGTTGACTCCTTTTATCGCCCACCGGCAGGGTTTACTGGCCCATTTATCAACCCTGGAGGAATTCCTGGTGTTCAATGCCCGCCACATATGGTCTTCTACAATCATTTTGCTCCGGTTGGACAATTTGGGCAAGTAGGCGTAGGTTTCATGGGAACTACTTATATACCTGCTGGGAAGCAACCAGAATGGAAGCAAAATCAAGTATGTTCTACGGTTAATGACAGCGAGGGTGACCTGAGCAATCTAAATGCTGTTTCTGGTCAGGGAACCCCAACCAGTGCGCCAGCTATCCAGAATTTAGGCCCAGGTTCACCTCTCATGGTGGCTTCTCCTTTGACCATGTTTGACATGAATCCATTCCAGGTATGATTTTTAAAAATGACCAGCAAAAGTAGAGATCATAAATTGAAAACCTTCGTTAATATTTGTTGGGAGAGGCTTTGAGGCAACCATTTTTTTAATGTTCTCTAGCTTTTAAAGTGAAATCAACAATTGGAATGCTTGGTTGGTTGGTGCACCCTTCGAGGTTAGGATCCTGGGATGAAGGGTTTGAAACAAGGTAGAAAGGGCAAAGACTTGGATGAAATTGTTGAGAAAGTAGTCAAGGTTGCTTTGAGCAATCGAGATATGAATTTGTATACTCAAGCTGAAATTGGAAAGTCTACTCAACATGATTGGTCATGACTGTGTTCTTTTGGTTTAGTGGGTTCAAAGTCATTGTGGAAAGAATACATATCATGTGAGCAGCATTAATTTTGTGCGTGCCCTGCCCTCCTCCTTTCCCCCTTCCATTGCGCTCCATGATGCACCAAAAGGAGTGAAAAAATCAAATTTTCAACCACATGGATCCTTTGTGAGAAGTAAATGTTTCGCAAGTTGAATATATCAATCTGCAGCATCATAGATTACAAAAATTAAGAATAAAACTGTGTTCTTTGTTTTATTTTGATTGGTCGATTGATATATATGCCCCTGTTTTAGTGATGGTAAAACATCTAGATTTTTGATATGTTCCATTATTTATTATACTTATTATACTAACTGGGCTTCACATTTTTATTCAGCCGGCTGCCAATATTCCATTGCAAGCTTGGTCTCATGTGCCTCCACCACTCCACTCGATTCCCTTATCCATGCCGCTACAGCAGCATCACGTGGAGAGTAGGATTCCTTCACAATTAGGCCGCAATCTTTCAGGAGATGCAACCACCGGAAATAACAGGTTTGGCGATCCTCGTCCATCAGTGAATTCTGAAATTAGTAGGAGCATCCCATTTCCGAACTCTACTGCTTCCGAGATCTCAGATGAGCTAGGTCCACCAAAGCAGCCAACTTGCGGCACTGCCACTACTCAGACAGTTGTGCCTCTGGAAAGTACTGCAAGTGCGAATGAGAAGAAGGATCTACAGGTGGTAGCGAGAACAATTGTATCCGGAATTGATAGCAGGGGCACTCGTGCAAGTAGCAGTGAGGGTAGTGGCCAGACAACCGGCTTGCCCTCTAAGAGTCTGCGACCAACTTCATCAGGCCAGCAGCACCATAATCAAGCTGGACATGAGCAGCACCGGGGGATCTCTCAGAGAACAGGCTCTGGAGGTGAATGGCTTCGGAGGACCACTGGATTCCAGGTCAGGAAGCAGGGTTCTGGAATGGACAAGAACATCGGCCCCCCTAAAATGAAGCAAATATATGTGGCTAAGCCATCAAGCAGTGGACTATCAAGCCAAGGCCAGACTAAAACTTGATGATGACGTCTCTCCTTCATAATAACGGAGGTCATTGTTTCTGCTCTCTTCATCCAAGTTGATCCTTGGCTTTTCCTTCGCCATGAGAAGTCACCGGTGCCCTCAAATCCACGAGAGACTGCTATGTGCTTGTTCAGTAATTTATTCTTGATGAACCATGATTTTTATTGATGGGCTTTTGACAACTTAAAAATGATTCATAAGGCTCGTCATATTGTATGCCTTCTCTTTTGCTTCATGTAAACTAGGTTTATCATCTTATAGTTTCCTTGATCATTTTTGCTTACATCTTGTGCATAGAAACTTGGATTGCTCTATTCTTTTGCTGATTGCAAACGATTTTTTCTTTGCACTCCTTCACACAAGAAACATTTTTGTGTTTCCAACAAATTTAGGACTCAACAAGTATTTTATCTTGGGAATTCATTGAGTTTTACCTCTGGGCTATGTACTATGTACTGCATCTTCACATGGTATTTCCCTTCCGAGGCTCTTTCGAGGATGGATGGCCCTATGTTCTCATCATTTTGTTTTTTCGCCGATAAGCCAACTTTTTGATGAGTTCAGAAGCCTTGTTAAGAAAGCTTATGATCTCACATCAGCAGATGATAAGTGAATGAATTGATGTTACGATCCAACTATATTATCTATATTTCTTTTATGTAATTCTAAACGATATGCTTGCGATATGCTTTTATGTCGCTCTTGGATCTTAACATATGAATCAGATTAAATGATAAATATAATATTTTAACGAACGTTAAATTTAGTATTCTTCTAAATTGTTATATGATGTATCAGCTTTTATGCCATGGGCATAATGATCGTTTAGAGTTTTTGTAGCTCATCATTTTGTTATGTAAAATTTTCAGGTTAGTTTGATCTACCCTCTCACTCGAGGTTCGCCGTTAAATAAAAAAGAAACATAAGTAATTGGACAAATTATTCACTCATATTGCAGATACCAAACAAACAAATATTAAAACAACAAATAAATTATGTTGGCCCTTGAAGGATGCATCTGACTTGCATCACAAGCAAAAGCTTAAGATCGAGCCTTAAATCTTGTGTCCACTACTCTGTGCCATGAGCTTCGGTTGGCATCCTTCAAGTTCAACTGTTGACCTCCTGATCTTTACACAATGAAGCGCAGTTTCAGGGGGCACAATGCTTGCAATCACTTCACACGTTGTGGCATCAGATCTGAAATTTGCTGGATGTGGACAAGCATGGTTCACATCAGAGATTGTGGTAACAAGTGCTTTTCTGGATGGAACAACCTGCAAAGCCACCAAGTGTAGACATTAGTTGTAATTCACAGCAAGGTGCACACTTTGTTTCAACTCAGATAGATATCTACAAAATTGTAAGCCTTGTGAACAAAGAGCACACCCATTACTTGATCCTTGATTGGTTCATCAACCGGTGCAGTCCCCCGTCTTCTTTTCCTGCAGATTCTACTCGACTGTTGCCCAACTATAAGTTCATCAGCAATAAAGTTCTGATCCGACACTTCTGCAAAACGAAGCTACCCGTTTCAGGCCACCACATATTTCGAGTAAAATAAAGATGACTATGATAAGCTTTGTGGATTTTCATGAGGTTCAGAATTTGTAAAACTAGAGATTTTGAGAATATATACAATTCGCAAAGCTTATAACCTCTAAAAATGGAATTAATGTGCATTTATCATATCATTTAATGTAACTTCTTTTATTGCTCTAAGAATGTAAATCTCTTTGTAAGAGAAAACAGACGATACAGTAATCGGTGAGTCTGCAAGAAGCACTAAAAATAAGCATGGAACTGATACATTTTTTGCAAAATGTAAATCTAGGTAGATTTGAACTGGCTTTGTGACAGATCTCTCTCATCTCGTACTACAACAGCAAAAGCAAAAGACCAATCAAACATATACCCAGTGGTATCAAAATGTATGCAGATGTGTTTATAAAGATTTCCAAAGTGCACTGACTTCTGATGTGCAGCATTTTGAAAACAATGCCATTTGTATAATGTATGCATACCCTTATGCAACATCTTTCTTTCAAATTTTGTCCATGTTTAGAGAGAAAAAAATCCATCTTTTCAATTCACTCTGTATAATGGCGATTGTTGTCGACTTAATACTGGCAGACGGTAGAATGATTAGTGCATAACAAACTCAAAATTTTCCCTTTCATTAATCGGGAACCGAGAAGATAATGAGCTATAGGATCAATAGGGAAAGACAAGGCAAGTGAACAAAGGCTGCATGGCAGAAGAAATACCTGTACTGCTGTCAATAGAATCTTGATGACAGATTCTATTGAACTCAGTATCATCATCTCTGTCAGATGACTTAAGATGCTTTTCCTTCATATTGTAAGGTGATCGAAAATGTTGAACCCATGGGTTTGTATGTAAAGGGAAAGAACCATTCTCGATTGCTGCATGATTATTATCCATTTCAAATCTGAGATTCTTCCAACATCCCTTACGCAAAACCTTAAACTGCAGAGTTGCATATTATTTATGTTAAACTATGGAATATACCACTTGGGTAAAAAAAGGGGCAGTGGGAATCTCTTACTACCTGGCCATATTTCATATCATTTTCAGATGGTCCGGTTGATCCTTTATGTTCTTTTGTCCTTGATAACCAACCTTGAAAAGCCTTTGAATGATAATGCTCGTTGTATAACTCATTGACAAATGATGCTTCAATGGAGTTAAGAAACAAAGTATGTTTCTCATCTGTCCATCCCTTCGATACAGAATCTGCTACCTGAGGATCCTGAAGGATAAGAGAAATATACAAATATACATAATGAACTTGGTAAGAACTAGTGAATACGCTAAAAACACTAAAAGACATGAGATGATGCAAACAACAATATTTCTAATCTAACTAAGAACAGACAACCAAGGAATGAGCACACAGGTTATGAAGTGAGAATGTAATCAAATATTTGCAAAAGTTGACGTCATAAGTAATATAAGTACTAGTCAGCAACACAAGATTTCAAGGTTAGTCCATGTTATCCATCCCTGGCCTACATAATTACACTGTCTGCCGACTAATCTTTTGAAATAGTGAATGACTTGTCAGCCCTATTTACATCTCCATATATAGTTTTATACATAACACACACACACACACACACACACACACACACACACACACACACATATATACACATAGATATAAATATGCCCATTCAACTCATTTCCTACCGATCCATGCCCAATCCCTGCTCGACCTCGAGTCAAGACTTCTTGGCAAATTCCCCTTGGGAATTAGATGTGTAAATTCAAGAGGAAGAGAAAGAGCTGTGTAACTGCCTTCTCTCGACACAACCGATCTTGTCAAATCAAGCAACAAGACATGGCAACAGCACTATAGCCTAATCGTAACTAAAAAGTAAGATATCGGATATGAATTCCCTTTGGGACTTTTACGGTTTTGTTGTTGTTGTTATCATATATGAATTCCAGAAATTCATGGAGAATACAGGCTCATCTGGTCAGTTGTCACACAAGATGAGATGATACAAAGAATAAAAGTGAAAGACGGTGGAAAACATGTATGATAGCACCCAGAAGTTCGAGCAGAATCCCAGAACTTTGTTTCTGTTTCCTGTTTTAAGGGGTAAAAGACCTCTTACTCGAAGGAATTGGTCAAAAATTTTTTGGTCTAAAGGTTATTGGGTAAATACTGCATCTTTCTACCTTATGGACATGATCTCACGCACAACCTCCTGCAGAGTTTTAGAATTGCCTTTTATCTAATGTTTTGGTTTCAGAAGTTAACAAAAGAACCGGATGCAAACTAACCTTTAACTGGTTGCAGGATGACATCTATCTCAATTACATGAATCACACCTTTTCTTTCACTTTCTTGCATAATCTTCTTTTTCAACAAAAAATATCTCCTTAAAACAGCAGCAATCATTTTGGTATTATGATCAACCTACAGTAAAACCAAGGTGATCCACGCTCTTAGCAAAATTCACAATTCCACCCTGTTCTCTTGAGAAGAAGATAATCCGATTTAAGATATCAAAATGTTCCATTTGTATCCAATATCGACGCTCCTCTCCTAAGATTTAGGGGAAATGGATGGAAACCTAAGAGTAAGTAAACCCAGATTAATTCAAACAATACATACACACCAAGATTCCTTCTTGAAGACCTGAACCTTTGAACCGATCAATTTACACCTAAAAGTTAGAACTACTCACAACCGTACAGTGAGGCACAAATCATCGTCTACTGACCTTGCTCGGGCCCTCGATCGCCGAAATCTCAGCCGTGCTCGGCCGATTCGAAGAAATGTCGCCCATCCAGGCGCAGATCTCTTCCCAGGAAACCTTTTCTCGGACCCGATCGCGAGGAGCAGACCTCGTTCCTTGATGTCCGCCGCTTCGGATCGCCTCCTGTCGACGCACCGGTGGCGTTGGAGGAGGAGACTGCTAATAAAACAAAACCATGGGAAGCGGGCGGGGAGATATTTATGTGGGCGGTGGGGCCTCTGGGCCCCTTTCCTTCGTGGCACCGCTTTTCCACGTGGAGGGACCGCCCTCTGACCGCAACGTGGCGAGCACCGTAGCGTAGCCATCTCCGAGACAGATATTTTGGAGGCCCCCCGAAAGATCTGCGGTGCGGCGCGCGTTGACGTGGCACGTCGACCACAGTCCAATCCGTACTCCCGCCCCAAAATTGCGGGACCCACGGAAGCTTCACCAATCACAAGACGGGTAGGCGAAGTCTATCGATTTGGAATGCTTACGGACACACGGAGATATTTGTTGGGTTAAATCTTATGTTAATCCAAGTTGTTCACATGGGATGTGACAACATCATGACGTGTCCGAGGTTCTTGATTCGATTTACTGGCCTTTTGCTTTTGTTGCTTCGATGCTGCTTGCATAATATGCCTATGTACGAGTCTTGATGTGACATAGATAATATGATGTTTCTGGATTGGGCCTTAGCTCAATGGCCCATTTCAGGCCCACAAACAAGTAGCAGATAATTAATTTTCGAACCAAGTTAACATTAGGTGATGTGGTGGTGCTGGTTTCTTCTGGTGTCATTTGTTGTTGCCATTCTTCTGCTGCAGCATTCTTGTGATCTCTCTCGCTGAAGAACAGAGTGTGAAGATCTGAGACTAAAAAGATTCTACAGAGACTACAAAGATTCTCCAACTCTGTAGAATTTGAGACTACAAAGATTCTACAGTGTGAAGATCTCTCTTAATGAGGTTTGTGGATGATAAATTGAGTGAGCATATGAGCAGAGCAAGTACTTCGCTTCACTATAAACACAAGGAGTTTATTTGAACTACTACATTGAATTAGCACGGTATCTACGATATTAATGAAGATTCTCCCAAGCTGAAAAAGCAAATCCACTTCGAATGAAAGCCGAAAGCTTTCCAAGCTTTATACAACGTAAGAGATGCATGCATAAAAAAGCAAATGACAGGAACTCATTGGAAACCACCAGCTTAGCCTTCAGCATCAGCTGAAGCACTGCTCGCAAGGTTTTGTGTTTCCAGCAGCTTCATTTGGCGCTCCGCATGCTCTCGCTCGCATTGGCTGATCCCCATGATAATATCAAGCATGGTGCCGGTCGTACCGAAGAAGACTAATGGCGCCAATGATTTCTTTCGAATTCCCACTGGTATTGCAATTAAAGCTCCAGCTACCGAGAAAAACCATGTACCAAGTGCACTGCAAACACCAATAATAGGTATGATGAACTTATTCCCATCCAACACATATTTCTAAAGCATTTTCTTGAATACAATAGAATAATACATAAGTCTGCTTTTACAAATTAGTAATCTGCTCATAATGAAAAAGCTTGGTGGATCGAATATAATCCAGAAGTTGACAATCAGCGACAAAACCAAATGTCAAAAGAAAAGCGTAAACTTATGATGAACTACATATAAACCAAGACCCATTGCAATAAAAAAAATGTAAAATTAACTATGAATGTCACTACGTAGATAAAGGCCATCAGCATGTATTTGGAGGTAAATTAATTTAGCTTACAGTCCTGATCGATGGTAACTACTAAGAACAATGCAAGTCCTAGATCAAATAAAACTGATAACCATAAATAAATAATCTTTACATATTTAGTGTATGTTTATCACTCACATCCTGTAAATTAGTTACTTTAATCAACAACAAACTATAAACATTTGACGCCAATCTTAAAAGAAGGATCCATCAAGTATTCAGCGCTTTAAGGAAATAAAGACCTTAACATTTTTAAAGTACATCATGGTATCCAACGAAACAGTTACTCTACAGACAGATGGGAAATCACACATCTGACCACAATCGTATTCGAAGGATGCTTCAAGGAGTCAATGTCTTCTCTTTGCAACCCACTCCAATGGTAAACATTGATGAGACTGTGGAGTCTACCTTCACCATGTAACATCTCATAGCATGTTTTTTTATGGGAAAAATGTACGAAAACATTTGTACCTTTCAAGGAAAAGTGAGAGACACAAAGACATAGTGGACATCATCCTTGTGTCAAGATTTTGCATTTGTTGTAAATTTCACCATACTTCGATGAACGTTTTAGATCGAATATAATAATATGCGCTTGTGTAAGTTGAAAAGCTCATAGAGCACTCAGCACTCTAGTGGTTCCACCATGACATGTTCTTGTACTTTGCCAAATATGGTACTTTTACCAAGTTATCTACTACAAAATAAGCAGCATCCCAAGTGATCAGTCTATGGTTGACTTAATAATATTCCTCCTAGTTCCACAGACAGAGATGACTTAGTAAGTGGTCAAAATAGTGAATTTCTTAGAACTCAAAATTAAAATGTATCCCAAACTCATTAGTAGGTCCGCCAGTGCAAATCTATACCTTGCATTGGCTCCACAACAAGTATTGCTCGATTCACTTCAACGCTTTTTGTTTTTTCTTTTATATCCTAGTGAATGACAACTATAGCCGCATAAATTTCAAGTACCATAAACTTGAAACAGATTACTCTGACCACTGAATAACCACCTCAGATATTAATAGCTAAATATTACTCATAATCCTAGTAAATAACCAAATATATCTCAATGTCTACACCTTGTTCTTGTCTTCTTTCAGAATCATCTTCTGAATTTTCATTCACAAATGCAATTTCCATAACCTAACAAAGTGTCATGTTTGCACAATAACCCCAAGAAAAACAAAACAAAGTCTAAAGAATGGATAAAGTTTCAGATATTCCATCCCTAATGTATGAACATACTTTTGAGTTTTGCCTTTAAACAGCCCAAGAAACGAATAACTCGTGTAATTCTAAACACTTTTCCGTGAGGGTACTTTTCCATTAATGAACAATTAATTCTCTTCTTTGAAATGTATGCTACACATCACAAGTTACCGCCTTGGAATCACTCTAGATTTTGAACGGACAAGATAGTCATTCAACAGGATCAGTGCCTTAGGAGTTCTATATAAGCGTTGTGTGTGAGTCCTCATGAAGTCTAGGAAATGCTTAGCAGCAATACATCATGAACATATACATGCCGACATATGCTTCAAAGTGCCAACTATCTGCTCGCATCAGATATTACATGAACCCTAATCGATAGTTCTAACAGAAGATAGTCCTTTGAACAAGGGAATGCAACAAAACATAAGACCTAAATTGGAAACACAAAACAGAAATCAATATGAGAAATCGGAACTGCTCGATGCGTTTGCTGAAGGAAAAAGAAGGGGCTTTTGATCGAAGAGGAGAATGACTCACTTGGCAACGGAGCAATCTGCGAGATGCTTCACGTTGTCCTGCCCGCCTCCGACCGGCCCCTCCATCTCGCTCGATCTCTCGCGCTGCCTCGACGACCCACATGAAGGACAAAATAGACATCGACCGATCGATCGATCGATCGATTAGGGTGTTTTGGGGGCACGAATGGTTCAGCTGTGACTAGTCCGACATGGTACGGGATACAAACATATCCTATTGGGTCAAATCCTGGACCCCACAAACACACATACCCTTTGAAGTCCCACTCAAACGCCGCTCTCTTCCCTCTGTTTTGGTTCTCAACGACGGCGTCGAGATGGTGGTGGCATCGAGAAGCAGGTCTTGGGCGAAAGAATGGCCGCCGTGAGGAGGATATCGCCGACATGGTATGGTACCCTTCTCCCCCACTCTGCTTGGGTCCCCCAAACCGCCACCCCCCAATGCTTGATACTGGAAAGAAGCAAATCAAACCATAACCTGGTAGGGCGCATCTGTTCTTCCTTGGTAATTTTCAGTTTGGTATCGAGCATTCGAGATCGAGTCAGTGCTTGCTTACTGCGTTCACATCTGTTCTTCCTTGGTAATTTT
This sequence comes from Musa acuminata AAA Group, assembly GCF_036884655.1. NCBI lineage: Eukaryota > Viridiplantae > Streptophyta > Magnoliopsida > Zingiberales > Musaceae > Musa > Musa acuminata. The sequence continues at coordinate 1,189,739 of NC_088329.1, read as the reverse complement.
CAGTTTGGTATCGAGCATTCGAGATCGAGTCAGTGCTTGCTTACTGCCTTGTGAACGCAGATGCTGTTGTCTAATAAGGTCTTCCTTATTAGCATCTAAATGGGGAATGTGGGTTCAAACAATCAAAGTGGGAGATATTGATATACATATGGTCAAAAGGAATTGGATTTTAGTGAAGTGTAAACAAGTTTCAAAAGAGTTTCAACAAATCCGATTAGAATATTCATGTTTCGATACAACCACAAGAGCAAGATGTTGTCTTGGTGATGATTTGTTCAGGTTGTTTGATAAAATCTTTTCTATGCCTTATGCATCATAAGCATAAACATACAAGTAAAAGAGGTTTATAACCTTTTTGAACTTTTGGGATGAAGTTTATCATCCGAAAGGTAGATAGGAAGTGATAGTTTTATTCAGTCAAATAGTGAAAATTTGAGCTGAACATTATCATTAGCCGAAGATCTAAGAGAATGGCTATAACCTCATTGGCAGTTCAGTAGGGGGAAAAAAGACTCATTGGTGGATTATGTTTGCAAGGTCCACCAATGAAGCTGGCTGGCCATTGACCCTAACCCTTCAGTTCTTATCCATGCTCTCAAAAGTGGTATATGACCAGCTAGGTTCTTGTGTTCGGTCACTAAGAAGCCCCCAACAACCTTTTCCGACTTGCTCCAGTGAGCGAATCAATACATCACGACAGAACCAAATCTGCTTGGTTGGTGATGTCTATATTGGCATGTGTTCATTTCTGTAAGCTATCATAGTGATAGAATTTAATTAGTTGGTGGAATAGAATTTGCTGCAGCACTTAAACGTGGGACAGAAAACATTATGAGAATGATCAGAGCATTAAACATCCACAACAGGATCTAGTGTGCAAAGTGCACAAGCCTTCCGTAATCCCTTAGTTTAATCCCATATCGAAAATAAGGATTAATGACAAAAACTTGAGTTTTGGGTATTTTGGATCATGTTATTCGTAGATGGAAATAGAGGATCTAATATTTAGTCATACATAGGAAGTAAGAGAAACTAAGTTAGTATATAAAGAATTGATGGATATATGACTTAAGCATTTTGGATAAGTAGTTTAGGTTCAACAAATTGGTGTATAAGTAATCTTATGCAGGAGGACTGTGACACCTTATTCTTGTCTTCTAATCAATAGAAATATGTTGGTTGTCCAGTCAAATCTTCTTTGAGTAAATGTCTTGCAGAAACTTTATCCGAGAGTCATCTGATTCATCAAAGTTGAACGGATGCTGATAATTTTAGCCAAGAAATCATCTGCATGATTTACTTTACACCAGCTGTGAAACATCTCTATGACTCTCATGGGAGGTAATGCCTGTGATTTCAAATGTGGAGGATGACCTCTTTGGCTAATGATCAGCAGCACCTTCGTGTCATGTCTAGAACTTCTAACAGGTTACCTTACAATCTCCTTGTCTCCACACTGAGTCTTCACCTACCAAAGGTGGTTGCCATGTCCAATTCATGCACAGAAGAACAAAGTGACAGGACATGATAGCAAACCCCATGTCCTTCTCACCTTCTTAAAAGTTAAGTGCTTCATCAATTAAACATCACTCTTCACCACCTTGTTTTTTGTCTTTTACTTGAGGGAAAAAATGGAGCCTTAGCTTTTGGCCCAGGATGGGCTTCATAAGTTGGCATATCAACCAAATGACTAAATCATCATGAGTGATTGCTCTCAAGTTCTCAACAATATGTATTCTTCTAAAGGTTCATTGTTCATAATGTAAACCCTATGGTTGTTGAGTCCATCAAATTGTGGAGCATGTAATGCCATCAAAGTTCTTATTTGGATTGACATGAACTGGCAAGGAAAGAAGTTGGATGCCATGAACCTCTCAGGTTTGGGCTTCTTTATGGTGTTCTGTTTCTTTCAAATGATGTATTGGAACCACTCTTCAGGATGTTAAAGGTGGAGCTCTTCTTGTTGTTCTTTAGTGGTCACTGTGGCAGATTCACCTGCTGCAAGTCTTACCTTCTTGTGGGATCCACATTCATATCTCTTTCATAGGATTGTATCAGTGAAAAGAATAGTGCAGGGGGTAAGTGAATTTAAATTGAAATCTGTCACTACATCTTTTGCAATTAGATGTTTAATCTTTTGCATAAAACATACATATGGGTACTCAATTGGTCCTAAAGTATGATTCACTTTATATACTCTTTACATAATAATAGGATGCATTTGGGTACCATTTTTTTCCACATCCCAATCTTAACTCAGGATTATATATATATATATATATATATATACATGTATATATACATGTATATACATGTATATATATATATATATATACATGTATATATATATATGTATATATATATATATATAATCCTGAGTTAAGATTGGGATGTGGAAAAAAATGGTACCCAAATGCATCCTATTATTATGTAAAGAGTATATAAAGTGAATCATACTTTAGGACCAAGGGAGTGAAGCCTGGCCAACAACTGTTGAGAGAGAGAGAGAGAGAGAGAGCATGGGCTTTGGAGGGGAGATGATGAAGGCTGTTGCATCGAAAGCTCTGGTGATCAAGATTAATGTAGCCTTCCTGGGCTTCTTCATCTTCGCCTACATCCTGCTGCTCGTCCTACAACCTGCGTCGCTGTACAACCAGAACGCCACCAAGATGGTCTCTTGTTCCTTGCGCGGCTGCCACGTGAAGAAGGTAAGGTGAGTGCTCGTCCTCGAGTCCTCTCAGTCACACTCCCGAGGCCAAAAGACCTAGTGATCTTGAGAAGTCGAAATCTCCCTTGGGAAGCTCCTCATGCTGGCATTTGCAGGCGGAAGGATCGATCCGGCTGCAGGCTGCGCGAGAGAACCGGACGACGATGGAGACGGTCCCAAGCTTCCTCAAGAGGTTGCATGGCGGCATGAAGGTTGCCCTGGTGAACGTCGGAGCCGAGGAAGCGCTCGACTGGGGTCTCCCCAGCGGCACGACGGCCGTGGACTTCGAGCCCATCTCCGACAACTTCCAGTGGAAGGACCTGTTCCCGGAATGGATCGACGAGGAGGAGGAGAACGAGGGCCCATCGTGTCCAGAGATCCCGATGCCCGACCTCTCCTCGTGCGGCGAGGTGGGCATGGTCGTCGCCAAGCTGCCATGCTGGCGTGCGGAGACGGCCGGGTGGGCGCGCGACTTGTCGCGGCTGCAGGTCCACCTAGTGGCGGCGGCCGCTGCGGCGCAGAGGGGGCGTAGGGACGCCCGAGGGGCGGTGAAGGTGGTGCTGCTGAGCGCCTGCCGGCCGATGATGGAACTGTTCCGGTGCGACGACCTGGTGGCGAGAGAAGGTGAGTGGTGGATGTACGAGGCGGAGGCATGGAGGTTGGAGGAGAAGCTCGCCTTGCCCATCGGCTCCTGCAACCTTGCCTTGCCACTGTGGGACAAAGGTAAGAACCATCCTCATCTCCTCCTCCATCACACTCACAGATTTAACTCCTGAGAAACTAATTAATAATTCAGATGAAATCTTATGAAAAACAATTCATATAGCATGAAAATTATAATCTAGACTGCTACAATTAATGATCCATACCATATGATTCATTAACTTGTTTTAGTGCCAATGAAGTTAGTGTTGTTTTTGGTTCCCGAAGAGCAGAATTTGAACTACTAGGATTATATTTGTGATGCATTCATATAGAAATATAGACATTATATGACTATGAAATATTGGTGGTATTTCTCAACATACACTGCAGAAGTTTTAAATTGCTCCTAATTATCATTTTTTTATTGAGTAGTAGTAGAGAGAATATTGCAACTTTAATTTGGAATATTATTTTCTTGTCCATCAAGGAGTCCACAATATTGTGTCCACCCCAATAGAGGGATCATTGTGACATGTAGTAAGAGAGGTTTGAATGCATTAGACATAGTGTACCATCTGAGAAAGAAAGTATGGGATATGAAGTTATATAACCATCAAGAATCTTCTTGTTGGTAGCCTAGCATTTATTAGATGGCCTGACCTCAACAGAGGTTGCAATAGTAGCGATGAAAGGTGTTTCTGATAGGTTTGTCCCTAATAAGTTGAAGCACATGAGGTAGGGAAAAGCTTCAATTGGGTGGACGGGAGGAAGAAATGGCCAGATTGCAGTCGGTGGCATTAATGGATCCTGCCTCACTTTCTGAACAGTGTGTGAGAAGGACAAAGTACTTCAATCAATTGCTGTGTGTGTTGGCATGTTCTTGTGCTGACCTTTTTACTGCTTTAGCTTTTATCCAAGATGCTGAGTCAGTACCTTCCTGGATCTTTTCTTCTGTTCTCTTTAGCCATGGGCTCATCTTCTTGGTGGAGTTAAATGGGGACTGAGTAGGAGGAGGAGGAGGAGTAGTAGAAGAATGGTTGGGCAATAACATCAATATCTCAGGTGGTGTTCTTCTTCCTTCAACTTGAAGGTTCACTTGACACAGAAGTGGGCACACAATTGCATACACCACAAACCTAGAGATGTGTCCCCATCAAAGCCTGGTTGTTTCTGAGGTTGGTTTGGCCAGACTTGGAAGCAAGGCTTTGCACTTTGCTTCACAGATCACACTGATACTTTTCCCTGAAGGAATCAAGAGTTCCATCTATTCTTTCTTTGATGAAGAGCTTCCAATACTTTGATAAGGATTTCTCTTGCTTGCTCAGAAGCAAGTTGGCCTTCTTGTGCTAGAGAGATCTTTTCTTATGTTTGTTTGATTAGGTAGGTCAGCACACTTATGTTTTGAATTTTCTTTTCCTGATTGAGAGAATTCAGGATATTATTTTATTTTGTTATGGTGTGCAAGATATTAGTAGTATGAAATTTTGTGGTCATCAAATAATTTCTTCTATCATAAGCTAAGCTCTAATTGCATATGTAATTAATTCTTTCTTAGTATTTCGATTCTTATATTTTTTTAAAATAATATTAAGATTTTTATATTTATGAAAGTAAAATATTTAATTTTATTTTTTCTATGTTATCGATTCGATTGATGAAAATATCGTATGTGATAAATCAAAATTAGGCAGATTATAAATCTTGTGATATTTTCATCGACACATTGTTCCCTTCCCTTCCTTCAATGCCACATGCACTCATACGCCAAAGCTGGACCTTCTCACTCGTTCGGTCCAAATCCACTGTAGAATGGCGTTTACGTACTTCCGTTCGATTCATACTGAGATGATGACATCTCTGCATGACTGTTTTGCAGGAACGGACGTGGTCTACGACGCATCGAAGCTGGCGGAGGCGGCGACCCCGCGCCGCCGCGAGGCCTACGCGACCGTGCTGCATTCCTCCGACACGTACGTGTGCGGCGCGGTCGCGCTGGCTCACAGCATCGTCAGAACCGGCTCCACCCGCGAACTCGTCCTGCTCCACGACAACACCGTCGCCCCCCACAAGCTGCGTGGGCTCGCCGCCGCCGGGTGGACCCTCCGCGAGATCGAGCGCATCCGCAACCCGCGCGCCCAGCGCGGCACCTACAACGAGTACAACTACAGCAAGCTCCGCCTGTGGCAACTCACCGATTACCACAAGGTCGTCTTCATCGACGCCGACATCCTCGTCCTCCGCAGCCTCGACGTCCTCTTCCGCTTCCCGCAGATATCCGCCACCGGTAACGACGGCGTCATCTTCAACTCCGGCGTCATGGTCATCGAGCCGTCGAACTGCACCTTCAAAGCGCTGATGGCGCTCCGGGAGGACGTCGTCTCGTACAACGGCGGTGACCAGGGGTTCCTCAACGAGGTGTTCGTGTGGTGGCACCGCCTGCCGAGGCGCGTCAACTTCCTCAAGAACTTCTGGTCGAACACCACGGCGGAGGCGAGCATGAAGAACCACCTCTTCGCCGCCGACCCGCCGAAGCTGTACTCGATCCACTACCTCGGCATAAAGCCGTGGATGTGCTACAGGGAGTACGACTGCAACTGGAACATCGGGGATCAGCGAGCCTACGCGAGCGACGCGGCGCACGCGACGTGGTGGAGGCTGCATGATCAGATGGACGAGCGGCTGCACGAGTTCTGTGGGCTACCGGCGGCGAGGAGGGAGGAGCTGGAGCAGGAGCGGCGGGAGGCGGAGGAGTTTGGGTTTGGAGATGGGCATTGGAGGTTGTGGGTTTCAGGGGACGGCAGGAACGTGACAAAGCAGTGAGCTCTTTCTTCAAGTGTGAGCATGGAATCCATGCCGTGAGCTTAGTCATCCTTCCTGTTCACTGTCGTGTGGATACAGTTCACATTTCTCTTTCCTTTTTGATAGATTATATATGTGATTCATACTATATGGAATAAAGTTTAGAGGGGAGAAGAAGTCCATTGAGTGGATTGCAACATCCATCAGTTGTGGAATGTGATGAAGGAAAGGAAAGGAAAGGGTAAGGGTGCTCATGGAAAGTTGAGGATGGATCAAACACTTGTTTGTGTTGTCTTCTCACAAAGATGAGTCAGTCATAGGGGCTGCAAATGTTCCAAGAACAGGATGAGGATTTCAAATTGGCAAACTAAGTAAACTGGAGATCACATAAGCACGATAAAACAATAAATAATACCTTGTTTATAAGTAAGGTAAATGAATTATCTATCTTGCTCAAAACCTGTCACAGGATGTTTACTCGAGTAATTTAATTTAGAATGATACGGGTGGAAGCATCAAGACATGATGATGGTAAGACGAACTTCAAGATGCAAAAAGAACATCTTTGGAGTAGCTTACAAGAATGGGAGAAAGTATGAATCTTGTGAAGCAATCTTTGTGTGGAAGATATGGAAAGCTTACATAAGATTCATTTGTGTTAGGCCTACCAGTTGTGGGGTGTATGTATGGTGTAGATGTTGCTTACCATCAAGTTGAGGAGCTTCTCTGTCTCCTCAACTCAACTGGCTCTCATCTCCAAGAATTGCTTTACTTAGGCACCAAGAATAATGCTCCCATCCACCCAAAACAATTTCCACAGATGTGGTAGTTCAGAATGTAGATTGGACATAACTTTGGCATCACTATTGGTGAAACCTAACATTTTTTTCCCCCTTGTAAGCTTGAAGATGAAGTTATATCCACAGTACCAGAAGTAGGCATAACAAATGTGCCTTGCTGATCAGTGTAAGGTCAATGTTGCTGAAATGAATGCATTCAGTTGAATGAACTATCCATCATTGAGGTTGTGAATGTTATCTATAGCTTGCTTAGAAGGAAACTGCTCTTCCCATTACTTCATTAAGATAATTTTCACTGACTGCTCAGCTTATAGTTACCAAGGACTTCCAGTTCATGGAAATGTTGGGAGTCATACAATGATCACAGAGGAGAAGCAAAACATTCCCAGGCACATGCAGAACTTCAAGAGAGACAGGAAGGACAAACTGAACTTTTAACATGACAATGCATTAGTCTCTAAGACAAGTTAATTAGCTGATTGATATGTATCTGTTCAGAAGTTGGACCCTCTGTGAAGCTTTTGTAAATCCTCTTCTCATTGTCTTCAAGTTCCCCTGGTGAATTAATAACCTGAAACTTCTATATGCTGAAGATATCATGGTGGATCAGAATTCAATTCTTTCAGAAACAGAGCTGACAGTAAGGATGAAGAACCTGACCTGACTTTTCTTGCCATACTGTTGTGTGAACATCTGGCCTTTGAATTCAAAGTCATGTCAATTCTCATTCCTTCATGTCCCATGTGGACCAGTGTGATGATATTTGATTCTTCATTTCCTTCTCATGACCCCCTGTTTTCAGGTCTCTGCTACTGTATGGGACAACATGCTGATACACATAATGAAGAATCACATCCATGATGTTGCAGTCTAGCCATTCAACTCTGGGAGACTCATTATAATATCCTAATTTATCTTGCCAACATTCATGCCCTGTTCCTTATGGCACTGTTTGTTTGTTTAACCTCGTTACCAAGTTTAGATTTGACATCTGCCAAGTTTGATGAGCAGAACTTTCTTCAAGCTTTGATGTGAGTTGGTGTTTCAGATCCACCATGAAGGTAATTTCTCTGCATAAAACATCTCTGCTGAATTGTTTTGGCAAATCATATCAATTGTAAGCCATGGATACTTTCTGTCACTGACAGAGGAACAATGCTCCGCGATGGATATTATTGCCATCTTTTACAGTTTTCAAGTCTTCCTAGATGTTGGTTGTTGCAAGTGGAAAATAGGCAGCCAAAGATTCTGTACCAAGTGAAACAAAGATACACTCTCTGCTGTTCTTAGATAAACTCACATTTCCATGATTCCAAGAGGGACAACTAGTGACACTGAAGTTACTGTACATTCAACAAAATCAGACAATCTTATGAATATCTGCTGTTCTTAGCTATTAGCCTCACATTGCCACACATCCAAGGAAAACTACAAACACTGAAGTTGCTGTACATTCCATCATGAATTTGTTTATTTTTTTGTCTTTATTTTGTGGCTTCTTATCTTTAGTTCGAAGTGCGACAACATATTAGCATCCATCAGATTCCACAGAAAATTCTTTTATTTTTCCTTTCCTCATGAGCCAAAGATTCTACAATCTCGATCGTCGTATGCACTTCATTGGATAGAAAAGGCCGTGTCGCCGTGCCACAGCAAATGTTTGCCTTCCATTGAGTGATGTAGAAGGCTTTATATCCCAGCCTTCTATATTCTTAGGAACGCATATATCAAAAAGTATCTGGCCCAGAACACCATGAGCATTGATGCTCGGCATGTTCTGTGGGTGGAACAGCTCTCCTTTTTGTAGGTTTGTGTCTTTCTTATCCTCGTACTCCATGGAGCTTGGCAAGAAGAAATGATCACTTGGGTCAGTTGCTACCCTCCTTAGGCTCTCACTAGAGCTCGCTGCAGCTTTATGAAGATTGCAAACTGACTCAGATATCGAAGGACCCTCCAAGCCCTGTGATTGCAGCCTTCTCTGTGCATAGATCATAGCTGCCTTGCCAACCAACTCAAATACACCAGCTCTATAATCAGATGCATGAAATTTGTAGTGGCCTGTAAAATAAATCAGTCCAGCAACATTATGAACAAATTGTAGAACAGTTCACACTAACGTGGAAGCATATGTATTCAAAAACCACTTTATGCAAAGAAAAGTAGGCCCTAGTGCTGTATAATCACTTATCACATGAGAGCAAGTCAAAATTCAAAATTTTCATTTTGGTTTCATTTTCCACTAGTGGCAGAAGTGAAATACTTCAGCATTTCATTCCAATCTCCTCGGCTGACAATGATAAGCCAAACTTACAACAAAACTGACCCTATATTCACACACATAAACCTCAGAATAATGTTAACTGCTGAATATATATATATATATATATATATATATATTAGTATTTGTGTAAGGTCATCCAATTCAAGTTCTATATGCACTCCCTTATAGTCATAAGGGAATCTTAAACTTTATGTGAAAGTCAATATGCATGTAAGAATTAACAATTCGGCATGACCTTTTGGGTACAATTTCTAACATATCAAGAGTTTCTTTCAATCTTCTATTAGGTACTCTGTGATAGCATTCATTATATTTACTTTTAGCTCTACCGTTTTGGCTATTAAATGACTGGATTATTATCATAACAAAATTAAACCTAACTACAACCTCAATTTAAACTTCAAAGACCATAAAAACATCATTAACACATCACTGACTACAGTTACAAATTGAACATACCGACATGAGGGGAACTGTTCCATTTTATTAGTTTCACATCACCGCCAAGCTCCTGTAGGTGTTGAGCAAAATTACAAACGACTTGGTAGGGGGCAAGTTCATCATCTTCTGAGCAAAATATGAGGAATGGGCCAACATTCTGCATATCATTGTTTTACTGAACCGGTTAGTCTTAGAGATGGATAGCTTTATGTAGACAAATGAATTTGGAAAAAGAAATGGAGTCTTACAACTGATGAGTACAGAGTCTGCCAATAATCAGCGCGTTCAGCATCAAATCTGCTTATGAATAAAGTGTCCAGACCAGATGCCAAGGCTTTTGCCATCCATGACACAACTCTAGGTGGGTGGGGCCTTTTCAGAACAGATGGGTGAAGAAGAAATCGAGTGCCCAGATCACTTGTAAAATCCACTGGACTTGAATCATATATTTGACCACATAAGCAGTCCTTTACAAGCTGATATTCATCCTTCAAGATGTACCAGAATATTTTAGACAAAAGATACTTCAGTTGCAAGAGACTAAAGGAACAAATAATTATCTGACTTGTTAGTGGACTAACAGCTGCAGGATACAAAGCTACAACAGGAAACACAAATTGTATCTCACTGGTCACCCTAAGGTATCTGTTAAAACTGGTTAGCAGTTCTAGATTGTCAATGGTTAACAGTTCTAGATAGCCCTACAAATGATTGCAGAGCGATAGGTGACAACAAGTGAACTGGGATTTTAACTTGTAAAGCATGAGCATACCAGATCCAATAATCCTTTGCATCGTCCATTGATCAACTGGAACAAAGAAAAGATACTAATGCTTACAATCAAAGTTGATGAGATTAAGAAATTATAGCAAAAACAGTCTATCTTGGACCAAGAAACAAACCTGAAGAACCTTATACATGCAACCTTTTGGTCCCCCAGAAAAAGCGGCGAATACAATGGGTGATGGTCTGATCTTTAATTCCTGTTACTCCAATAACAGAACAAAAAAAATGTAATCATGTTTATCTAATAACGATCAATTGATCATTTTTGTACATAGCAATAAGGCCTAAACTCCAGATTAGTTATGCATGTATATGTGGATAAGTCCGATAATCGTTCTGAACATCCAAATACAACATAACCAAGATGCAAACTCGGCTAAAGCAAATGCACCATCAAGTCAACAAAAATATAACGATTCAGTATGTCAATAACTGATCGATAAACAACAAATACTCAAAACCCCAAACCTCAAATTAAACTAACTTTGCCATCTAACAATCTCTTTGTTTGGTGTTTATGGCCTCCAGACACATGGTGCACAAACAAACTTATGACTGACAGCAAAGAAACCCTATCAGGACCATTGAGCTAGTCAATGCATGATGGCATGTGTCAAGCCAAGCTGATAAATGGCCAGGCCAGTTTTTGGCCAAAAAGGTAAGTGAACCCTGGCGCTGAGTTGTCACGAACTTAAGACTTGTGGGCTAGGCCATGCAACATTCCTGCTATAACCAACACTAGGAAAACACATCAATGAAACCCTGTGCCAAGTTGTCATGAACTTAGCCTTGTAGGTTCCACCATGCCCAAATCCTGTTATGACCAGCACTCAGAAAACACATGATAGTCTGCTAACAACACAAAACACAGTATTTATGAATTACTGTCAAGGACCTTATGACATAGAGCATTAATTTAAGACACCAAAAGTCCATAAAAATGCATCCTTGATAAGCATAGATTGTGGGATTAGACTCATTCAAGTGGTTCAACCATTCAGAAGGTAAGCACGATATAAGCCATGAAAAATCACTAGGTTCATATTTTCTCCAAAGAAACAATATAATTACCTGAAGAAGCTCCTTGAGAACACCATCAGCTAGTGATGAAGCCTTCTCAGGGAAAAACCTGCAGAAGTCATTAGATTCTGAGCTCAAGGAATTTCAATAAACCATTGCATGATGGATCTTCTAGAGAAAAGAGTTTCTACATATATAGCAAAAGAGCTTCCACAGATACTATGTTACATGCCTTTTGGCATGCATGGTCTTTGCATATACACCACTCTAGACCTCTTTTTTTGTTCCACATATATTTGGTGTCTCGACCATAAGTAAACATTAATATTAAGTTATTAACCATCTTTAGTATAAAATATCTTAAATTGCCCTTCCAAAACATCCCAATCTCAATTTCAACAAGTGTTTTACTTGCATATCTAAAGTCAAATTTTAACTATCAACCAAAACCAGGGTTATAAATAGAAAGAAATGTAAGAATAGCATTTTAGCAAACAGTAGTTTTGCAACGGTATACAAGTTAGGTGGCTACTTTCCATGCATCATTGTCATGGCGATTTTGTGGGCATGTGGGTTAGTGCTTAGGGAGTAAACCAAGCCTCAGTATGCTGTATGCCTAGATTAGACTTGCAAGGGCGACTACATAAGCAGAAATTCAATAAAGCTCACTCATGAAAATGAGTATGTATATTCATAATATGATCAACCATATTGAATAAATCTATGCAGTCTATCGGTTTGTGTCACATTAAGCAAATATTTCAATCTCAGATGGTAGGTTTGCACTGGAACTTGATCAGTGCAGAATCATCTTTATATCAGCTGATACATGTACTTAACAATGCTTACATATTTTGCAAAATCATAATATTAATGTCTCTTGACTCATGACATGTAATTTCAAAGCAATAATATATTTTAAAGATTTTAAATTTAAAACACCAGAAGAACGAGATAGACAATACAAATCTAGTCAGGTACATAGTTTCTTGGTAACCCAATTTATATGGCAAGGATTCAACATAAAAGCTAGGTCTTGCATTTATGTAGATAATGTTGTTAAGCTGTTGATAACTGCTTTCCATGTTATTCATAGCTTCAGAATTTCATTTTCGGCATTCTATAATCTTGCCTTCATCTTCCTGAAGCATTCCAAATTATAATGGACTTACAAAGCATTATGCAAAAGAGTTCAATGAATACGGCATAGGTAGATTATTATCAAAATCCACTGCAATATATATTTTCAATTTGCTGTACTCATTGACGACATTTATCTCCATCCAGAATAAAGGTTGAAGAGTTCATTCTGGATAAGGCATCTAGCTTTTGCCAATCTTCAACAAGATATCAGAACTTATGGTGACAATTAATAGGATATAAACAAAGACATACTAATTGAGCCTACAGTATCTAGTATTGGATGTGGCAAAGGCATATGCTTATCAAAGCAGCTTGCCAATGCAAATAACAGTATTGTGAGCCAAAAAACTTGCTGGGTATCTCAGTTACCATCACCTTATTTTGCTTTCTGGATGGTATCGCAATGTCTGGCTAAGATGTTAGTTTATATCAAATCGTGATTCAAAAGAAGATATGAAGTCACAGATCAAGGAAGTACATGTTCTTGCTAATGTTTTAGAACTGCATCCCTATTTTTATTCTTGGTTAAGATAGTTATTTCATGCACAAACTATTAATAAATTCTATATTGTCGACGCCATGTTTTTCTTAGGTTTTTATTTAGGTGTCTCGTACTAAAATAAAACTTAATTTGTTTCCGCTTGTAGCTCTTTGGCAACAGAATTGATAAACTTGTAAATCAACAGCCTAACCTTCAAAAATAAAAAAAAATGGGCATAACATACAGAGACCGATATCCAACGATGCAGCTGTGTTCCAGAATAAACACAACAGACCTATAAATCAGAGAAGAGAAAGCTGTTCCTGTATTGTATTTTCCCCCTTTTCTCTTCCATCCAAATTCAACTACAGGTCTCCACGTGCAAATCTTTCTAATATAATTTTCCTGCCTTCTCGTTGCGACATCGACTAGAACAATCTACTGCACATGCAAATCACCAAAAATCCGAAGAGGGAAAGACGGTTAACACTTACAGAGTGAGAAAATCGGCATGGCAGATGAGCGACCGCCAGCCGAAGGTCGAGTAGAGCTGCACGTAGGGCTTCAAGTGCCTTTCCTGGCTGGACAACCACGCGAACACCACCACGATCCCCTCCCTCCCCTCCTTGCTCCCCCAGTAGAATCTCCCTCCCTCCCACCACATCTCCCACCAGCGATTCACCCCAGCTCGTGATTCCGAACCCAGAAATTCCCCCTCCAATCTCCGCCGATTATCCCTTCGAGCTCGGCTTCCTCATCGATTGTGTCTCGTCGATCCGATCCAGAAACCCTACTCTCTCTCTCTCTCTCTCTCTCTCCATTCATTCATTTATTCATTAGAGGGACCTGTGGCGGGGGAGGGGGAGGGAAAGAGCTTAACGTGCACGGGCGGTTGGATGGGCTCAAGATAGCAAATAAAGTCACGTAGAAGCTAACCTGCTCTATGATTGTTGTCGCATTCGATAATATATGGCCGGTGGTGGTTCGTAAGAACAGCTTGGATTTTTGTTGGGGGTGACCAGAACCAGTTATGGAGGGTTAGTCAATCAGAGCCGCAGCCTCAAGAGATGCTTCTTTGTGGGTGAATTGTCTCCATAAGGGCCAATTACTTTGGATTGGGCCTAATTCATTTTTTCTCCTCCAAGAATTTGAAATCCTTCGGCTCAATGTCCAATCATAATTTTTATTATTATTATTCAGTTCACTTGTATATAAATATAATATAATTTATTATTATTATTTTATTTATTTATATTTTAAAGATTAGTGTGTCCAATCATAATTTTTATTATTATTATTATTCAGTTCACTTGTATATAAATATAATATAATTTATTATTATTATTTTATTTATTTATATTTTAAAGATTAGTGTTAGAATTGATCATCAATCTAAGTATCGAATTGATTCGATTTGATTTATTTTTAAAAATTATTATACACCCAATATTCAATCTCGAAAGAAGAAGTAGAATACGATCGAGAAGAACATAATAAACTCGAAACTTAGAAGGATATAAAGAAATAGTTTAAACAAGATACCTTTTAGATATAATGTCTTGATTATGAACGATGAGAAGAACCTTCAAGTAGCAAAAACTTAACCAACTCAATATTTATCTTTTTTTTTTTATCAAACGGTGTTTTATCGTTAGAGACTTAGAGTTGCTAATATAAACAAATTCAGCTACATGACTTGTATTCCATGTTATTCATCTTCTTCTTTTATGTTTACATTTGACACATCTAGCATATTCTATTCTATAAACTATATAGATTAGATAACTTTATACTTGTGTCTTTTTATCATCTTTGTGCATGGAGACCGACCTTTTGATCACATATTTGAAGCTTCTTCCATGATATGATAAGAGAAAGAAAGTAATAAAACAGGTAGAAAGTATATCCAAAACTAAGGTTTGATAGTGCAATCAGTGATGTGCTTATGGATGCCACCACCTTAGCTTTCCCGAGAAAAGGTCAATCTTGTTTGAAAACTATCCTACGTAACAAAATACACATCATAGTCCAAAAATGGAGAAAGCCAAAGAAACTTTGAGTAAGACTGCACATGGATTCTAAATGGGTAAGAAAGGTCAAATATCCCTCAACTAATTAATGACTCATCTTTTTCAATAAGATTATGTTTGTAGAAGGACAACAATGGGTCGAGTTCTTGCTTAGGTCAATTAGATTGAAAAAAAAAAGAAGATACAAATCCAAACAGTAGTAGAATAACACAGCTTGATAAGGAGATACCATATCTTAGGACTTATTATTATCTTATTTAAAAGTAGATATCCTACATCAATTAAACTCTTATCTTGATATCTACTAAACCATTAAAATTTATATTATATTTACAAGGAGGATGGCATAGGGGAGGCAAAAGCATTCTTTCTTCCTTTGTCTCCTCCTCTATTTTACCTTTGGCCATATCTGGAGATGCTTCAATCATTGAACATTCACTGAATTTACAAACTGGGAAGAGAGAAGAGAGGCAAGTAGCCTTCTCTCATTGAATGCAATGTTTGTATAGATCCTACATTGCATATGAGATTGAGGCCTTTTGTGGCCCTAGGAAGGATGCCACAATCTTTGTTTTCTTTTTCCTGCTAAAGGTGACAAGAGCTTCTCCAGCTAGCTAGTCTCATTAATGAAAGAAATGTGAATGGGAGCTCTACTCATGCATGGTTGCAATGACTAATACAAGAAAAAGACAAGGGTGATGATAGGGAGTTCTAACAAATCTCAAATTGCGTTAGGAGAAGGGACTTAATCACTGAGAGAGAAAAAGAGCCATGTCCATGAGACTAACATGTCATCAGAAAAAGCTCTCCTAATTCTCTGGTGATCCTATATATGCCAATTGCCTCCCTTTCTCTTCAAACCTAAACACAAAGAACAAAAAAGATTGCCACAGAACTACAATCTCCATCATGGATTCCTTGATATGTTTTCTCTAACCTATTAACAATTCATTAGTTTTGATTTAATTTAAAAACATAGACAATTTGATGACTTAATGCAAACATTAGATCAATATGTTCTTATCATTTGATCAAATGTAGATCGTAGATATAAGGTTGGCAAGTATGCAAGAGCTTTGAGGGCTCATGTTGCATGAAGGTTTTCACTATCGGCCAAGATTCAGAAGCAAAGACTGGATCAGACTATCTGTATAATCCAGATTGGTGACCCATTTTGAGGTGAATAATCATCATTTTGAGTTTGAACTAATGAAAATTATGCTTATATTCTTATATATCGCGTCATTGATTCTAGAATGATGACAACTCCATTATCACCAATAAACAAGTTGAAAGGACACACTTGAAATATCTGGCTTTCATTCGTTTGGTGCAGGCAGCAGCTGGGAAGGAAATCTAAATGTTGTACGAGTATTTTATGCTCATCTCCTTTCCCACCCTAAACACTAACTCATGCTTCCTCCTCCCCACAGCTGGGAGATAAAGAGAGAGCATCTTCTTCTCGCGTCTGCTACGATCAAATTAAGGCCACTCCTAGTCTGCATTTATATACTAGTTTTGGCCGACAAGGCCGTGCTGAGCTCTCACAGGCACCGTCCAAATCAACCAGATAATATATATCAGAGCTTTAGTGGCGAAGGACGCATGCGAAGCAACAGTAATGGCGCCCTCCGGTGATCTCCCAAAGCCACATTGCTATCGACCACCTTGAAGCTGCAGGGAGAGATGTTTAATTTTTGTGCTACCCGTTGGTGTCAACAATTTTAAACCGTGACCTCGGGGCCAACACGACTGGGTTCGGGTCCGAATGATTGGGGATTTTCTTGAGCGACCCTTGAGAGAGATCGCTGAGGTGACCGACTGCAGTGGTCCGATCGCGACGGGACGGTCGTTTCCTCTGGAAGGGAACTCCTTGCCTGGGCACGCGGTGGGAGACGCTCCGTCTTCGTCCATGCACACAGGTCGGGTTGGGAGGCTCGACCCGACCCCTCCGACGATCAAGTTAGTTGATAGTCACAAGGGGTTTTTGTCTTTGTTTTTCCCTCCTCCTCCTCCTCCTCCTCCTGAGCGCGAGGGTTTTTATAGGGAAGGTTACCGTTTCCTGATGTGCCCGCTTGCAGGGAGCAAGATCGTACTCCTGGTAACGTCTGACACCGGTGTTGGCGTGGCGTGAACGACCGGGCTCGCGCAGGAAGTTAATGTGCCTCGGTCGGCGTTCCGATCTGTTTTTGGTCAGGTGCTGTCAGGACAACCGAGGTGCGAGGCATCATCCGGGCGCAACTGACATTAACCAGCGTCTCATTGCCATTATTGCCCTCATCATATTGTAAGGGGGGTCCGAGGCATGGCTTTAGCTTTAAGAAAATGTTCCTGTTGGTCGGTAGCCGGTCTATTACCAGGGGTGTAGGAATCGTGGAGTTTAGTAATCGAGGAGGGCTGGCCGCACAGCGGTGGTCTCAGGCAATATGCAACCGAGGAGCACGACTCAATCGGGCAGGCTGAGCAGAGGTGGTCTCGGGCAACACACACCTGAGGACCCGCAGAGGTGGTCTCGGGCAACATGCAGCCGAGGAGCATGACTCAAGCGGGCATGCCGCGCAGAGGTGGTCTCGGGCAACATGCAGCCATGGAGCAAGACTCAGGCGGGCAGGCCACGCAGAGGTGGTCTCGGACAACATGCAACCGAGGAGCACGACTCTAGCGGGCAGGGCGCTCAGAGGTGATCTCGGGCAGCGTGCAACCGAGGAGCATGACTCAGGCAGGTAGGCCGCGCAGAGGTGGTCTCAGGCAATATGCAATCGAGGAGCAAGACTCAGGCGGGCAGGCCGCGCAATGGTGGTCTCGGGCAACATACAGTCGAGGAGCACGACTTAGTCAGGCAGGCCGGGCAGAGGTGGTCTTGGGCAACATGCAGTCGAGGAGGACGACTCAAACTCGGGGAGTTTGTTCGGTGAGGAAGGCCGTGTGCTCTTGGTCCTCGAGCGCCCTCCTCTTCTATGAAGCCTACTGCTAAAAGTCACTCCACCTCCTCACGGCCATCTAGGCCTTCGCCGTGATGTACTGGTTAGCTCACTGGAGCATCTCCGGTACCGCGGTGGGGGGTCGCTCTGCGATGGACCAGGAAAATCTGGAAGGTCGCAGGCCTATCATAAACGCCTACATTAACAGAGAGGGATGAGTGTCCGACAAACCTCGGATTTGCATGGCAAAGTGATCCACAAAATGTGAGAGGGGCTCGTCCTCCCTTTGGTTGAGTCCGAGGAGCAATGCAACGGATGGCTCCGGCCGGGCGTAGGCTAGGAAGTTAAGCTCAAAGTCCCTGGCGAGCTGATCGAAGGAAGTGATCGCCCCGGGCTTCAGACTATTATACCATGCACGGGCTGGCCCCCTCAGAGTCGTGGGGAATGCCCTGCACATCAGGGCGTATGAGGTTCCATAAAACGCCATTTGGGCACGGAAGGTGGCTACATGGTTCGTTGGGTCGGTGGCGCCGTCGTACGCCTCGAGAGAGGGGAGGCGAAAGTTCGGGGGGACTGCCTGATCTTGTATCTCAGGCGCGAACGGAGACCCTTGGTGCGCGTCCTCCCTGAGCTCTCCCTTTGACTTGCGAACCTCCTTTTGCACTTTATCGAGCCGCTGACTAACAAAGCGTAATTGGGTTCGCAGGGAATCCATTGAATCCGAAGATAATGCCTCGAGTTCTGGGCGCCCGCTCGGGTTTGCCATCACCCGGTCCCCGAGTGGGGCCGATCGGACTCGAGGCGAAGTGGGGAGCTCCGGAGGTGGCGTGTGAGCCTGAATGGGTGGCTCCTGTTGCCGCAGCGGTTGGATCGCAGGCGAGTGCGTCGGACGAGAAACAAGTGAGATAATGGATTGCACCATACCCATCAGAGCTCGGACTTGATAAGCAAGGTCCTGAAAGGCCTCGGACAACACAGGCGACGGGTCGGCTAGGGCACCGTCGGGTGGCGACAAGCCCGGGTCGTTGAATATCCGCCAATAGCGCTCTGAGGTCGTGGCAGGGTGTTCATCTCGAGGTTCGCCATGCGGAGGGCGTTCCTTGGGAGCCCCGATCAGGCGAGACCCCTCAGCTGTGGGTTCGTGCGGGTCGATCTGCTGATCCCTCGACATTCGGGCCCTCCTTCTAGCGCTAAAAATGTTGGTGTCAACAACTTTAAGCCATGGCCTCGGGGCTAACACGGCTGGGTTCGAGTCCAAATGATTGGGGATCTTCCTGAGCGACCCTTGAGATTGCTGAGGTGGCCGATTGCGGTGGTCCGATCGTGACGGGATGACCGTTTCCTCTGGAAGGGAACTCCTCGCCTAGGCACGCGGTGGGAGGCGCTCCGTCTTCGTCCCTGCACACAGGTCAGGTCGGGAGGCTCGACCCGACCCCTCCGATGATCAAGTCAGTTGATAGTCACAAGGGGTTTTTGTCTTTGTTTTTCCCTCCTCCTCCTCCTCCTGAGCGCGAGGGTTTTTATAAGGAAGGTTACCGTTGCTTGATGTGCCCGCTTGCAGGGAGCAGGATCGTACTCCTGGTAACGTCTGACACCGGTGTTAGCATGGCGAGAAGGATCGGGCTCGCGCAAAATGTTAATGTGCCTCGGTCGACGTTCTGATCTGTTTTGGCCGAGCGCTGTCAAGTCAACCGAGGCGCAAGGTATCATCCGGGCGCAGCCGATGTTAACCCATGTCCCATTGCCGTTATTGCCCTCATCACTACCTTCTCAATCCTTTTGGTTTAATGATCCTCGTTCGCGGTCTTATCTCACATTTATTGTGCTCTTGGACTACAAGATGAACTGTTTAAGGAGTACTCTTGTTCATCATGGTGGCCCTAACAAAGAAAAGAAAAGGAGGAAGCGCAAAGAGAGAAGCATAGTGTGCTCCTTCAATGAGCTTTGCATACTTATAGAGTAATGCATCGTCCACTTCTTGTTTAATGCTTAATACCACTATAAATAGTTGTGAGAAATGAGAGGAGCGGAGAGCAGAATCTTCCACACCCGTTGTCTCTCTCTCTCTCTCTCTCTCTCTCTCTAGCTCTCCCATGGATGCAAACAAGTGCTGCATTGCTGCTCTTCTTATTCTGGTGATCTTTATCACTGTAACTCCTACTATTGAGGCAAGCTATTTGCTGGACGACAAGACCAGAGGGTGCAGGAGATGCTTAATTCAAGGTGACAGTCGCAGAAAAGAAACACTACTGCCAGTACAAGTCATGGCTGCGTCGCCCCCTGTCGAAGTTGAAGCGCATGCGCCCTCTTCAATGGAGAATAAAGATGTTCGTCCAACTACTCCAGGTCACAGTCCCGGTATTGGCCATGCTCTTCACGACAAGGTTGTCGGCAAGAGCGTGTGATCACATTCGATCGAATCTTTGTTCTTGTTAGACTGTGATCCCAAACAAAATGAAAAGAACTCTTTGTCGCTGCCGGCATCTGCTTCTCGTAAACGGAGAGAAGGCGATGCTTCTCTACCTTTTCTATATAAAAGAAGGTTCCACGTCCAAACAATGTGGCTGAAGAGCATGCAGATGAATGCTTCTCTCCCCCATCGTGTATACGTTTCTGCATGCATGTGTTGGGTGTCTGTAGTCTTTCCCTCGTGGTGTTGATTAGCTTTCCTTTGTGTTTCATTCAGCTTTTGCCCTTAATAATGTTCCCTTAAATGAAAAGGAGACTTCACTGTTCTGTGATTTTTGTTTGATTTGTATTTACTATTGATTTATTTCCATCTAAACTGCACACTTTCTCTTTCCTTTAACTAATTAGAAGTATATATATTTTTTCCTTATAAGAACTTCAAGAACTAGTGTCTGATATTATCCTCTGAAGCTAAGGGTAGCTCTTGTATGATATCTCTGAATGTTCTTTTGAAACAAGTCATAAATTTTAACCTAACCAATCAGAAAATATAAAAAGAAAGACAATCTACATGAACTTTGTGTTCCTCCAATTTCAAACCTTCTTTTCTAGCATAGGAACAATGGACTTGGAGTTCAAAATGACAACTGATAAGTTAAATGCAGTCTGAGATATATTTGAAGGGTATCAGACAACTTTCTACAGCTCACAAAGCCATGGTGAGGTGAGGTGATCATGGGCTTGCAGAAAGCCGGTCTCCCCACCTTCATTGTTGCCAAGCACAAGTGCTTTAGAATCACAAGACGCAGGTCAAATGCAAGAGGAGACTCCGCTGCTTTCTGATGCTCTAATGGCCTTTGCATACTACTCTATGTTATCAAGAACAGGTGGTGAGTACGGAAGCAATACACTCCAAAGGTTCCAAATCTTGATAAGATTATTAGTGTTTATCAGTACATGCTTGTTTGGGCCGTGGAATCTTTTGGAGATCTCTCGTATCTGAATGATTGACTAGCTTTTGGATCCGAATCTTCCGATACCATCCGAATCTTAGGAGATTGAAGACTCCATTAAATATGGCATTAGTTAAGGAAAGTTGGTTCCTTCTGCCTGCCAAATGACATTGATCGGCATCATATGATCCTTTTTGAATCATACAGAATCATTTAATCAGGTGTATGATTAATACCAACTGTGCATCTAAATCATAAAGAACTACTTATCACATGTAAAAGAGAAACCTAAACTCAGGACTTTAACCAATGTAAAGTTTGAATTGATATATCTAACCTTATGACTCCGGAACATAACCTATGATGTATATAAGATCCAAGTCCCTCCTCATCTCTAATAATAGATCATTTTCGATATCATTTGTCATGACCAAACCCAATATGATAGCTAATATACTAATTTTTTTAAAGTCTAAACTAAAAATATTCTTAGTCTAAATTAATAATAGTAACACATTAAATATTCATGTCAATTTATATCTTTACTCAATAAGTTAATTGGGCTTCCACTGCATCCCTTAACCTCAATGTATGGGCTATGATAGCCCGGCCCATTAGTACAAGATCGGTGTTGATTAAACCGGAACCGACATGTTGTCATAAACCGGTACAGAATTGGTTTGTCACGGTCCGGCACAAACTCGGATCTGGTCCAATCCCAAACCCGCCGCCCTGGGGCCTCCCCCTAGCAATTAACGAAGATCGCGCCAGCTGCATCATGATCTGACGGCCAGCATCAAACATCGTTTCGAAGCCGCGTCCCTATTTAAACCCTTCGCCGCCGCCACGCGACCCCCCCTCCTCGGCATCGCTCTGTGTGGCTCCGCGTGCCTCGCTCGCCGACTTCATCGTAGCGGCGGCGACGGCGAAGATGCAACCGGTGGCTGGCGTAGATCCGCGGCGCACCCCGCCGCCCCAGCCCTGGGCCGCTGTGCGGTACCCGGCGCCAGCGATGGTGATGCAGCACCCGATGATGGCGCCGCCACCGTATGGGCACCCCTTCGTGGCCTACCACCAGACCCCCACGCCTCCTCCCCCGCCGCCGCCGTTGAAATCGATCCGCCTCCATCAGGCCGTGGACGCCGCTGCGGAGGACGAGAAGCGGACGATCTGGGTAGGGGATCTCCACTACTGGATGGACGAGAACTACCTCCACGGTTGCTTCGGCCACAGTGGTGAGGTCAGGGTTTAAACTTCCCCCGCCAGATGTTGTCGTTCTTCCTAATTGATGAGAAGATTATTCTCTTTCTTAAATATGAATTGGGTCTTCCTGAATCCTTCCGTTTGCTATATATATATGCTTGGAGTATATATGGATGTTTGAGCTTATAGGTCGCCGGATGCATGAACAAAATGATAATGATTCCTTTTAGTTTATATCTGCATGAGATGTGGATAATTTTATCATTTATGTTAGAAATTAAGACTATAAAAGCTACATTTTAAACATACCATTGCGAAATTTAATCTCAACTGTTGTTATATATATTTTTTGGGAAATTTTACTTAGGGAATAATTGGTTTATAAAAGCATTCTAATCTGTAAATGACTGTCCATTCCGTTGGTGGGATAGAACTTCTTCTTATACTTCAAAATTAAGGAAATTGCTTTCAAGAAAAGTGGCCTTTGTTGACCAGCTAACATTGTGAAGACAAATCATCTGTTGCCTCCCCAATATTTATAGATTGATTATTATTATTATTATCTAATTTGCATGGCATCTTTTCCTCAGGAAATATATGTAACATTGTGGATATGCTTTACTTCGGACAATTTCTACATGCATCTGAAGCTTAGGGATATGCAATTTCTTTTACGACTGTTCTCTGGCTTTTTTTTGTACTTAAGGCACACAATAACTGCTTCCTTCTTAGATTTGTTTGCTTAAATTATAAGGATTGAACATCATCCCCACTTATGCCACTCATGTGTCTTGTCAATTAGGCAAACGGACCAAGTATCAGTAGTCAAGGCTAAAACTTGACAAAGTCACATGCATTAAGTAGGAAAGGTTAAAACGCATGTGTATTTTATTAACAGTATTACATTGTTATGATCCTTATTTGCAGCTAGTCCTATTTTGATGCTATCTGAGACACCATGGAAACCAACCTTCTTTGGCTTGCCTTGCTCCAAATCTTACCATAATTTTGCCTATATCCTTGCTTAACTTGCCTCTTGTTGTCTAGGTACTACTTCATTCAAGGTCTGAAGGATAGATCTGGATTGGAAGATCTGGTCTTGAATTGGCCATACCCACGTTATTCTTCCCAATATTTTAACCCACCTTTGCTTTTGCGGAAAATGGTTGGAATCAGCCAATATCAGTTGGATGCACCTATCCTTCTCGGGTTCCATTAAGTTTTTCCTTCTCTCTTGCAATTCTAGTCTATTGTGGTCGTGGTATTGACACTAATCTGATGATTAGTCATTAAGTATGCACAAACTAAAGAATGGTTAATTTCATTTTGAAAAGTAGATGCTTGTACTTATCATATTTTGAGTTATGATTTGTTGCATGTGTAGGAGACTAGAAGGTAACCTTATATTGTTGTATGACCACAGACTTGAAACTAACCTGATGTGTATATCTGTACATGTGTTTTGATACACAGGTTGTCTCTATAAAAGTAACCTGATATTGTTGTATGAACACACACTTGAAACTAACCTGATATGTATATCTGTACATGTGTTTTGATACACAGGTTGTCTCTATAAAGGTGATTCGCAATAAACAGACAGGACAATCAGAGGGTTATGGGTTTGTTGAGTTTCATTCACATGCGACAGCTGAAAACATACTTCAGAGCTTCGGCAGCCATTTAATGCCAAACACTAATCATCCATATCGGTTAAATTGGGCATCATTTAGCATGGGTGATAAACACTCGGATCTTGCTTCTGATCACTCCATTTTTGTAGGCGATTTAGCTTCTGATGTTACTGATACGATTTTGCAAGAAACATTTGTTACTAAATACTCATCAGTAAAAGGAGCAAAAGTGGTTGTGGATGCACATACTGGCCGTTCAAAAGGTTATGGGTTTGTAAGATTTGGGGATGAAAATGAGAAGAAACTTGCCATCACTGAGATGAATGGTGTTTATTGTTCCACGAGGCCTATGCGGGTTGGCCTTGCTACACCTAAAAGGTTTTCTGGTATGTGTTTATCTTTTGTCCCATCATTGTCATCTCTTTTCTATGTTGATCGTTTTACAAAGTTGGCCCACAGCTTAGGTCATTCGTAGCTGGTGCTAACATGATACTTTCTTGATTCAGTTAGTCCTGATCACTATAAAATTTCTCTAGTATGAAGAAAGTTCTGAATCTTCAGATCTTCTGATGTCAATCTAATTATTTATGCAGCATGGATAATGCCTTGAGATGCTAGAATGTTTCAATGTGTTCCACAGATTATCTCTGATGATGCATGCTGCAATAGGTCTTCTTTTGTGATCTACTTCTGAACGATTCTGCATAAATTGCCTTCATAGCTTAATATTCTCTATACTTGAGTCTTATTTTTTGTGGATATTCTTTGTTTGTTACATTTGATTGTAAGCAAAAATTCGTTGTGTCCAATTTGGTGAATGCAAAATCTTCTGGGCCCAATCTTCTTGTTATTCTTTTCTGCTTTTTATTGCTTTCATGTTGGAATATATTTATGCTTTTCCCTCTAGAGGATGGTTGGGTTTTGTGTCCACCCTATGGCTGTGGTCGACCAGTTAAAGGAACGAGCAATTATGTTGGACATTAAAAATAAATCCAACAAAAACTTAGTGTCTGGTGCAGTTCTATTCAGGAAATTTATCTCAAGATGCAATGATCTATTGTGCTATCATCATGGAAAGTTAAAGTGGAAGTTACTATGCACATTTAAATAGTTCATGGAACTATAATACAAACCATGTTGGAGCTTCAGCCAGGAAGGGCTTCAGTTTGATTATTGATTTTTTTTCACTTTCTTTTTGGGGTATCTTAAATTTGAGATCCAACCATTGGTGATAAGACTTTTAGTGGATAAAAACAACCTGCTTCTGTCGTTGTGATTGGACCAGGGTTTAAGATGATTAATCCAGGACGAGAAGAAAAGGAGAAAGAAGAGAAGGATAGCAAGAAGTGGAGAGGAGTCCTAGTTGAACCCACCGGTTAATGGTGGTGAAGAAGAGGAGAAATCACGTGGGAACATGCATGTTATTTTCTGCCATGAAGAATACTTTATAAAATAGTTTTGATTCAGGTTATAGGATCAAATCAGGAATGGGCGACATTGTTATTGCATGGTATGAACAGGAATTACCATAAGACTAATGAGTAGGAATAGGTTCCTCTTATGTAGGATCGTTGTTGTTTACACTCAGAAAGTGTTCCGTATACTCTATTTTAGTGTATCAAATGGGGACAGGGAGTTATGTCCGGTCTTTGTTTCAGAATGGAGTATTCCATGGTTTCAGAAAGGAAGCATTTTAGGCAGACATGCCCTGTCCTTGTTGAAAGGCTTGGTCTTGTGGGGGCATTTCTACTCCAATTTGGACTCTAGCAAATTCAAAGAGGACTCAGCATGCATTTTTTATGATAGTACATTAGAATAGTTATGAAACATGATATAATTCTAAATAAGAAAAAACTCTATAATATTCAAACATAGATGTAAAGATTATGGTTGACCTTAATCTTGAGTTTCACTTAATTCTGCTGGCTTAGTCGCACTGGTAGATGGCTCTCAATCTTGAATATAACTTGAGACAAATGCTTCATCTTATCCGTACACAGTGGCAGTATTTATCCACTCTCAGTTTTGTGTTTTGTTAGTTATGTACACCAGGGTTCAATTTGCAAAGGTCCACTGTAGTTGTCTATATTTTTTATATTTCTTCATTTTAGATCCTAGTTTTTTTACCCTAAACAATTGCCCTTGCAAGTCTAAACCATGCATTTATTAGGTGGTTTTGGGCCAAATGGTGCATCTGCAGCAGGCTCCCAAACAGACATGGATTCAGCTAATACAACAGTAAGGACATTTTGTCTGTACGTGTTTATAGAGGTATCCTGTATTTATACTGCCCTTTAATAATATGTTTTCTGCTGAAGGTATTTGTTGGAGGGCTTGATCCAGATGTCAATGAAGATGATCTTAAGGAAGCTTTTTCTCGCTATGGTGAGGTTGCCTCCGTTAAAATTCCTGTTGGAAAGCAATGTGGTTTTGTTCTTTTTGTTCACAGGTACATTTTGTTAGTGTTTTTCTGAACATTATACTTGAAGTGAAACATAGCATTTATCTTATTCTGAAGTTTATAGTAGATAGATTATAGTGCTGTATATATGTTTTTTTCTAACCATGCAGAAATAATGCTGAAGAAGCAATGCAACAGTTAAATGGTACAATTATTGGCAAGAAAACAGTTCGCCTGTCTTGGGGTCGCAACCCTGCAAAAAAGCAGGTACTGACTCCTAGATGTACAATTTCAAGCATTTGGTTTTTTTTTTATCCTGCAAGGGACATTAGTCTTCCGATGATTGAGGTTTAATCTGTAAATGAATCTTTTAGGAAGTCTTCTGAGGTTAAGATATGGCTCTGCCTTTGTAAATGAAAAAAAGATATGGCTCTGCCTGGCTGCTGAAATTATCATAGACAAGCTTAATTTCCTATGCTGCCAAAACCCTTCCAATTTGGATCATGGTTAATAGAATTTCAGTCATATTTTTTATCAGCCATAAAATTCTCTAGATTGAGACTAAATTTAGATTATCAAAACCATGGAGTTTGCACAAACAGAACTGAACCTTCCAGGTTGTTGTGGGCTCTATAGGGCTCTGTCTATAGAGCTTGGGGATGGTTAAAATGAGCAGCAATTGTCATATAACTACTAGGACCCAAATTGGCAATAAGGATGTCAGTAGTGTTCATTTTAACTGGTCTTAAGCTGACTAGTGTTTTCAAATCATCGATAGAGGTAGAGAGATCAAAAAAATGGGATGCTTTCACCTATGCATATTCCATTTTTATACAATCTTGTACTAAGCAAGTTGTCCTGGTGTGAGGTGTATATATTACAGTGCCTACCTACATTTGGCTTCACAGAAGTCTTGAAGAAAAAATTTAACCCACAAAAGTGTTGGAGCTTGAGTTTGCATGAGAATTCTCTCATTATTATTATTATTATTATCAAAGTAGAGATTCTCAGCCTTTAATCTTTTGATCAGTGGATTAGGTTTAATGGGTATCTGGCTAACCAGTCAGGATGCTTCTTGTTATTTGATAATCAACATTTAGTGATTGCAGTTTTCTTGTTCTCCATTTCCACCTCTCAGCTAAAACTTTATCCCCCCATCTTCCTACTAGGGATATGCTTGTTACCTCTGATGTCTTACTGGCCTTGTTGTCGTCCACTCTGTGTTGGATGGCATTTATCCCGGTTTAGTTCAGTCCAGCAACATTAGAAAGAAACGGATGTTGCTCCTCATCTCCTTTGTTCCTTCCACTCTGCCACTCTTAATTCCTCTAGCGTGGCAGAGCAGTTTGATGCTGGTGGATGTCCCTGCAATTTTCCAAATAAAACCTTTATTTAGCAATTGGATGGCTAAAAGCCCCTTCTGTTGAGGAGCAAATGGAGGATGTTAGCTGAGGTTGGCTTATGTCTGATTGGTTATTTGGTGTAGCAAAAACCTGTAGGATTTTATCCTTCATCTAAATGTGAACTAAATCACAGGTCAAATCATTTACTCTTGCCGATCTTTTTCTGTTTTTGACAGTCAAGAGCTGAACGTGGCAAGCGGTGGAATGGTGCTTACTATGGAGGGCAGGTGTATGATGGATACAGTTTATCTCCTCACTACCCAGGTATGTACGTATTACCACCGTATGGCGCTTACGCTTTCTACGATAGCCAACAACAAGTGAACTGAGATACAAATTACTGCCGACTCAAAAGGGATAAACTCCCAGCATTATAGTAGTGGTCAATGTAGGTCGTGAACTAGTCGAAAACCCAGATGTGTGATGTGTGTAAACTTAAAGAACTTCAGTTTGAACTCAAGGTTTTAAGTCTTAAGATTTTCTGACTAAATTTTGACATATACTTGTGTGAAAAATGCATGTCAATCAAATTTAGTATGTGCTGTGATTGTTTAAGGATTATAATCTTTTGAAACAATGAACGTTGAGCAAATAATATTGAGTTCATGAAATCCATAAATTGCTGCATGGTGGTTTCTTGTGCTCTTACGGCTGATACAAGGAACTTGGTGTGGAGAGAACCTTCTCTTGCAGAAGAGTTTCATTGACCTCATTCGCATGAATGATGATTTGAAGTTACATTGTCTTATTCATTTAATCGAAGATATTATTGTGGGAATATGTACATTTACCGAAACCTAAAGTTGGCTATTGTGTGTGTGTGATAAGCAGTCCACTATAACATGGACTGCATATTGCTGATATAGGAAGTATGTTTTAGACAGTAGACATGAGTGATACTAATAAATAAGAATATATGTGCATAACACATTCTCAGAAAATATTAGTGTTAAATGGTATTTGAGGGCATAGTGGTCATTCCATATGAGAACTCTCTCGTCCGGCCCTCAAATAGTCCTCCCGCCCGTCTTTCACTCGGCCAGCCATCCCTCTTCTCCTCCAACCTCCTTCTCGCCACCGTTCGTGACGGAGAGCCTAATACGCTTCTCGCCCCGCCATCAACGACCGCCGATCGCCGTCGCCCGGTGCTGCTCACCTCCTGTTTGCTATCAGGTACACTCATCTCCCCCTCCCCTTCTCTCTTTCTCCTCCGTAACCTTTTCCCTTCCTCTTCCTCCTATTCTCTTTATGATCATCATGTCTTCCTTCTTTCTGTTGGAGTTTGGGTTGTTCGACATGATCTTGTTTCGAATCTAGCACTTCTTGAACGCCGATGCGACATTTGATCGGCGGAGTGGGGGGGTTTCTCCCGGTTCTTGGATGATTCGTTCTTGCTACTGCTTTCCTTTCGGATTGCGGTTGGCGCATCGATTTCCGACGCTCGGAAGTTCCTGCGCGGATTATGCGGTCCGGGATGCCCCGCACCGGCAATTCATCTTTCCGCAACCCTTTCGATGATGTCCTTCATGCGGATGAACACGGATGCATTGCATCAGTCGTCGATTGAGTTCGATCGGGAGGGGGGTTTCTCCCGATTCTTGGATGATTCGTTCTTGCTTCTGCTTTCCTTTCGGATTGCGGTTGGCGCATCGATTTCCGACGTTCGGCAGTTCCTGCGCGGATGATGCGGTCCGGGATGCCCCGCACCGGCAATTCATCTTTCCACAGCCCTTTCGATGATGTCCTTCATGTGGACGAACATGGATGCATTGCATCGGTCATCGATTGAGTTCGATCGGGAGGGGGGTTTCTCCCGATTCTTGGATGATTCGTTCTTGCTACTGCTTTCCTTTCGGATTGTGCGTGGCGCATCGATTTCCGATGCTCGGCTGTTCTTGCGCGGCTGATGCGGTCCGGGATGCCCGGCACCGGCAGGCCATCTTTCTGCAACCCTTTTGATGATGTCCTTCATGTCGATGAATGAACATGGATGCATTGCATCAGTCATCGATCGAGTTCGATCGCTAATTAGCCGACCACGAGTGGTTCAGAGAGGAGAGTAATAAAGTAGGGTTGAGATGGCAAGATGTCAGGCCTCACAAGCAATGGCAGTGTCGGCTCACAAGGCTGAGGCAATCTTTGAGACGAGAAGGTGATTGAAGCCATCTGTTTATGAATGGCTACGATTGTTTCTTGGAGTTCCCTACAAGAAAGAATGGCTATCATTGTTCTTCCCTTTGACCTCGAAGTTGCATGGTAAGACAAATTACAGTGATACAAGTAGTTCAGTCTCTATACATTTTGAGGCTCTGTACAGTGATATATGCGAAAATTAAAGCTGTCATTTGGAGAGTTTTTAAGGGCTTTATTCCATAGGGAATTGATAAAATTGAGTTTTAGAAAACCTGATTAGATAAGATAGGGGAGCCTCTATAAAACTAAATAAATGTGAATATTGTAAGATAAGATGATTTTATCATAGATTAAGGTATCATCCTATACCTAAATCACCCAGATGTAGAGTACCTAAGTCTTAAGAGTATTCAAGTTTAGAGATGGAGTTCAAGATTTCATAAGTATCTTGAAAGTTCGATATAGTATTTTTCATTTTCATTTAGGTTTCTTCTTCCTTTATGGTTTTAGATCTTCTACTAGTAGTATTTGTCACTGCTATTTGAGAGAGGATTATACTTGTAATCTTTCATTTCTTGACAATTAGTAGTTCAGTACTTTATATTTAATAGAGTCATGACATATACAACCATATTGAAATTCTTATTTGACCTCATGGGTGACTAGAGTTATATTTCCGTGAACATCATGATTTACTTTATTTATCGAACATTACTAGTGATATATATTTTCTAAAAGAATTTGAGATTACACCTACAAATAAACAAGAAGGGAATGAAATAAAGTAGGGCAAAATTAAGATAAACTCAATGCTCCCGCATCGTTGGAAGAGAGAATAACTTCACTCAAATCTAATAGGTAATATTTAAATTGATCGAAAATATATTTTTCTAATGTATGATCTTGATAAGCTTTTTATAACAACGTTTTTTTGTTTTTTTGATTAATCTAAAAAACTTAAGATGTTAGATAAGACATGCTAATCGATTTATATTCTTAGATAATACACATGGGAAAAGAAAGGGAGGAATAGGTAGGCAGGTAGGTAGCTAGTCTGGCTTTACTGTTGGCTGTGTATAGATAGATAGATGGAGGAATAGCTGGTGATGGTATTATCATGGCCATGTTAACCAATAACCTGTCGCTGAGATTCGATGAAGTTGTCATTGAACTTCACCGTGTCACTGCCACAGAAACATAGCAATTATGAGGCCTGCTTGTCCTAATCGTGTACAGTAGAACAAGAATAAAACCATGTGCAGTGGGCAGAGCAGGGTGGCCTACGGTGGGGATTCTTTACACAATGCCAAGTCCTCCTCTGTGCCCCTTTTTTTTTGTATCATTGAAACTTCTTGAACGGTTGAATTTTATTATTATTATTATTATTATTATTATTATTATTATTATTATTATTATTATTATTATTATTATTATTATTATTATTATTATTATTTCTCATAAGTTGATCGTGGCCCTCTATAGCTATTTGTGAATCCACAAATAGCCCTAAGTGAGCCATGTACTCTCTACAAGTCACAGAAACAAGAGAGCCGTGGTCTGTATAGTTGACACGGTAATATGAAGTCGATTCTTTAAGGTGTAAGACTATATGTGGCTTCTATTGATATATTTGCATATCACTTAGATCAAAAAGGTAGAAAATAGCATTTGGATCTATAGATACTAATCTTCTGCAACCTTGTGACAATAGAGTATAAAAGTTGCACACTTTCGTGTCTCTCCTACTCTCCAAACAATAGGATACTAAATAGGATCTCATTAGAGATTGATTACAGATTAACTGAAATATTAAGACTCCTCTGCAGACCCCACGATCAGCGCAGCCTGATGAGATCACCACAGTAACATTAACCTAAGATGAATTATTCAATCCGAAGTGCACTCATATGGTCTTGTTGTGACCCAAGTGATCGTTAACTCTCCACAAAACAAGACATTGACGTCAATTTTTTTGTGAGACTAACTATGGTTTCTCCGATGAATTTACCTCACTAGTAGAGTAATGACCAACGGTAATAGTTGGATTTCTAGACACTAATCTTCTCCAGCCGTATGATGATAGAGGATAAAATTGCTTTACGCACGAAAATCATCTCAAACAATATTAAAGTCCAATCCAACATAGATATTATTACTAAAAAAGCAGGAGAAAACATATTTTTGTTGGACTTTGTTTATTATTTGAGAGTCACATTATTTTATTGAATGTTCAAATGGGCTCGACAGTCCTGGAAGTATGATACCAAGGTCATCGAATAAGATATTATTTTTTATAATATTTTTACTATTTATAATATTCTTTTTTTAAAAAATTAATATTTATTTATTTTTTATAAAATAGACATAAATATTCTCCCTCTTCTTCTTCCTCTCCTCCTTAAAAAAAGGTTGAGAGGGTAATGAGTGAAATCGAAACATGAGTTGAGAGTATAATTTAGGGAACGACAATTGATGACAAGCGTGGGCCAAAGAGGGATCGACATTTCGACAAGAAAGGGCAACTATCAACTTGGGGTGGGGGTGGTGGTGGAGCGACAAATGACATAGACAACAAAGTGCATAGGTGATGATCACATAGATATAAGAAATGAAAGAAACAAGTATAAAATCAAGAACGGTAAATAGTAAAATTATTTTATTATTATTTTTTAATATGAATAGAGAATTGTCAATTATTTTAATTTTTTTAAAAATACTCTAAATAATAAGCTACATGTGGAAGTAGCAATCCTACCCCATCGTAAGTCACAGAAATTACGCCCCTGGTGCACAGTGAGAAGGGGTAACTTACCAATCCTACCCCATGTGGAAGTAGCAACACCAGCTTGGCTGTCAACAACCGGTGACAACGCCTGCAGTCCCAAACGAACTGAGCCACCACCACAGTCGGGGGGGGTGGAAGGCTCGGTTCACGGTCACCTATGCATGTTCCAAAAGTAGGAGAGGCCCAACCTATGTCACAGGTGTGAGTTTTGCAGACGCGAAATGAGGCCGTAGCAGCAGCAGCTGACCAACCGTCACTTTCTCTGGCGTGTGTGTTTAGATTGGATCGGACCCAAACTTCAGAACTTACGGAACTTAGCTGTCACTCCAGCCGTCCTGCTCCTTACACGTGCGCCTCTCTGACTGGTCCCCGGGTACCAAACGTCCGTGCATGATGGGAACCTACAGCCTCCATAATTCACGTGTTAGGAAGCTTTAAAAAAGAAAATTAGCTGTACCCGTAAACAGTTAACATTTTATTTGTTATTCTTCGATTACAACACATTCATCCACACACCCCCACCTCTAGACCAATTAGAGTGTGATGTCCTAAATCAAACAAGAAACCGCAAGCACTGAGCCAAGTGTTGACGCTAAACGCAACGTACTCCATTGGATGTTGCAGGAACATTTCTTCGGATGACAACACAGTCCTCATAAACGTAAGAAGTATCCTCTCACTTTTAATATGAAATTAAAGTGTGATATTACAAATCTTCTGCAATATAATCTTAGAATCAAATCATACCTGGATGCATGCGAAACTCAACTCAAAACAATGATAACTCTACACTTTTTACATACCTTCTGATCAAAACATAAGACTCATCTACGGATAATATTTCTCTTACTCAAAATCTTCTCTTACTCAAAACCTAAAAAGGTATTTTAACATTAGCCACTACCTTTTCTTGTATATTTTTGTCGATTGTTTAATGTAATGGAAAGAAATTAGTTGAAAAAGAAAATCTGATTGCAAGTTTTCCTTCTTACCTTCGTTATCATTGTCTGAATTCTGTCGCATGCCGATTAGTGTCGGCAAAGGCAGAGCCAGATCGGTGGGGGATATCAGCGAATGCTTCCCGTCCGATCACAAACGACACCAAGGGGACGCCGGCTGAAGCAATATCGACCGTTCTTGCAGTGGACGACGACAAGGACGGCCTTGATCAACCATGGAGCCTCCAGCTTCCTTCGACAGAACCAGATTTTTTGTATGGTTAATATGTAGCTATCAACCAGAATTAATTGGTCAGACGCAGACTTCAGATGGCACGGGATGATGTTAAAACAATGATAATAATTGTAATATTATTTCCGCAATTACTCTAATGATATCGTGGCTAACTTAAATGTGTAGATCAACTATGATTTGCAAGTAAAAGCCATGAAGATAATTAAGAATATGAAGAAATAATGAGATTTTATATGGTCACCTCGTCAAATGTCAAACCATGAGATGGACACGGTTTGCAGTGGATGAAGGACAAACGAGGAGATAGATCTTGAGACACTCCACTTTCTCTGGACCAGTCCCCGAGTTGGAAACCTTTATTTTCCGGATTAAATACGATGCTCCCTTACAAACTTTGCTGAGTAAAGTGTCAGCATTGGAGTGTAAGATAATCAAATTAGGCTGCTGGGTCCATGTTCTTTTTCCACACTTTAGGTGATCTATCACCAGATAAAGCCAGCAACCCAATAATCGACAGGCAAAGCACGACCAGGAACCGAGTGAAATTAGGAAAGAGACGAAAAAGGAGGAGAATCCTAGGAGCTCACCTCATCTCTCTCTCTCTCTCTCTCTCTCTCTCGCTCTCGCTCTCGCTCTCTCTAGAGCATGTGAACGAGAGTTAATTCCCATGGATATAAGAGATCGAAGAAAGTTGCCGACGCTAAGAGAGAAGCAAATCATGGGGAGATCAGAGATAGAGGAGAGGTGCAGGAGGCACCCAGAGCATAGGCAGTCCAAAGGGGTGTGCCCCTTCTGCCTCAGGGATCGGCTGTCTCAACTCGCAGCCTCGTCCTCTGCCTCCACTCTGGCTTCTTCTGCTACCTCCTCTTCTCCAGACCCCAACCTCTCTTCTGCGGCTTCCTCCCCTCCCAATCAATTCCCCACCGCAAGGCTCCTCAAGCACAGGCCGCTGAAGAAGAGCCGGTCGCTGGCCTTCATGATCGGAAGACCAGGAGATGAGAACAACGGGAAGAAGAGAGAGGTTGGAAAGGAGAAGGAGAAGAAGAGGAGAAAGGAAGGGAGCTTCTGGTCGAAGCTGCTGATCGGATCTGACAGGAGGAAAGAGGTGGATGATAAGATATTACATTCTAGGACCATGAAAGATAAAGACTGCTACTAAGTGGGCGAGGTTCTGATCTATGTTTCCTTCCCGTTCATTTTCCAACTGTGCGATTCAATGAGAAGATAAAGGGAAAAAAAAAAGAATGGTGTCGGAATAAGGTCCTGGTTCAAAGATTCTATGTTTTCTGTTTCCTTGTTAGTATTACGGCCCCCCCTTTTTTTTATTGCATAGACAGTTCGTTCCCTAAAAGAGAGTTTGTGTTTAATGTGTTTGAGAAAGGTATATGAGAGATCGGTTGAGATCTTGTAAATAACCTGCTTTTGATCTAGACACTATAATCGAAGTTTCAATTGAGATCAGAGATGTTTTTTATTATGCTTGTTATGGATTTTTTCTTTGTGGACAAGATACATGTATATGTTCTTCCTGTCAAAAAGGAAGGTAAAGTTGAACCGAACAGGTAATCCTCATCGCCTTCCAGGCAGGTCAACGTAATTTAAGAAACCGGATTGAGAAGTCATAACATGGGAAAAAAAGATAAAGTAGGTACTGGAACGCATAGTTTAACCCACTACTCTTCTTGCAAACCCAAATTGGCAATTGTATTTGATGATGTTAAAATAGGGAGAAGATAGAGAGGTTACCCAACTTGAAGGCCTGAGATATATGCAGGACGGAGAGCAGAGAATGGAACAAAACTATAGCTTCGTCCACGTGTTTATCGCATCCAGTCGATTGCTGAAGTTCAATAAATTTATCGATCTACAGTACACCATCAGATACTGCAAAATAGCACACCAAAAATGTCAGGACGGGGGCTATCTGTATTGTTTGATCGTGGATATACAACAAATTTAAGAACATAAAACTTAGTTCTTCACAGCAACAGAAACAGATGAATAGATTCGCATGTCGTACCTTGGTGAAATTAGGCTGGACTATAAAAGTGAAATGGACATAGGCCAATTCATCAATCTTTATTTAACAGTACAGCGTGTCGATACTCACCCTGTCAGGCTCTGACAATTCCTTTAGGTATTTTGAGGTAACTGTGATATTGCCGCTGGCACTTGGGAAAACTTTCTTCTCATTGACG
This sequence comes from Musa acuminata AAA Group, assembly GCF_036884655.1. Lineage (NCBI taxonomy): Eukaryota > Viridiplantae > Streptophyta > Magnoliopsida > Zingiberales > Musaceae > Musa > Musa acuminata. The sequence continues at coordinate 1,153,372 of NC_088329.1, read as the reverse complement.
ATGATCGAGCAAGGAGACCAGGTCTGTTGATATGATGTTATCAGTAAACGTTTTGGTGATCACTGCCTGCTCCATTTCTGGTATTGTCGAAACCAACGTCACCAGGTTGACACTACTAATCATAACTGAGGAGCACAACATATGTATGTAGTAGTATTTAAGAAACATGAGGATAACAAGAAGAATAATCAACCAATGGAAAAAGCACATGCACAGCCACCACCAATAAATCAAGCCCCTTTGCCATAAGTGCCTCATTAGATCAAACACAAGACAGGATGTACAGCATATATAAAATCATACCATACGAGCCACTACAATGCGCAGAGTGAAAGTAGCTAACTTCCAAGTAAAAGAATCAACTCAGATGTCATTGAGCAATGAATTATTATATAATCCTGATCTCATGATAGGATCACTCGGAAATCATTGGCATATCTCTTTGGCTTTACCATCCCAACCGCAATGGGTTGACATGTTATTACCACAATCGAATTATTGTGGATTGAGCATAAAGATTCCAAGACACGACAATCACGAACAATCAACATAGAACACAATGAACCGCACACGAGAGGATGAAGATAAATGCGAACACAGGAATCATCAAAAGAACAAGATGAGAATATGCATGGAGGAATATAGTATGGTTCAATTGGTTCAACGACCTTGCAATACTACCTTATAACGTGAGACACATCGAAGTAGCCAATCGAGTTACCTCCTATCACATGAATATCTCAGAACAAGATAAATGTATGCTAGGTGGAAACAAGGGTAGTAGATGGCCTCGCTAAATATCTTGAGAGACATCGCTGTGGCCAGTAGTTATTCTTTTAACACACGAAAACTGAAACAACGTTCATACCGAACTAAACGAGAAAGCCATAAGCCGTCACTGCAGAACAGGCAAATTTCAGACACCCCCAAAACCTAGAAGAGAGCTTCTGGAATCCACAAGAAAAAAATATCTGCAACTAAAAAATGGGCCCGTTCACAGGAAAAAACCACATAAATGTGTACCGTGTTTAACAGTACAAATCACTTGACAGGTCATTGCAACGTAAAAAATGGTCTCCAGCTAACAAATCAGTTATAGAGCATCATTCACAAATTCAAATTCATAATGGTAGTAGAATTATTGATGCAAAAGAAACCACAAAAAAGAGATTCGATGGGAGAGATGGAGCACTCAAAGATGATAGGGAACCACATAGAAAAGACAATCTGAATCTAAGAGACACTGAAGAGATTGAAGAAAGAAATCTACCTACTGTTTGTTTCACGTTTGGTTGGTTATTTAATCTCATTTCCTCCATCCTCCCATTGAAAACACATCCACCACAATGAATTGGATTCTTCCAGTGCTGGCACGATGAAACATAACTTAGCATTCCTCTCTTAGGGTATCCAGCCCTGCAATTGCTCCGTAAAATGCCTAACGGGATCGGACAGAAAATGAGTAAGATAGCCATCATGAGTTCATACAACTAACAACTTCTAGATCTCAAACACAAACACAAACAAGAGATTAGTCACAGGATCAGCATATGCTAGATTGAAAAATATAAAACTTCAAGTCTTAGAAATAAGAAGTCAATCAGAGCTTAACGGTATCATATAAATACACATCTATATTCAACTAAACTACTTTGTTGACATCACAAAGCATCAAATATCAACATTACATATATATCAAACAGAATTGTTAGTTGATTACATTGCATCTTTGCCTCCCTTTAATTAACAACTTCTAGATCTCAAACGCAAACACAAACAAGAGATTAGTCACACGATAAGCATATACTAGATTGAAAAAGACTAGCATAGTGATCTACGCAGTGGTAACTAGCAAAATCAAGAAACAGAACATTGATGATCCAACATACGACAATAAAAACACTTGGCACCTTAAAGATGTGCTTCTCCTGAATGATCAACGGATCTGACAGCAGAGTGATGTAACACCTTAAAGTTGTGCCACAGCCTCAACGTGATTGGATGCTTAGGCGGTCATCTTGAGCATCATCTTATTGCAAGGTTCACAAGCGACTGCCAGATCGACATCCCAATGTCCCCAAGATTCAGCATGGCCTTATCTCGCCCTGAAATCCTCCATCAAATATCAAGAAATCAGAAAAATCTAGTTAACATCCCAATGTCCCCAAGAATAAGCATGGTCTTATCTAGCCCGAGGTCCTACATCAAATATCAAGAAATCATAAAAATCTAGGTAACAAAGTAAGATCAAGCAATTCTATCCTGCGATCTGATGACAAAATAAGGCGATCGCGATCATGATTGGATCAGCCACGAACACGACGCCTCGGATGGGCTAGGAGATCGAACGAGTAAGTACCTGGACGGATCTGTAGGCGGCGTAGCTATTGCCGAAGCCGATCTTGAACACGGCCGGGTAGGCGTCGGTCGTGGCACTTCATGACATTGTAAACCTCGAACCAGCGCCGAGGCAGAGGATGCCAAGCTCGGTCTGGATCTTGGCTCAGTAGCCATGGATCCGGCGACGCCGACCCATTACCGAACTCTGATCCTTCTGCTTCATGAAGGAGACGATTCGAGGGGCGGATGGTGCCGACGACGTTCTCGTAGGCGACCGATAGGAGGTCGCGCTCCTCCATGGTTCCCCGTCACCTTCTCCATCGACTCCAACGTCTCCTCGGACACGCTCTCCTCCGTCGTCCCCACCATCACCGTAATCTGCTCGGTCGCCTCCTCCTCCGCCGACCAACGAACTCAAGAAGAGACCAGATTTGAAATAAGAGGCAGGAGGACAAGAAAAGGAGCGGGAAAAGCGGCTTTTAAAGAAGAAGAAAAAGTTTCGTTGGGGATTATCTCCAAATGTAATTCCAAAAGAAACCCTCCAATAGCCATGTTCGCGGTGCATCCCATTGATGTATCCAATATGAGCGGTCCGATCATAACAGGTCGAGAGAATAATCGGAGAGGATCCGAAAGCTCAAGCACCTCTCTTTGAGATTTATTATTTGTTTATCCTATTAAATAATATATAATTTAAATATAATAGGATCAATTATATAGATTTCTTACCGAGATATGTAAAAAGTTATGTATTTAGATGATATAGAAAAAAATTAAAATGATGAATGAGAGAAAAAAGAAAAGTAAATCTTTGTAAGCAGAGGAGGTTTTGTAGGGTTATACGCATAAGTTAATTATAAAAAATTATAAGATTAAAAGGATAAATAAAACAAATCAGATGGATGTGTATGCATGCTTTTCCATTCAATGTATCGGAATCCAATTGTTGAGGTGATTGGTAACGCTACAGTATTCGAAATGTAATAATGAGAAGCTATAATTGCTTGGGATAACAACTAGACGTGCTATGGCTTTTTATCTTGTCGGGGTTTGGGGTCGCAGCGAGATATGGCAAAACCACATCTTGTCGCTGTTCTCCGGTGCATTGGACCCAAATGGCTTATATATATATATATATATATATATATATATATATATATATATATATATATATATATATATATATATATATATATATATATATCAGAGAATTTTTTTTTTACGAGACTTATATTATATATATATATAAATACATGAGTATAATAATACAACCGTAACTCATGTGGGACCCATCGTTTTCCCATCACGAAGCAGGTACGCAAACAGGGTCGGATGGGACCGTCGGATAAGTCTTTACGCGGACACAGACAAAGTATTTTTTACGTTTTATGTTTTATGTTTTATGTTTTATGTTTTTGTTTTTGATTTGCGAAGTGGGGGAGCAATTGGAGTCGGGCAAGCTGTAGTGCGGAGACAAGTCCACCGTAACACGGCGCTCAGCATGCAGCAGCAGCGACGAATATTTTAACAGTCGCCGCAGCTCCACTTCCCATGCGCAGTGCCACCGAAGTGTTCCTCTCTCGAACCCCACTCTTCCCGGTCGCCGCTCATCTCGTCCCCTTCTTCCTCCGTATCCCTCCGCTCTGGTAGAAGAGCAGGCGAAGGCAACGAGTAGCTTTGTTGTCTGTCAGAAGGATGGAGCGGTATGAGGTGCTGAGAGACCTTGGTTCTGGTAACTTCGGAGTGGCCAAGCTGGTTAGAGACGTGCTCACCAATGAGCTCTTTGCTGTGAAGTTCCTTGAGAGGGGGCACAAGGTTTCTCTGATTGTGTAGTTCTTGGATTCTTCTTCAAAATTGCATTTAGGCGACTTCTTAGTTCTATTTGGTGCATAATTTTTAGGCAATTCATCTCCAGTTTCTTCCTGATTCTTATTGTTCGGCTGTTTTCATTGTGAATAGAAATGGAATGATCGTGCCTCATCTACTGGCTCGAGCTTTTAGATGGATTGACAGCGTATTGATCAGAAGTGTTAAAGAATATAAATGAACAGATCCCATCTCATCTACCGGCTTAAGCTTTTTTTCGATGGATTGACTGCAATCAATAGAATTAACATATTGTAGGACATGTTCTATGCAATATAAAATACAATTTCAGCTATAATTTTTTGTGGTTTGATTAGTTCATTTTTTTCTTTTATGAGAGACATCTGAAAAATCCAATTTGAAAACCCAGGTTGGTGATAGTCTTATGTCATCTATGTTGAATTTGGGCAGTTTGTTCTTACTTGGATTGCCTACATATTAGCTGATTTTGTTCTAGATTTAGATTCTCACTGGTTTCTAATTTCTCATCAGTTCCTTTTGATGCTGAGCTTTTCCTCTTTCATATATGTGCCTTCCGCATGCTTGTTTAATGACAGATTGATGAGCATGTTCAGAGGGAGATCATGAATCACAGATCACTGAAGCATCCAAATATAATTCGATTCAAAGAGGTACCCATTGTCGTGTTCTTATTAGTCTTTTATCTTTTGACATGCTAAGATTTCTTATCAACCAAAAACTTAACAATGGCTATGTCTTTGCTTATATGGCCAAAATTAACCAGAATTGACTCTCAGGTCTTGTTAACGCCAACACATCTAGCCATTGTTATGGAATATGCAGCTGGTGGTGAACTTTTCGAGAAGATATGCAATGCAGGGAAATTCACCGAAGATGAGGTAGAAATTGCTGAATCGGCCATTTTGTTGATCGAATTGTTCGTACGTAAATGTTAGTGTCTAATCGGTTAATTTGGTGGTCTCATGAAATTTGCCAGGCTAGATTTTTCTTTCAACAACTGATCTCTGGAGTCAGCTATTGCCATTCCATGGTGCAGATTGGTGTTTGTCCTACAGTGATTTTTTACTTCAAACAACTTGTACATCACGATAATGTCCTTGTTCTTCGCACTGCAGCAAATATGTCACCGTGATCTTAAACTAGAGAACACTCTCCTGGATGATAGCAGCGCACCTCGTCTTAAAATTTGTGATTTTGGTTACTCCAAGGTACCTACCTACTTTTCACATGCCAATTTTTTTCAATGAAAAGCATAACTAGGTTCTTTCGGATCCTGTAGTCCTCTCTCTTGCATTCTCAACCAAAATCAACAGTTGGAACACCAGCTTACATTGCCCCAGAGATTCTATCCAAACGGGAATACGATGGAAAAGTAAGTTCATTTTTTTTTCCTTTTACATTGTTTTGAGATTCATTGCTGCTAATGATGAAGTCGTTGGCGAAACCCCAGATTGCAGATGTTTGGTCATGTGGAGTGACTTTGTATGTGATGCTGGTTGGAGCTTATCCCTTTGGGGATCCAAGTGATCCAAAGAACTTCAGGAAGACAATTGTGGTGAGTACTCATTGACAGATGTTTAAAAAGCTGCTGATCTTGTCTAGTTGCATCGGTATTTAGGTATGACCCAGATATTGGACCAGATTTTTTTTTCTTTGGACTAATTGGCCATAATTATCAATGGATTTGTTTTACCTGGTTATAAGGTTTTGATCTCTATGTGTTCTTATGGTTCATTCTTGCCATTTAAGTCGTTTCAGTTATCTGTGTAAGTGTTTGCTCAAGCCAAATCTTTTGTTGGTCAGAGGATTCTCACTGTCCAGTACACGATACCGGACCATGTGCAAGTTTCCATGGAATGCAGGCATCTTTTATCCCGGATATTCGTACCAAATCCTGAAGAGGTAACACTCAAACTGCTGTGTTGGCCTATTATTTTTGTTACAGAAATCAATGGATTAGTGAAGATTGACAAAATAATATGATTATAGATGTTGACTCATGATTAACTACTACGTTGACAACAAGAAACCATAAATGTCCCAACTCTTTGGGGACAGCTATATTGTTCTTTTTTCACCTTTGAGTTTGGTAAAAAGCAATATTCTTAATTAAATTTTAAGCATGACAAAGCCATCATAAGCTATGCCATCAAATTAGTGGACCAGATTTTTTGTTTGGAGTGCGTGCAATGCGTGAAATAATGGTGGTGGATGAAAGCCCACTTATTTGCACAGGTGAAATGTAAATCAGAGATACAAATTTACTCACTATAATACAATGTAAAGAATAATAATAATAATAATTGCTATTGAAAAATGAAAAGAAAATTTCAATTAGAGAAATAAGAGATAAAAGAAGCGAGAAGAAAACATAGTAGTTTTTTTTCCCCCTTTTTGTAACTGAGCTAAAGAAGCACATTAGGTGTAATATATATCGGGAAACTGAGACAGCCACTAAAATGTCACATTAGATTTGCTTATACATATTTTGGTTTCTTGTAGAGGATAACTATTCCAGAGATAAAGAAGCACCCCTGGTTCATGAAGAATCTGCCGATTGAGCTTGCCGACGAACATCAAAAGGGTATGCAGAATGTTGACACGAACAATCGATTTCAAAGCATCGAAGAAATCATGGCCATAATTCAAGAGGCACGGAAGCCTGCCGCGGCTTCTCCTATACTTGGCCTCTTTGTTGGTGGTGGAAGTCTAGAGCTGGATGACATGGATGAAGATATGGATGATATTGAAACCAGTGGAGATTTTGTGTGTGCTATATGAGAGTGAGCGTGTATTTTATGTCCTTGGAGTAATATGTTGTGATGTATTTTTCGTGCTTGTATTGTAAAATCCTTGGTTTTTCTTTAAGAGACATAAGATCGAGATGACATTGTGTTAAAAAAACATCTATGTATTTGGGGCTTGTTTTTCAATCTCGATGATGGTAAAATATCCATAAAATTGATCTCAAATAGTTGAGATTTTATGGTTTTATTTTGATCGTGCAAGATTAAGTAAAGCTGGTTGACTACATATTGCTCTTGCCTCTTCTCTTATCTTGAGCAGTAATACTATGTAAGTCTCATAGTTTTAGTTCTTGTAAGATCGTCTTATATGCAGTATAATAAAATGAAAATAAATAATTATTTCTTAAAATGGGTGTAGAAAATAAAAAAGATTCAATGCATTGAAATTTACATGTTAATGACATGCCTCCTGAAGTCCCATTGGTAAAATTTATTTTCTTATTTATTTTTGTGTTAATAATTTTTATTCTTTGATAATTAATATTAAATGTAAAAAAGGTGGCTATGTAAATAAATATTTAAGGTTTAAAACTTTTCATGGAATAACTTTCTTGTAAAATTGTTTGGTATATTAACTTTCCTAAAATCATGTGCAAGTATTATAATAAAATAATTTTTATTCCCATTCATAAAAATAAAATTTTATAGCAATTTTATAAATAAAATGACCTATTTTTCATGGCAATCGGGTGCAGAGCGGTTTGGTTCGGTTCGATATGTAGCCGAGTCGGGTCTCGAATCAAATCGAGTAGACCGATTTGCGTCGGCCGGCGGTCGAACCAGTGGCCTGGGCACTACATGGAAATGATCAAACGGTAGAGGCCAATCGATCAAATGAAGATACGAACGGTCTGGATCCAAGGGAGCTCTACCTTCGAATGGCTCCCACCGTCACTATAAAAGGGGCTGTGAGCGCTCGAGAGAGCACACGGAGAAACCCTAACGGCGGAGTTGCTTCGAGAGAGCCTTCGGTTCTTCTCTCAGTCCCGCTTCGTGGAGGCAAGGAAGGCAGCCTCTTTCGTCCAGGATGAAGGTACGTCTCCAGACAGCTGATTCGTTTCCTATATGCTTAGTTTTGAGCTCATTTAGGAGGTTATGATCTGTTCAAACGTTGGTATCGTGCCATACTTTTCAGTTCAATATTGCGAATCCGACCACCGGGTGCCAGAAGAAGCTCGAGATCGATGACGACCAGAAGCTGTAAGATCTCGTAGAATTGGGAGTTATATGTTTTATGTTCCGCATCATTCTTGTACATCTGAATGTTCTACGAGTTCAATTTTTTTCTTGATAAGAATGGTTATTGTTCTTCATTTCATATGGTCAAAATTATTGTTTGAATGAGGTAATGATCTATATTACTGATTTATCGTACATAAACGACTGGTTAAGTAATTACTTGAGTGACTATAAAGAGAATGATATTTTCTTTGATTTGGGAACCTGATATGTTGGTAGTATTAAATGGATTCACTATTTGGTGCAGTATGTTATTATTGTCGAGCGTGGTTATTTCTTTGCATAGGATTGGAAGACTGATTGGGTCTTCAAATTCTTTTTAGGTTTAATTTAAAGGGTAGCATTGAGTTAGAAGCCATAGGTTGATCAGGGTCAGACACTTTTCTTGCTGTTTGTAATGTGATGAATGCATTTGATGTGATCTCATTCACAAATATTTTAGTTAATTGGTGGATTTTTGCAAGTTACTTGAAGACTTGAAGTATTATGGAGTGTGGGCCTTGATGCAATTATGAGGTTACTATGTTGTTGACCTAGGTGCCACTAATTTGCATGGTTGAAATAATCACCATGCAAGGCCACACCATCTCACGTTCTTCGACCTTGTAGTGGTAAAACTTTGTGCAATGTACTGCTTTTTCTATTATAGTGTGATTATGTGATAGTTGTATCATTATATTTTCACATTATCAATTGAACAATTACTCCCTCAGCTTCCTGAGCTAAGTAATATCTGGTTTTGTCTTTTGACATGTAACTGGTGTTGTTTGTTTTTTAGTTTGAGCTATGAAAGCATTTATAATTCTTCATGAGCTAAGATAATGTGGAGCGTAGGGGTAAATTCTGTTATAATGAACAAACGCTTACAGTGATATAATTTGTTGCACAGTCGAGCATTTTTTGACAAGAGGATCTCTCAGGAAGTCAGCGGGGATGCTCTTGGTGAGGTATGTTTTAGCTGCAAATTTTTTGGAAGTGTTTTGGGAAAGCTCAGTTTAATACCATTCTGAAGGTTACAAGAATAAAACTATTAGATATGTGCATTTTTTTAGGAATTCAAAGGCTATGTTTTCAAAATCATGGGAGGATGTGACAAACAGGGGTTTCCAATGAAGCAGGGAGTGCTAACTCCTGGACGGGTCCGCCTGCTGCTGCACAGAGGTAATAATATGTTAATTTGATTTTTACAACCACTTTGATTATTCCCTACATAGTTTCTTATTTTGATTGATTTGTCAAAGGTACACCTTGCTTCCGTGGGTATGGTAGACGTAATGGAGAGCGCAGGAGGAAGTCAGTTCGTGGTTGCATTGTTAGCCCTGATCTGTCGGTTTTGAACTTAGTTATTGTGAAGAAGGGTGAGAATGATCTTCCAGGATTGACTGACATTGAGAAGCCTAGAATGAGGGGACCTAAGAGGGCCTCCAAAATTCGCAAACTATTCAACCTTTCGAAGGAGGACGATGTTCGCAAGTATGTGAACACATACCGCCGAACTTTCACGACAAAATCAGGTGCAGTCGGATACTACCATACTTTGCTTGTAGATTTTATACTCTTATCATTGTTACATAGTCTTGGTCATCTCATGAGTCATTATGGTACTGATTTTGAGCTAGGTTAACCAGTATTTTTTTTATTAGCACATTATCTTGACTTTCTTCACAAAGCAAACTTTTCCCTAGATTTTGTCGGCAAGATAGATGTAATAATGCATCAGAACATTAGTTATATTTGTATTCTTTATTTTTTATCAGATTATTGGTCACCATAGAACATCAGTGCTTATTTTGATTTTGCTTGTTTATCTGTATTTCTTGCATTTGCAACCATCTTTGTTGGAGTTTTATCAAGGCTTTGTTTATCATACTAAGTCGCAGAAGATTGTCAACTTCAGGATTACATGTCTGTATGTAGTGCTTAGAAGGTGCCAGTTTGCAACTGTTTGTGTTTCTTTTCGATGTAGATCGTGTTAACATGAATATAAAAGACTCATGCATTTAGCCATCTGCAGTATTTTCTCATTGGGTTGCTGCAGGATGCATTCTTGGCCTACTAGTGTTACCCTCAATGAGATAGTTTGGAAGTGTCGAAGCTGAGATCAGGTTTTTTATACTCATTGCAGGCAAGAAGTGTAGCAAGGCACCCAAGATTCAGAGACTTGTGACTCCGCTGACCTTACAGAGGAAGCGTGCCAGGATTGCGGATAAGAAGAAGAGAATCGCAAAGGCCAAGTCAGAAGCTGCCGAGTACCAGAAGCTACTTGCGACCAGGCTCAAGGAGCAGAGGGAGCGCAGGAGCGAGAGCTTGGCCAAGAGGAGGTCCAAGCTTTCTGCTGCCTCGAAGCCATCGCTTGCAGCCTAGATTAAGTTTTTCTCGAGAGAAGTAGCTGAAGTTCAGTACCAGATTTTGTCTGGGACAACAAAGATTGATTGCTCTATTTTCTTCCTGGATCTTGCTTCTAAATTTTTGCTCGATGTTTTTTGCAATTTGGATATGGGATCTAAGATTTAATTTGCTATCTGTCAGCTTCCAATGCTTGGTTTGATAGAAGTGGCTTAATCGTGTAGAACTGCTCTTGTTTTGCTGGGAATTGAAAGATAAATGTAACAGTGCATTTGAAAGAAGGAAAAATGCTTTAAAACCATAATAAAAGAAAAATACACGACAACAATAACAACAACGATAATTTATTCTTTATGTTTTCGGATCGGTTTTAGTTTGGGAATCAGATTTGTCTGTTTCGAAAGGATGATTAGGTTTGGATTCAGATGAAGATGTGGGTTGCGTTGTCAGCGGAATTGTCAGTTTCGGAAGGACAATTAGGTTTGGTTTCAGATGAAGGACGATGTGTCCAAGAAGAAAGCAGGAATGGGTCTTAGCGTCCGACGGGGGGAGTCAATGAGGGAGGATGACTAGTTGCAAGATGTAGTTCATGACATAGACGATGGTGTTAGTGATGCCCAGAGGTCGGCCATGGCGACCTAAATTATGAGCTCCCCAGCAGTGAGTGCCTCCTTGGGCGAGCACTCCCCAGAGTCATTGTTGGGTTCCTTGGAAATGCCATAGGGGGCGGAGCGGACAGAGATCGACTCGGAAAGGCCTGACGACCGACGAAGAAGGAAGCTACAATCGCAACTCATGGGCAATTATGATGGTGATGACGGCCCAAGGATTTGGGCGACAAAGACACTTCGAAATGATGAAACCCTTTTTTTTTGTTTTGGTTTTGGTTTGTTCAAAATCTTTTTTTTTTTATTAACTCAGACAACTATCTTAATATTCTTCATCTCCATATTCATTTTATTTATAAAAAAAACATGCATTTGGATATTAATTTTGTATTATCAATTTATTAAGATTCAATCAATCTGATCCAACGAAATGAAATAACACAAACTGAATCAATTCTTACCAAATCCAGAATTCCGCTAAGATATTACCAATCAAGACATATAGCAATTACGGACAACAACTCTACACACAAACCACCACAAGGAAACAAAACTTAGGAAGTGTTACAGCATGTCTTGTTCTTGGGTATCTCCTGAGCCGGGCCAGGGACGATGATCTTCTTTCCTGGCTGCATAGGTGTGCCATTGTTGCTCTGAGGGTCGGATGTCAGGTTCTTCTTGTTGACGATGTTGAAGATCTCGGTCAGCACAGTTTGGAAGGCGTTCTCGACATTCGTCGCTTCGAGTGCCGAGGTTTCCAGAAAGAAGAGGTTCTCCTTCTGAGCGAATTCTCGGGCATCTTCCATGGTTACAGCTCTCTGGTCCTCGAGATCAGTCTTGTTGCCAACCAACATGATCACGATGTTCCTGTCGGCATGGCTCCGCAGCTCTTCCAGCCACCGAGGAATATGGTCAAAGCTTTGGCGCTTGGTGATATCGTAAACCAACAATGCGCCCACTGCCCCTCGGTAGTACGCACTGGTGACAGCTCTGTACCTATACTCATCAAAGACCAGTAGTAAAAACTCACCACATTTTGTAGACCATTAGTAAACTCACCACATCCCGTACTCAAAACCAAGATCATTGATATTATCAACTAAAATAAATCACCCTCCAAAGGATAACTTTAATCTTTACACATATAGCTTTTGTAGACATGGACATTCTGCTGCACAAGGTTGAGAAATTGCACAGGGAAAAAAATGTGGTTTGTTTCTTAATTACATAAATGACAGTAGGCACTTTTGCATGTCAAATTCAACAAAAATGATGTGATGATGACACTGATGAGAAATATCACTTTCTATTTGTCATTTTGGTGTATGTCAGCATGAATCTTCCTTTGTCAAATCATGATCCCATGGGCTTCTTATGGTGGAACAGGTATCAATAACAAACCATGATGATTGTTCATTATATGCTGCATTAGATTGAATACCTAATTCTTGAATTCAAACTACTTATATAAAGTACTTCTTAAAGGACCGATGTCCAACATACAAGACAGTCAGTCAAAGCTCCATTAGAAGAGTTCTAAGGAAGGAATCCTAGTAAGTTGAAGGGTCATCAAACCTCGTATTTTCTGGAAACAAAAAAAAAGTCGCTTAAATGGTGATCCTTTTTCCTACCCTAGAAAGTTCCAAAGTAGCTCGATCTGCACAATTGGAAACTAGCTCAATCTCTCTCAAATATTTTGTGGTCTCTCTCAAACTCCTCCAACTCCAAGGAGTTGATTAGATAATATGGACATCATCCCAATATAAGAAATATAGGCATACAAAGTTACAAATAGGGCTTAGAATTTACATGTGTATGGTTGTATATTTCAAACAACAAATTACCAACACTGTTGAAGTTTAACCCCAATCAATTTCATGACACCTTGCAGTAATAAAAGCATCAAACGACAAACAAGACTGAACAGGAAGAACAAGTTCACCTGCCCACATCCAAAGAGTAAACACAAACATCATAATGGAAGAAGACTTAAGCTACTAACACGAAAAACAAAATAATGAGAGCTAATAAATAAAGCAATCTGTAAACTACAACCTTCTCGCTGGCTCTGTCAGTTTTTCAGTATCTCTGCGTGCCACACAACACACTTGCCAAAAGCTTGAGAGTTTGTCTTTTAAGATAATATACTGAAATATGTAGCTTCTTTCCACATTATATCATGATTGCCATCTACTCTCCTTGTAGCGCGATCAACACTATAACTAATACACCAAATGAACTAATGTAAAGATGACCAATAACAATCGCAAAACCCTCACTCACTTCCACCACTTCCCGTAGCTTAACTCTCTAACTTGAATTCAGGGACCCTCGATCTACCGCTACATAAGCTTAAATTAATTACTTGCCTCGGACTCAGATCCACAAGAATCAAATAGCATTACGTGGTACTACATACACACGATCCTCAAAGCCGAAGTCTTTGAGCATGAAAACCCTAGGGACATAATCGATCAGACACCAGCAATGACATGTAGATCTAAGGAGGCAAGACCGATTGGGAATAAGAAGGGGTAGAGAGGGAAGGAAGTACCTCTCCTGGCCGGCAGTGTCCCAGATCTGGGCCTTGACGCTCTTGTGCTGGATGACGAGGGTCCTCGTCTGGAACTCCACCCCGATGGTGGCCTTGGAGTCGAGGTTGAACTCGTCACGCGCGAATCGCGCCAGGATCTGCGACTTCCCCACCGCCGAGTCCCCGATCAGCACCACCTTGAACACGTAGTCGATTTTCTCGCTGCCGCCGCCCGCCATTCCCCGAGCACCACCACCGCGCTCGAGGGCTTCCCCTGTTTCCACCGGCAGAGTAGAGCCGAACGTAACACCACGGAGCGACCCGATCACTTTCGCTGTAGCTTCCGTAGTCTGCAAGGCGTACTTCTTAAGGACTGTGTTACTGAGTCCCTTCACCGACTAATCTGCAAGGCGGACTTCTTACGGACAGTGTTGCGGAGTCCATTCACCGCCTGTGAGGGGTAAGTGGCTCAAAGAGTTTGTCATTGAGGAGTGCCTTCTTACCCGCAGAGATACCCGCATTGTTAATGGCCATGGTAGCGGCTTACTCGGTGGATCCCAGGGGGCCTCCATTAGCAGCATGGTTACAGTTTACGTCACAACTAAACAGTGCAATCTTATTTTATAAAATAATGCTCTCGTGACCACGGCAACAAGTAGTGGGAAACGGAGTCGGCTCGGCGCGTGTTACGGCCGCGGGCGACCGCATTGTGTAACGTGCGCGCCCGGGTGGGATTCCCTATATATATATATATATATATATATATATATATATACATAAACTATAATTCGAAAATCTGATTTCACTAATTTAATTTAAATATCGATAATATAAAAAATATACCTAAAGAATGAGACTTTTTTAAAAAATAATACAGAATCTAAAAAAGATCAATATGTGTTATCTAAATATATATATGTTATTTTTTTAATTTCCTCTATCATAAAGGAACAATTTATTATTGTACCAACCTCTAAATTTTATGACTTAAATTTTAATATTATCTATTTGAAAAATAAGCTTTGCATAGGCTTTTTACGTATGGATGCTTATGACTTAATTGCATACATTCAAAACTTTTATGAACATAATATGTACTGATTCAATAGAGAATCAATATAGATAGTACATCAGTATATCCCTTATTCCATATATCGATATGTTTGATACAACACAATATAGCTCTCGGTACATCGACACGTATTGATAAGATGAATCATGATAAAAAAATACTATGTCAAGTTGAAAATATTCACATTTGATTATGAATATAGCAGAAAATTATAAAATTTACCATCATTATTATCTAAATCATCATTAGACAATAAGAAATACTAAATCCAGATAATGCCTTCCACAAGTTCTTTACAAATTGGTATATACTGAGGAGGGATGCTGCTGATTTGTTGGCTGGAGTGACACAAGTCCTTCATTGGCTCAAGAACAAGGATGCTTTGCCATGATGTGAAGCTACTCTTGCAAATAACATTGTTGAATATGATAAGAGCAACATAGCCTGATTCTAAGATACTCCTGTTTAACCAAAGAATAAGAAACCATGTCATAGAGGGACTTTCGCATTGTCTGGCAAAAGACAATAGTTGTCATTGTAGACAGCCTCATGAGGCCAAAGAGACTAGCTTGATATGAACATCCACCACTTGTATAAACCAAAGCCATAGGTCAGGCTCATTACTAACACTCTCAGAGGACATAAGTGAAATCTGCATACGAAAAGACAGTAGAGGAAACATTAGTCATGATTTAATTAGAAAAAGATTAACATGTTTTTAAATGTTAAATAAGAATCTTTTACATGAGCAAATGTCACAAGATTAATGCAGTCAGACTTCTTCACTGATAAGAAGGTAATAAGAATACTAAAGGTACAGATATTAAGAGAAGTTCTATAAATAATAATCTGTTATTTAGGCACATATGTTGGCTTCTTGCATCATTTTCCCCCCATTGAGCTCCACACAAATAACATATCTATTTAAATCAAGAGTGATATCTTTTTATTTTCTTTAAGGCTTATTCTATTTTTCTAACAACATTAATACTAAACAACCAATCTCGTACCGACTCATCTCTAAACATCTACTCGGATATCATACAAATATATGCATACCATCTTACACAGTTTTTTCATATTGAACTACACTTAATTGTTCCAGAACAAAGTCTAGATCCAACACTTGCTACATCAGATGATTTAGTAAAAGATTTTAATAGGTATTTAAATGTTCAAATAAAAACCTTTTAGGTATGAGCAGATGTTCAAGGGAACAATGACACAACAAGATCAACTCATAGGAGTGGAAAGTCAGAAGAATATTAGAGTCAGTATTCTTCATTGATGTAAGAAAGTTAGAAGAATATTAGAAACAAAGAAATTAAGAAAAGTTTTACAGATTTAATCTATTAACTAATGCAAAAACATCTTTCTCTATAAAGTGATATCTCAACTATTTGAGGTTAGCTACTTTGAATCTTTTCCCACCATTCAGCTCCATACCATATAATTTATATTTATATTTCTCACAATACTAACAATTCAATTTTTCCTCATTTTATTCTCCATCGGGTGTGAATTTAATTGTTCAAGAAAGAAACCTAGACGCAACAGTTGCAATGTCAAAGGAGCAAAGCTAACTAGTACTGGACATGCTGCCAGCGCTTACCAGCATCACAAATCTTGTTTCGGGTTTCCGTCTCCCCGAGATGCAGTTTGGAATCCTCGGTTTCCTTTACAGATTCATTAACCTAGCACATCAAGATTCTTTCAATGGGAACCCATCAAGATCCACTCAAGAGTCAGTTTGATCGTCTGCAACAATAGCCTCTGCCGGAAAGAAACATCTAATTTTGATCAGAGGAGGCCAAACTTTTAGATCGAGAACACTGGACCTCAGATGAGTGCAACATAGATTTATGCAGCTTGTGATCAGGCAAATTAAGGCCAATCGGACATCAAGCCTAATCTCCCTAGGCGAGGATGATCAAATTGGAAGATTTCGAGTTAATGAGAGAAAGCGAATCACTAGAAGAACGAACTAAAAACTTTCCCCGGTCGACGACTCAAAGGCCTCAAAAGAGAACCAAAGAAAGAGAGGGGTCGGGGTCGGGGTCGGGGTCGGGCTCGAACCTTGAGCTGCCGGGGGCCCGGTCGGCCGCGGCGGCGGTTCTCCGAGCGGGCATGGGGATGAACCACTGCGAGAGGTCCCGGTCGAAGTACTCCCAGTCGGGCAAGAGGAACCCGGCGATGCCGACGATCCCGAAGGCGTAGGTGACCAGCGCCTTCTTGGGGGAGAAAGTCCAGATCCCGACGACGGCCATCACCGCGGCCAGGGCCACTAGGCTCGTCCGCAGCGCTGCTTCCCGCCCCATCTCCGCCCTTCAGTTCTTCGTTCTCTTCAACCAATGATACGAACTCTAGAATAAGTAGCAAGAGAAGGGAGAAGAACAGAGACGAACCTCTTGGGCGGCGGGGTGGATGCAGGGCGTGCGTCTGAGTGGGCAGAGGGGCGTCACCTTCCCGGCCATTTAAAGCGACCCAACCGCCCGCGCGCCCATTCCCGTGCAGTTCTAAGCTCACGTTATATGCATCAGATATGGCTATTATTAATGAGAATGCTTTGTGGCAAGATATGGCTATTATGTTGGTGGGTGTTAGATGATCCGTCAACTGTCAGGTTGCTCAATCATAAGACGGCTGGGGACCAACATCGTTGTATTTATAGAGATAAAGACTGCATACATTAGCCTCTTTCAATTATAGTGAGTGACAGTAAATATAAAACTGATTGCTAAAGAGGGAGATCCATTTGAGTATGCATCTCTTTATTTAGGGAACAATTTATGCCTTCATTTTTGAAACATGAAAATGTCAATGGACTAGTTTATATTAAATAATGGATTGATGAGACACATTTCATGTAATTACAGAGAATTTCTTTATAACCTGTACAAGCAACTCACACATGAAATGAAGTTTTGGAGTGAAAATTATTGCCTACGGAAAATTACCATATGTACATACTAACTGGAGAAGCTACATAATAATTTGTAATATGCTAATAAGTAATAGAAAGAATATAATGTTTGTGGTACAATGGCTTGAAGGAATCGAAATTTCTGAGGAATCTTATGCTGCTAGAAACTTTGAAGCCTCCTTCAAAGCTCCACTGTCATGTCAATGCCAGCTTCTTCCACAAACAAAAATGCATCAATACAATTACTAAGCTATAAGATTTCCGGGAGAGTACAGTTCATCAAACACACCTTTGCCTCTCACTTTAGCTGCAACACTTGCTGTGAGAGCAAGATCCATGTCATAACAGAAAAGCTCAGGATGGTTGACCAGGGAAATGAAGCCAGTGGTCTCATTATATCTTCTTCCAGCTATCCCGGTTCATCTCTCTATAACAAAATCTAATCTACATCGGCATATTGATCTAGATATCGTGTAGCACGGTATCGATAATTTAGGATTTCTTGCAATGTTCATCATCATATGGTGGGGGGACACCAAAGACCCAGTCGAGCACATTCAAATACTTTGACCGGAACACCTCTCTTTCTTGTGCATAGCAGTGCATGATGATGGCTGTTGCAAAGCTGAATACGATCACATCAGCTCGCTTTAGCTTTGATGCTTGAGGGAACACTCCAGCATCTGCCAAGCATGTGCAGAAGCTTTCGATTGCTCGGGCAAGGCAATACAAAGAAATCTCGGTCCTTCTGCTCTTCTTCTCAATTAGCAATGCCAGGCCAGTAGGGAACTGTCGTTGAGCATAGTTAGCAACCAAAACTCCTGATGCGCCAAATAACCAACAAGTAGCGAAAAACTTACTGTGCCAATCACGACCATCGGAATGTTACATCTTTTAAAAAGTCGAAAAAGCAGGCATGTCCAAGCCCTGCAAAAAGAATGCATGTACGGAAAGATTTTACTGCACATTATCATGAAAGTGAAACGATACTGATTTTACAACAATTCTTAAGAGGCCGAAATTAAAATTTAAGAGAAATTTTTTAAGGAATATGATAGAATATATGTAACAAAAAGCACAAAATGGATCTACACCATTAAAAAATAGCTGATCCAATTAACATATCCGGTACAAAGTCTAGTTTCATGAGTTTGCTTTTCAGTCGCTGCTCCAATATCTTTGATGCTCAGGTAGAAGTATGGATTCGGACTAGTGGTAACCATGACTCACATGGTCCTTAACGTCAAGGTAGATATGAGTTCATCGTGCCTTACTATGTTATGATTTGAGAAAGTAAATACACAGAAAAATTGGAGAAACAGATAAAAAGAAATCAAATTTTCTCATAAATCATAAACACACAAGTGGAATGTGTGGGCCCACCAGCGAATTAACTGCTAGCAAGCTCCACCTAGTGAATGTGAGAAGATCCAAAGCAACCCATGTCTATTTGCTACTCACTAGCTCAAGCTCGGTTTAAATTGCAGCGAAGTCCATCTAAAATGATCTCCGACTCTCTTAAATCTCCAAAACCCTGGCACTAATAAATCTGTATAGCATCCATAAACAAAATTGACAGGGTTGAGAAGGTAGATCCCAACTGGCCATCTAGGAGGTGCAAATACCAACTCTCCAGCGAAGTGACTACAGGAGTTGTACTGCAACAGATGGTGAAGATATGCACAACATGGAAGAGAACGGTCACATTTAATATCTGCAGATCTCATTAAACCTTAAACTTGTGTAGTATTGTGAAACCATATTGGACATAAATCTCGAGCCATATGTAGGACCTAAACAGAGCCCAGTGGCAGGAAAAGTACCATATAACTACCAAAATAGT
Source organism: Musa acuminata AAA Group (assembly GCF_036884655.1). Taxonomy (NCBI): domain Eukaryota; kingdom Viridiplantae; phylum Streptophyta; class Magnoliopsida; order Zingiberales; family Musaceae; genus Musa; species Musa acuminata. The sequence goes on along the minus strand of NC_088329.1, from coordinate 1,133,813 downwards.
TGGCACATTATGACCAGTTTTTATTCAGCCATATACTAGCCGTTGGTTAACACTTCTTGTGGAGCTATTGGGCTCACAATTGGAGCTACACATATGATATCTAATTCATTGTTTACGAGATATGAATCATTATATTAATACAATATTTACATAATGCAACAGAACTAGAGTCAAAATAAGCTTGCCTCCCGAAATAGGGAGAATAGCTTTTTGAACTGTTTTCCAGCTTAAATTCCACGAAAGACTTATTCAAAGACTTTACAGTTGAAAAACATAGTCATCTTCTACTTTAATAATCCAGGCTACTCCTCAAACTAAAACAACTGAAACAGACAAATTGGTTTGGCAAATGAATCTCACAAAGATGTATAACTAGTTTATGTAGAGGAGAGCAAAGCTAACCAGGCCGATGCACAATATACAGAGAGGAACAAGCTAGATCTTGCAGTCCCCAGAAGACTCTTCCCCAAGATTGTGTAAGGCCTGCATAGCATAGGAGACAGATTAAGAGAACCATTATGAGGATTCAGCAGATATCTGGTGATATAATGGCAGATCACCACTGAAGAAGACCTTTGTTAAAGTTAAGAAATAGAAGGTTCATAACATGAGGACCACAGTGCAAAATGTGAAAGTAAGCACTTTGTCTGAACTCAAGCAAAAAGGATCTTCATCAAGCACTTGTTATATCATGTCTCAGGCAGATTAACAAAATATCATTTGGTAAAGGACAATATGTGTTTCTTTGTGGTAGCTGTTTAAATGATTCATATGTATAATTATTTCATCCAAAAGTCCCAGCAACATTATTTAATGTTGGAATTAAGACTAAATCTAAAAAACGCTAAGCTTCACAAGGTGTAGAATAAGCATGATTTACTCCAGAAGGTACAACTAAAGGGACTAAAGATGAAAAATATAAATACCATGAAATTCAGAAGCACAAAAACCATATGCCCACTATTAAAACATTAGTTAGAAATTTTGGGTATTGCCCTCTAAATGCAGAAAGAGAGTTGACGTTGGAATTATCAAAAACAGGACAGCATGACTAAAAGCTCAAAAATGACAGCATCATATCTGGCCATGAACATGTACTACATGATCAACTTGTGGAAAATAAATCAGACAATAGTTCAAGTAAAAACAGATACACTGCATCTAGTTTCAACCTATATATAGTCCTTCCAAACAAAAGTCAATAAGAGATAAATTATAGGTTATCAACAATCAATTTGTGCATAAACTATGAGGATCATACTAACAGGCAAGGGTCCTTAGATATTCAAGGTTGAGAAAAACCCCACTAAAAAATTAGATTGGATGTGAGAACATACATGAGAACATATCAAATGCACCCCAAATAAGTCAATATGATATTCTTTGTAACAGATGTAGAAAGAACAAAAGAGAACATAGACCATATGAAAATAGGAAAAATGATTAAATATGTGTAGCTCTACATGAAATAGACAAACCAAAGCCAGAAGATTACTCTGATTCCAAGACCTAAATCTAAAAGATTAACTTCTTGACTACAAAGACTAAATCAAATGAGCAAGGATTAAATGATTACACACAAAATGAGATAATCATTCATAAATTTTAGGAATATGCAAAACCTTTTCCCTGCAAATTAGTGATTAGCAGATCATAAATGCAACTCATTAAACGAATAACTTCAAAGGATAAATTAAAGCTTAAGTCAATACCTTTTCCAAAGACCCTGACGATGAACTACCAGTGCAGGAACCAAGTAGACTGGAAGATAAACTGGTAGTGCTCTTCCATATTCTTGGAAAAGGAAAGTTATGAAATGCTCAAAACAAGATTGATTGCCATGCACAATCTGAAAAAGAAATAATAATAGTAGTTATAGTTATTGAATAAATCAACAATGATGGTGACAGTATAAATGAACATGTAAATGTTTTCTGAAGTTCATCTACAACAAACATCATTAGTTTTTAAAGTTTGAATCCAAGCCTCTCGCATGAGTATGGGGTCATATATAGAGTACATCTTATAATCAAGAGTTCCAATCAACAGCCGTAAGTGCTCTTTCATTTATGAACTCTGATTAGAGTTAACATTGCATAAAAGATACAGATAACAAATGAGTAGTTGCAACTTTCCTACTTTAGAAGTCCAATTAGAGTTGATCAATAGGCCAAATGTAAATGAAGAGTGCATGTTCACCAATAAACAACACCAGGGTCAGAGCCTATGTATAAATAACTTTTTTGTAATTTTACAGACAAGTATTTTCTAGCTGCAAGCCATTGATTATCTCTTTTCCTTCTCCACTTCTTCATTCATTTGTCTCTTCCTTCAGAATTTTTCCTATCTTCTAACTACATTTTACTTCTCTCCTTCCTGCAATAGCAGAGCAGCTGCAGCTTTCTATTTTCAGATAGCCTCAAAGATCTTTGAATCTTGTACTTAAGTTCTGATCAGTCAATTAAATTAAAAAAATTACACAATTAGATCATGCCGACCTCCAATGGGGGCAGCTTCTGGATTTTGAGGACTTAACATTACAAAATTACACTTAATATGTATAAGATCCAATCAGGGTATCAAAATTAAAATATTTACATAAATGAGATCATCCCAACCTTCATCACAGATGCAGCAGCCTCTGGATTTTGAGGCCTAAATATTACAAAAAGTTAGTTATACATAAGATCTGACTCAATACTAAAAGGAAAAGGCCTGGATGCTGATATAAAGATTGCATAACAATGGGTTTGAACATAATACTTGAGAAGCCATGCTCCAGCATATGTTAGAAACCAAGATTGCTCTGATGAAATAAATACAAGTGCCTATTACCAAGGGAGTTAAGAACTAGGCATGATAAGAACCAATTGATGAAAGGTATTTGTTAGTGAGTGATTAGATCTCTCATTTATAGCATTATATGCTGAACAAAATAAGATACACCAATATCACAAATGGAACAGATTCACATACAAAGATGAAAGAGAAACCATAAGATCAAACAGGAGTTCCTGATGTGACAAATAATTTAAAAATTAAGACAGTAATGCATACCGAGCATGGGACATTCATATTAGGATCTAGCTTCACATCAACACCGATGGACTTGTAATACTTCTTAACCCCATCTAAATTAGAAAAACAAATATTGGATGCAATTTCTCTCATACTTTGCAGAATAACAGCATCCTTTCCACCATGCTTATGAAGAAATGACTTGTATGATGATGGCAAGCTGTCTTGCTTCAGAATGTAAGCAGGCCTGGCAAAGACCACCAGAATCATATTCTAAAGTATATAAGAAAAGATTAATGGAATTAAGTAGATAAATCTCTTATGTAATAAGCAGATAAATCTTTTATATATGATGAGAAGCATCATGAGAAGGCATATCAAACCACCTGACCGCATCCATTTTTCAAAAATCTGACAAGGATCAAGGTACAAAAACACACTCAAAACATTTAACAAGGAATGGAGTTGTAAAGTAAATAATTTTTGGTGCTTCAGTTCATGTTCGCCAGATCATGCATCTTTACTAAAAGAAGTTCTGTAGTGGAAAAGCAAATCTTTTAAAGGAAAACATTTTGATGGAAATAAGAAGCTTGAAATAACAAATTTCAACTAAACAAATGAGGCAGCCTACCAAGAGTAAGTTTCCATTGGTATTTCTTCATAAAGCTAGACCATTTGACATTTCAAACTTAAGTGTCATAACTTATAATGCTTGTGTTCGACTGGCAGATATCATAAATCTGTACATAGAAGAAATATCATTTAAACAAATAAAGAATTATAGGTCATTTAAGTGAATATGTGTACAATAAGAGCTGTTGCTTTGGTCTAGGTTCTTGATCTAACATGACCAGCAGATTTAATCATCCCAATGTATCAAACTCATAATTTGAGCATGTTTTCTCAGCTTAACTGATTGATTCTCTTTTAATTCTAGATCCAACAATAAACTATAATATTATGTTACAAACTTCCACAGAAAAATTGTTAATGTATAATGACATAATCATAAATTCAAACAAAATTAAATACCAGATAAATAAAAATGAAATAATTTCATAAAATCAAACATACAAGATCTGTGAAGAGGCGAGACACATAAGAAATATGTCACCATGTGACCAAGTCAATGGTCTACAAACACCACCAAATAGTTTGCTCTTTATCCCACAACGTGATGCCAATACCGCAGCACGCATAAGAATGTATATAGCCAAGCTAGTGTGTTGTTTATTTGGTCCGGTCAAGAGCATTGATGGACCAGCAATCAACCCTGCTAGTAACGACCTCCATCTTGCAGTTCTGAAGCAAAACAAGAAAAGAAGTTCTATTATGGCTTGAAGTTTAAATATAAAAACATCAATCATTATTTCCCTTGACACCCTTAAGATATGGTCTCAAAGTGTGTAAAACCACAGACAACACAAAGTTATGGTTAACATGCACGACTACATGTATTAATTATAGATCACGGAAGAGAGTCTCATTCTGTTTGTGTTTTATGTGGAGCTTCCATTGATGCTTTGACTTAGAGATAACCAACGCAGACAGGATGGACAATAGAAGACGAATTTGATATTTTGCTAATCTCTATAGCTTAACAGCTTGAGTAACCAGCTTGGAGTAATTTAACCTTATTACTTGTTAGCCTTTCCCTGCGAGGCTTTTGCTTAGAAAGATTTACAAATACTTCATGGCAACAACATTCCAAGATGTGTTACTAGGCAACCACCACCGACGTTGGTCTCCATCATTCAACCATTAAAAGACGAAGCACTTGAACTCCACAACACAAAGTTTATAGCATATGAAGTCTAGGAGGACATATGTATAAGAAAAAAAACATCTTCAATAGGGCCCAAATAGAAAGAACAAGATAAAGTTCGAAATAAATGGCTGCAGGAGGATGCGAAGAGGAAAGTAACAGCGAAGATATAAAGTCACACAGACATGCATACATGCAAATTGGAAATTGGAAATCATAACTAAAGCAATCAGACCATGAAGCACCTAAGATTAAAGAACAAAGGACTAACTCCGAAACACCTACCTCTTGTGCCCACCTAATGCAGCAATAACTTCGTCCACCGAAACATATGTTCCTGCAAGGGTTCCCAGAAACATCCCATATCTCAACGTCTCCTCCAACGCCACAACCACAGCCTCCTTATTCGTGAAAACCCCCGCCTTTCTGGAAATGAAAGCGCCAAAAACAATCAAGCAATCAACAAAGTCCAGGTACGTATTGGACTTGAGAAACCTGTGCGGCCAAACCTGGCGGAAGACCTCAAGGATCTGCGGCTCCTCAGTCGCACAAGAACCGAGAATAACGCGAGTCCTCCCTTCAGGCCGGCGCCTATAGCGAAACCTTTGGCTGCGGCCTCGAGGCACCGTCGGAGCCGCCTCCACTCCTCAGGCACCCGACGGAGGCCAGGTGGATCGGACCTCCAGCAGCCGCCCTCCCGCGTCCGGCGGGCATGCTCCCCGTTGGCGAGCTGGACGTTCGCTGGCGCGACGCCTTCGTCGTAGGCGGTGCGAGACATGAGAGGCGAAGAGGGCGAGGTGGCGTCGATCGAGAGAGAGAGCGAGAGAGAGAGTGGGGAAGGTGTTACGAAACAAGGCAAGTGAGCATGGTGCTTCACTTTGAATTCCGAGATCGGACGGCTGCGGCGAAATCTGATCAGTTGTTTGGTGGGCTGATGAAACTGCCTTCAAAATTGTTGGCTTCCGCCACCTAATAACATGGTGGTGGTGGTGGGACCGAATTTAATTACGGAAAAGGACCTCTTTTACCTATTTGTCCTTTCAGAGTTCGGAACTAACGTATCTGCTCCTCTGAATCTTAATTTTGCATATATGTTCTCTATAAATATCCCTTTGGTAACATCCACCCAAAACAACTTTAAATTAATCATTAAAAATCGTATTTATCGTATTTTAATTTGAACTTAAAAAGAGTCCAATGTATCTTAAAATTCCTACAATCATGATAAATCACTTAAAAGAGTATTAATGCCAATAAAAAAAAGTAATTTTCACATTTATGCCTCCAAATTTAAATTCTGCATATTTATATATGTTTATAAGACTTAAAAACTTAAAAATATGTCGTTGAAGTTAATCTCTTCAGTTAGACGACAGTCCAATGAAACCCTCCTAAATGATTGCTACATTCCATATACCATTCCAAATCTTATATTAATAGGGTATAGACAGTTGAATCGATGGAGGGGTGGAGCTTTTAATGCAATTTTCTAGGGAGACAACAAAGAGGGGAAAGGAAGAAGGGGTTGGGGGTTGGGAGTTGGAGGATGGGAGTTTTTTTATTGGAAGCACAAATCATAGTTACTTTTGTGCTTCATATCAATCTCAATATTGCATCTGATTTGAATAAAAGACAAATTTGATTGGATTTGTGGTTTGGATTGATTCTTACATCAATTTTATTGTTATGATGATTGACCATTAGAAAAGGTGATATGCAACTACTAACTATGATCGGCATTAGAAAAGGCGATATGCAACTACTAACTATGATTGGCATTAGAAAAGGCGATATGCAACTACTAAGTAGACAGCATTTGTTGACGGAAACCACGATCAACGCATTAATCGTCGATCCCGACTTGTTTCTGCCGGGCCTTCTCTTTGGAATATTGTAGCACGAATCAAAAATCTAACCTCCGGTCGTGACGATCTCGGGCACCTCCTCGTTGGTCTGCCACCCGAACACCACCTTGCTGACCCCATCCGACGGGCTGCAGTACCTCCTCGACAGAAAAGAAGAAACAGAGCACCACCAAGGAGCCACGGCCAATCGGAACCACCAAGAAAACCACCGCGTTCCCGGCGGAAAGCGAGACGTACCTGGTGCGGCCGGCGCGAAGCCGGCACCGCCCGATCGGGGAGTGGCGCCTCCGTTCACGGCAGCAGATCCTCTAACCACGGAGCGCTCCTCTCCATCGCCTCCCCTCTCTCTCTCTCTCTCCTCGACTATAAAAGGAGTTGGAATAGATCGGACGTGCGTCCTTCTTCCTCTCTATTATAGCGCGACATCTTCTCGATCTAGATCGAGTCACCTCCGATTCGATGATTCGTAGCCTCCGTAACTACTTCCAGGACGATGTACTTTTGGAGTTATCTTGGCGGTAAACTAACCGTGGAGTGATAAGACGTAACTGATTCTTATTTCCAGCTACTTGCTAATAGAGGGAGGAGCAATGTATATACTTCTGTTGCGAATTTGAACTGACTCTTCTCCAGCATGTACTTTTTTATGTGAAGATATCATGTGCCTATGCATTCGTATAACATTCATCAGTTGGGAAGAACAAATCCTTCTCCTCACAGAAAAGCTTAGATCACAAGAAAAAACGTAGACCACTGCGTATTATTCTTGTACACTATCGGTAATTACAATCCTTTGCAAGAAGACCAGTTTTAGATGTCTTCTTGACATCATTCTCAGAGGATGATGCAGTACTACTCTCAAAGCTTTCATGGGGTAGAGGGCTTCAGTCTCATCTCACTTCTTCCTTGCTTCAGTTCTTCGAGGAAGGGAGGCGCTTCGCTTCCACTCCACGAGTCGACGCAAGAACTTCTGAACCTGTAAATGGTGTCAGCTAGCAATCCCAGCATCCATGGCAGAAAAGCTTGTGCAGACATGGAGCCAATGCTCACCTCCGCAGGTTGCCTGAGAGAGCAACGTGCACTTGTTTCCCTGATGACCTCCGATACAAGTATTCCCAAACCCTGCCTTCTACCATGCAAAACCTGAAACGTGGACTGCATCATTGACCACAACTCAGTGTAGTCTGACAAAAAGACGACGAGAAGAGAATCCAGTACCTTGAAGGCATCTTCATCGGTGCGATCATCTCCTATGTACACAGGGAACACATCGCCAGAGTCTGCCAATCCTGTACGTGAAAGAAGAATTACTGATCGAGTGTTGAAGGTTGGTGAAGAGAAGGTGTGAATCAGATCTTGCTCAAGCTCACCAAGAGACTCCAACATGAACTCGAGAGCCTTCCCCTTGTCCCACTTGATACTAGGCCGGATCTCCAACACCTGAGGGAAGATGATCAAGAAACAAATGTTGAGAAAGATAAGGTTGTTGATGGATTTGGGATATATATATGATATATATACCTTCCTTCCCATGGTGAGGCGGAGCTTGGGATAGTCCTTGAGCACTGACCTTACAAGCTCAGCTAATGAGCTCCATATCTGACATCAAATTGGAGAGAGAGAGAACGAGAGGTTTTAGCTTACGAAGAATGAACCAATAATTGCTTGGGAAATCCAATATCGAAGGATTATTCGACCTTTTCATCGACACATCGAAAGTGAACCGATAAGGTGAATATGTTGTTCTCTACTCTGGATCCCTGGATGAGCTTTGTTTTCTCCATTAATGCCTTGTAGACCTTGAAAGAAATAGAATATATTGATCGGTACAGCTTGTGCAAGAGAATATTAACAGGGAAAGATGCTGATAGTTTCAGAGATACTTGACCATGAGTAGAACTCTTACCTCATCTATCATGGGGAGGAACTCAGTGGCTGGCTGAAACAGAACAGCTTTCGTCTGCATCCATCCACAGAGAATAAAAGGATAGGTTAGTCCACATAGGTGCAGTAACAGAGGATACGAAGAGAGAGAGAGATACCTTGGCTTTTGTATGTTTGGTTCTCTTAGTCGGGCCTTTGATGTCCATGCCGTGGCTTCCAGCATAGTACAGCTCCCTTAATCGTACGAAGCTGAACACCTTAACATGAACAAAGCAGCACAGAAGAGGCGTTAAAAAGAAGAGTAACACGCTGATCTGATCCGGCAAGAGGAAGGAAGCAGGAATTCACCTTGTCTCTGCGTCTTCCACTCACAATCGCAGTTGGGAAATGCCTTGCTACGTCCCTTACCGTCTCCTTCATCTGTATGCAGTGATATGATTGTTGAGTGTGTAAAGAACTCGGAAACAGAGCAACGAAAGACACTGAACGTACTGCGTTGGATATGAAGGCACGGTCGGGGTCGTCCACGATCGGAGACAGTGTCCCGTCGTAGTCGAGGAACACCACGATCTGCTTCCCCTTCGATGCTGCGACGATGTCTTCGAAGACGCTCAACGCCGAAGGATGCTGTTTCTGCTTACAATTTCCACGAACTCAGCACCCGTTACCGGAGACGAAGCCTTGGTATGTATATAAGAAGATGCAGCAAACGTACCACCCTGTTGTTGTAGTCTTCGTCGTGGGAGGCGGCGAAGGAGGCCGAGAGCATGGCGGCCGCCTTGACATGAGTAGGAGAGGATGCCCGCATGGAGTCGACCCACGCACTGATCCTCGCGCCACCCCCGCCGCCGCTGCCCATGTCGAGCTGGCTCAGGAACCTCTTGTACCTGGCGCAACGAACGCCGAGCGCGGAGGAGCGAGGCGGCAGCAAGGCGGAGCGATGTGCTGCTGGGTCCGCCACTACTGCCATCACCGTCGTGACTGCTAACTCTTCCGGCACTATCACACTCTGCTTCCTCATCATCTCTTCGGTTCTCTCTCTCTCCTCTGTGTCCAAAGCAGGTGTTTGTACGTAGTACAGGAGGCAATTAGGGAGTTTCTGGAACTCAACCACGAGGAGAACAAGCGAGAAAGAGGAAAAGGCCTATGATTCTGAGTCGTTCTTCTCTTCCTCTCTCCCGCTGAGAAGACGCAGCAGCAGGAGGAGGAGGAGGAGAGCAGGGAAGACCAGCAGGAGTTGGGGACGAAGCCGACTTCCATCGGCGGGCATTATATAACGCGGGCAGCTGCTGGGCGCCGAAAAGAAAGGAACAGTTACGCGCGAAATGGCCCCACCAAGCAACCCGAGTGAAACGAATACACTGCGGGTTGGTGTCGCCTGCGTCACAATCTCTAGCACGAGCGGATTGCCACGTCAGATGGGACCCAAAGGCTCATCCCGTGAACGGATGCCACGTCAGTTGCTCGGTCCAATTCTATGTTGGCGCAGGCACACTATTTGAGTACATAGAATAATACATTTTTTTAAATATTATCGAGAAATAATTTTAATATAAAGGACAAGAAATCCACATTATACTTATCTAATAACAAAATGCCTTTACGTATTATGAGAGACGAAAATTAAAAATAGATCATCAAAGCTTAATAAACTTAAATTTTAGTCTTGAATTAATGCATCATATATATATATATATATATATATATTGATCCTCATTTAAAATCTCAACAAAATATGTTTTTGTAAAATTATCCATAGTCACAAATACAATGAGATAATTACATACATAACTATCTATAGTCGATAATTTGAAGGTGTTTGTTAGTTTAGTTAGTAAAACTCTGATAATTTATCGTAAAGTCTCGACCTCGAATCTCATATTCATCACTTATTTTTTTTGTAAAAAATCAAATTAAATACTAAAGATATAAAAAGATTCGGAGGAATAAAAAAGAGGGAGAATATTAGCACATGAGATGTGCTCACAGGTTTCCTCCATGATTGAAGGAGTAGTTGAAGCATCAAAGACTATTTCTAGATGAGTTCTTAGTGGAAGTTAATTGTAAGGAAGTTCTTAGAAATTTTCATGGCTTGGAATTTTTTTTGAGTGATGTATGTAAGCATTCAAGAAGAAAGAAAAAGAATCTCAATTTCTTGAGGTGATCCAGCTGAGATCAGATCAATAATACTAAGATTGTAGAAGTCATGTGCTTCAAGATATTGACATTTGAGAGAGAGAGAGTGTGTGTCTGTGTTCACAGAGTCTTCCAACAATAGACTTGTGTTTGAATGCAGAAGTTGATTCTGATTTGTGCAGAATGTTTCCTTCGATCTCCAGAAGTTAAAGAAGGAAGAACATTTCGTAAGTGTGCAAAGTGCATGACTCATCACATCACTGTTTCATTAAGACAGATTTATATCCGTACACAAAATGCATGATCACATGTAATGAATAACATGCCACCACATGCTTCAGAGTTCATCTTTGGGTTAACAATGTGTCTTTGGATCTGTTTGAGAAGAGAAGACGATAGATATGCAATTACAGTTTAGTATAGTTGAATCAAGAGATCCAATAGATATGCAATTACAGTCCTGATTCCAATTTTGTAAGCATCTCATCCCATGATCCATGACAGAGACAGAAACATACGTCGTAAAGCTATATACCCCAAAAGGAGAAGGAGACATCAATTCCTCAAAACTCGTTTTAGCTTGTCATCATGGTTAAGACAAACTCAAACTCTTGTGGTTAGAATGGCACCACTTGCGAGTGTAGTAACCATTTGCATCCTCCTCTAAAAGAACACACAAACCTTCTTACTCACACGCATCAATATTCCAGCTAAAGTCTTTGATATAATAACCCCAAGCAAAAAAGTCTATGAGAGCTCCGATCGAGCGTCACACACTTGGCTCAGTGAGTGGACATCTTATTTGTCCTCTCCTTTTCCTCAATCTTTAAGCTCGTGCATGGAGATTCCATAAAGACTATTGTAGGACAGAATCTAGGTTTTATTTTTTGTTTCATTAATATCGTACATATTCATGTCTATACATGCATATAAATAATCTAAGCTAATTTTGATCTCATGTGAGTTAAATTGTGGATTAACTATCGCGTTCGATGATTGATTGCATAATTATTTATCTTATACGTTGCATGATCACTTGCATCCGATGATTTGGCATTGGATGATGTAGAAGATGTATAGAGAGAGTCCTCAGATTCTTACATCCACATCGCTCTTGCTTTCATCTAATCCGAACATGTATGTCCTTTTGAATCGGAGCGGAACATATGCAGACAGCCTTACAACCCCAACGTGTCCTCGAGCACACGATGCCACCATTCTCTACCAAGCAATACCACTATGGGCAAGCATCGAATAGCCACCTGTCGTCACCCTTCTACTAATCATAGCCACCCACCATCGATCGTCCTTTGGATGCTTCACTGCATCTTCCTGCAACTCATCCACGTGCCAAGCTGTCTGCAAGCTTCGAAAGCATGCCAATTATATGAGCAGGGCTTTGCGTTTGCTGCCATGGCATCCCTGTAGAAGGAGGAGGAGTGATTGGAGAAGCTCAGCTCTGCTAGTCTGCTGAGATATCAACCATGATGTATACTATTGATGTGATCAGTTTTTTTGTTGTACGATCTGATCCGTTTTATGAGTAGTGTGCTTTCGGAAGAGAAAAGAAGTTTTTGAGTATTTGTCTATGTCATGATCAAGTCTCAGTATGTGTTTGTGGGCTTCAAAAGCATCTAAGCAGCATTAGTAGTAAGTTGGTAGGCTTCGAAACCCCTAATTTTGCTAAGTGAAAGAAGTCTCCTCCACTCCAAACCAAACTAAGAATCTTTGTAAATGCACATTACTGGAACCTTGGCATTTCCACAAGTAAGATGTGATGTAAGGTTTCAATGCAATGTGCTTTAGTTTCTTTCTCTGACACTTGTTGCAGGATAAATCAGAATTCATGAACATGGCAAAGAGAATTCTTTCATGTTTGAAGATAAGGTACTTTTCCTTGCGGCACAGAAACAAAAAAAAATCAGATGAAGCTGGACACCATGTTGTGTCTTTTATGATAATTTATTAGTCTCTTTTTTTTTTTCTTTTTTTTTTTGACATATATTAGAAAGGCCCATTAAAGCGCGGCAAAAGTCCAGACTGATCATAAGAAAGCCCAACAAGCCTGGTAGAAGCTTTAGGTAATTTGCAAGCTTAATTAATTACATTGATCTAGGCATGGGATCTTCCTATCAGGAAGAAAGAAAGAGAAGGATGCTTGGATAAACTTCATGGCATTTGTGAAAGCAATCATTCAGTGCTAGAATCTAATTATTATATTACAATTATAATCTTGAGGCTATCTACTTTGACAATGTGATCTTTTTTTGTTAGTCAGTGTTAAGAACTTAACAAGCTCATGAGGCTGACTTATAGTCTGTCTCATGAACAAAAATTTGCCAATTATTTAGCTTTCTATGTATAAAGATCCATAAAAGATAGACTAATTTCCCCATCTCAATGTGCCTTAAGACACTGTTTCTTTAATGATTGTGGCAGGGTTTAGAAACAATCAAACTTGACTTCAAATGGTGTATCAGCAAAAACAGCTGAATATATTATATGTTTTGAGGCTCCTTCACCCACACTTTCTGAGAATTTCAATTCATGAAACACCTAATATGTCTTCCTGAAAAGGAAATAAGTTTTCTCTATCTGAACTTCTAGAATCAGCCTTTTCATAAGTTCATAGCATTAGGCAGCAGAGTTGCAAGACATCATCAGAAAAAGATCAGAAGAGCAATACTGTGTCTCCTTCACATTTCTATCTGCATCTGATAAAGCTTTGCACATACATTAACCCCAAACCAATTCACTGCTTTGTTTCAGTGACTACAAAGCTTTAGTTTTGGTGATTGGAAAGTTTCACATGACAGTGAATGCTACTATTTGGCTCTGATACACTCATCTTTTTGCACATGCACACAAACACTAATTTACTGCTTTGTTTCAGTGACTACAAAGCTTCACATGACACTGAACTCTCTACCATTCAGATCTAATACTCTCACAACTTTGCTAACATCCACACTAATATACTGCTCTGTTTCATTGACTACAAAGCTTCACATGACAGTGAATGCTACTTCTGTTTGGATCTGACACACTCCCAACTTTGCACATGTACACAAACAATTTACTGCTCTGTTTCAGTGACTACAGAGCTTCACATGACATTGCAAAGAAGACAACCTTCCCTCAGGTATGCCTAGAAAAAGCCAGCAAACCTGAAGGTCGTACTGCCCACAACACCAACCCACTATACTGCAGCTTAAAGCTTCGAGGACCAAGAACACCACAAGGGGCCATGCAAATGACTAAAACCTCATCTGCAACAGCTTTAGATTCTGAGCACTACTAATCTGAGGAGAGAATGGAGTCCCAGTCGATCTCCCAGGATGGGTACTTCCGCAACACGAAGCTCTCTGATTCGTCCCATGGCGCCTCGGAGAAGTCCAAGTGCTGCATCGCGGACACAGCGGACGATCCCGAGGATGGCTCGTCCTCCTCCAACGAGGAGGAGCTCTCCGACTTGTTATCCTCCGAACTCGTGCCGGGCTCCTCTGTCGTCGCTGAACCGGGAAGAGCACTCTTTGGCTTCTGTGAGTTCGCCATGGTGTCGTAGATGGTCTGGAGCTTGGCGTCCACGGAGGAGTGCAGCGGCGGTCCCATGTGAGACCCGTTACGGCGCAGTTCCGGGAAGTTGAGCCTCGCGGCGTCGCCCCGGAGCTCGAACGCGGCCCTGTCGTAGGCCAGGGCGGCCTCCTCCGCGGTATCGAAGGTCCCGAGCCAGAGGCGGGTGCGGTTGCGGGGAAGACGGATTTCCGCGACCCATTTACCCCAGTGCCGCTGCCGGACACCGCGGAAGAGCTTCGTGGGCTTCGGAGGCGAGGGTGGCGACCCGGCGCGCTTCATGGGCCGACGCCGGGCAGCAAGCGGATCTGCGTTACCCAGGTTCCGGCGCTCGGAGGCTGCTGCCATAAGCTGCTGTTGGTATTGGAATTGAGCTCGGATTTGCTGGATATGAGCAGGGAAGAGATAACTGAATCCAACCGAGCTCAAGCAGCCCAAGAAGTCATCTTTCTGATTCAACAAATGTTGCGGAGGCATTTCGTAACTGGATTCTGAGAGCAAGGAGGGATCAAAACTGGGATCTTGGTGAAGATAAGGGGAGAAAGGAGAAACAGGGGAAGAAGAAGGATAACAGAAAGACTCAGAGGAGGCAAAGCTTGAGGAAGAGGGGTAACAGGAGGTGGGAGCACCTTTAATAAAAGGGTCAAGTGCTTCCATCAGAGGATCTGATGATGAGGAAACTGGCATGCTGCTGTAAACATCCATGGCTGCAGCCATGCCTTCTCTGTAAAGCAAACCCAAAGCTTCAACTAAAAGGCAGAGGACAACAAACGAAGTAGCTTCGTGAGGTGGCAAAGAAGCAAGAAAAAGATGCAGTACAAAAGGAGCAGATTGGCAAAAGCCCAATTGGCTGTGAACAGAACAATAGAAAGTAGAAACAGAGGAAGGAATTCTGAAAGAAAGAGGAACAGAAGAAAAAAGCAGCCTCTTTTGGTCAATCTAGGAAAAGAAAAGAAAGAACGAGGACCGATCAACCTGAGGGTACAAAAAGAAGCCCTCTTGGCTGAGGAAATCTGGAAGAAGGGGGGGGCCAAAAAGAAGCTGAAAAGTTGATCTGATCTCACAGAAATCAGAGGAAAGAACTAGAAAAATCGAAACTTCTCACTTCAGGGAGCTTACGGAGGAAACAAATTGGATCAAAGATCACTTTTTGTTCGCTCTCGAGGGATCTCTCAGCTCACGGAGTGGCGGGGGTGGAGGTTTCTCGTGTAAGTGGAGGCGATCAGCTTTCTCTGCCAAAAGGACGGAGTCTTGCGGCGAGCTCATATAGGCGTTTCTTCTCCTCGCTGTCAAATCGCAGGATGCCACGCGCCCGTATCTCAGGCGTCACCGCCACCTGTCGAGGAGGCCACAGACTGGTGTCAGTTTCCAGGACGCGTGCCTTGTGATGATTGCCTGTCTGCAGTCGACCACCGGAAGAACAGCCCCGGGTTTAATGAAGGTGGGAAGCGGTAACTTGTCTCTAGCCTTATCAATCGCTACGTTGTGGAAGCTAGGTGGCAAGTTCTGGTTGGATTAACGGGGCAAATAGAAGTCAGATATATAATTAAAATAGAATTAAGTTATGAAAGATAACAAATATTAAGTGGTCTGAAGCCCTTCAATTGTTACTGTTTCTACTGGTCTAAACAGAGACGAGGGATCTTCTTTATGTGGACTTCCAGACAAAAAGTCGCAGACGATTTTGAACATTCCCGTAGAAAACGTGTTGCTACGTGGAACCCTTTAGCTCTTCATGGACTGTTCTTGATGGGAGTCATGGGCTGATCACGGCAGTCGGTTCTTCATCAAGCGGTGGATAACGGTGTCTCGCGGTTGGTTTCGGAGAAGAGAGAGAGTAGATGGCCGCCGGAGCGGCGTGCGTTGAAATGGGATGCGTCGGCTGAACGTATGGAGGCGGCGTGGGCAGAGGCGTACTGTGGGAGACGCGTTAACAGTGAAACCGCGTGAAACGAAAGGGAAACGGCAGCGGACGCACATGGCCACGTGCCTGGTTACAAGTACTTCACCATATATATATATATATATATATATATATATATATATATATATATATAATTAATATATAATATTTTATTTGTTTAGTCAATTCAAAATCAAATCGAGATTAGTGTCGATTCCGATTACTACAAGGTTGAAACGTGAACCGAGCCCTTTTGCCCCCCTCTTACTTCCGTTTAGTTTGGAATCATAATAAAACTATTAATCGATTCTGATTTTATTCAACCGTGATCAAATCTATGAAGACCATTCACTGAATCTAAGTATTCTGAGAAGTCACTGTAGTAGCAAAGCCAGACATCAAGCCTAAGACATAGCTTAGGGAGACACTGTAGGGGAACAGAGGCATGCATCCATTCCGAGAAGTGACGTCCAAGCAGCTGACCCTGCGTTCCTCCCTTCGGTACATGTAAGCACAGTTACATTGCAGAGAGAGAGAGAGAGAGAGAGAGAGAGGGAGAGAGTAGCAGCAGCAGCTGCTGTTGTCACTGCTGCTTACCAGAGGATTTCCTTCTGCCAGGGATGCACTTCCCTTTCGCAGCCCCTTCCCTGCCTTCTTCAACCTCCAACCTCCCTCCGATCCCAAGCTTTGAGCTCCTGTCACCACACCAAAGTACGTATACACGTGCACATATATCAGTCGGAAGGGAGGTTCGCCCCAACCACAACTACACAAAGGTTAACAACATGGGAATGGAGGTTGACTCTATGTTTGAACCTAAACAACATGGATGGTTTCTTTGATCATTAGGTGGTGATCAATTCGAATGGAATGAAATGGGATCAGTGGGAGTGTCACCTTTCTTCTCTGAAGGAGGAGGATTTCTCGAGACAAGGCTCGGGTGGCGGCCTGCTTCCTTCCGCGATGCTCCCACTGAAGTACTCCTTGTCCTCCACCAGTGGGTGGCAGAACCGGGGGTTCTCCAAGATGCGCCGCAGCTCGGCGTCCTCGTCCGCACGACTAGCTAGTCGACTCACCACCCCGTGGTGGAGCTTGGAGTCGGCAGCCTTCGTCGTCCCTCCGCCGGGGCTGCTTCTTACCTTCAACGCCGCCGACCCGCAGGTGATGAGTTGGATCAGGACCGAGTTCCGAGTCAGGCCCGGTTCGGGAGTCTCTTCGGGCTTCTCGAATCGCCGGGAGTCGCCGTCGGCGCTGCCGCCTCCAGGGCCGTGGGTGGGGGGCTTGTCCGAGGACGTGGAGGACGGCGGGGAGGCGTCGTCGAGCGACAACTCGGTGCGCGCGGGCTGGTGGGCCCGAGTCGCGGTCCGGTGCTCGACTCGCTCAATCTCGTCCGTCGAAACGCCGCGTGAGCGATGAGAGTAACGCGGACGACTCGTTCTAGTCTCGTCCCCCGCCGTGCGCGTACCGCCTCTCACCTCCTCGTCCTCCGCTGTCCCTTCTTCTTCCACCTCCTCTCCATCATCTTCTCCTACTTCCAAATGGAGTCTGTGGCAGATGGGTAGTGGTTTCGGCTGCTCGCTGCTTGCTGCAGTGTGCTGGAAACGCTCTGCAACGTCGAGTTCAAACCGATCTCAGCCAAAACGAAGCTTACGATCGACCAAAAGCATCCAATAAATAAACAGCAACAAAGACTCGAGAGAAGAGACCGTAAGCGCCGGGGATGATCTCAGAGCCTTTGAGCACGTACTCGACGCCGTCGGTGGCGTAGATAACGTCGTTCTCGGCCAAGTCGTTCCACACGTACCCATTCTTGTAGCTCCTTCGTCATGTTTCACAGTCGATCACAACATCAGCAAATCGAGCTTGAGCTCCGACTTAGATGTGGGTAAGAGCTTACCTCTTGCAGGACCAGGAGAAGAGAGAAGGCATGCCTCTGCCTCTGTAAGCAGTCAGTCTCTCCATTACATCTACACATACGTAAGCATCGGTGAGAACGATGCGTGCAGGCGAGAAGAAAAGAGCAGATTACAGCAGGCAACCTCTGAGACGAAGCTGTTGGTTGGGGAGGTGAGGGAGCTCAATGAAGTGAGGGTGCTCCAACTGGCCATTTCTGCTGAGATAGTAGATGACCTGAACCTTCCTCGGTGGCGTCACGAGCCTCTGCTGCTGCTGCTGCTGCTGCTGTGAGTAGCTCAGCCTGGCTCGGTCTGGGCTGGCTTCCCTGCTGCTTCCTCCCCTCCTCCCTCTTCCACCGCCGCCCTCCATCTTCCCTACACACAACAAGAGCAGCAACTACAACAGAGCTCCAAGGGGAGAGGACAAAGGTAAGGATCGGAGAGGGAGGAGGGGAATCCTGTCACGTACCAATAGCCCATCCTCTGCTTCGCCCTTTCCTTATACAAACCAGTGTGCCATAACGTACCTTCACTGTGTCAGTGTGCTGAGATTTCTTTGCTTGCATGATAAGGGCTATAGGCTGGATTTGGCATTGTCAGCTGCAAACAATGATTTAATGCAGTAGAATTCTTGTTTCTTCCACCTTATTTTAATCTAAAGATGAACTCAGTCCTTTGTCACTTCTTCTACCCCCCCAGACAATCACAACCAAGCAGTGTTCTTCTCCATCACCATTGTTGCCATCATACAAGAGATCATGGTTTAACCATGCTCTCTTTCGAGCTTGCTTCATTTGTGTTCTGCATGTAAATATAGGAACATTATTACAATAGCCATGACATCTCTGTCACAGAAGAATGATAGTTACTACTATTAACTTGGATCATTGATTCAAACTCAACAAGATCATATCATCAGTAGCTCGGATCAAATAAAACCTGAATGTGAATTATAATTAGCTTCTGATTACCACAATTCTAAGTAAGATTTTGAGGATGAAGAAAACAGAAAATATATAGCTCAGTGACAAAAATCTGGATTTGATATCCACAAGAAGACAATGGTTTCAATAAAGCAGCATATGACTTGATATCCACAATAAGACACCCTTTTACCCCCACCAACACTCTGCCTACAAAGCCACTCAGGAAGAAGACGCAGGAAAAGGCCAAAACCTCTCGAAGGAGAACTTCCCTATTACTCATGTGATTCTTGACGGGGAAGAAGAACCATCACAGTCTACATTCCATCTCCCCTTTAGGTGTGTGCATGAGAATGAGCAGTTCTATCATTGTTCTTCTGCAGTCGCAACATCCGGAACGCACAAGCTCTCATCGATCATTCGAGAACATTAAGATCTATCTCTTGCTACTCTTCCAATGCAGTAAATGATGTATTTCTTGATTAATAGTTCTTGTACACAAATTGATAAGTCCTAATGACCCAAAGCAATTAAGTTGAAGAAAGGGGCCAAGAATCTTCTGGACTTACTGTAAAGCTTCCGACAAGTGATTGTTATGACATCTGCAAGGCAAAGAGAGTCCAAATGCAAAGCATTCCACAACTATTTTTGAGCAACCCAAACAAAGAAGACGAGGGGAAAACATCCAAGAGCTGATGACCATGATGACATCAAAGAAGACACTGTGAGACACACACTTGACTACAATAAACTGGGTACTAGGTGCACAGTTTGATCTGTTCACCTGAAAAGACACCATAGATGACTCTGCTGCTGCACCAGATTCTGCAACCAGCCACAGATTCTCTTCTTGCTCTCTCTGGGAATGTAAAGTTCCATGGTTGTGTTCACTTGTGAAAGAGGCCGATGCAGAGAAAGCAGTCAAAGCACAGTTCAATAGAGCAACATAGACACTACATCTGAGACACAACCAATAGTTGCATGCAATATGTCCATTACCTATCTGCTATTACCTTGAACTCCACTTAGTAGAAGTCTTAAGGAGGAGGAAGACATTGATCTGATGAATCTAAATCATTAATCCAAGTTATTGGCATATACCAATTCAATTGAATAGCCACATTTGATGTTGGATTGACATAAAATATGATAGACTAATTCAAGCATAAGAAACTTGTAATGACATTAGAAGATGGAAGTATGACCCCACTTGATTGCACTTATGGTACTACAATTGCACTTGATTGATTCCCACTACAATAGCATTGCTTGTTTGTTATTAGCTATAATCGACATATGTTGAGATTCATGATACTTATATGGTACTGATGCCTCGCGTCATTTTCGTCATATGTTGAAATCGATTGACATCTATATTAATTAAATTCGATATGGTTTTACGATGATTGTTAGTGACCTAACGATTTTTTTTCATTCGGCCGTTATGTTTTAATTTTGATATAAAATTAAATAAAATTCAAAACTAAATGCCAAACATATTTTCCACAAAAACTAAATACATCTCCACACTTTTTTCTCCCAACCCAATTTTGGGATGCATCCTCTTCCAGAATAGAAAGTGGGTTGGATGCATCGATGAAGAGGTCCTAATTAACGGTCCAGATTCATCATGCCTCATTTAACTGCCCGCCATCTCTCTGTCCCTCTTCACATTTAAAGCCAACAAAACAAACGTTGGCGTCACCGCCTGCCAGTCTCTCATATGTCTGTTACGCATCAGAGAAGAGAGATGGCGGAGGGGAAGGGCAACGGAATGGACGCGGCGGCGCTTTCCCGGAAGCGGCCGCGGGCGCCCATCCGGCGGACTACGAGCATGAAGGAGTTCTCCGCGGAGGATCTGGCGGCGGCGGTGGAGGGCGGAGAGGGTATCCGTCGTCGCCACAACGATTTCCTCATGCGGGAGCGGCGGGTGGAGGCGGCGGCGTTGGATGCGCCGCCGAGGAGCATCCATCGGCGAAGCTTCAGCGACGTCTGGGCGACGACCAAGTTCTTGATGACCTGTGGCCTCTGCAATCGCCGCCTCGGCCCTGGGTTCGATACCTTCATCTATCGGTGCGAACAATGTCCTTGTTTTCTGTTGGATTTGATCATTTTATTGCTGATTTCGCATAATTCTGTAGAATTCTGACATCTCCAGGACGAAAGATCGGATCAATTTTGGGCTTAATTGTTGGATTGGTATATGATAAAAAAAAGGCTTAGGAACATTGCTTGATCCAACACCCCAGTCGTTTCTCTCTCCCAATTATGAGATTGAAATCTCATTGGGGGCTGAACATAGTTTATAATCAAATCTAGAAGATGCATGTCAGAGTCTACATCAGATGTGCTTTTTGAAACTCTTTTTTCAAGTATTTTTTTTTTCTGATATTATTTATCATCACTTGATGATTTGATGTGATAACTGACTCATAGATTGGAATCACATGATTCCAGTCAAACATGTTATTAAAGACTGAGTTTCAAATTATTCGAGCATTAGTCATCATAATTGGAATTATGGTATGTCTCTCTTTTTCTTTTTTGTTTAATTGAAGCTATTGCGATATCTTTACATCAAGCAAGTGATTCATTAAAACTATTTATTGGTTTCATCAACAAAGTTGACTCTTTGATTCATTAAAACTATGTATCTTTCTGTAGATGACCGGTATTAAAGTAATTCGTTGTGAACAGTTTAGATTCTTAAATTGGATGGGGCAGCTAAATTTGACACAAGATTTATGTTTGATAGTAGAAGTTGTCCCTATGGATGCTTCATGATCCCCATCCACCATGGATGCTTTGGTTACTTCCTTCTGTTTGACTATACTTTCCCTTGCCATTTACAGGGGTGAGATGTCGTTTTGTAGCTTTGAGTGCAGACAACACAAGATGAACCAAGATGAGCTGACAGACAAAGGAATGCTGGAGTCCAAGAAGAGTGATGCAACCCACTCAACCACAGATTCACAAAGCACTGGTGATGGCCAAAGTTGACTGCTAAATGATGCAGCATGTTAGTTCCTCCAAAACATCAATGAAGGTACATACCCCAGCTGCCTCAAAAGGAAGTTTTCACTCTTATTTGCCAACCAACGCAATATTGTATATATATATATCACATTTCATGTAGGCATATGTTGGTGTTTGCATACATTTGTATTTATGAATCCAATGGGTTCATGTATGTAGAAAACTTGGTCATCTTTTTGTTGGGAATTCCTGTTGCTTCTTTGTTTCCAAAATGGAAATAAAAGAGTAAAGCTAAAATGATTTATTCTTTTGCTATGAAGTATCAATATCAAAGAAGTCAATACTGTTGCGTGGTAGCATTAGTATGGTCGTCTTCAATCGAGGGTGTGCATATCAGTTTTCTAACTGTATGTTCTATGATGACCTTTCGCCAAAGCATGGCAGTAAAAGCTGACCAATTTGATAGTTCTGAGTCCACAAATGTAGATATGGACCCTGGCCATTAGTTATTAGGAAAGATAATAAAAGAAATATTATCATTTATAAATAACTAAGTGTAGTCTCGATCAACAGAAATATTATCCCTTAAGTCATAAGACAAAGTCCATTGCAGCAAAGATGAAGACTTTGGTGGCATGTCAATTCATTCTATTGGTTGGTTCTTCAAGGCTAAGAACTAGTTGATCCACAATGGCACGATTATAAACAGAAAACAGTCTTGTAGAAAACAACTTGAAAACCCCCCCCCCCCAAGAAGGTACGAATCATTTAGCTAATTTGGTGCAGAAAAAGGTTCAAGAGCAAGAATGATGCTTAGTTGATTGTGGATTATTGCATGAGAACTACCTGCCACATACATACCCATGTTTAACTCGAAATTTTATGTTGTGTAAACCTCGACCAGCTTTTAAAAGGCAGCTTTCCACTTGCTTAGCTACTACTAAAGATCTTGACTGTTAACAGCAGCAGGCAAAACATCCACAGCTCCTACAGGGTCATGTAAGTTCAATGTCCAACAGTATTCCACTAAAAAGCTAATCATATTCCCTCCCACAGTCCTATGAAGTTCGACTGTAAGTAGTGTTCATGCCGCTGTTGATAAGGGGCTACTTCAGGATCCAGGAATGCTGTCCTCCAGGTAACATAAAGATATCAAATACTCGAATTAAAACCACAAATAATCACTCACATAGGTAGACAATGTATTCTACTTAGCCGATTTGCTAGGTGCAAATTCTGACAAAATGATCCTAAATTCCCAGACTACACGGTAAAAATCCATTGGATAAACTATCTGATTTCTAATGGGATAACTCACTCATCAGCAGATTCATAAGTATAGATAGTATTGTTACCTGAGATAAGCTTAATGATACCAGGAAAGATGACAACGATAAAGTCATTAATCGAACCTTGAACCTCAGCATACTATGTGAAATTGCACTTACCGCTGAGATGGTGGTCATACTTTCCAGATTCCAAGTTAAGCTCTAAAGTAATGTCTTTTAAGATGATCTAAGTGGAGGAAGAAGCAAAGAAAAAAAGGGAAAAAGAAATTGAAATGGGAGAAGTACTTATTACTCACTCAAAACATGATCTTTCTACTTACCTATGCATATAAAATAGTTAATGTCAATGATAGAGGACATTAATGACACCTCATCATACGAAGTGATATTATTTTTACTGCTGAGGTGGTTGGTTATTCTTTCCATGTTCCAGGTCAGGTTCTAAAGTAATATGGTCTAAGTGGAGGAAAGAGCCAAAACAAAAAAAGAATTTGGAACAGGAAAAGTACCCCCTATTAGTTAGTCAAATTATGATCTCTATATTATCTATGCATATGAACAATAGATTGATGATAGAGGCCACCAATTCCACCTCAGCATAATAGATTGATGAAAGTCAAAACATGATCTCTGTATTATCTACTGCTAAAGTGGTCATCCTTTCCAAGTTCAGGTGAAGTCCTAAAGTAATATTTTACAAGATGATCTAAGTGGAGAAAGGAGCCAAAAAACATGAAATGGAAAATGTACCCATGAAATGGTCAAAGCATGATCATTATGCTACCTATGCATACAAGCAATAGATCGGCGAATGATAAGGGTCATTAATCACTCCTCAGCATACTAAGTAAAATTACACTCACCGCTGAGGTGGTCATCCATTCCAAGTTCCAGATTAAGTCCTAAAGTAACAACTTGCAAGATGATCTAGGTGGAGGGAGGAGCCAAAAATTGAAATGTAAAAAGCACCTATTAGTTAGTCAAAACATGATATTTGTATTATCTATACATATAAACAGTAGAATAATTTACATGACAGAAGCCACTAATCACACCTCAGCATATTAAGTGAAATTGTATTTACTGCCAAGATGGCCATCATTTCCAAGTTCCAGGTTAAAATCTGAAGTAACATCTTTCAAGATGATAATTATCTATCAAGATGATCTAGGTGGAGGAAGGAGCAAAAAAAAAATGAAATGGGATAGTACCCATTAGTTAGTCAATACATGATCTTTGCACTCCCTATGCATATAAACAATGGGTTAATGTCGATAATAAGCATCACCAATCAGATCTCAGCATTCTAAGTGAAATTATACTTACTGCTGAGATGATCATCCTTTCCAAGTTCCAGGTTAAGTTCTAAAGTAATATTTTTCAAGCTGATATAGGCGGAGGAAGAAACCCAGAAAAAGAAAAAAATGGGAAAAGTACCTATTAGTTAGTCAAAACATGTACTACCTGAGACCTATGCATATAAGCAATAGATTAATGTCAATGACAGAGGTCATTAATCAAACCTCAGAGTGCTATGTGAAATTGTACTTACTGCTGAGGTGGTGGTAATCCTTTCCAAGTACCAGGTTAAGCTCTAAAGTAATAATCTTCCAAGATGAACCAAGTGAAGAAAGAAGCCAAAACATTAATTGAAATGGGAAGAAGTACCCATTTGTCAGTCAAAATATGATCTTTGTGCTACCTATGCATGTAAACATTAGATTAACAAACAGAACAACTAAATATAAGCACTAACCACTGTTGCTAAACCTGCTCATGCAATCTCAAGGTTTGCATTCCACAGAATCCAAAATAAAGCAAACATTCAGAGGTAGAAATTCAATACGGTCAACCATTGTAGATGATATGTAACAGATTCATAAGATTGCATAATCCATAAAAAGAGCTAGTAATTACTCCAAGTAACCAAGTCTAATAAGAGAAGTTTCTCCATAGTCATACGCTTAGTTAAAAGCTAGATCAAAACTGCAAAACCAAATATGTCTAGAAGCAATCCGGAAGAACCAACAAGCAAAGAAAAGCACGGAAGGTTGAACCTTTCGGGGGAAAGATCCATACTGTAGCATCCCACGGATCTAACGGTAAGACTTCTGGAACCGGGCACGTGCACCGCGACCACCAAACTTCTTGGGCTCGCATCGACGGGGGTCTGCGACGAGGAGGGTGCGGTCATAGCGAACGAGGATGTCCTTGATCTCCTTCTTGGACTGCTCGTCGACAAACTTCTGGTGGTAGGCAACGAGCGCCTTCGCGATGCTCTGGCGGATGGCGTAGATCTGGGAGGTCTTACCGCCACCGCGGACGCGAATACGGATGTCAACGCCCATGAAGCGCTGCCGCCCGAGGAGGAGGATCGGCTCGAAGGCCTTAAGGCGAAGGATCTCCGGCTTCACCAGCTCGATCGGGACGCCGTTCACCTTGATCAACCCGCGGCCGCGCTTGCAGTGCGCCACTGCCACCGCCGTCTTCTTCCTTCCGAAGCACTGCACCGACTCCACCGGTGCCGTCGCCGCCGCCATCGCCATCGCTCGAGATGTGTGAGAGACGGAAGAGACGAAACCCTAACCCCACGAATTCGATCGGCGCGTAGGAGAGTCGCACGGCACATCGTTGCTTATATAGCGGACCGGACTAGGGATCAGGAAACGGTTCATCCCACGGAGTTGATTCGCACCGGTTGAACCGGTTTGGTTCAATCTGGTGTAGACCGTTGCTATTTTGCATTCTACCAACTCCGGTATAAGCTTATTATATATGAATCCAAATACTATTGGTATTTACACTTCGCTCCCTCTGATGGCATAAAAAGATCAATAGAGAGTTTTCATATTTACCCCTCTAAATTTTTCTTTATCAGATACATCCGTAGAAAGCCTTAAAACTTTATATTTAACATTGTACAGTTAATCTCATTTATGTCTTGATTTATTTTTAGCAATAAATGTTTTTTAAGCAATTGTAAATGAATTCATCATATGATAAAAGGAAAATCACTTTTGATTTTATATATATACATACATCCATATTTATAGAATAATTTATCTTCAAAAGCTAGACATAATTATTATTTTTATTTGGAAGTGTTCCCCTTTTCTTTTTACCCAAAAAGCTCATGAATTGATTCATTTTTTGCTAATTTTTTTAAATAACCAAAAAATAAAAATAAAGTAACTATCAATATCATATATTTTATTATATTATGAAAACTTGCTATGATTTGGATAAATTTTACAGTGTTATATGTATAAATAAATTATGTTGCACTCCATTACAAAATCAATATGTAAATATGTTAAATTGGACTCTAAAAATTATTTAAAAAGAAAATAATAAATTAACTATATTTCCTTTTGATGGTTAAGGCTGAAAAATGAGTTTGGTAAATTTTATCATGTTACACTCATAAATGAACTAATCATGTCTTGATTTTAAGGATATATTTCTTATTTTTAAACTTTACAAGTGATAAAAAGATATCACATTTGTTAAAATAGAATTTCAAAATTCCAACCAAGAAAAAGAGGGTCAATACATCTCATCAGTTCAACGCATGGTTTAAATTGCTTATCCACATTTGTGAGCTTTCATATAGTGATTGTAGCATTCAACAAATCGTTGAACGTCTCTATATCTAAATTACGATCGAGGATCTTATGATATTATCTCATTTAATTTTATGTCTTTATCGGATACACTCCGACTTCGTTTCTTTAAGATCTCCTACCGAATCATCCGATCTTTAGACACCAAATTGATTCCAAACCCCTTACGTCTCGAACAAGCAAACATGTATATATATATATATATATATATATATATATACATAAACTTGGCACCACAGGCGCAATGGCCGAAAGCAATTTGTTCTCTCATCTCTGGACCATTGCAGAAGTGGCTTTCGCCTTTCCTTTTGCAGTTCCTTTATGTGGATGGATCATGGGAGCACTGAGCAGTATTATAATTCACTTGCAAGAAGACAGCAGTAGTTGAATCTTCTTTCCTTCTCATTCCATGATCATTCAATCACCAAAAAGATTGCATCGAACAAGGAGAAATCAGAATAATCCTATGAAATTACTGCTCTGTGTTTCCAACTTTTTAGTAGAATTTTATCTCACTGCATCATTCCACAGCTACTCCATAACGAAATGTCAAAAGAGTACTGATCTTCCTGAAACATTCGCCAATGATTCAACATAATCACTACATATCTATTACATATTGGGCATGAAAACATCAAAGAAAACCACCTGATAAAGCAAAGTTTGTCTGCCTCACCATGGCAGACAATGTAATGTCTTGACAGAACTCTCAGTCAAGATATCGATATATGAAAAAAAACAAAGTAAAAGAACCACGAAGATGGAATCCTCCACAACTCGAACTGCAACTCCCTCACAGAGCTTGCTTCACTCACCTCTCTACCTCACTCCTCACCACCAATGGACTCTGCTGCGCACACACCAAGCTCCACACACACTCTACTGTCACTGAGCTCCCAAGCTCAACAGCAAGCAGGACACCTCACTATTCCATTCTCATTGCACTCCATGCATCGCCGGAATCCACCTCCGACGTCCTCCCATTCCTCCATCTCTTCCTCTTCTTCTTCTTCTTCTTCTACGTACACCTTGCAGCTCCCTGAACACTTGCCACAGATCACAAACCTGATGTCTCCGCAGTCCTCGCACGGCCCTCCTCTTCCTCCTTCGATCGTCGCTTCACAGTCACTGAAGGCCTTCGACAGCTCGCCGTCCTCGTGGATCCGCCTCACCTCCTCCACCCCTCCCGCGTACCTGCCATTCGCGAAGACCGACGGGAGCAGCACAGCGACGCGATCGGCTCCGAGCATCTCATTGAGCTCGTTCCTGAACCCTCTGTCCATCGAGACGTCCCTCTCGTCGACCCGAAGTCCGTAGCCCTTCAGAATCATCCTTACCAGGAAGCAGTCCTCGTAGGTCTTCCGCACCCCTCGAAGGCTTGTGAAGTAGAGCACCACCTTCCCCTCGCCGCCGGGCGGCCATCTCTTGAGTTCTGAATCCTGCCCGGCCTTGGCATTGGCCTTCTTGGAATCGAGTCTTTCTTGGAAGCCACTGATCCTTGCGTGGATGACGTTGGCTGATGGAGTTCTCGACTCGGGGGACCGGAGGAGGCAGGGGTGCTGAGGGGAGAGCTCCTCCATGGCCTTGCGAAAGGCGGATAGAACCTCCGGATCGAACTCACCGATGCCGACCGCGTGCTCCTCGATCTTTGCCGGCTTCCAGATAGGAGAAGGGAACGCCAAGGCGTTGCTCCACACGGTGCCTTGCGTCGATCCGAGCACCCTGTTGGATTCATGGATGGGGTAGAACGAGAAGGAATGGCGGTCGACGACGGTGGCGGAGGAGAATCGAGGAGCGGCAGCCTCCTCCAATCCTGCCATGAGCTCCAAGGCGTCCACGGCCTCGGGCTCATCGGGTGGCGTCTCAGTGGGCGTTGTCGGGATTCGCTTGCTCATCTTCTCTGTCCAGGCCTTGGCCTCGGCGAGCTTGCTCTTGAGATCTCCATGATCGTCGCCGACACTCTGCTTCGCTTCCTTGTCGAGCTTGAAGGAGCCGAGAGTGGCGGAGGTGAGAGCGACGACATGGTCATTGCTGCCGACACCGGCCTTGTGGTCGCGGGGCAACGAGCGGCTGCGGGCGAGCGGGGAGGGCGACCTCCGGCGGTCGCGGCGGGCCTGCTTTGAGGTGGTGCAGCCCATGGAGAGGTGCAGAAAAAGGAGTTGTTTTGTGATAGGAACTGAACGAAGCTTGAGCTTTGGAGGAAGTGAGCTCTTTGGGATCAGAGTAGGTGGATCAACATAAGGAACAAACCCTGAGGATTATGTGGATTATATTGGAATTTGAGGACAGCAGAAGAATGTGATATGACTGAAACAAAGAGCTTTCTGATAAGAACAGAGGAAGAACTGGGTCTGACAATTTAGAAGATGACCCAGTAACACAGACAAGTTGAAGTGGATTCAATATGAGAGAGAGAGAGAGAGGATTTGAAAGGGGAAAGAAAAGGTGAAAGTGAAATGCTGAAAGAACCTTCATACTATAAAGGAAGCCAGTCCTGCTGTCGTGACATAATTCAAGTGCTGGTGCAATCTTTCCATGTCATATCATCCTTCAGAAAAATTATGCAAGATTATGGAGTAGACACCTCATCAGGATTATGAGACTACAATGGGGAGAAAAATGAATAATACATAACATATTCTTATCTCTTCTCAGACTTAGTGTAGTCAAAAACTTATTTTTGACTACATCTGTGGATTCTAAATAGTGTGAAAGAATTTTCATCTTATGGAGTGTGGACTTACTGGATTGGGAGAAGACATGTTCAGGGATCCCTCTTTCCTCAGAAACAGCATTGCATATGTGATGGACAAATTGGGAGGTTTGAAATCTGAAGACTTTGCTTGTCAGGACCCCATGCAAATCACAACTTAGTTGGAGAACAACCTGTTGATCAGCAACAGAGACAAGCCAAACTTTTTTCAGTCAACAGAAAAAGCAAGTCAAGCTTATCAGGAATTTTTCTGACATATTCAAGAGCACTCCAATCTTCACTAAGGAAACTTTATGTTCTGATGAAAATTTGCTAAGAAAGAAAATTTTTTGCTGTAGATATGTATTTCACAAGCAGAAGCAGATGGAATAACCAATGATTGCTTGTTGGCACTTCTTGGACTCCATTAGAACGTCTTCTTGACAGATCATTGTCTCACCTGTGACATCTCAAAATCAGAGAAAGCCAGTAAGCTTCAATCAATATTCTTCAATTTACTTACATCAACTGCTAGTAAAATTTTCTGTCCATATCCTGATTCCAAGACTTAGTACATGTTCAAGTTTGTGAAATCACGAGAATAATGCTTGGTAGGACTAAGAAGAAAAATTAAGTTGCCAATTTAGTGTCAGCTGCACCTTCAGTTTACAAAATGCTGGGCACAATAACATACCAAATGTGGATGCCTTGATGCATAATTATATATTAGAATTTATGTCCTAATCCTCTGCCACAAAAAATAATAGCATAATTCTATATTATAGGCTATTCTGTTATGATCTCCCCCCACCATCAGTTGCGATACTTAGTTAAACAGGAAAAAGCATTACTGGAAATGGCCACCGGTTGGACTCTTCCATTGTTGAATGCTTGCTCTTATTGGTCAAACCAGCTTTAGATGTTAGTTGAAGTGGAGCAGTCAAATTGTCTGACCCTTCCTTTCCTTTATATTTATTTTTTTGGAGTATTTACCCTTAATTCAAGGACCCTGTTCAATGGGATTTTGGAATACAGAATCAGACAAGCAGAAATAACTTTTTGAAGATGGGATTCAAACATCCTAGTTCTGCAGGCAGCTTCCTACAGAGTGACATTATCCAAGTAGACAATCACTAGGAGACTTCATTCATGACAACAATGAGTATAATTCTGTGTCAGTAAGCTGTCTCGTGTATCTCAACAACTCATGGCCATGTACAGAATCCCTTCAATATCTCATTAATAAATGAGGCAATTCCTCTTTTCTCCGATAAAATAAAAAATTACATTAAGCGGTCTGGAGGTACAAAAAATTACATGCAAACCTGAGAATCACTTCATAATTACTTCTTCATACTTCAGAGAACTAAACAAACGAAAACTTTGGTTTTGAAAGAAGGGAAATCCTGAGAAGGCATAATTGCTGAGTTTCTAAACTTCTTGTGAAAGCAAGATAGAAATCTCAAACTTTCCAGTGTTTCACGTGCAATTGTCTACTTTGAAAGAATATTCAAGGCAATATTCATTAAGAAACATTAACAATTCACAACCATTTGAATAAATATTATTGTCTTCTAACCCTATACTGGATTTCTAGGTTGCCATTTAAGCTGGAGATATAGCTTGTTGTTTGCTATGTAACAGCTTTGAAGTAGGAAATTAAGGTTGAATAACCAAGTCTCATCTGCCAGTTTCATAAGTATCACTATTTCCTTGAAAGCTTCAACTGTGTGCATTTTGCTCACTTTGGAGGGGTTAACTACTTGTGATTGAGCAACTGAGTTTATACATGAAAGAAATGAAACGAAAGCAGCCCTTTTGAACCTGTGATTTGGACATCATACCATTTCCCTTTCCTAAAAGATCAACTTGACACCTGGTGCTTGCACACCATTTGGCAGACAACCATGTGCTTGCCATTCTAATGGGACCTCTTTTCTATGCTGTTTGTGACTTTAGGACATGTAATAATATAATAACCTACATCTCTCTTTTTTGCTTGTTCCTATTGTGCCTAGTATGATGAACGTGCTATTGGCATATCAGAAAAAAGACAGTCAGTCAGATTTATATTTTGCAGATAAAAGGAGCTTCCGAGTTCATTATTTCTCATGAATCAAATCATACAAATAACATTTTTACAGAAAAAAAAATACACAAAGCAGTCAACTAGATAAAAAGGTTGATATTTTAAATTATAGAATGCTTATTTAAGAAAACTCTATTATATATTTCAGAAAGCAGAAAAATTGCATAAGTAGAGACATATATAAGAAAGATTTAGTAAATGTGCACTTGAAATATATAGAAAACAAAATGTGTACAAACTCATTATTCTTTATCAATCATTATAGTTGTGTAAATCAAGAATTTCTTTTGGAGTCCACAGATAATCATTCATACCAATGAGGTTTTCACAGTTTACATTTAAGAAAACCTATTTGAAAAAGCCTTTTAAGGCTAGAATCTATATAGCAAGAGAACAAATGTGGTCAACCCCATTGGTTTATTCTCTCACAATGAATGTCATGAACAAAGATGAGACTAAGTAGATGCAGTGAGACCTGCTTCTAGTTGCTTTTTTCACTTACGAATGTCACAGATTTCTGAAAAATACATGGACTCCAAGCTTAATAATAAAAATATTATTGATAGTTCAGTTACAGTTATTAGTAGGAATGGGCTGGGTAAATTAACTAGAATAACTAAACCTTCAACTTACATACATCATGGTAACTTTTCTTATGAGTGATAAACCTTTTTAAAGGCTAGACATAACTTTGACTCTTTTCTTTTTTCCATTTCACAAGGTGATAACAAATGCTAAACTCAAACAGGCAAGTTAGAGTTTCTATGAAGAGCTGCCAGTATTTAAAAGTTTTATGTTTAAAAGTGTCAGTATTATGTACAACATGTAAAATTTTTACTTACAGTGTTGGTACTTTGTTTTGCTTTGAACATTGTATGCTATTATCATTCAAGAATCAAGCATTATCTACTCCTTTAATTGTCACCCTCTTCAAATCTTCAGGTGTCATCACTTCCAGCGCTTTGCATTCTTCAGCCTCTTGGACTTGGCTTTTGCTTGCTGAAAAGCCAGCATTTTTTAATCCTTCATGACTTCTCTCTCTTCCTGGATAAACAGAAGATAGCCACAATTACGTCAGTGTAACATACTACTGTCTAAAGCAAACTTCTTTTCCACCTATTTTGGACAGTCAATAAAATTTCACCTTTGACATCTTAGACTTGGCTTTTGGTTTTGGAGCCTTTTCTTCAAGCTCAGCCTCACGCTCCAGTTCTTTTTCCCTAGCCTCGAGGTTCTTCTCCAGATAATACTGTTAAAAAATATAAAGGAGACGTCAATGGTTTTATTTTGTAATAAATAAAGGAAACACAAATCAGTTAATTTGCATAAGGAAGCTCAAAGTGGATCATGTTTATCAAACTGGAGTAAGATTTCACATGATCAGGAAGGTGGAGATGGGACTGCAGACCTAACATGGGGATACACATTAATTCATGTACTATTCCATCAGAAACACCCTTACCACTCTAGCAAGGTAAGAAATAACAAGAGAGAGGAACACTACCCATGTGACCAAGCACTTTGAAAATGAGGGTCACATCATGTTGTAGGACATATTTACTTTACAATTTTTTTCAATTCTGAAATCCCCATATAAAATAAAAAACATGGAAGTGAAGAAATTTTAATCATAATAACCGATAATAGGACCACACCAAATATCTTATATTTTAAAGCAAGTTATCAAGCCTGTTCATGACCTATTTACATAAACAGAAGTTACAGAACATATAGAAATATCTGAAAGAGTTCGAGGATCAAGGTATAGCATATAGATAACAGAATGAGGACACCACTTCTAGTCGGATTGAGTACAAAAAATTACATTGTAGTCGCCTGCATAATCTTGCAGAGTTTCATCTTTCACCTCCACCACCCTATTAACTATCTGTCTTATGAAGTAACAATCATGAGAAATGGTGATAACAGTGCCTTGGTATTCAGATATAGCCTCCTGATCCAGCACGACAAAAGTTTTAGAACAATAACAAGTCAGTTACTGCAAACAATTGATGTTGTGCAGACAGTTACATGCACCGTAAAAAAGTTTACCTCTAGCACCTCTTTTGACTGTATATCTAGATGGTTGGTAGGTTCATCCAGAACTAATAAAGTAGATGGCTTCACCATAAATTTGCAAAAAGCAAGTCGCGCCTGCAACCAAAAAGTAAGCCAAATTACAATTATGACATATACAAAATAAATATGAACATAGGACATGATTAACATACAAATAATTCTTTTGTACAGCTAATGCGGCAAACAGAAGCTGAATAATTAACTAGAAATGAAGAATAGAGTAGCATGAACAAGTGAGTACAAATTGCCATACACTGGCCGGTTTTCATGGTTTCAATGCCACTATGAAAACGCCAAGTATACCAGCTAAATGATTACACAAGCAGCACTCCATGACTTTCATTTATTACTTTGTAGGTGAAGTTTTGTCTTACAATTGTTACAAATTTGGGAATCATACAAAACTACTGCCAATAAATACAACAATTAAACTGAAGTTGTTTCACTTGTTATAATTTATGTGACGTATCCCTGCACATCAACATGCTGTGCTACATTGTCACTAATATATTAGGTTTGTAGCAAACTAAAAAGTCTGTGAATGAAGAGATGAGGCATCTTATTCTTCAAAGTATTTTCAGCTGTCACATGTGTATTCCTTTTTCTTTCTTTTATTTGGTTTTGGTATATCCATATGAAAATGCACTACCAGGACATCCTTGAAGACTTTACTTTTGCTGGTGGAAGAAAAATTAGGGTTGCCATTTATGCTTCAGATATTATTTTAGTAGGCATCATCATGGAAATGCAATTTGTAGAGAATGACAATATAGAGGTCCATAGACTTCAGTCTAATAATTTGAACATAGAAAACATTGATTTGATCTGCTTATGATTAAAGTTCCTCTTTTGTACAATTAAAAAAGAGTAACACTATGTGACAGCCTTAAATGGAATATGAATTTAAAAAAAAAAAAAAATAGAACTTCCTGGACTCTGTTCTGTACCTTTTCTATCAAGCATGTCTGCTTTGAAGTTACAACGACCAAGGAGATCTTTTATATCATCAATTCTCCAGTCCACTGTGGCTTCTTCAACAGTCTCAAGGACAGTTTTCTCCAGATCAAGAGCTTCTGCCTGTTAAGAAATACCGAATTAAACAACTCTGGAATTATTCTAGAAACAAAAGATTCTTCAAAATTGAGTTGCATTCTTTAATTTTCAAACTAACATGCATCTTAACAATAGCATGGAACAAAACATGGTTGACAAGTATGGCAAAGCTATGAATATTTATTTCTCTATTTCCAAAAACCATCATCACCTTGCTAGAATTATGGTAACCAACTGAAGATATGGAAGTCAGGTGCAGTACACTTACCTGGTTTTGTTTGAAATAATTTGGCAACACATTATGCTCCCCGAGCAAGACATCACCCCCCTGAGGCTTCTTGAAGCCCATAATTAGTTTCAGTAAAGTACTCTTTCCACATCCATTTGGCCCAATAATGGCTATTTTCTCGCCTCTCTCAACTAAAAGATTTGCCTTTTCAAACAACAGCTGCATATAAAAACCAAAGATACTTATTTGCTACACAAACATGAAATTACTAACCTCAGACAGCCAATATACATATGTATAACTTCTCTTTCCTTCTAATAGAAAGAAACCTTTTATGAATAATCACTAAGATTTACATTTAACAAACAAAAATTACTTACATTATCACCATATCCAAAATTTAGATTCTTAACCATTAAGACAGTTCTCCCACTTCTTCCTCGCTCAGGGAATCTAATCTTTAATTGCTTTCGTTCAAAGGGCTTCTCAACTTGTCCTTCTTGAAGTTTCTCCAGTTTCTGGCAAGACATCACAATGAGGTAATAACAATAACATACATAATAACTGATCAGATTTAGGTCAGGGAGGCATCATCCAAGCCTCAAGAAACTATATAATACATGGCATAATATGTACCAAATATAGCAAAATACCACCACAATCACTGATTCTAGAAAGGTTTCCCAATATACTCAAAGGCCTTGTAAGTTTCATGTTTAACCTATGGTATCAGTAACATATTTCTACTCTATTATTAGTAATCAGGTTCTTCATGTATTTTTAATTAAAAAAACCCTCAAATTGACTTCTGAAAATAAAATATTCTTATTTTCAGAATGATATATATTACTGTATTATTGATAGTCAAGTTCTTCATGTAATTAAAAAAACCCCCCCAATTTGACTACTGAAAATAAAATATTCTTGTTTTCAGAATGATATAATAAACAGCTAGTAGTCAAAGTCACTAAAAATGCATCACCTCTATAAAAATGTGATGCGGTGGCTTCAAAATGTAGGAGTTCTTGGGAGGTAAAAAGAACAACATGGTCAATTACATAATTTGTGTAAAATGTTCAAGGAGACAAGATTGGCAGTTACCTTCTCTTCACTAGATGCGCGTCGAGCATTAACTCCACCTCCTAATCTGTTTATTAACTCTTTTGTATGCTAAATCTCCATATTAAGCTTCCACCCATGCTGCTTTTGCTAGAACATAATCAGAATAGTTGCCCATGAATGTCCGTGACACTCCCATATCCGTTTCCACAATTTCGGTGCACAACTGATCAAGGAAAGCTCTGTCATGGGATATGATAACCATTGGTACATCTTGCTTATTAAGATAGCCTTCCAGACACGCCCGACGAGACGCTCGACACCCCAGTGCTCTACTTCTTCTTCGCCGGCCTCCTGGACCCATCCTCCACGGCACTATCCGAGAAGAGGGATTCGAGATCAGCAGTGGTGGCGTCCGCATCCGTGATGGCCGTCTCAACGGCGGCCCTGGCCGTAACACCGAGCTTGCCCACCGTGGGGCTGGGAAAGCCGGTCTTGTTCACCAAAGACACACCAAGCCCCCTGCTTTGCGAGGGAGAAAGCGAGGCGAGATGAAGCCGCGGCCGTATTCTCGCCCTATCCGAGTCCAAGAGGGGCGAACCTAAGAGGAACCTCGATCGGAGATCAATGTTTTGGAGCTTGGTCGAAAGATCCATTGCTCGCAGCAAGAACAGTCGAATCAGGACGAAATTTAGAGAAAAGGCGAGGATTCTTCGAGCGAATCGCCGTAGATTAGGGCTATCGATAAGATTCTGTACCAAGATATCCACGGCGATCTCTCGGCGGCAAGAGCTCCACGCACGAAACTCTCCGCCCACCGCGATATTTTTAAGCGCGATGCAGATATTTATTAGAAACGAATAAAAAATTCCTCGGCTTTTCTCGATTTATAGATTGATCAAGTTCGTACC
The DNA here is from genome assembly GCF_036884655.1 of Musa acuminata AAA Group. Taxonomy (NCBI): domain Eukaryota; kingdom Viridiplantae; phylum Streptophyta; class Magnoliopsida; order Zingiberales; family Musaceae; genus Musa; species Musa acuminata. Next base: position 1,096,851 of record NC_088329.1, on the reverse strand, counting down.
CCTGCCATTTTATCTAATTACGAAAAGACCTCCTTGATTGAGCGGATGATCGAGTGGATGAGATGGACTCCTGTGGCGAAAGAATGGAGATCTCGACGGTGGAGATGGGCAAGATGGCATATTGGTTGTTTCTTCCGAGAGTCGAGGTCATTGATGGAAGAATATATATGGTCGTTTAGTACGGATAGCGAGCGTGTGGCCTCGCGAGTGCTTTAATAGTCGCGTGCCGATCGCTAGCCACACGTGCGGTCGTTGCAGCTCGTGGGCTTCCCCGGTCCACATGTTCAACTGGGCCCCTTTTGGGTTGTGGAGCCCATCAATTGGGCAGCATAGCTATAAAGACACCCACAGGCAACATGAGAATTGCGTCAACAAACACGTGAAATCTGATAATTTCAGTGGACGAGCAGAAAAGTCGTCGGCACCCAAATGAGAACTTCGATCATACGTGCAAGAAAGATCGAGCATTAATAGGATCAGTACATAAAACAGTACTGCGCAAGGAAGATCCACAGCATTCTCGTCTCATCTAACGAGGAAGCGATGAACAACCTAACGTGGATCGTATCACATCAGCAAGCTCCTAATGATCGCGGCTTCAGCACCGCTGATGTCCGCCATGGCAAGCAACTCCGAGAGCCTCTCGCTCAGGTCATCCACCTCTCGGTGCAAGCTTCTGAGGTAGCTGCATGTCTCCTGCAACACCCTGGCTGCCGACACCTGCACGCAGTAAGATGATGCACGCGGATCTTAATGGAATGAGGCAGCTGTAAGATGTTGCATGCGTGCCTACCCTATGATTGATCCCCAGGCGTGCCTCAGGAAGAACAGCTTGCAGCTTCGCCATGAGGTCGTTGATCTGTTCGTCGGTGATGCTCGGCGACATGGACTGTCTCGATCGAGACCTTCGACCGGACATCTTGTCTGCGGTGTTGCTCGAGTAGCCGTCGAGTTGAGGAGGAACACAGAAGGTGTTGTTGAGGAGGAAGACGAGTGCATGGAAGGACGAAATGGGCCAGTGCTCTACTTAAGTACTGATGCAAGAAAGAAGAAGAAGAAGAAGACGAAGAAGAAGAAGAAGAAGAAGAAGAAGAAGGAGATCTAGAGAGAGAGAGAGAGAGAGAGAGAAAGAGAATCGCATCAGGGGATACGCCATGCTGTCCCATACTTGGTGTATCTGCAAGTGGGTATTGTGAAGAGGAAAGGCTTGGCCAGGTTGGGAGACAACGAGGCAGGCCTTGTGTCAGGGGAAGCCACGCGGTGCATGTTATGCTGTGACCTGAAGGAATGGATCCTCATGCAGTGGATCCATGGAGGAGTTGCATGTTTGGGTTTACATCAAAGGAAGGGGAAGAACGACTTTCTTGCACGGACTTGGAATAGTGTATGGGTTCGCCTTTGAAGCAGTAGGCAGAGGATGGAGATGGTCACCTGCAATGGGAGCTTCTCCATCAAACAGGTTGTCTTTCATTGAAAACCACACTGTTTCCAACCCTTTCTTTTTTTCTTATGTTGTATATTTATAATATTAAAACAAATACACAGATCAATTTTTAAATCTTATGTGAATATTCTCATCGTGGGATTTGTGTAAAATATTTCGATCACAAGCTAGTGAGACAATTCCCAGCTTGATCATTAGAGAGAGAGAGAGACTCCTTTGGGCACATTGAAGAGGTGTGGCATCAAGTGTTGACCAGTCAAACGACGACCCCCAAGTGCTGCCTAATTGACCAGATTAAGCTAAAGGATGATATTATAATTATCTAATTATATATAAGGATAGTTTGGAGGTAAAATTTAGAAATTCAAGTACAAAAAACTTCTACATCAATAAATGAAATCCTTGGAATTTAATGATTTGATTGTCTTAAATATTTTATTTATCTTAAAAATTTAGTAAGGGGAATAAGGAAGAAAAATACCCTAAGATATTAGTAGGGTTTTTTTTTTATTGTATTTATATGAGAGTGTGTACATAGAATTTTCGACTTCGGTCTAAACTAAATCAGGAGATTATTATTTCTTACGATTAAATTCAGATATTGTTCTATAGATATATATAATAGTATCGAATGACTTCATTATTTTACATTTACATTTCTATCAAGTCTCTTAATTATTCTTTTGATATTATGAATTTTTTTTTTCTTTCCATAGCTTGAATGATATTTTAACACAAAATCTCTCATTCCAATACCATATTAAATTGTTAATCATCGTTATTATGTATAAATATCTAAATCAGTATATGAGTGAAGATGCCAACAACATCTTCAACCTTTATAGTCATTCCCACAGATCATTCAGATGGTAAATGACATCTCACAGTATCATATAAGAGTGGAATCATTTGCTTAGCCAGCGAATCACAGCAAAAAGCAGTATGCTAAAAGGTTTAGTGGTACAAACACTAAGTCCACTCACCCTCTCTTTGATGGTCCACATGTTCCCCTCTTTTTAGCTTGATGGAACCTGAAGATTAATGATAGCATAGCCATGGAAACTGGAGATGGAACTTGCACTGCTCCTAAGTCTACAAGAATGTGTAGTGATCCGAGTCATTTAGTGGTAAGCTGAAGGACAACACATCAAGCCTTAACTTGGCACATGACCTCGAGCCAATGGACAGCTAAATCCATAGAGAAGTCATGTGGAATCATCACTACTTTGGCAGATGGATGCTGTGGGCACATCTCAAGGCAATAATTAAACAAACACCTTGTTGTGTAGCCTAAGAAGGATGCTGTGAGCACTCTCTCCCTCCTTGCTTGAATATTTTAGTGGTTGTGAGGAATCAGATGAAGCCAGAATCATAATTGGAAATGTTGGGTTTATTTCAGAATCATGTGTTGTTTATAGATCAAGTGGGATTTTACTATGATCCAACATTCAGCTCATGTACAACCCATGTTGGTTGCATTTCAACATTTGAAATTAATCTTTCTTTGGTGGGGATAAAACTATATTCACACATCTTAATGCACTATGTTGCCTTTTATCTGCTTGATGAAATTGCATCATGTTGTATAGCTTAAAAGATTGTTGTTGATAGAATTTTGTCTGAGCGATTAGTAGTTGTAAAGGCTTAAATTATTAAGACAAGACTCCTCATGTACAAGTCAATTTGGCTTTGATGCACTTTTTGAATCCCATCACACCTGAGAGTTTGGAAAATACTCTCCCAATCATTTCTTATTCATAAAATATTTTTTTTTTATTATGTTTTATAATGATATGGCAAGCCTTACTGGCTTGTTTTTGTCATTTTTCTAAAATGTTTTCTATCATCATGCAACATGGCATTGCATTTCTCTTACCTCATTGGAAATTCTTGCAGCTGGAAATTAAGTATAAGGCTGTCCTAAGAATAACAAGATATTATCCAATCATGCTAAGGAGTATTCTCAATCCAATTCAAAGAGGAAAATGATACAATTTCACAATTTATTGGCTTTTCAGCCAGTAATTTCTGTCTTCTCTCAGCCTTGTCACAAGCCATCCTCTTCTTCATGTCTTGAGCTGCTCCTCTCACTCACTCAAGGTTCTTCTTCTTCTCCCATCTCCTGTGCAAATATCACAGATCATCTTCAACTTATAAAAATAAAGGGTGACTTCCACACTGAAAATATAGAATTTTCTTCTTCTGATAGTATACTATTCTATCAGATTGGCTCTCCTAACATAAAAGTTCCCTCTTTGTTTTCTTACATTTCCAACCTTATGAAATGATATGGATATACTTTCCTTTGAAAAAAAGAAACACAAACAGTGATGTATTTCTCAGAATTAGATCCTCAGATGCTTGACAGGATCCCTGGATAACAATCCTCAAGACAGTGCACCAACCACATCTTATTATGCTCCATAGCTTTACCATGAAGACAGCCAGATTAAGAGTTTCCAAACTAGTGTGGGAGCAGAGAATCTTATTCCATGCAAGTGATCTTTCATCACATTCACTACCTTCCACTTGCAGGTGAAAGAGAACCTAACTTATTACAGCTGTTGATGCATTCAAGTAGGATCATATTCTTCTCTACCTTCCACTTGCAACTCTACTCTGTCTCCACCATGGCTTGCTTTGTTCTGAGTTACATGGTTGTCTGAACAAGAGAAAGAGCAAGGAGGACTGCAGTCAAACTCACTCAGATGTGAACTGTGTTTCTTTAGGCCATACATATAATTGTAGATGCTGATGCATCTTTAGGTGCATTTCTTATGTAACTTCCACTTGTAGTTTTATTTTGTCTCCACCTTGACTTGCTTTGATCTGAGTTCTCTGGCTGTCTGAACAAGACAAACAGCAAGGACTTCAATCAAACTCACTCAGATTTATTTAAACTTGTAGATATATGTCACTTTTTGTTATTATTCTTTATTCTGCTAGGCTAACTTTTTCAGTGACAAAAAAAAAAAAAGCTTTGGCTTTTGGAATTATTCTTTCATGGTGTGATTTAGGTGCTGATGCATCTTTGATGATCTAAGACTAGCATTATTAAATATATCTCATTTATATTAGAGAGCAAGCTGCTAACCTCAATAATAATATTAATAAAAAAAATTAGAGTCCTAACCTCTTGTATCTTTCTTAAGTCATGACTATAAGAAAAAACATATATCCATGATCAATATTCCACAAGTCGATTCACATCATCTATCACTCAAGTTATTAGAGACTTGATTGATTTTTTCTAACTCATACGGCTTCTTTATAATATTCATCTACTCAATTTTCCTATAACTTTATACCCTCTCTTAAGAACTTATAAGGAAAAAAAAATAGATTAGTGAAAGCAAATACTTGTTGGTGTCACTTTGTCAAAAATATAAATTTAAAATTATATAAACAATTTATGTATAATATAAAATATAAAAATATATTTTACAAGCTCGAAAAAAAGATTACATCGCAACCACTAAGTAATACGATGAACCATCGTTAGTCATGCTGCCCACAAGTTCGAATATGCTTGAAAAAATTATCGATCAAAATTAGCCAATGACACGTGAAAATAAAGTTATTCTAATCATTTTACTATGCATTATGAGGATGATTCTTAGTACAACAGTGAGATTATTTCTTTATGATTTAGGAGACGAATGCTCAAATTAAATCTAATAAAGAAATTCAAACTTTTCGTATTTCCACATGAGTTTAACTTCAAATATAAATTAAATTTAAATTACTTTCCTAACATAGAATTCAAGAGAAAATTCTATGTTATTTTACATGTCAACTACAAATTATTTATAGCACGAAACAAAAAGAAAGAAAAGAAAAAGAAAGTCAAGTGACCATCAACATCATTTGTCTTGAATCCATTTATAAAGTCTTAATTTTTATCAATATCTTAGAGGAATCAATGCAGCATTATAAGAATCAAAATTACTTTTACCCCCTAATCAAAATTACTTTGATCGACACAAGTGATGTCTTATCAATCGACTTTCTTTTCGTTCCCACTTGAACTTAAACAAATCGAACCTATCAAAACGTGAAAAGAAATATATTATCTTAATTCTTCGGATAGTCGACCAACTAAATCTACTCATCGCCGTAAATTTAAGTTGAATCAAACCATCTCTCATCCCAAATGACGTGCTTAAACGATACGGGAATCCTTTTTGTCTATTATGATAATGCATCCGCACGAAGATTACAGTGCTTCCCGTTGCGACTCATTTGGAGCGACGTCCGCCGTCCAACTGTCACGCTTGGACACGATCCCCCGTTTCGATTCGGGGACAACGCCGTCGTACGCCGTCCAAATTACCCTTCTCGAGGGATTGGGACACGCCCCACTCACCCAAACGTGGGCCCCGCCACCATAAAGTCCAGCAGCGCTGGGCCCAGGTGGGCTGTCACCGTCGGATTAGGCCCACCGTGGACGGCTGGATTTCGTACCACTCTTAGCTGCACAAAAGCCGTCACCGAATTCAGATTCATGCATACATGTATGTATATAAAAGCCATGAATGGTGATAAACTAAGCTTTTTAGCTGGGCAACAATGGCATGCGATGCTTCAACACTGTTCCACTACTCTCTGTTTCCAGTGGAGCAAGTGGAGTTGGCGATGGAGACATGACAGGAAGTTGATTCAGTTACAGGAGATAAGGGTCATCTTTCCTCGCTTTAGCTCACTTTTAATCTGCATCCAGCCACAGGATTCAGTGGAACAGCCTCATCTTGCATTAGAGATGTAACATCATGCGTTCGGAGAGAGATGGAAAAGCAGAGACGAGCTTTGCTTAAGTGAAAAGGAAAGCCGTGATTTTGATATCATTTTTGGAGAGAGACGGATCCTTCCCAACTGTAAATTTTGCTTGGTTTCATCTCGAACAAGGCAAACTGGAGCAGCGATAGGGGGAGAGGAGGACCTACCGAGCTGTGTTCCTGCATAGCTGAAGGATTAATCATGTCTGACACAAAAAAGTATTGATATGCTACTAAAAAGATTCAGTTTCTCAAATATGATGTAGCATGGTTTCTCATCATTTTTTTCCAATCATAAAAGAGAACAAATATATTAGCTCGAATGGGTCCATTTGGAATAAATCAAAATGTCTTTTTGGGGACAATAAATCCAACAATTTAATCAAAGAAAAAAAGGATGGGGGAAATAAAAAGGGCAGATGGGGTGTGGGGGAAGGGAAGAAGGGAGAGTGTGAATAAACAAGGGAAAGAAGGGAAGAAGGTTGGAGTGGTCATTCTGGGAAGAGTTGACAGAGTAGATCAGTTCCCAATAGGGGCCTCCTTTCCCCTCTTTATCTATCCCTCAGCCGCTTCGTCTCCCCAAATCTGATCGTAAGTTTCAGTCTTTGCTTGTCTTCTACGAGATCGCCGTCTCTTCCCTTCCTCCTTGCTGTGAATTTTACCTTCATTTAACGGAAACCGAGCTTGATCTCCGTCCTGGGATGTCAAAGATGGGATTTTTCTGCTGGGTCTGATGTCAGGGGATTAGATTAGTGAGTAAAGTTTGCATCTTTTTAGTTGGATCTTTCTTTGTTCTAGTGGTTAAATTTTGGCGAGGGTTCTTGGTTCTGATGCTTTGATCCTTGGGGACCTTTGCTTCTCTCTGTGTTTCTCCTCTTCCGAGGGAGCGTTCGTGAAATTTGCCTGATAAGCAAGCTTGGAAGGTTGCGCTTTTCTTCGATTTCTGCCCGTGTCGCATCTCGAAATCGACCGAAAGATTTGATTTTTATTGGCTTTGTCTTGTATAAGGATCCGTGTGTTCATGTTTCGGCATGGATTCTAAATCTTGGTAGAGAAATACAGAAAGATTGCTTCTTCTTCTTTTTTTCCATCGTGAGGGGGGTTTGGTTTTCATCTATTTTCCGGTTTGAGGTTTGGGATTATACCTTGTAAGGGTAAATAGGGGTCCGACGTTGTTCCTTGTTGGAAATTAGGGTTTCTTGTTTGGTTTGGCATTTGGACATATGTGGGAAGACCGACCTCATTTGATCTCCGGGACGTTTGAAAGCACCTCTGACCGGGAATCGAATTGGCATCACTTGCCTCACCATTTCCACGAGTTGTCGAACAGCAAGAAACGTGTAGTGGACGAGGGTTTGGGAGAAGAAGAAGAAGAAGAAGAAGAAGAGCGAGAGGGTCGAGGCAAGAGGAAGAAGTCACTGCAGCAACCTGACATCCTTGATCTCAAAGAGATGAATTGGCCTCTTGGTGATAATTCTGATGGTCATAGAAGTGATGAGGAGTCAAACAACTTCAACCGGCTCCACAGGGATGCAAAAATTAGCTGTCTTGTGCGACTCTCACGGTCATATTATGGTGTGGCTGCATCCGTCGACCGTGACTTCCGCACGATGATTCGAAGCGGGGAGGTCTATCGGCTTCGACGGCACCTGGGGATCGCCGAACACTGGGTCTATTTCTCATGCAATGCCCCTCGATGGGAGGCATATGATCCCTACCAAAGACACTGGATTATGGTCCCTAGGATGCCCCCCAGTCCTACCGAAAGCTTTACTTTCTCAGATAAGGAGTCACTCGCAGTCGGCACTGAACTACTTGTTTTTGGCCAGGAGTTTAATTCCTACGTTGTGCTGAGATACAGCATTTTGACAAACTCTTGGTCCCCTGGAGTGGTAATGAATTCACCTCGATGTCTGTTTGGATCTGCTAGTCTCGGAGGGAAAGCTATCATAGCCGGAGGTACCCATGGTCGCAATATTCTGAGCTCTGCAGAGCTGTACAATTCTGAGACTCAGATGTGGGAGACCCTGCCTCCTATGAATAGAGCACGGAAGATGTGTTCGGGGGCTTTCATGGATGGAAAGTTTTATGTCATTGGTGGAATGACAAGTGATAATGAGGTGTTGACATGTGGGGAAGAGTATGACTTGGCTCGACGCTCATGGAGGTTAATTCCAAACATGTCTTCCGGTCTCAATGGTGCGAATGGTGCACCCCCGCTTGTGGCTGTGGTGAATAACGAGCTTTACGCAGCTCATTATGCTGATAAGGAGGTGATGAAGTACAATAAGGAGAATAATACATGGGCAACATTGGGAAAGTTGCCCGAGAGGTTTGTCTCGATGAATGGTTGGGGCCTTGCATTCCGAGCCTGTGGTGAGCGGCTTATCGTAATTGGTGGGCAGCGAGGAACTCATGGAGGAATGATTGAGCTAAATTCTTGGGTTCCAAATGGAGGGCCACCAGAGTGGAACATTATTGCTAGCAAGCATTCAGGGAGCTTTGTTTTCAACTGTGCCGTGATGAGTTGCTGAATCCTGTAATCTATAGCAAGGTGTATTTACTTTCTTGCAGGAAGGATGCACGAAAAATACTAATTCTGCCTTCTCTGAACATTCAACCGAATTGATGGCACAACATAGCTCTATTATCTCTGTAATCCTTGGTCTTTGTCATTCTTTTTCACCCCTTTCATTTATTTTGATCCGAAGCTATTTATGCAACTCTGAGAGATAGGAGCTTGCAGGACACTGTTAGTCAATAATTCAATGCAGTTATGTCTATTGATTACTTGTGATCCTAGGCCGATTTCATTTTTATATTTCACGAAGCATCCTTTAATGGTTCAAACTGATTGATTTTGCGTTGACGGAAGTAACAGAGTTCTTATGGGATTTAATTATTGTGATTTCTGGTACTGTTTTTATTGAATTTTAAACTGCTAACCTTTCAGCATAATTGATCTTCATTTTGAACTCTGTGATTAATTTGATCTGTCAACATTTATCCTTTAATCGAATGCTAGTAAGTTACATCTGTTGTAGGTATCTGATCAAAAGTATGTTAATGAGCTGCTGATCTTTGTCAATTTATTTTCTGTTAGTTTATTGCTCTGCTTTATCACGAAGAATCAGCGATCATACTTGCCTAATATGATATACTTAAGCAACTGAGTTTGTCCTTTGGCCAGAATCTCATCTGGTAGTAAGTGCATTTTATCTTAGATTGAGATGGTTGCATTCAGGACCCTTTTACCTGTCTTGTTTTTGCCGATCGATATGTGGTCTCGGGATCTAGGCTTTTTATGACTGGAAAATTGGTGCTAATTATTCTTAGAGATCGATCGAAAAGATGAAGTAATGGGTTGTTGCTGGTATTCCTTTCTATATCCTTAAATGATGAACAACATGCTGTGATCTTGTGATCTTAAGCTTTATTTTTTGTCCTGTGCATATGTATCTTATTTTTCATCCATAATTTGTGCTTCATTTCACATGGTTCCACAGAGGTGAGAAGCAATTCTTCTTGCCTCATCCTGCTCTTGTTGGACTTTCCTGGATCAACTTTATTTTTCTGCCTGATGAGCCATCTGCAGACTCGAAATGATAGCAGAGCAATTAGCAAATCGGATATGCAATTAGGAATCAAATCTTTAAGATTATTGGTGGAAATAGAAATACATGGTAAAGAAGGATTAGAAGATCCACTTGATTTAGTTTACATCTGGCTAATAACTAGCAAAAATGCACAAACCATGTTCCTGGAAGACACACAAATACCTTCATCAGCTCGCATTTGATGTCTAGCATCAGAAACCCCTTCTAATCGGGAACTCTAAATGCTATCTTTTGCCCCCAACGAGAGCACAAAGCAGTCTTGAGTAGGCCATTTGACCATCCTAAGTAAGCCAAGAAAAAGAGAGCACAAAGTAGCTTCCATGATTCTGTTCATTCTAATGGTACATAGAAAGACATCTTTTTCCATGGAATGTCTTCTGGTAGATCCACATGGTACGGTGGATGGTGTCATCTCTGACTTTGCAGCCCCGTACGTTTGAACAGCAAGACCTCAGAATACTTCGAACGAAGTACAATGTACAGCAGGCTGTGCCATGGGTCGTCACGGTGACGATGCTGGTGCGCTTTCTCCGTGTCACGGTCGGCTTGTCTCTGCATCAATGAATCGATCGGTGACGCCCTTCATGGATCGGTTGGCCGTACGCACGATGTACGAGGTGTGAAGAGGACGAGTTTGGGGCATGGAGGAGAGACATGACCTGGATGTGCACCAAATGGTCTGATTTATGAGCTGATGAGAGTTCTGAGACTTCACGTTCTCTTCTTCTTCTGCAGAGAAAGAAAAGGAAAAAGTTAGCCTCCAAAGACCACACGACTCCACATTCTTCTTTTATCCAAAGGGGACGCTTCGTAGATTGAAGTCAGGTTGGATCAGAATCATGAGGATGAAATTATGCATGAAGAAGCAGACAATACCCCTTGCCCCCTACATTAGTTGAACATAGAAAAGGGAGCCGAAACGTACCCCATTGGCGTAGTAGTTCTTCACATGGAAAAGGGCTGTAGTAATAATCTATGCACGTGCGAAACAGGTTAAGAAGAGGAATGTATTGGAATCGGCCACGAAGAAGTTGATCACCATAATAAGAAGAGTGTAACAGATCAAGAATATCTTGGTATCACCAAAGTGATCTACAGAAGAGAAGAAACAGAAAAGCTAGCATAGAGAGGTGACCAAAGACTTACTAGTTTAGGCCAGGCAATAATTTAGATTTAGATTCGATAAGGAAAAGAACAAGGTCGATGCAAAAGATGTGTTCTGGCCCTTCTCCAGCCGTTCATAAAATCTAAGCAGCCAAAGTTCACCTTCACCTTTTGGCTTGTCGAGTTCCATTCCTCTATGGCAAATAGATCATCAAAGAATCTATGATCCAGTGGTGGTAAAAGAACAACATAAACAAACATAATAAGCAAATGAGTGATAACCCTTCATCTGCATCAAATTTAACTAAAAGCCTACACAAGCAAAGAAACATGATATGGTGTTAGTCACTCATAGTATCTATGTGTTCAGCTGTCCAGGATTTTAGCAGGAAAAAAGGAATTTTCTTGATTGCTTGAATAGACAAAAACAATATACTTAAAAGCATTTCATTTCAAAAAAACTCGTGGCCTTTGTGCCATCAGCCAGCTTATGGTGTAATCCACTCGAGACAAGAATCAGGACGAAATTATCACAACCTCTAGATCTAGAGCATGACAATAAGCATTAACCATACACCGGCATCATCATCGTGGCTGATAATTAGTGAAGATCAAGCAACTATAGCCTACCATCAGAAAATTTCTTCGTAGTCAAATGCCTCGTATAGAACATTTATCTAAATGTAGATAGCCATAGTTCAGCAACCATTAAGCTTTCCAAAATAGAGAAATTTGAAGCATCAAATGTGGCTAGCCATACCATGGTTCACAGGAGAGAGAACTACCTCATCATTTTCATCTACATCAAAATCTTCCTCATCAGCTTCCTGCACCAACAAATGTGGCTAGCCATTGCATGGTTTGTCTTTCTTTCCCCCGTTTTTCATGATGCCAAGTAAAAGCAGTAGCTGTAGAATGTTAAGAGATAATAATATGATGGAAAAGAAGAGAATTTAAGAAACAAGACTAACATTGTTGAAGCATTTCAAGGGATCAGATCATAAATTTTCTTTTATAATCCCAGCCACCTGCATGTATACAAGAAGAAAAATTGTTGTGATAATTTCATATAGCCATGCCTCAATAAAAATTTCATTTCATGAAACAAGCAAATGATTGAGTCTATGACAATTGCTGAAAATTCACCACATCAAAGAACCCCTCTGAAAGTTTTTTCTGTTGGGTTTCAGTGAACCAGGCATAGAAACTGCTTCACAAAATGGGAGAGTGGATAAGTAAATCCCAAAAGTAAAAAACTGACAAGATCATAAGCAATTATCAAAAAAACCAGAGCGGATAACTAACTATCTTTACATGTTGAATTAGAAAGTGTGAAGATGATAAGAACAAAATAAATCCAACCAAATCATTTATCAGAGCACATGCTCACTATGTTAATGGATTGTGGTAGCACCAAGTACATCAGTAGCTTATCAAGAACTATGCTTTGTTCCATGTTAAGCTACTTACACGAAATAAGATACTGCTTGTATTCAAGCAACAACACTATGTACACAACCCTTTTTGTTCAAGTTAATTAACTATCGAACAAAAACATATCTGCATCATGGAATGATGGCAAACAAGATGTGCAATGTATAAGTGTCTTACAAGATGTGCAAATTGGTTGCATGCCCAATTACTGGGAAAGAAACTTAGCAACTAAACCAATAACAAATTAGTTGATATAAGTAGCATGATATTCCAATGGACTAACATACAAGATACTGAGGCACAAAACTAACCTTTCTACAGCTAAGGGTCTCTTACCCCCTTCCTTTTTTTGTGAGCAACACCACTTGCAATATTCTTAAAATAAAACAGGCAGAACTATAAGACACAACAAGGGAAGAAGTAATCCAGAAAGATAACTCCAGAATGCCCTTACCACTCCCTCCTTCCACTTTGTTATTGTACCAATTATGGTAGTTGTCCCATTGTCAAAGAAGGAATATGTCTGTCAAGATAGAAGACGATAGAACAAACGAGACGACAAAGAATAACACTTTCCATTAACGAACCGACGACTTCCATCCACAATCAAGAAGAATCAGCTCAGGTTTCCAGCAGTCTTATGCTAACACCATTAGATTAAGCGAAATGCGATAGAATCTTTGGATCAAGTAGTAAAACAAAATCATGTCCGAAAGCAAAGGAGAATGGAAAGCTCGTTACCATCTCGATGGAGAGCACGAGCTCGCCATCGATGTGATCGGAGGCCTCCTCCTCCACCTCCGACTTATGCTCCTCTGCCGCTCCCCAAGTCCATGGACTCACCCCACTAAAACCCTAACCCCGATTCCGAAAGCGTCGAAGGAGAGAGAGAGAGAGAGAGAGTCACCGGCGGGCCTCGAGACCTAAAGAGAAATCGGCAGTGTGGCCGTCTAAATTGTAAGATCTCGTCACCCTCCCTAAATTTACCCCGATTTAAACATCCGAGAGGGTGAAACAGGACAAAAGATTTAGCGGGAGACGGTCGGAGGTTAGACTACGCAAGGTGAAGGTAATCGGAGATAGTCGCGGGTGCGGATGTTGGTAAACGCGACCCGATCCGTTCGTCCCCGCGGCCGTTGCTTTCGACGAGTCGATTCCGCGAACGACTCAGGTTACGGTTCTTCGGAAACAACCAATCATAACACTGATACTGCGGTGCGCACCAACTCTTTAGTGGTATCCACAATGAGGTTGACCAGTAGAATTACGCCACGTACGGGACAATGTGGCAGATGATTCAGCTTGAATCAATGGCAGCCACAACGCTGCTGCGGTTCTTAGTCTCGCATGGGCGGCTGATTGAGATCAATATAAGACCAAAAGAGAGAAAATTTCTGTGAGCAATTGTAAGCGTATTACAATGTGATTGGGAATTCAACTAAAGTATCATAAGAAACATCGATTATTTGCCGTCTGTTGTGAGAAAACAAGAAACAATTTCTCAGCTCTTGTGTTTGATTGGTCGAGCTTCCAACCCTCCCTCCTTCCTCTTCTCGAGCGAGTAGGGCATGTAGGTGCCCAGAATCCTGTCCCACATAACGAAGAACGGCTGCGAGAAGTTGTACTTGCTGCCATAGAGTTGGTGGTGGACGTCATGGTAAGCGCTGTTGTTGCTGAAGAGCGCATGGAGAGGGTTCCCCGGGAGCCACAGCCCGCAGTGGTCGTCGACGGTCTTGATGGTGGCGAAGGAGAAGAAGAAGATGCCTGTTCGGGGTGTCATGCCTGAGACGAGGAAGGCGAGAGCTCCGCCGACGGTGTCCAGCAGAAGGCCTTCCAGTGGATGGTTGAAGAGCGCTCCGAAGGCGTAGGGGACGACGAGAGTGTGGTGCTTGGAGTGGATGTGCTTGTACAGGAACTTGTTGATGTGCATGTACCTGTGCATGAAGTACTGCCATGTATCGAGCACGAACATGGCGACCAGGAATTGGACGATGATGGCGAGGAAGGAGGGTTGTGGCTTGGCGATCCCGTTGCCGTCGCTTATGACCTGCATGCACGGAGCTAAGGATTGATCGATGCACTTCATACACAAGAACTCCATTTGTGCTCGAAAGGGAAAGGAAGGGAGGAGTGATTACAGCGAAGAGGAGAAGGGAAACAGAGATCTGGAAAGCCTGCTGAACCAGGACGCCTTTGATGACGGTCGATTTGGAGACGATGTTCTTCACGTTCTCCTCGGCCTTGGTGTGCAGCCGATACTTCTCTAGATCACCCAGCAAGACATAGATTCCAGAGTAGATCCAGTACACGGCGATGGGGACGAACGTGCCCAGTAGTTCATCTGACACTGCAAACGCCATGGCAGATGCTGCTCTAGCTCTGAATAGCTTGCTCAAGCTAAGACTTTGCCTGTCGCACCATGAGCAAGTGTTGCCATCCTTATAGAAGAGATGGAGTTGTCATCCCCAAGAGGACGGCATGTTTATGGCACAAAAGGTTTGACCACCGAAGGCCAAGTCCAAAACGCACGATTTCAAGTGATAATTTGCAGCCATTCAAGGAAGCGTGTAATGGTCAAAGTAACTTACTTGACCCGTTTTTGACTTCTCCACTGTTGCCAATCCTGAAAATGTTTCTCTTCGACCGATTACACGAAGAGGGTTGGTTGAGTTGTACTGTAGAGAGATTGGGTCAATTGACCTCTTGGATCATGGTTGCATGGTTTGGCATACAGCTTTCCAAGGTTCATCCCGTTGACCAAAGAATATGCTTTGAGTCAGCTTATATAGATGAAAGAGTTGTTTTATTTTTATATCCTTTAAAAATAAGTAAATGAATTATTCTTATAGTAATTATTTTCAATCCTAAAAGAACTCTTTTCTAATTAGTGTGGCCAAAAAGAGAAATCTCTCTCTCTCTCTCTCTCTCTCTCTCTCTCTCTCGCTCGCCATGTCAGGCATAGACTTAGACAATAGAGACTGCGTGTTGACCAAGTCCACAGCTTATAAAATAATTACATGTAAGATTGTTTGATTGACATAAAAGTAATTACAGAACCTCCTTGTTATATTCAACTGCGACATCATGTCAGCACTCATTAATACATAGTCCTGTAGCTTTCTCGTTCACACATAATGACAATAGAAAATATAACGAAACCTATAATAATCTTGGACTAGAACCTCATAGTCAGTAGAAGCAACATCGCAGCCAAAAACCACAGATCTCTTCTTCATGACAATCTACCAACGAAGAGGAAACACCAGAAGTAATGATGGCAACTTCATCATTACAAATAAAAGGGAGTTCTGATAGGAAAAGCTTAAGGCCTCTAAGCAAACAAAACATTGTTACAAGAACTCCAGCTAAAGAATTCTCCCTTGTTTGAAGTTGGCTGATGAAATTGAGGAGCCATTTGATGGTGGCATTGCAGGAATTAAAGCTGGATCAAGGATCAAATTATGTGGAAATGATGCCGACTTCTGGGACCAGCAGCATCCCTCAATGCTTGTCTTTCTTACTTTTGTTTCCACCGACCCAGTACTGCTTTACGGCGACCAATATCTTCTCCGGAACAAGGGGGCCATCCTCATGGTCGACCAACTTAATGTTCCATCTCATGCCACCGACGATCTTCTTTACCTTAATCAAGACATCCACATCATCACGGAATATGACTGCACCCTCTGGACGCAAAATTCGGTCCATCTCAAGAAGAATGTCTTCCATTTTGCACCTGGTATAATTGCATAAACATATAAGAGAATCTGAAAAATTGATGCACCAGATGCAAATGAATAGAACATCATGTGATTACATAGTGAACCAAAACCCAGCATTAACTTACTTGTTCCGGTACAAGCTGAAAACACCATTGGCATGTATGAGATCATATGTCCTTGGGTAAGTTGAAAAAGCTTCGCACCTAAACCAAGAAGCAAAAGAGTTAAAAATGGAAGGCAGGAGATCAAATACCAGAGGTGTTGAAACAAAGTATAAAACACAATCTAGCAAACGATAATGAAAGACTACTGAAGTGGCTATTTCATAGAGAAGTCATCAAGGAGGATGGCACCTAATAACTTTAAGGATGACGGTTAAATCATAATAAGTAAAAAGAGGAAATTTACAATTTGAGCAAGCTCAGAAAATTTGACAGCAAAAGGAAATTCTTTAGTATTGTGAGTATTCAGCTTGTTTCGTTTGAGTGTCTACATTCTTAAAAAGAAACATTAAGCAAACACATACCAGTCATGATATATGCCGATTAACCCACGGTCATAAATAACACCTAATGTAGACATCTCAGCAATTGTAGGAACAACATTCATCACCCATAATTTTGGAGACTCAATTGCTGCTGCAAAGCTACCCAAACCTGCATTCATATCCATTATGTTGCGGTACCTTCCCGTGTCAAGTAACTTATTGATTTTCTTATAAGCTTTAACATGCTTTTGCCACAGTTTGACATCTCCTTGATAAGATTTGACTGAGAAATCAGGCACAGAACCACTAGCTATTCTAGGTGGAATAGCTTTTAGCCTTTGAGGGAATGGCTTCAATTCACCTCCTGCAACCTCTTCAGCACTACTAACTTCAGGATATTGGTTAACACAAGATTCCATCTTCTTGTACCTAAGATCACCAAAACGTGTTAAATGCTACAGAAAAAATATCTAATACAAAGGCAACTTGGAGAAACACAGAAAATGTTCACAATTTATTGTTCAAATTTTTGAGATTGATTATCTCATTTTACTGGAACTACTCAAATATTACAATAGAGAAGAAACTAATTGGAGTGCATGCTATATATTGCAGTTACCATTTACAAGAAGTGCTTTAGTCACCCACAAAGGAAACTAAATAAAGACAACTTAGTCAGCATAAAATGGGAAGATAAAAGATCAAAATAGTGTGCTACATAGCAGGTGTAAGATTGATGGTTGGATCACGTGGGTATCTTTTTTGAGTTTCATCTGTGGGTCTCTAAACCACTGCACATCACTCAGAAGCAGTGAACTCTAAACTGGTTCACGTTCAATAACATCAGCAAATTTATTTTGATATCTGTGTCTAGTTTAAGTTAGCCTGTCGATTCATATTACTTTAGATGGCAACAAATATATAAGTAATGCGTATCACAATTTAAGGACTTTACAGGTAGGACCAGATGAGTGGAAATAGTTCTATTAAGGGAAATTTCCCTGGTAACAACATCAAATCAGCTTAGTGAGAAAATTAAAATAGAAAAAAAATTATCTGACAAAAAATTTATATCTGATAAAAAATTGCAATGGTGGGAGAAGAAATATAACCTACCAAACATCATCAGGGTTTGTTGCTTTGCATACATTTATGGGGTTTTCATCTTGCCTTCCAGGGCAGGATTCAGCATTGATTCTCTTCCTCCAAATGGCGATTTCTCCCTTCTCGGAAACCTTTTCCCAGCAAAGAAGTTTAGCGATTTCCTCTATCTTCTCTTGTTCCTCTGAAAGATCCTCTTTTGTACGCTGCCATGCCTGATAGTTACTCTTCCAGTTAATTGGCGGGCCTGAAAGTACCCAATAACCACCAGGCCTGAGAACCCTATCCACCTCCATCATGTAAATTCCATCTGACGAGAGAAAATACCAAAAAAGTGTTAGAAATATGGCCAGAACAAATCAGAGAATGGAGTTTCGCCAAGAGCAAATCAACGAATAAAAAAGAAGAAACATTAGCTCTCACCATTTGCACCCCACGGAATCAAGCACCTTGAACAGTGAGCCATATCAAAGGCTCTAGATGGGTATGGAAGCTTAATTGAGCCAAGGACACCAATAACAGCAGGAACACCTCGTTCTAGCGCGAACTGTACCTGTGCCTCGTGAGAGTCCCTTGGTGCAAACGACATGGCTAACACATTCCTTTTCAACAAATAAGCACCCCAACTAGCAACCTATGAGCAATTAATGACAAATTTTATCATTAATGCGATGACTAAAAGTTTCCAAAATAAAAGTCTTGCACAATTAAAATGAATCGATAAAAAAAGAGGATTAAACGATTAGTTATAGCATACCCCGCAACCAGTGTCTAATGCAGTTCTGACAGTTCCATTAGCAATTGGAATAACAGATGCAAGTTGGTCTATATATTTGTCTGCGCCTTGTGGGAACTGCGTTCCTCCGCCAGGAAACCTGAATACATTGCCCTCATACTGAACCCAATTCTGAACAGCCTTCTCGACTGTCAAGCTCTTGTATGGGACATTAGCATAGGGAACATAATCACGGCTCTTAGGCCATGGAAAAGGGGCAACATATCCCTTAGGTGCTGGTATAAGACAATACAGTTTCTCCTTATCAAGCGGGCAATGTCTCTCTCTGTAGATCATGTTCTCTCGTGGGAAGGTCATGGCCCGCTTTTGATCCTGGCAAGGAGTGTAATCAGTGTAACGGTCATGGCACGCCTCAAATGTCTTGACTACTGAATCACCAAGATCACTAAGGCTGCCTGATCCACCATGGTGGGTCTCAAAGTTTAGATTCGGTGAAATTGTGCATTCTGTCTGCTGAGTAACCTGTAGTGCAATACTATCACCCCTCCCAAAACCACTCCTCTGCCATGCACCCAAAACATAGAAAAAGCAACAGAGGCCGACCACAATAATTATGGTTAATGAGCTCCTGGTCCTTCCCTCTCCTGAACTCGACTTTATAGCCATTCCGTGTGCCTGAAAAATATTTCCTAGATTATTAGAACCGATCCAAATTCCAGTTAAAATTAGACTTCTATCATCTTTTACCAGCAAAAATGAAGTCGAAGAACAAAAATGGATCTGCTCACACACACATACACGCAAAATCATACTGATCTAACTTAAATTTGTGCTAAGAAAAACACACACAAAAGAGACACAACATAACTCTTCAGCAACAGATTGCAAGAGCTAACAAGAAACTAATGACGTCTAAAAGATCTCCAGATTAACATATAACACGTATGCGAAAGGCATGTATCCCAAGATGTAATTTTTCTCTACCAATAGTGAAGCCCTTCACTGAAGCGGCAAGCATATGCCCCGAGGAGCCAAACCACATTTAATTTCATGAACGAGCTAAACGCAAGAACAACTCTGAAGGCAGCTTCTTTAAGACAAAATCCCCAAAATCTAGCAATAGAATTCCTGTCTAAGTGAACCCAGCTCTGGAAATCCAAATCACTAAAACACCACTAATTCCCACTTCCACTCCACAAACCAACAAGATCCAAGCACCACGCTCTAAAATTCTCTCTCAAGCAGCTCAAATTCGAGCGGCCGCGGCAATAAAACGAAAGAAGATCAGCATGACTCAGCAAAGAAGAAGAGAAAAAACGAATCGAACGAAGAGAGAGAGAGGAAC
Source organism: Musa acuminata AAA Group (assembly GCF_036884655.1). NCBI lineage: Eukaryota > Viridiplantae > Streptophyta > Magnoliopsida > Zingiberales > Musaceae > Musa > Musa acuminata. The sequence goes on along the minus strand of NC_088329.1, from coordinate 1,077,086 downwards.
AACAATGGTGGAGTTCGAAAAGGCGTCTTACCGATTCCAACGCCAACCGAAGAAGTGGATCCGGGATCGACCAAGACAGCTCCAAGCCGACCTCGTCGCCTGCGTTTTCCCCGAGGATGCCGAAACCCTCGATTCGATCGGGCGAAACCGACTGCGGGAGTCGACCTGGTCGTCCTCTTGGATTCGAGTCTTAATAACGTATATAAAAATCCCAGTCGCGGCTATCTCCGCTGGGTCCCACGTCTCTAGCCGCGTAGAAAATGAATGCGGATGATCGTCAGCCGTCTATCTACAATATGGACGGCGGAAGCTTGTCTGCGTAGTGATTGCATGCAATCGTCCGTAGGATGCTGGCGTCATCCCACCGACGACATTCCCCGAGAAGGGGGCGTCTGTCTGTGTTTTATCGAGTCCGGTTTCCGCAGTGAGATTACCCGAGAGCGACCGCCTGGAGCCTGTTCAGCTACTATGCTTTGGATAGAGTTTGGAATCGGTCAGTATGTGTCGCGGTACTAGTGGTCTAGGAATCGAACTCTGTCAATAAAAGATTGACACGTCTTGAATAGTGCTGCTTTCTGTTCTGGGCCAAGCAGCTCTCCTACGCTTTCGATCAGCCTATTCTTGTGTGGGATGGGATACAAGTCGATAACACCAAGACAACGTTGAGTTCCTTCGGTTAGCTGCCACGCGGACAAAGAGCACGCGGAATCGTATGCGTCTCGTACGGGATGTCGGACAACTGATGGTCAATAGGGCATCATCGTGTCCTTGACCGATCAGCTGCATCTTCTTATTGCACGCGTATTGTAAAAAACAAATAAGATAAGGAAGCGTGTCTAAGCCAACGTTTCGTCTTCCACGCGGAGGACGGCGATCGTCCAAGCGAGAGAATACGGTGTATGGGGCGCGCAGGAGATGAATGCGGAAGTAATCGGGGGCGTGAAGTCCATTAGGTGAGTTGGAACCCACGTAAAGGTTGATGATTTCAAATGACTAATTGTAAGTATTTAAGTACAAATTAATAATAGCAATTTGTTTTTAGCTATTTTCGTTTTTTTTATATAAATCAATTCAGTTCTCCTTTATATCTATAGTCCTAAAAAAAATCATATATAAGAGAATGATTTATAATTTTTTTAGAGTGTTTTATGAATCTTTCTTATTCATTTTAATAAAAACTTAAATACTTTTGATTTAATCAAATATATTATTCTTTTATAGAGCTTAATAGCGAGCAATATTATGGTTTTGTTATTGTTATCAGCTTTTTTATGCTCCCAAACGAGTCTTATACCTTTCAAAGAAAAACTTAAATATTTTTTATTAATTTTTCCAAAAAGTCTTTATTTTTGAATTTTTCCTGGGAGGTGCATCTCCTTTTTAGTTATCCGATGATTTTTTTTCACTCTAATATCCTAAATATGTCTCACTCGTCATAATAAAATAGTTCCTTTTTACACCCTATTGATCGATCAGATCCAAGTTGTTATAGTGTTTCAAAATATTATTAGAAAAACACTATAAGAGCCATGATATATTTTTTTTATATTTTTCTGTTACATACAATGTCAATAAATGTATTTGATCATAATTTATATACAAAATATATTTGATATAAAATATTTCAACATCAATCACAACTCACCACCAGCGCTAAGGAACTGAGATGAAAGATAAGACGAGGTCACTAGCGCTCCTCCCCTCGTTGGCATTTACGAGTAATAGCCCACAAAAAATCGTTTGAGCTCAACACTATCAAATTATAAGATTGGCAGACAACACTTCATTTGTCGTTCTCTGTAGGTGCCATGTCGCAGGAGCCATACGGATCGATCGTCCACTTGAATACGTCACAGAAGGACGTACGAGTAGTCCTTGTCATCGACAATCCCTTCCTACCGGCTTTGTAGATATAAAAATCGATCCTTAATGCTTGAATAGGGACGGGACTCGAAGCCCCAAAATAGTTCTCACTCCAATCACTAATCCGAGTGTTGGAGGGATCGGGTTGAAAAGTCTCACCCCTCAAACATCGACCTATTGTGTAGGGCCCTCGAGGAGATCAAAACTCATTGTAGCCTTTTTGTTTTTGAGCAACCTTAGAAGCACAAAGACTACCTCGGAACTGCTCATGCTAGCTTCTATCCAACACTAACCTTCTCACTTAGCCATCACAAGAACATTCCCGGAAAACCATAAGTCTTCGAGATAAGATCAAACCATACCAATTCTCAGTCCAGTCCATGGTATCAAAGTGTTAACAATGTTGTATCTCAAAAATAAAAAATATTATGAAATAATAAACTTATGTGGAACAAGGTTCTATATATAGACACATATGCTGAAATATAAAATGCACTTATCTATTATTGACATTGTATGCATTCAAAAGAATAAAAAGAATTGTTTGATAATATATTTATAATATTTTTCTATTTATATATAATATTTTTTTGTATAAAAAAAATATATTATAACAATGTTTCAAAATTGTATCAAATATCTCTATGTAAATTATATCGCTCTCCATTTATTGATATTGTATAAATGAAAAGTTTCACAAGAATTTGTATGATAACCCCTTTATAGTATTTTTTTTTATTGAAAAAAATAATATTTTATACATATCAACGAAAATAATATAACAACGTTTCAAAATAGTGCAATTGACTTTTTATAACTTGCATCAAACACCTCAATGTAAATTATATATATATATATATATATATATATGAACAAAAACAATGTAATGGCATTTTAAAATAGTGTAATTGATTTTTTATAACATGTATCGATTATGTTTATATTCATTTATTGACATATTAGGCAACAAAAATAATCACAATAATTTATATCGTGACTCACTTATTGTATTTTTGTGTTGAGATATAATATTTTTCGTATGTACCAAAACATCGTAAATAATTTTTTATGACTTGTATCAAGCACCTCAATGCAAATTATGTTCATATCTATTTGTTGATTATTGTATAAAATAAAAAGATATATAAGAATTTGTATCATGAACCATTTACAATATTTTTTATTCAAATATAATGTTTTTTTTTGTATATGAATAAAAACACGGTAACAACATTCCAAAACATCATAATTGACTTTTTATAACTTGTATCAAACATCTTAATATAAATTATATCAATATCAATTTATTGACATAGTATGCAATGGAAATAACACAATAATTTATATTAGGACTCATTTACAGTGTTTTTTTTGTTGAGGATATAGTATTTTTTTTATATGAATAAGAAAAACATTATAACATTATTTTAAAACCCTATAATAACTCGGATATCAGAAGAAAAAAAGAAGTATCAATCGAGAGAACAAAAAATGAATATATCTATTGAAAGAAGACTATTTTTTTTAAAAAAAATATCATTCAAACATTTTAAATTTATGTTTTAAAAAATAAAAAAATAGATAATTTTATTAATAAAAAATATATAATCCCGTTCAATATTCTTAATTTAACTAAGACGAACCTTTGTGTAAAACTATGTGACTATATAATAAGATCTCAAGTTGCTAAGACAACTGTGCCCTATAGTGAATAATGGCGTTTTATGTGCTGTCTCCCATTTGGAGTTTTCTTGAAGTGATCTTTGTACCTATGTCTGGTGATGAAAGAGGCTCATCTGCTTCTTGGTTCTCAACAGTGATATAGTGTTTGGCTGCATTTACTACTGATAGCTTCTTTATAGCATTCAAGATATGATCTCTAAAACATGGTTGCACTCTCCATATGCTCATGTTCAGAGCATCCATATGTCCTTTCGATCCTTTTTCCTTTGCAGCTTTGGCAGTGCAGGCGTGGTAAGGAGGAGGCATCAATTCCAACTGTGAGTAAGAAAGGAGGAAGAAAAGATCAAACACTTCTCATGTGGTGCATTTAAGACCTACTTTTAGCTGGAATATAATATGTTCATGAGGGACTGTAAGGCTGCTGCTAAATCAAATCCTTACAAGGACCAACTACAAGGAAGTGCACAGAGGAAGAAAAGATCAAGACACCTTGCGTGTGTATTGTCTTTGAAACGCTGTTCATTGCGTAGACTATGCTTCATTGCATGCAGAAGGATTCTACGGATTGGATGAAAAGGACTTATCATTGTCTGAGAAACTTGGAATCATTAGAACACTAGCATTGGAGCTATGCATTAGCAGACTAATATTACATCTTTTATTGCGTCATTGTTCGGAGATGAGCCATGTTGTTCATCCTTTGCTTGTCAAATGAAGTATTCTGTTCGGATGCTCATGTTTTGATGGGTAGTTCATTCGTGTGTTAGTCCATCGGAAGCTTGTTTTCTTCCTTATAGATAGATCTGTATTAGATGGCACAACGTTTCTATGAGAGTGATATTTTGCTGAGTAGATATTAAATGAAGCCGTCTAAGGAATATTTTTGAGAGGGTCTTTTGGTTTTAATCACTTGTTTTTGTCTTTGCATTACTTCTTTATTTATTTCTTTTTTCCTTACAATGTTGAATTATTCTGATTTGTTTTTCTTATTTTCTTCGTTATTTTGTTACTTCGACTAATCCGACTCAGTTTCAAACTCGACTTGCTTTAAGAGTCTTATGATCCACCGGGTGTTTGATATGAGGTTGACTTACATCAAGATCGATATTAAACGAATTTTCGATATGATTTCTCAAATATTCAAGTCAATTCTTAAGGTGAATTGATTTTTATTTTATACTCGGTTTTTTTGACTATTAACGGTCATGAGAAATATTTCACATAAGAAAATATTTTTAAAATATTTTTTATTGAACACACGTTGACATAGTAGTTGATATTTTGTTGACGATGATGCAACAAGTCGAATTTGATTGAAGATAAATATTTATCTTAACATGATTAGTTTTTCTTTTTATTCGTGAAAGTTCATTGTTAATATCATGATTTATCTTATCGATCCATATGAATGTATTGACCATTGATACAATACATATCGATGTATCGATATATGATACAATAGGGACTTCCGAATAAACAAGTATATATTGTCCATACCGATCTCCTATCGTATCAATACGAGTGGTGCGTCGTGACATAGCGAACTTTGATGTACGAGACATGAGTCACATGAGATGGTATTAAAATATGCCATGCTCCTCTTTTATACTATTTAATTAAAATATTATATTCACTCCTGTTTAGTTGGATATCTTAAGTTTATGAGATTTGAAAGGTTGATAAAAAAAATTGATAATTTATCGTATCTCGAAATCTGTTTTCGTTACTTTTCTTTGTAGAAAAGCAAAAAAAAAAAAGAAAAAGAATTTTATATGATTTGTGATCATTCCTCATTCCGATAAGACGGCAGTGTGTTTCATAGCACAAGCTGGGCTTGTTATTACAGGTCCAGCCCAGCCCGGCCTCGCTTGGCTCAGCCCAGGCGACGACGAGCGTCGATTGTATATAGGGTGAGAAAAGGCCGGAGAGGTTGCAGGCAAACTCCTCCAGGGAGAAGCCGCACCGAGAGTGATTCCGGTGGGGGCTGTAGCACAGCGAAGAGGCACCACACGGCGCTAGAAGAAGAAGAGGATCGACGCTTCGATACGGGGTGGATGGAGGAGTTGCAGAGCGCGCTTGCGGCCCGCGGCTTGGCGGTCGCCTCGATTCCGGGCAAAGGCCGGGGGCTGATCACCACCCGCGACTTCGCTCCTGGTGAGTCTCCGCTTCTTTCCCGTCCGTCTCTTGTACTAGTCCATCACTTGGTACTAGATTCATCTTTGATCAACGAGTGCTCGACGAAAAGTCTCTACCCTGCTCGACCAACTTTGGGTTATTGATTCTTTTGGCTTCGGTGGTAATGCAAGCGGAGGGGTTTTCATAGCATAACACGCTCGGTGATATCCTTGTAGCTTTTGAAATTGGGCAAATGGTATCAAAGATTGCTGACAAAGGGTTTTTCTCTAGGTGATGTGATCATATTCCAGGAACCCTATGCGTCGACGCCGAACAAGACTTCTAGCGGCTCAAGTTGTGATGGCTGCTTCGCCTCCAACGACTCGAGAAAGTGCTCGGCTTGTCAGGTTGCGTGGTACTGCGGGACTGCGTGTCAGGTATTGTAATATCCACCCATCAAGTTTTATTTTTGGCTTATAGATATTGCTTGGTTACCCTTTTTACTCATCGCGCTAACTCTGATAAAAAGGGTTCGATTTTGAACCATTGGCTGTAGGTTGATGTTTTTGATACTGGCTAGTAATTAAAATATCATAGTATTTGTATTGCTATTTAGCTTTGTTGGCTGCAAGTTTGGTCTCAGTGTAGGTGTCTCCCTGCTTTCTAGAGACTTGATCACAAACTGTAGAAGGTCGAGAACCTTGTCTGGCCTCTGTGTGGCACTGACCATTTGGACATGCTGCAGAGACTTGTCTTGTCTATGTTCATAGTTCATATGCCGAACACAAATTTTACTATGTTTTTTAGCACCATGTGTTATTTATGCACTAATGTTACAAGATGTGGCCATTTCTTTTGGTATATGGAATAGATACCAAATATAAATTATTCTGAAGAGAAAAACCTAACGAATTTTCTTGTCTGAGAATATAAATGTGAAATTTTCATAATAGATGCCAAATTTCTGCTGTTGTAGTTGCTTATCCCATTCAACCTATAACTATGACATTTTCATAATACGTTGCTTTTCCCATTCCATAATAGAGGGGGACCTAAAAACAATAAGATAGATGTGAATGTTCTCAATTTAACTACAAATATTGCTTTACACAAAGCTCAAGCTCAAGGTGTGAAAAGATGTGTAGCTGACTCCATGATGCAGGAGCAATTTAGTTTATATGTTATTTGAATAAATTTTATTCAAGTGTTGACCTAACAATCTTCAGTAATGTTGACCTAAGCAGGATAGCAGAAGCCTTTCTGGACATATTATTGTTTCAAACATAAGGTTTTGACAATAGGCTTGTCTGACTTAAGAAAGCTGTTCTAGCTCCTTGATGGGGCCAATATTTGAAGAAAATATGATTGTTGTTGTTGTTTTATGATAAACCTGAATGGAGATCCTCTCGTGCACTTAACACTGTTACGATATGAGATCAAATAATTGCATTTTATCTAGAGTAAAGAAAAGGCATATCTCAGCAATATAGATGTTGACCCAAGCAGGATAGCAGAAGCCTTTAGGGACACATTGTTGTTTCAAACTTAAGGTTTAGATAACATAGACTTGTGTGAGTTAAAATAGCCTTGTGTTGCTTCTTGTGAAATTGGGTTTGGACCAAACTCCATGCCAACTCTTGTATACAATTTCCTGCATCAATTTATTTGTAATCATTTGTCTATGAACAGCCTGATCAAATTTTGCAAAATGCTTCCTTGTCACTCACTTTTCTCTCTTAAATTGCATCACTCCTGTAGGTGATCCTGCTTCAAACTAGTAATACTCGATTCCCCATTTTCTATGCATGTTTTTGCTTGATTTGTTGGACCTTTATTTTCATCTTTTATGTCATCATGTTATGCTATTATCTAGAGCTTTTCATTGTTTTCCGATCTGCTTTGTCATTATTGTGTTATGTGTAGTTTTGTTCTGAACATAATTGATTATTCAGTATGCATATGTGATATGTGATGTATTTATAATGCAGTGTTAGGTCTATAATTCTTCAGTACGGTAATAGAGTGTAGAGCTTTTGGTGATGTGTGTGGCGCTAGTTCATCCTATGCTGCCATTGAAATCATGGAATTTTGCCTTGACTTAGAACCAAATAATTACTTGTTTGTTAACATAAAGCAGAAGAAAGTCTGACTACTAAAATGATTGGTTAGCTTCCTTCATCTGCTACTTGGGCAGTTCTGTTAATCATGCGATAGAAGATGATCGTTCTTGATTCATTAACAAATGTTGATAGTTTATATTTTTTTGTGTCTTAACCATTGAGGTCAGATGTTTATACTAATCTAATGTATGTTCTGTGGCTCATATTCCTAGAAATCAGAATGGAAGATACATCAATCAGAATGCAGAGCACTTGCTGCCCTTAATGAGGACCGAAAAAAGATGCTTACATCTACTATACGGTTAATGGTGAGACTTATACTGAGGAAACAACTGCAAAGTGAGCAGGTGAATTGCGTCGAATTATATCTGGATATGCAATGATTTTGTTTCTTTCTTTCTTGTGTCTTCTTCAAGCTGATAACATGAAATTACATTTCATTCCTTGATTTCTTACATCTATTGTCATTCGAAAGCTGCACCTAATACAACACTTCGCATGCTTCTAGCATTATTTGTATCATGCAAATATATCCCTTAACTGTCTTGCAGTACTTCCGTTATATGCATGCTTTTTGCCTAACACCTGCACATTTTTTGTAATACATTTAAGTGGTTTTGTATACCCTACACTTCCAAATAATTTTCCCTCTAAGTTTTTGCTTTTTTGTTGTTTGAAAATGTAGAGATTCTGGCCCGCTTGTTGAGGTGGATTCCAGATTATGTCGATTGTAAAATATGTGTTAGTGTGGCATATATTACATTCATGTGGTCTAAAATAAGGACTAGTTCTGCCCTTTGCACTGATTCTATAAGGTGAGATTGCATGTATACCATGCAGGTAGTTTCAAAAAGGGATTTGACTACTGTTAAGCATTTTACAGTATGACAACTTGTCTATAGTTTCCAAGAACTGGGGGGGTAATGCAGAACATGCTAGGTAAAAGAAGTTTATATTAGAGCATTTGATTAGGATTCTTATATTTTTGTTGATTTTTGGGTAGATTTTTGTTATATTTTATTAAAGTAATTGTAGGAGATTCTAGAGTAAGTCTATTTGGTGTTTAAGAGTGTTAATATGGCTATAATGTAGATGATGTCACAATCCAGCCTGATGGGTTGATTATTAACCCATTAACTTAATTGACTTGAAAATTGGAAATCCATGACTCAATATGCTTAAGCCCAAGTTAATGATAGTAGAACTATCTACTCCTATAAATCAATCCAATTCTTCCCTTACCTGTCAATATGAGACTAAACTAGGGTGTCACAGGATGGGCAACTTGACTGCCTTTTTAAAAATAATATTTATTTGGAGTTCTAGGGTTTTCTTTTGGTAGGATTTTGTGTGGTGATCAAAGTAGTTTGTCTCCTACAACTCTTCTAAATATAAATGTTTGTAAGGCTATGCTTGGGTTGTTAATTTTCCTTGTTGGTTAAAACAATTATATTACTTAAGGATTAGCTTTAGAGAGGCTTCTTTTCTCCCTTGAAATTGGGAAGCTTGCATTTGACGTGATACCCTATCGATACAGTTCACCTGTACTTTGGGAACTGAAGAATAATCATGATAAAGTATGAGAATATGTTATGCTAGCCGCATTGATACCATCGATGTATTATTTTTAAGCATGATTAACTTGTAGATTGATGCTTCTTAGACCTTTATGTAGATTATAAGAAAATCTTAGAATTTCAAGCACTGGTCTAACAATTAATTTGGACATGGAAGTATGATCAATACTGCTTTTCCAATTTGAGATATTCTAAAATTTTCTAATTGATTAATTTTTTGAGGAACCTTATTTGTCTTTTATTATTTCGTATTTTCATGTTGCTTTATAACCTGTTAGCAGAAGATGGATGTACAACATTTGTTGCAAGGATCATGTATGGATTCAATTAAGCACATACCCTGTTCATAGAAGCTTATGTAGTTATTTCTTCTTTTGCCTAGGTGATTCCTACTAGTGCAATGGATAATTATGACTTGGTGGCCACCTTGGAATCTCGTATCCCGATTTATTTTCATCATTTAGTAATCAAGATATTTTTTGATATCAGATTCCTTTGCACATTTGTTTGATTGATAAAGTGTATGTGCCAAGATATCTCTGAGATAGATGAGAAACAGCTGGTGCTTTATGCACAGATGGCTAACCTCGTCAACTTGGTACTTCCTTCGTCGATGATTGATTTGAAGGAGACTGCACATAATTTTTCTAAGGTAAATTCAAAAAATTATAGTATATTTTCCGTGTTCTTTTATGAATATACTAACATAATTTAAATTCATTTGTATAGATTTTTTATTTTTATGTTAGATTTCTGCATAGTGTTGCTAGTGATCAACATATGTGATGCAGCTCTCATGCAATGCTCATACAATCTGTGATGGTGAACTTAGACCCCTGGGAACTGGATTATATCCTGTAATTTCCATCATTAACCACAGGTTAATATCTCAAACAAAACTTCTTTTCCTTTTTCTTACAAGTCTTCCTTTTTCTTACTTGTGTCTGAGTCAATCAACTAAATTTGCCATGAGAGTATTTGAAATTCCAGTTGTGTTCCCAATTCGGTTTTGGTGTTTGAAAATCGGGTTGCTTTTGTGCGTGCAATGGAGCCTATAGCTAAAGGTACTGAGGTAAAACCTATCCACCTTTGTTCAAATTCAAGCTTTGAATTTTGATTTTCATATTTAACTTGCCAATTATCCATCTGTTTTGCTAGATATGACATTATTTTTTTTATTCTGTTTGTTGGTTGACAGATCTTGATAAGTTACATAGAAACTGCAGCAACCACTGAGACCAGGCAGAAAGATCTCAAGCAGTATTTTTTTGTCTGCACATGTTCTCGTTGCACCAAGGTTTTTTAGCTAGTATTTCAGTTCTCTGAAGATGCCTGCCATCTCTTTTTAATTTTGAAGATTTAACTCTCCATCAAGTTCAGTTAGTTCCTTTTATAATCAAACCTAGTTCAATTAGTTATACCTGATCTTGCTGCCATTTTTTTAAGAACCCATACGAGGAGCTTGAGGAAACTGCCACTCTGGAAGGTTACAGATGTAAGGACAAGAAGTGCAGTGGCTTCCTGATACCTGACTCAGGTATGTCAACACGCTACCTTCTTAAACTACTAGGACGATAAAATGTTGGTTTCATCTACATTCACTTGTTTTGTTTACAACGTCACTCATTGTAATATTCTATACAGGAAAACAGTCTTTCACATGCCAGCAGTGTGGTCTCTCCAGGGATCAGCAAGAGATAAAAAAGATTGCTTGTGAAATTGCACAAGTCTTAGGAAAGGCATCTAACTGTCTGTCCTCTGGCCGTATCCTGCGTTTTGAAAGTTTGCTGATTAGGCAGACACTACCTTTAATCCTGAATTCAATAATTACATGATGCATACCATGTAACAATCACTTGGACTGTCTCACTTATAACATTGGTTATATTTGCCAATTTTTGGTCATTGTAATCCACTGAGTCACTTCTAGAAGCTTGACAAGAAATAGATTTATCTGAAGGCAGCACTATGTACAAGATAGTTGAGCAGCTCCAACTTAAACTCTGCCATCAATATTCTCTTAGTTTGTTGCAAACCCGTGAAACTCTCATGAAGGTGAAGTGTTATATTTTTTGGCAATATGTATTTTATGCCCTTTATGTCAAGCTTATTTCTCCTTAGAATATAAAGTAATTTCCATTATGTGACTGATTGCTTGCTTCAGATTTTGCAAAGTATTACTAATAGATGCAACACCATATTTTTTATGCTCATTTGACTGAATGCAGTCATAACTGATTGCTGGTGCTTTTAAAGGTTCTGATGGAGCTAAAAGATTGGAAAGGCGCCTTAACATATTGCCGCTTGACAATTCCCACATATAGAAGTATGGAAATTTTATCTTTCTCAACAGCACCAAACTAAGAATATATTTTATTGGTAGACATTGCTTCATTTTATGTTTTTTATGACACTTAAGTTGTTTGTTGTCTCAAAGTTTTGTTTCATTGTGCTCAAGATGATATGTAGAGTCACATGTATCTTATATACCATGGAAATAAGTTAAATTTCAAATGAATTGGTGTCGGTCAAAGCCACCAAAACTGAGAAAAAGTTGGCTAAAACTTCTGAAAGTTTAGGCAATTTCAGTTCAGTTTGGTCAAATAGATTAATCTTTCTATCAAAACATGATGCATATGAACATTTACCACGTTGCTTTGGTCCATTCTTGATTTCAATGGGCATTTTTTCAGTAAATGATAACAGAGTGTATGTGGAAGTTTGGTTGATGAAGTTTTTCCTCAATGCTGCAGGAATATATCCCGCTACTCATCCTATGCTTGGTCTGCAATATTACGCTTGCGGGAAACTTGAATGGTCAGCAAACTAATTTTCCTTTTTTTACCTGACAATGGTTTGTATAGCTATGATGGTTCCTTACATCTTCGGAATCTGTTATTCACTTCTCCAAGCAAATCAGCATTGAAGCATAACATATAACTTTTAATTTAATTTTGATTTGGTAGTAATATGAACACTGGGCAGTGTGCCCTAAGTTGCTGTGATATGGCAGGCACTATCAGCGGGAAACTCACGATACATTGAAGAAATCAACACTAGTATGTTAAAGATACTATCTTTGCAACCTTTTTTGAAGACTTAGCAATGGTCCGTTGATTTACTTTAGGAATATTTCTGAAAAAGTTAAGATTTTAAGATCCACATTAAAATTTTGCTTTACCTAGTAAACAAGCCAGTTTGATGAAGGTTGGATTACATTCTAGGTCTGGACTATGGTGCTCCATAAGAGATATTGCCAGCTGGTTGTGTTTGTATTTTAATAATTGCTTTAAGACACAGTATTAAGTTTTTTTCCCTACTATGCTCTATGAAGTATGAACTATAAATTAACTTAAAAATGCTCAAAATCTTCAGTAGTTCTAAGAATTCTTTGTTACCTGGAATAGGACAAATAGCTCATTAAAGTGGTTGGTCTTTGATTTTAGATTTTGGATAAAATTGTACCTTACATAAAAATTCCATCTTGTGCCAATGCACTTGCTACATAAATTCACAATAGGATTTCATGTTCCCATTGATTGTGCTTTGGGTATAGTTCAACAGTTGTATCTTCACGAGGCAATAATCTTCCAGAAGTAACTCCAATTCTTTCTGAAAATCTAAAAGATGTGGTTGTTTTTCTTGTTAAAAAATGGCTAAGCAGTGGAACATCAATGGCTTGGAAATTACCCATATAATTTACTGAGACACCATATGGTATGTGACAGAGTTTATATTATCATGGTTACATGATTATTTTTTATTCTGCTCTTTAAAACATATCCAATTTCATTGTTTCATGCAAAGAATTTTTGTTGACCACCCCTTCCCAAGATCTAGCAAATCATCACTATTGTCCTCACTCAAGTTGACACCTGTATGTTTTCATTTTGATCATCCACACCCATGTAAAAAAAGGATTTTGATTTTCACCATTGATTTGATACTGTTGTTTTCGTATTTCTGAAAATGGAACTCTCAATTATGCCAATACTCCATCTGCATGACTTATAAACTCAACCAACCCAGACTACATTGTATTCTGGCAACTGAGGACAAACTTAAAATGATTTCTAAACAATTAGCCTCTTTTGTGTGCCAACAGTTTTTTATGTTGCATCAGTCAAGTGTTAATATCTCAAATTTCTCTTTTTAGGCTACTTGAATTCACTGAGGATGCTCTTAAATCATTCATCAAAGCAGCAGATATACTCCGAATTACACATGGGACCCGAACGCCCTTCATGAAGGAGTTGCTACACAAGCTGGAGGAAGCCCGTGCTGAAGTTTCATACAAACTTTCTGCCAGTGATTAAGACAACATCCACGAGGACGGTGCTGTCGGTTTTAGCAGGTAAAGCAAGATGTGTCTATCAAAGGATATAAGAGAAAAACCTCAAGCTGCTGGGAATTGCACAGTGCCAACTGTCACATATTCCTGGTTAGCTAATCAAGGAGCCAACCATAGGAGTGCCTCAGCTATAAATGGTACCAATGAATTCAGTGACCAGAGATGACTATAAAGTTGTTAGATACTTGCTATTTGTATGTTATAATTTACTCAGTGTCTGGAGATAACTATGAATTTGTTAGATTATGGAACTTTCCATTTGTATGTTATTGTAATTTATGGTACATTCCCATGTAAATGAATTATGGTTTATAGTGCTGCTGTCATGTAGGTGTACCATTATATATATGATGAACACAAAACATTTTGCCTGAAAGGATAAAAGCATGAATTTTTGTGGAACATCTCTTCTGAGTTTTTTCCTATTTTCCATCTGAACATACTGTTTGTGCTACTGGATGATACAGCTTGTAACAGAGACAACCATGGCAAATGAACTGTGGGGTATACACCTCTGCTGTCATTTTTAGGTTGAAACCCTTGAGCTACAGTAACTGAGAAAGCCTGCAAAACAATTCTTCCATTAATTTTGGACATTATTGCGACTCATTTCTTCATTTCAGATTCATTTAATTTTGAGTGAAAAATCTCTATATAACAAATGTTTTTATTATTTTTTTGTTTTGTTTTAAAATTAGCATATACAAAAATAATTATATAGTTGAAATGAAAATGCTGAGCTGGATGAATTACTAAGGAAAGAGGAAATAATTTTTTTGATTGGCTTTAGTAAACATGTCCTACAACAGAGATCCATAAATATTATAGCTGGTAAAGATAAAAAAAAATTAATATTCATGATATAAGAAGAATATTACTAATGTCACAATTTATACATGTAGTCGATCTTACATAATTAGGATATTATTATTAAAATTAAAATTTATTAAAATTGAAATTTAAAATATAAATATAAATTAAAATTGATTTTTTTTTGTGTGTAATTGATGGACCAAATAAGTTCACACTCCAAATGAAACCTTTTCGCACGAATCTTAAAGCCTACATAACATAAAGGGTTATTCGGACGAGCAGAAGAGCGGCATTCCGTCCATTTTTGAACACTTGCCCCTTGCGCCCACTTCGCTCCTCCCCTTCCACAGTTGGAGGCGTTGCCATTGGAGGGCGGCGACCAGTGTTGGCGGACCGATCCCTTCGCTACTATGCACCTCCACGCCACCGCCTGGTAGCCTCCTCCGGCCCTCGGCGAGATGCCGTTGGGCTCCGCCGCCCATGGACCGGAAGGCTAACCTTCCGCCGCCTCCGGCTTCGATCCACCCGACCCGGCCCATTGCGGGCGACGCTAACCTCACCTCCTCTTCTTCTTCTTCCTCCTCCTCCTCTTTCTCTCCCCCCGACTTCCTTCGCCAAGCCCATGCTGTTTTCAAGCGCCACAGACCTCTCGGTAAGTTTCACTTCCCCTTCTTCTTCTTCTATTTCCTCTGCCCTAGCTTCATTTCGTAGCTTCTGATGAAATTGATGGGTGATTTACTAAGAATTTGTCAAGGACAGTTGCTTTATGTTAGATCCAGTCTGTTAGATGCCTCTTCTTTGTGAAAGCATTGAAGTGGTTTCGCTGCCGTAATGAGAAAGTTAGGGTTTCGAGTTCTGGACCTGATGATGTCTTGGTTTCTGGTTTTGTTTCTTGGTTTACAGGTGGTATGCAGTCTAACATGCGTCGGGCGACTCGTGTCTTGGTTCCTCAAACTGAGTCATCGAAGAACGTTACTTCAATGTCTTCTGTAACTGCGAATGTGGCTGGAAAGGTTGTGCCGCTATCTGGAGCGGTTGTTGGAGCCAGGAGGGTGGCAAGAGATCACGGAGAAAACGATGCAGGTGTAATGGCTGGTCCGGCTGATGATGCCTCGCTCACCCCTCCTTCTGTTACTGGGACTTCAACTACTGCTGGGAATGATAAAGCGAGCCCTTTTGGCTTGCAGAATGGTGATTCTGACTTGCTGTCTGATCGAGAAAAGTCATCTTTGGCAGCAGTTTCATCATCTCAAGTGGCATCTTCACATGCATTAACAAACAATGATACGAAGAAGGAAAATTTAGCTTTTCAGAGTAAGTGAAAATTTTGAAACTGATACTGCTGACTGACACACATGACTATGTTTTATGGAGTTGTAGTGGAGTATATACATTTCATGCCTAGTTCGTTTCTCATTTTTTTGCTTATTAAGTACATGCATCACTGCTCGTAGTGAAATGGACAACAATTGTCCTTACTTGCATTCGCTTGCAATGGCAGAGATGGAGTACTTGGGAACTCAGGTGGGCACAAATGATCAGGATTTAAAGGTGCAAGATCATGGGAACATGGAAGTGTTTGGGACTGACATGAAGTTTGGAGGCTCCAGCTTGTTAGAGAATACTAAAGATCCAAAGCACAATCAGTGTTATGTGGAACCAATGACCCGATGTTCAGCTCTGGGCTCTTCATGTGTCACCACATTGTCAGTTCACACAGGTCCAACGATTCAGTCCATGCACGCTCAGCCTGCTGGGCAAACTGCCTTTCCAACTCAAGTGTCTTCATCTGCAGGAGAGTTGCCATCACTTGCCAAGGATCATACTCCTCCAGAAGAACAAGGGGCTGTCAAGAATGGCTGTGATTCGCATCTTGATCATCAACAGAATCTTCATTTGGCTGAAAATGTCAAGGATAAGGGGGCTTGTGGTGATGCCATTTGTTTTCCATCTCAAGTTCTGCCAACAAGTAACCCCCCATCTTCGAATATCGATGTTGGGGCTTCTCAGTCGAACAAAGTTGAGAAGTCTCTTCGTAAAAAGAAGTATGATCCAAATGTTTTCTTCAAGGTTAATGGGAAGCTTTATCAAAAGCTTGGTAAGATAGGAAGTGGAGGAAGTAGTGAAGTTCACAAAGTGATATCATCAGATTGTACTATACATGCCCTGAAGAAGATAAAGCTTAAAGGACGTGACTATCCCACTGCCTATGGATTTTGTCAAGAAATTGAATATTTGAAGAAGTTAAAGGGAAAGAGCAACATCATTCAACTTATTGATTATGAGGTAAAAACTTGCAAAATTATGTATGTGTGTGTGTGTGTATATATATATATATATATATATATATATATATATATATATATATGATTTTAAAAAAAGAAAACATTACTTTCTCTACATAATGATTCATACTTTCAAACAGCAAGATTATTTCTACTTAAGTCAAGGCTGCACAGTTATAAATTACTTAATGTATCATTTGGGCAACATATGGTTGTACTGTACATTGTAGATTCAAATGTTTCTTTCTCAGGATTTGATGCTTGAATTCATTTAAATTATTCATTATCATTTGTCTTGAGACATTTTGGGAGGCCTCTCTCTTGATCATAATTCATATCTGTATAATTACATATGGGCCATGATTTTTCAATGATAGGGTTCCGTCCAAGTTGGTTGAGTTGGGTTTCATTGTTGACTAAAACTTTATAAATGGACAAGAAAATAAACCACCCACCTAGAATTTAAAGCTCCGAATGAGTTTATTCTGACAAATAACTATTTGCCAACTTATAATGGTGGCAACTCTTGAGAGCGAAGGTAACCTGGACAGAATTCACTAACTGCTATTATTCAAATTTCAATCTATCAATGTATCTTCAAGTGTCAGATTTGCTGATATATGTATGAGCTTGCTTTGGGCTCTTGTTTTTGTCTAATTTTGATAGGATTGCCAACATTCTGTTTGGTGCTGCTTTTTTTTTTGTTTTGGTATTTTCTGCTTTAAAAGAAAACTTGAGAATTGAGAAACTAAACATGTTTGACTGAACATTGCTATTGTTCTTTAATATTTTCTAAGAAAAACTACGTTGAGAAATATTTTTATTTTTGGAAGGCAAAACTTTTTACTTGAAATATTTTAGAAACAAACTGGAAACTAGTGCACATTGGATATTAGACCTATGGGATTTCAGCATATATTCTCCAATAAATGACACTCCCATGTTATTGTTAAAAGTAAAGCAGTGATGACCAATTTCTTTATAGATAAAAGATTAAATATAAAACAGAAAACCAATACTTCTCTTATGTATTCAAGGAATGTCTAACTCTAGAAATATTTTTTAAAGGAAGCAGATGATTTCTGATCCTATTTTCTAGTATTTGCTTAGAATATATATTTTTTACTTGTTGCAAGAATCTCCCATCTTTTTTACAAATTTTGATTTAAACCATACCCGTCAATAATTAGCCAAATTGCTGTCCTTGCCTTTTTTATCTGTTTGTCGAGACTGGCTGTTACAACATGATATTTTTTCTTCCAGTTTATAATTTAAGCCTCAAATAAAAAAAGTAATAGATGATGAGAAAGCAAGCAAAATTAAGTTTCTTCTTTAGATGACTTCAGCGATTGTTGTTTTGTGGCACAGAGGTGTGCCAAAGCTTTTCTGTCAGAGTACTACCTTGCTGTGCTATCCTTGACAGGCCAAAAATTGCTCTGGCTGTGTGATAAATTGGTTAGCCCAGCCTATAGCATGCCAGTCAACATGGCAATCCTTATAACTGAATTATTTTCTCCTAATGTTCCATTAAGGATGAAAATAAAGGTTTTTACGTATTATCTGGACTGTCATCACTGTCAGCTTTAACTTACCATAAATGCTTGCTGAGATTGTTTTGTAGGTAACAGATAAAACTTTGTTTCAAGAAGTTGTGAATGGTTCTATGAATATAAAGGAGAAAAGGATCAAGGATGATGAGTGCATATACATGGTGCTCGAGTATGGAGAAATAGATCTAGCTCACATGCTTGCACAGAAGTGGAAGGAGATGAGTGCTTCAGGTTGGAAAATAGATGAGAATTGGCTACGATTTTACTGGCAGGTACTTCATCATTTTCCCTTGATTAGCTAAATTGTTTTAAACTTTTGGTGCACTAATGCTCATCAGGTGTCTGTGCCTGAAACCTCAGATGATAATGGCTCCATTAGTGGTTAAGCAGTACAGGAATCTATATTTAGGTGAATAAAATATCCAAAAAACCAAGATCTCACCATTGCTTTTGTTGTTAGCAATATAATCAAGTTGTAATTGATCGAATATAAGCTCCTGAAGGTAAAAATTGAGTTACACAGAAAATGTTAAATACTGCAAAGCCATATTGGTTTTTCTTGGGCCTAAGTTTAAATTTTTGTTTATAAAATTGTTTTCTGTGTCATCCCCTTTTCAGTTGGACATCCTATTTTCCTCTTAATTTGCTAGGTAGTTTTGGTTCTTATAGTGATTTATTTTTCCTTTCCCACTCATCACATAGATAGTATCATGTTTGATCAGTGTAATCATTTCTTCTCATCTGTCCAGTTGAACAGCTTTCAGAACTCAGGAAAATGAAAATAAGTTAAGTCTGGAAAATAAGCAAGTACAGTCGTAGGTTGTAGAGTTGCTTCATATAGATTTTCCTGAGTTTCTTGCTTTGTTTGATGCACAATTTCTAAAGGAGATTCCATGGGTACCAAATGTGGACTCATGTTGGTGGAAGTCGGTTATTTATCCTGGGCTGTCTCAGCTAGTTGGTGCCTTCAACCAACAGCGTGTTATATTTTACTCTCATAAAATTAACATCTCACGATTTACAGCAAATGCTTGAAGCTGTTAGTACCATACATGAGGAGCGTATCGTGCACTCTGACCTGAAGCCTGCCAACTTTCTACTGGTCAGGGGATCACTTAAACTTATTGACTTTGGCATTGCCAAAGCTATAATGAGCGATACAACAAACATACAGCGAGATGCACAGGTTTAAAAGAATTCTAGCCCTGGCTATTTTCATCAGTGGTATTTTTCATGGTATGCCGATAGAGGTCAGGATGGCAAGTAGCATTGCTAATAATTGGGCTTACTCTGCAGGTTGGAACACTGAACTACATGTCCCCAGAAGCTTTCATGTGCAATGAGCCTGATGAAAAAGGAAACATCATAAAATGCGGTCGTCCATCTGACATCTGGTCTCTTGGCTGCATTCTCTACCAGATGGTCTATGGCAAGACACCGTTTGCAGAATACAAGACATTCTGGGCCAAGTTCAAGGTTGTTACAGACAGGAACCACGAGATCACGTATGAGCCGGTCTCCAATCCTTGGCTTGTTGATATCATGCGGAGATGTCTAGCATGGGACCGCAATGAAAGATGGCGGATACCTCAGCTGCTTCAGCACCCGTTTCTTGTTCCTAGACTGCCCCGAGAGCTGCCGCCTTGTGATGATCGTCACCCTTGTAAGTTACTTATGGAGAGGGTCGGTGCCTACTGGAGTGATCCTCAAGTGTCAAGGCTATGTTCTGAGCTGCACGAGGTTATCGCCAAGCTCGAGAAAGTACAAAAGAGTCCAACTGTATCTATGGAACCAAATGTTTTTTGATGTGTATATTGATTGTATGCTAGTGAAGTCATGTTCTGGCATTGCATTTTGCTTTTCTTTTTCTCTTGCTTAGCAGTCTTATCCCATGAAGTTTTCTTCATTCCACTATTACTTGTAATATCCAGTGAACACAGACTTGACTTGTGAAAAATTTATCTTCCCAAGCAAAGCTTGAAACCTTTTGAAGGACCAGTTTTTTTCTTGAACACCCTTCTACAGATTGCAATTTATCTCCAGATTACAGCAACAGCCACTGGCTTTGCTTGACGTCACAACACTCATAGGTGAGCGAGCATAAATCACCAGCAAGAAGCCTCATTTTTCTTTCATTTCTTTCTTAGCATTTTAGTTGAATCGGAGGGGATCACATAATTTAGGTCAGCAGGGATCTCCCCTTGCCAACAAAGAGTGATCGATCGGGTCAGCGGATCATAATCATACCGGGTCGGATTGATCCAACCCATTTACCGACCCACGACCCACAGTGCGGAGTGCAGACCCCGATCTCTACCATATCGCGGGCAATCTCATCCACAGGAACGGCACACAGTTTGTTATCCCTGCCTTACGATTCGTGCCCCAAACAGAACCCAACACCGTATATAAATCTCAACGCATCAAGATTACGACTCCATATATTTCTTTCTCACTCCTTTAGATTACTCATTTCGACACCATCGATGGCCTGGCTTCCATTCGATGGGCCCCGCCGAACATAAGTTGATTGACGTTTCCGGATATTGCAGGGAGGCCGGGGAGTGTTATGTACAGAATAATCTACTGATATTGTTATCACCACCCCAATTATTAAGATACACGCCTGTCGCCACTGGGTCGTCCGATACGGGTAGGAATAACAAAGACTTCCCTGTGTGTTCGGAGTGCCGCACACCGCATGGTGATGCGACCCGGTCCGTTACACGCCACACACCATGACTCGGCTTTCTACGGACCGGTTTATCTACGGTTTGACCCGAATTGAACACGTTAAGCTTTCGGACCGGGTTCAAATTCACAAGCAATTCGGGTTGCGGGTCTGATTTCAAATCTGTTATAAGCGAACGTGGTATTCTGCGAGTGTGTCCGAAGCGGAGATTTTGAAGTCGGCGATAACTGTATAAACCCCGAGAGGTGGAGGTGGAGGTGGTGGTCGGACGACACCGCAGCGATTCATCTCCCCTTACCTTCGGAATCGGCGTCCTGCGACCGGAGGCGACGATGGCGGGGTGTGGCGCAGAGTATCTCCACCAGTTCGTGGAGGAGACGGACTGGTACAACGGGATCGTGCTCGACGGGCTGTTGCCGGGCGTTGCCTGGAGGCGCCTCCCGCGGCCGCTCCAGTCGTGGCTGCGTAATTACATCGGCGCAACCACCCTCTACTTCGTCTCCGGTTTTTTGTGGTGCTTCTACATCTACTACTTGAAGCGCAACGTCTATGTCCCGAAAGGTCTCTCTCTAATCTCATCTCTTTCTTTCTTTAATTGCTTCATCGATTGTCTCGTAGGTTGGTCGTAGGCTACTCTCATCTTGATTGTTGGGCTTTTTATGGATGTTTGTCTTGTGACTTGAGTTGTGGGTCTTATTCTTTCCCCTTTCATTGCGGGGATTGCGCTTATGTACCTTTATGGTTCTCTTTTTCCATCTTCGATGCGAAATGTATCTTTCCTATTTCTGTCCATCAATTAATAATCTTTGCTTATTTTCTTCATTACTATGACGCTGTACTGTCTTTTCTTCACCGATTTCTTGATCGATCTGTCTTGCACTTGATCTCTTTTTTTTTTGGTAAATGCGTAGTATATTATTCTATTTTATTTGGTTTCTTTCGTTTGTATTGCAGAGGAAAGGATAAAAATTGTTTCTTGACTGGGGTTTCTTTAATTTTATTTACTGGGAGTGGACGTTTTCCCTCTTGGTTATTGGTAGATTTCTTGGATGAGAGTTTGGATTTTAGTTGATGTAGCTTTAGTCTCGACGTGCTGCCATCTGTTTCTACACAGATTGTCCTTATTTGGGGAGCACCACTGGTGATGCTATTCTTGGACAAACTGGTGAGCACCACTACGTGGTGACGATTAATTCAGTGTATTGTATTTCATGTTTTTGGAAGTTATATTCATCAAGCAAAAACTCTAACGATTTCAGCTATTGATTCGTATGAAACTTTGGTCGGTGGAAAAAAGCCCAGACCTTACTGTTCTGATTGCTTTCATTTAGTTGAGATTCTGGTAGTTTGATGTATCAGGAGAATTGATTTTGTGCAATGTGCTACATTTTTTGGTGAAAGTATGTGATCATTGATCCGATCCCCACTTGAAATGATGAGAAAAGACTTTGGATCAGGGGGGTAATGTGTGTGGATGGTATGTATTGGTCGAAGCAATATCATGAAGATGTATATTCACTTAGAGCATAGGGAAAGAGGTTGAGTAAATTATTCCTATGGCCTCTACTAAAATTCTAAATTTTTCTTGTTTCACATTGTTATAATTTTTTTTTAATGATAGCTTCCTTTTAGTTTCAATGCTTTCTTGAACAAAATCAGAACCAGGGCCAAGCCTACCAGAGTCGATCTTATGGTATTGCCATCTGACATCTAACTACTAAGCTGCCCTCTTTTGAAATTATCTGACTTCTAGAAAGACAAAATTGAAGCCAATTTTTTGGTTCTATAACCAACTGAGTCTCAAATTTTGAATCTGAATTTCAACGATATGTCAGTTACATTCCTTTGACTGGAACATGATCATTTTTTATATGTTTATTTGCAAATTAGACCATCAAGTGGGGACATTTATGAGAGTTATGATGTCAAGAGTGAGGGTTTTCAGAGTAGTTCCTGGGATTGCAGGTTGCAGCAGAAAACTTGTTATCTTCTTTTGCTTCCATTTGGATATAATACTTGTACCTCAAGGAGATGAGGTATCCCTTTTCCCATCCTTTTCTTTGTTTCTTCTTCTCTTGTTTTTCATTTCAGTTATTTGAGGTGAAACGTGGGCTTTTTGCATTTTGTTTGATGACAGAGTGATGGATACAAGGACATTTGTGGCCAAAGTTTGTGCTAATGATCTGAAAATGACCCCGTCGTTCATTTTGTTGGATGACAGTGTATATATTTCTTTCTTTGAGGTACTTTCCTCACAAACACAGAGCTACACCTGCAAAGCAATGGCGATGGAGTGTGCAATTAACAATTGCTTGCCTTAGTGCTATGTACATCTCCATCATGTTCTGGCATAGTAAATTGCCAAATGTTTGGCATCACTTTGACATTGGAAATGTTTCCCATTAGCTGGAAGCAGCATATAATAGCTCCCTGGCATCCTTAGAACTTCTTTTTTGTACGGTTCATTTGAATGATGTCTGAGAATTATTTGGAGGACATCATTCAGATCCAATATCTTCACATATTCAATTTGGTGATGCCACGGATATGCTGCTAAAATTGTTTAATACACTAATCGATGCCTTCCCCTACTTGGAGGGGGTTTAAAGCTAGCAGTTCAAGTTTGTTGTTTGCTTCAGTTGACTCCCTTTGAGAGTGTAACTTATTCAGAGAATTAATTCACTTTTTCATGGTATTCATAATAGTTATATCTTGGAGAAGGATGCTAAGGAAGGATTCATTTTATTTGAGTTTGTGGCCGGTTGTTAAGGTTTATGTGATAATGAGTTTCTATATCTTATGAACCATGCTGTTCTCAAATATCTGTTTTAATTGCCTTTTCTTGCAGATGCTATACCTTCAAATAAAGCCATGATTCTACAGATAATAGTTGCAATGAAGGCAATGCCTTGGTACTGTGTTCTCCCGACACTTTCAGAATGCATGGTTGAAAATGGATGGACGAGATGTTTTTCTAGCATAAGAGAAGTTGGTTGGCAGGCTTACACTGTTTACCTCATCTCGTATCTAGTCATTGTCGAGTTTGGTATATACTGGGCTCACAGAGAGTTGCATGACATAAAACCATTATACAAGTATCTTCATGCAACCCATCATGTCTACAATAAGCAGAACACACTCTCTCCTTTTGCTGGTAAGTCTCTACGGTCCATTCAATTGTATTATCTTCATCAATTTTGTGGAAGGTGACAACACATGCAGCTCTTGTGCCATAAAGGCATTGTCTATTCAGTGTTGGAGTGTTCATTTTTGGCACCAATATGAACATACAGAGGTGATATAAATTTAATAAAATAGGTTATTATTGTAACTGATTTGTGACTTATTATGTTACATAGTTTACGTTTGTTGTAATTAGAATGAGATGAGTGATTTATACAGCATAATTTGATATAGAAGTTGTTGTTTCACACCAATTTAGCCTGAAGAGAGAATTAAATACTCTCAACAGTATGTTCTTTTTACTATATGATGTTTTTTTTTTCCGAATTAACGATATTTTCGTATTGCGTGCTTCACAACTGTGCTATTTAGTCTAACATGAAACTGGCAGCAACTGATTCACTCTCTCTTTCAGGGTTGGCGTTCCATCCATTGGACGGAATACTGCAGGCCGTGCCGCATGTGATAGCTTTGTTCCTCGTCCCAACCCATTTTATGACTCACATGCTTCTCCTGTTCTGCGAGGCGGTCTGGACTGCGAACATCCATGATTGCATTCATGGCAAGATCTGGCCAGTTATGGGTGCAGGCTACCACACAATCCACCACACTACGTACCGGCACAACTATGGGCACTACACCGTATGGATGGATTGGATGTTCGGAACCCTCAGAGATCCTGAGGAGGAACTCAAGAAAGCAGAATGATGCAGGGTTGGTGATCTTCTAGTGTCCTGCTCTGGCTATGGATTGACTTGCCAGGTGAGTGAGCTGCTGAAGTCTTTGATATCTGCTGCTATTGAATTCCAATTTGGCGATGTTAAGTTGTTGCTTATAGATTGTAGAATTGGTGACTGCATCAACTCTTTCATGGGCAAACAATGTCTAAAACTCATTTCTATCTGCTTTGTATTTGATTATAATTGTGTTGGTGTAATCTTATTCTCTTTCTCGTTGCTTGATATCTACTACTATCTACCTCATGTTTTGCTGCATACTTGGAAGTACACAGCAGAAACTTGGTAGATTTTCAAGTCATTAAGCTTTATAGGTACATTAACATCGTCCTAAGCACCTTAATACCACCTCATCATCAACCACTACGGTGTGGTGTCGTCGACCTGCTTTCCCAGTTTGCTGTGACGGTATCAGGCGACTGTGATGGCTTCTCCCCCAGCAAGCAGTCTTCATCGTTAGCCGCGGCATCTGCTTCGACACCCTTCGCCCTGCTGCATCCCTCGTCCTGTATCGCTTTCAGTGCCTCGAGAACCTCCTTCATGGTAGGCCTTATCTCCGTCTCTGCTTGCAAGCACCGGAACGCCACTTCGGCCACCTGTTCGATCATCGTTCTTGTCTCGCCCTTCGACTGACACCAGAGTGTTGGATCCACCAACTGCTCCAGTTCCTGGTTTTGGATCTTGCTGATGGCCATGGTGGCCAAATTGATATCGTGCCGCTGCCGGGTAACATCGACGGCGGGCTTCGACGATATGAGCTCCGCCAGCACCACCCCGAAGCTGTAGACGTCGCTTTTGTCGGTGAGCTGGAAGCACTGGTGGTAGTCGGGGTCGACGTAGCCCGGCGTGCCCTGTGGCGAGGTGGAGACGTGGGTGGCGTTGGCCGGAAAAAGCCGGGACAGCCCGAAGTCGGCAACCTTGACATGGAAGCCGACGTCGAGCAGGATGTTGCTGGTCTTCACGTCGCGGTGGATGATCTGGGGGGTTGTGGCGTGGAGGTAGCTGAGCGCGTCGGCTGTTTCGATGGCGACGCGCATCCTGAGGGGCCACGCGAGGGCCGCCTCGCGTGCGCGGGGGCCGTGGAGGTGGTCCGCCACGGTGCCGTTGGGGACGTACTCGTACACGAGGATGAGCTGGCGGCTGTGGCGGGAGGTGCAGCCGTACAACACGACGAGGTTCTGGTGGCGTAAGGAGGAGAGGATGTAGGCCTCGTTCACGAACTGCTCCACCAGCCTGTAGTTGTTCCTGTAGAACCGCTTGATGGCCACCGTGCGTCCATCGAGGAGCTTCCCTGCGGACGAGGCTCGTGTGATCTCACAAGGCCGCGCAGAGAGAGTTCTCTAAGTAGTACTAACCTTTGTAGACGGCGCCGAAGCCACCATCGCCGAGCTTGTTGGAGGCGCTGAAGCCGTCCGTGGCAGCCTCGAGTTCTTCGTACGTGAAAACCTGGGTGTGGTACTGCTCAATGCCCGATTCCGGATCGGAGGAAGCGACGGGTCGAGCTAGAAGAACGGAGGAAGCCGAAGGCTGTGGTCTCTTCCTGCGACAGACATGGACCAAACAGAGGAAGCTCAACGCGGCCAAGCAACCCACGCCGACGCAAACTCCTGTTCCACAGCAACACTCTCAAAGCAGGTAACAAGGTACGACCTCATGGCTTCCTGCTCCGAAGAGAATCTGACGCCATAGACGAGAGTAGCTGAGTTCAAGAAAAATAAGATTCTTACCGATGATGATCTGCTTCCGATGGTTTCCACTGTCATTTCCCGGAGGAGCTGCAAGATATCCATAAACATAAATAACTTAACAAGCTTACCAGACATTCTTTTTTACAATAGATATAAATAGTAAAGACGAGATACGATCAATCTAAACTAGCTATAGTTGAACGGACATTTTCGAAGAAAATTTATCAAAGAAGATTTCAAATTATAAGATCCAATAAGTGAGTCCGATAAATCATACTACTAAACAAATGGTTTAGACCTAAACTGGAATTTTAGGTCTAAGCTATTGTCATCTCTAAACTTATTTTGTGTTTCTCGTAGTCATGAGACTTCTTCGAGGACTTGGTTGACACGCCCAACACACAGTCACACACAACCAGAGAGAGAGAGAGAGGTCAAGAGAAGTAGCAGACAAGCTATCTAAGATCTTCTCACGACTCATTTGTGTCGAGACCAAGTCTACTTGACATCTTCAACTCTGTGGCCATCAAGAAGACTTGGAAAACAAGCATAACTTAATGTGAACATGGAAAAATCAGTAAGAAAAGAAGAGAACAACATTGTAGCGGATGGAAGGCTCATGAAAGAGTAGTAGTATTGGGTCAAAGTCTTCTACTTGGCATAGAGAGGAATTCTGTGCCCTTCATTTAATTTGATAGGAACGTCTCTGACTCTTCCGACGATCACCGTCACCTCGAACGAAGTTCTTATTCCCTCGCTTGAGAGAGCATTTTTATTAGTGTGTTAGAGAATGCATGCAAAGGAATTGGTCGCAGATTAATGACTTCCATCGAATATTGTGTTTATTCCACGGATTATGACGTACGATAGTAAGAGGGTAAAAATAACAACAAACGAAGAACGAGAAGGAATAGTTTTTGTTACCTCCTCTAATCATCAAATCCTCGTCAGGAAATTGCACAAGAAATGGCAGGGATTTTAATCTCTCAAAACGTCTATAAATCTTCGGAAAGAAAAGGAACAAAAAGAGAACAAACAGAAGAGCTGGTCTTGAATCTGTCTCAATAAATAGTATCCGAAAATTAATCTGATTTCTTGATTACCGGCTCGAGTGATTAGACCTAAAGGTGGAAGAAGAAAGAGATGTAATCAACACTTACTGCAGCTGCTGGGATCGTTCGGTCCTTGTGGGCGGTGACAGACGAAATCCCCAGTTTCATGATGAGGCCCGCACGTCCCACAGCTGCGTCCGTGATCCTTGCATCTTCCTTCATCGTCCCACCACTCCACCAGAAATCCCTTCTTCAGGAGATCCTCGCACCGGTCCGGACTCTCTTCCTTTCCACCAGGAATGTAAACCGGTGCTGTGGCCAGCACCTCACACCCGCACGGTAGGTCCAGCGGAGGGACGTCGCTGTAATTTCCACCAAGTTTAGCATAAACGTCGTCATGAACACACTCCATTATGGTAGGATTCTTGGGCCCGGTTCCTGAGCAATTGTATAGCAGGGAGAGCTCTCTGTTCGCCGTGCTAATGAAGAAGTGATCATCGAGACCAAACTGGACGTTGGGAACTGCGCAGTCGTCGGCAGTGAGTTTGGTGTTGTTGAGCCAAAGGGATCTGTTATCGTAGAAGATTTGGTGGATAGAGTATGACATGCCGAAGGAATTCACGAGAACGGGGAGACTATTGTCTTCGCATTTCACTTCAAAACCAGGAGGACGTTGCGGTTGTTCCCCAGACAACCAGAAGGGATGTGTGATGTTCTTGACTTCTCCGCAGCTCCACTCTTTTTCGCCCGAGATGGTAACGAAAAACAGAAGGATGGGGAAGAGGAGAGGAGCGAAGCTTGGCATTGATTTGGGATGCATGATGATGTGATGAAGCAGTAGAGACGGACGAAGGGGATGGCGAAGCAAAGGGAAGAGGAGATGCAGTTAAGTAGAGATCAAAATGGTGGGAGTTGACGACCGCCTTGACTTCCAAGTCTTTCGAGATGACCTCGGCACGGAAAGTTCAAGCAATGGCATGCAATTACTCATGAAAGTAGTACATAGAGGGACTGAATTGTAATACTCATGGAAGTAATATATAAGAACTTGGGAGTCGAGATGACTCCAACGTGACGTTGGCTTGTCGAGGTTGTGTCAATCGAGAGTGTTTTCCACATATGCTATATATTACAATTTAGTTAAGACGCATGAGTATTACAATTTAGTCATCTCGAAAGACTTGGAAGTCAAGGCGGTCGTCAACTCCCACCATTTTGATCTCTACTTAACTGCATCTCCTCTTCCCTTTGCTTCGCCATCCCCTTCGTCCGTCTCTACTGCTTCATCACATCATCATGCATCCCAAATCACTGCCAAGCTTCGCTCCTCTCCTCTTCCCCATCCTTCTGTTTTTCGTTACCATCTCGGGCGAAAAAGAGTGGAGCTGCGGAGAAGTCAAGAACATCACACATCCCTTCTGGTTGTCTGGGGAAAAATCGCCCGGTCCTCCTGCTTTTGAAGTGGAATGCGAAAACAATAGTCTCCCCGTTCTCGTGAATTCCTTCGGCATGTCATACTCTATCCACCAAATCTTCTACGATAACAGATCCCTTTGGCTCAACAACACCAAACTCGCCGCCGACTACTGCCCAGTTCCCAGTGACAACGTCCAGTTTGGTCTCGATGATTACTTCTCCATTAGCACGGCGAACAGAGAGCTCTTCCTGTTCCATCATTGCGCAGGAACCGGGCCCAAGAATCCTACCATAATGGAGTGTGCTCATGACGACGTTTATGCTAAACTTGGTGGAAATTACAGCGACGTCCCTCCGCCGGACCTATCGTGCGGGTGTGAGGTGCTGGTCAGAGCACCGGTTTACATTCCTGGTGGAGAGGAAGAAAGTACAGACCGGTGCGTGGATCTCCTGAAGAATGGATTTCTGGTGGAGTGGTGGGAAGAAAAAGAAAGATGCGGGGATTGCAGACGCAGAGGTGAGAAGTGCGGGTCTGATCATGAAACAGGGGAGTTCGTCTGTCATCCCCCTACAAGACCGAACGATCCCAGCAGCTGCAGTAAGTGTTGATTACATCTCCTTCTTCTTCCACCTTTAGGTCTAATCACTCGAGCCGGTAATCAAGAAACCAGATTAATAGATATATCGTTACTATTATTTGAGAAAAGATTTTATTTATATGTGATCCTTCTCTTTTTTTCCACAATCAGATTTCTGTACGTTTCTTATTACTTTTCTTTCTACTTGTACTCTTTTTTATTCATCTTAAAATCTATTAATGATTAAAAAATAGGAGATTATTCTGCTACCTATTTATCAGATAAATAGGTATAAATGATGATTAAATGAAGGACACAGTATTCAATGATTCCATCGTATGAGACAATACATCAAAGAAGACTTTGACTCCTCACTGCCATCTCCTGAGCTTTTCTTCCACTTCTAATGTTCTTTTCTTTTCTTCCTTTATTTTCTTTCTCATTTTCCAAGCACCGTAAGGATTTCTTGATAGAAGACGACAACTTCTCGTGACCACCCAAGTCCATGTACAGGTCTAGGAAGTCAACGAGCCGAAGAAACGCGTAAGTACTCACGGATTCTTTGAGTTCAGGATCAAAAACTTGACCCAGAGAATTGAATTGTGACCACAGCTTAGCTTTGGAAGATCGCATCCATCTAACTCGGCCTCTCTCTTTTTTCCTCGATTTTCCAAGCCTCAGTCATATTGCCATATTCACCATTATTCAAGCCAATGATTTCGTCCTACTTGCCGCAGGAAATGGCGACGATCGTTCTGCAGAACATACACACACGAAGCGGATTGTAATAGGTAGAATTCTCTTGAGCCCGTCTAGTCTCTTCCATGGTGTTGGATTCTCTGAAGAGCATGAATTCATGTTCCTTTTGGATTAATGTCGTGTTCCAGTTTCGCTGGCGGGATCGGTGGGCTTGCTGTTGCTCTGTGCTGTGTTATCACTCCTGCATGCACCAAAATGGTTCAAGAACTCTGTCTTCTTCAGCTCCAAATCAGAATGCACACACAACATCGAAGCCTTTTTGGGTAATTGTGGATCCCTGGCCCCCAAAAGATTCAAGTATTCTGACCTGAGAAAGATCACCAAATCCTTCCGAGAGAAACTGGGCGAAGGTGGATATGGAAGCGTGTTCAAAGGTACGCTCCCGGACGGCCGCTTGGTGGCCGTCAAGATCTTGAGCAAGTCCAAGGAGGACGGCGAGGAATTCTTCAACGAAGTCGTCAGCATCGGTCGCACCTCGCACGTCAACGTCGTCACTCTCCTCGGCTTCTGCCAAGAGGGCCGCCGAAGAGCTCTGGTTTACGAGTTCATGCCCAATGGTTCCCTGGAGAAGCACATCAACCGAGCAGCTCTTCCTTGGGACAGACTCCACCAGATAGCCATCGGCATCGCCCGAGGGCTGGAGTATCTGCATCGCGGCTGCAACGCTCGCATAGTCCACTTCGACATCAAGCCTCACAACATCCTCCTCGACGAGGATTTCCGCCCAAAGATATCAGACTTTGGATTGGCGAAACTGTGCCCGCAGAGAGGGAGCGTGCTCTCCATGGCGGACGCGAGAGGGACGATAGGGTACATCGCACCGGAAGTGTTCTGCAGGAACATTGGAGCTGTCTCCACCAAATCAGACGTCTACAGTTATGGAATGATGGTCTTGGAAATGGTTGGAGGGAGGAGGAACGCAAGAGCAGGCGCAGGCGCAGATAGGAGCAGCGAGGCATACTTTCCTGAGTGGCTTTACGAGCACTTGGATGGAGAAGGAGATCTTGGAGCTTACGGTGTGACAAATGAAACGGAGGAGATGGCGAGGAAGATGATAATGGTTGGGTTGTGGTGCATACAAACCAGGCCAGCAGATCGGCCTTCCATGAGCAGGGTTGTGGAGATGCTGCAAGGGAGAGGCAGCGACGTGGAAATGCCACCAAAGCCGTGTCTTTCTACGCCATCCCAATCCTACGTTAGCTCTGCATCTTAGCAACGCGTTTGATCGAATCTGGGTTTGGGTTATCCCAAATTGGGCTTAACTTGGGCTCAATTTAGGGCTTATTTAAGTGTAGTCTTTCGGGGCTCGCTACACAGGCGAATTCAAACGGCATATAAATAGGCGCGCGATTTGCTTCCCCGTTTCATTCTATCAAATCAAATCCTTCCTCCCCTTTTCTCTCGCTTACATGGTGGTCGCTTCGTTTGCCATGGATTCACGAGCGCGACGACGACTCGGAAATATTTCTTCGTTACATCAAATCGTCCGAGAATCCCCAAACCCCTCGCTGCTTTTGTGTGATCTGGTTCGAGCAGAAGGTTTCTGGTGAGATTTCTATTGCCTAGTTTGTCTTCTTCTTTTCTGTACATTTAGATGATCGATTTCTATGGCATACCTTTGTTATCGATCGTGGTAATATCCTAAGATGCTAGAGGGATCGCAAGAAGAAATGCGAGAGTTGCTCTCCTGTTCGTAGATGATTTGGCCTACTTAGATCACTGCATGATCACTATGGAGGCACAAGTCTTTCTTGGGTAACAGAGATACCCACCTAAATCATCTTCTATATTGCATTGCTATTAGCTTACCAATCAAAATTGAGACTACGGACGAAACCATTTAATCCCACCACTCAAGTAAATAGATCATTAGTTCCTTTCCTAATGATTGAGACTTGAGTGGAGAAATCTTATCCTTGGAGGATTATGATGCTGATCATGACGAAGGCTCCAACATAAAGTTTTAATATTAGGTCAGCATCGTTGTAGCTGAAAACGATTATGCTCTTTTCCTACTCACCAACAGACATTGATATCGCCCTCTTTCACCATCTTAATTATTGCATTTAGATATTGGGCATATTGTTAGAGATTGCCGGCACGCTGATGGCTTCCTATAATGGAGATAGCCACCGGGTTTGATACAGAGGTGGTTGGTCGAGATATTAAAACCGCGGCTCGAATTGCTCATATGGGACGGCCGCCCTGCATGTGTTGCATATCAGCTATCTCTGTCGAGACAGGGAACACCACTTCTCCTAAAAGGTAATCCGTGTCCCAGACCGTCAGCTTTAGTTTTGCTGGTGCCCGCCCCTTCTTTTTGACGTGGAAAATGGCGCTTCCTGGCTGAGGAGAGGCAGGCGGGCCTTAATCCCTGGCGTGCATACGGTATGGCTTGTGGGTCCCACCATGGGATAGGCGGGGCGCGTCGTTTGTTCCTTCGCTGGGCGTGCCAAGTCACCCCTCGTTGGCCTTGGTCACGTAAAAGTTGGGCGTGCGAATAGCTGGTCCACCACGTCCCTATGTCTCTTTGGAATCCGGACGAGAGGAGACTTCCCTCTTCAATCTCTTTGTTCTTGATTTCCTTATCCTCCGAAGTCCAGCTCTTCGATCCATAGCAAGAACCCCTCTTTCAAGTTGAACACCACCCACCCGCTACTATCCCCTGCTCGGTCCTCAGTGGAAGCTTGAACACACTTCACTCCTCTCTCTCTCTCTCTCTCTCTCGGATGTCTTTTTGAGGTAAGATGCGATTTCCTTTGTGGCTGGAGTTGTTATTATGACAAGTTCTCATGTTTATTTATTTAATTAGTTTGCGATTTGGTTTCATCGGAATTGAGTCTTAGTTTGGCGAAGGAAGTTATCTCGAGTGTTACGATGCCCAGGGGGGTGCTAGGGAGGTGCTTGGAGGATTACATTGATGCTTGCCATTGATGGTTGAGTTGTGATGTGGAACCCTATGCCCGTATATGCGAATAATCTGATTTCAGAACAAGAACATCCTTTCCTAGTTCTTTTCTTTGTGAATTACTCGTTTGGCTGAAATGATTACGTCGTCTTGTTTTGGTATTTCCCTTGCAATATGTGCGGAGGAGCAAGGATGCCATAGCTACTTCTATTGCTTAAAACCAGTTCTTTCATCAAGGCGCATGAAAGAAACCATCAACTTTTATCCATGCTTGATAGTGTTCGTGAGAGATCATGAAACATCCGATTGCTTCCATGTTCAGCAGACTTACAAGAAGTCCCCTTCCCTTCATTTGAAGAAAACCATTGTTTTAATAGAAATTACTGCTTATTGCATGGTCAATCATGCCCTGTTAAGGAGGTTCCAAATGCACCTTCTTTCGAGAACAATGGAACAGATGATAAATAAGCAATTTCTTAGTTTAGATGAATTTAGAGCTTAGTTGGAGGAGCTACACTATGTGTTGCAAAGACTAAGACTTTATTAGAAGTAATAAAAAGGATTTGATGTCTTAATTATATATTGCCTTATACAGAACTCAATGGCCCAAATAATTGGGACATTATGGCTTGTTGTTGTTATTCCATCTATTATTCATCCTTGCTAGGATCACTTTGTCCTGCTCTGCTCACAACTTTGTAACCTTTTCCAACATTGACTACCTTAACTTTCTCCTGAAGAATTTGCTTTTTTGCATATTCCAGGACAAGACAATGGCAGATATTCAGTTGGGTGCTCACACTGTAAAATCTCATGGAGTGAAGGTGGCAAAGTTCCACATGCATGACTGGATAATACTACTACTTCTTGTTGTGATAGAAATCATATTGAATGTTATAGAACCTTTTCATCGCTTTGTGGGGAAAGACATGATGACTGATCTGAAGTACCCACTGAAAAGTAATACAGTGCCTTTTTGGGCTGTTCCAGTATGTAATTACTTCTAATCCTTTGAATTCTTTTATTTTACATGATTTACTTATGCATGAG
Organism: Musa acuminata AAA Group; assembly: GCF_036884655.1. Lineage (NCBI taxonomy): Eukaryota > Viridiplantae > Streptophyta > Magnoliopsida > Zingiberales > Musaceae > Musa > Musa acuminata. Next base: position 1,042,666 of record NC_088329.1, on the reverse strand, counting down.
TTAATCATGGCAAATTTTTTATTGTTGCAGATGATCGGAATTGTCTTGCCTTTTGTAATCTTCCTTGCAATCTACTACAGGAGGAGGGACGTTTATGATTTGCATCATGCAATACTGGGTATGTGTACTTTATGTTATTTAGGGTTAAAGCAAGTATGTTTCTATCTGCAATGTGGATTTAACACTGTTATTGGCAACATGTATGTGCAGGCCTTTTATTCTCTGTGCTGATAACTGGGGTGATAACAGATGCAATTAAGGACGGAGTGGGTCGACCTCGACCTGACTTCTTTTGGCGCTGTTTTCCTGATGGAAAAGAGGTTAGTTTTCAGCATTATTAGGCACCATTAAATGTCCTTGATCAGAAAGACCATGTCTGTTTTCTTCTCTATTCTGAATTACAAAAAATCATTAGCAATCGCTGATACACACAATCTGTAGGATTATGACAGTGTCACAACAAATGTTAGATGCCATGGAGAACCTAGAGTTATAAAAGAAGGGCACAAAAGTTTTCCTAGTGGACACTCCTCATGTAAGTAACATAATAATAAAGCTCAGTATAGTTTTCTTATGATTTAGCTTCAGTTTCTGAAACTCTTGAATGGGTTATAATGCTACTTTAAATATATGAAAATTTCTTCCAATGCAGTTTCTATCCTCTCATGTGACTATCTTGAGCTAAAGAAATTGGATATATATATATTTTTGTTTGCTTTTAATTATCTGAAGCTTTTTTTGCATATCGTATAGGATTATTATTTTCGTTTGATTACTATGACACCATAATTAGTCTGTGTAGGAGATTATATATGATATGAAAAGTATTTAAATCACTGTCCACGATCAGAGGATATTTTCTGGGTAAAAGGTCGCTTAGTACATGCGGCTCTTACCAATGGATATTTTGAGAAAAGTTAATCCATAATCTTACCTCTACAAAAGTATTTGAACTATTTTTTATGATTTGAATCACAGAGGAGTAACCTAAACATGATCACATAATTCCATATTAGCAAAATCTATACCTTCTAATTGCATTTTGCAAATTAAACTGAAATCTTGTGAATTTTTATTTTCTGATCCTCTTGTAGTCTTGTTTATAATCAGCTGATCCAAGTGCATCTGTGTTCTCTATTTAGTGTTTGTAATGCAACAAGTAAAGAAGATTCCTTGACAAAAGAATTACAAGACTTGTTCTCTTTCCTTTTCACTATAGACAAGTAATTTCCCTCTCTCTGCTGCTTGAGACTCCAAAGCATTTGTGCTACTTTGGATTCTCACCTTGGGAGATTTTGTTTCTTAACTGGTATGTAAACTGAATCTTAACATAAACTCATAGCTTTAACATAAAGTTCTATGGGCCCTAATTTCTATTAACAAAGCAATCTAGTTTTCTGATGCATTAAATACATTGCTTATATGTTGTCTTCCATATTCGATTCTATATGGTTAGTACTGACATGTGGTTTGTGCATAAAAAATGAGATCTCATTCAATGGACAAACCAAGTAATTGAAAGATTTGGGGGCATATCTACCTATCGTCAAACTTTTCCAAACCTATAATTTGGATATTATCAGATTACTTATTTCTTCTGGAGCGTTTGGGATCAAATTCTTCTGCAGCTGCATTTCGCAGATTGGTTATTTACTCATTAATCCCTTGCGCACACAGGGTCCTTTGCAGGACTAGGATTTCTTTCGTGGTATCTTGCAGGGAAGATCCAAGCTTTTGATCGAAGAGGCCATGTCGCAAAACTTTGCATTGTGTTTCTTCCTCTACTCGTGGCATCTCTTGTGGCGATTTCTCGAGTGGATGATTACTGGCATCACTGGCAAGATGTCTTTGCTGGTGGTATTTTAGGTTTGTATTACTGGGCTACATTATAATCAGCTGCCGCAAAACTGTTTCGTTTACATGCGCGCTTATGAAACTTCATTTGTTTTTTTCCCTTTTTTTTTTTTGCAGGACTAATAGTTGCTTCGTTTTGTTATCTGCAGTTCTTTCCACCACCATATTCTGTAAATGGTATTTTTCCGTATCTTTCATTTACTTTTTATTTTCTTTCTTCATTCAGCACCTAGTCTTTTTAAGGCATCGCCGCCACAACTAGTAAATGCAATTCTACGTTCGATAAAATTTTGTGCTAAAGAATGTTTTAAGTATTTTTATTTCTCAATCCATGTAATTAGTTATCTTTAACATTCCGATCTCTATATTTTTTAAAAATTATATTAAAATCTTAATACTTATATGAAAGTGAAATATTTAATTTTTTTTTCTTTTTATTTCAAATTACTATTAAGCATGTGTAATAATATAATTAAATATTTTATTTTTATAAATATATAAATTATAATCTAATTTTTAAAAATATAATGATCGTAATATTAAAAATAATTAATTTCAAAAGATAATATATAATTAAGTCGATTGATAGGCAGTAACATTTGATCCTTTTTTTGATGCAGGTTGGGGACCGCATGCATATTTCCAGATGTTGGCGGACAACCAGAACAATGCTCAAGTGACACACACTGTAAATCCTCTCAGTACTGTGCCATCAGAGATCGATGCTGGTTATATCCATACAGAACAACAGCAGCACGGGATCAGCATGAGAAGTTTAAGCGCACTGCCAGATATTGAAGTTGGTGGCAGACAATAAAGATCTTCGTATCATGCATGCGTTCGTAGTTTTCCAACCTCGAGTCATCAGCTTCATACCATGCTGTGGGATCTCCAACATCATCTGCCAACCTCTGTTTCGATTCCCCTTTGTAATCGCTGGTCTTTGTGTAGAAGGGTACGTCACTATGTACTCTGTATAATAAATTTCACATGTGCAGTCGCCACTAGAATATTGGAAATATTCAATTTCTCATCGAGTCATCTGCTTTCATCACACGCTTAAACTTGGATAATAATGCTGTAATGATTTTTGCTCATCATTTTAGTAGTCCCCTCTTATTCTACTTACCTAATCATGAAATGATGGAGAATTATTTATCTGTTAAGAAAATAAATTGATAGACCATAGAGCAGATGATACAGGATGAAGCATCGAAGACACCCTTAGAAAGGGATTACGATATAGATGAAGGCTACTTGACGGAGATGACAAGGAAGATACAGAAAGAAGGATGCAATGAGTAGAATATAAGGGGAAGAAGAAGAGGAGGAAAGAATTAGATGGGTTTAGTGCTTGCCATTTCAATCAGGTGATTGTCAGTTTGAACCTAAATCATAGATGCCATGATTGAGAACTTGAAATCTCATCCAATAAATCGGATTGATAATATCATCATCCCATAAATTTCAACATCTACAATACTAAACTGATGGCAATCAGTTTAAGTCTCGAGCAATAAGTTTTACACCTAAGAAATTACATCTATAATACTAAACTGATGACAATCACAAGTCTTAAGCAATAAGTTTACACCTAAGATATTAATTCGATAAAAGTGCCCCCGACCCACTTCTTAAAATGTTTAGGGTTTAATAAATTGCTTCATCATCCTTTTTGCAGACCCAAACTCTCAAGCTTAATAGCTTAAGTTCATCACCATCATTTATTTAGAAAGCCCAAGTTACATCCTTGCAATAAAAAACCTAGATCATGATTAAGAATTACAACTTCTTATCTTAATTGGAACCATGAAACTTCATCATATCACCTATAAAAATTCCCACATCCTAGTCTGAGCAAAATCAAATTCCCCAAAGGATGCCTTGCTATTAGTTAATAAATCAAAACCCCAAACACACAGAAGACCTAATTGGACCACTAACAACACTCACTCTATTGCAAAAGGTATCAACTTTCAAAAGCAATTTCAACCAATGTTTGTTCCCATTCGGATAACATTAATTGTGTGTAAACCAAATACCATCAAAGAAAAGCACTCCACCATGGAGACAACCATTAGAAACTGTGAAGGATGTGAAAAAACCAAGACCTATTGTACAGCAACAAGAACAACTCAAACATCAAAATAGATGTGAAACAGCTCTATACTAAGATCAACAATGTTGCGGTGTAAGGCATTTATATTATTACATGCTGCAGATTTCTAAAAAGACAAACTGCATTATCAGTTAGCTTCTACCAAACAAATTGTCAATGTGATAATAATAGCGTTTCTAGCACCAATATTCACTCAAAACATAAGATGTGATAGTTCGATGCATTACTTCTCAACCCATTTCCAAAATCCATGATAATCCAATTAAAGAATCATGATCAATATATTAGAAAGAGAAATGCAATAAACAGTACACAAAAGGATACTCACTTATGAACATAGATAGATCAAAAGTATATGCGATAATTGGATACCATCAACGCAGGTCAGCATGACATCTCACCAGAGAATTTAAGAGCATTGATTTAATTTACGATCTAACGGTCACGATTTAAAGTTCCAAACATGTGTTTTCAAGAACTCAGAATTCCATCGCATCTCTTATATATCAAGAAAGCAAACCCTAATGCAAAATGATGGCAGAAATCCAGTAGGTAAGTGAGTGAGGGCGGACCGATCAGGTCGAACAAGCATCGGATCGTCTAGATCAGTCGATCTCCTGAAGAGATGGCGCACCAGCAGCGGCGGCGGCGACTTCCTCAGCAGAAAACTTGCCCTTTGCCTTGTCGGCGGCACGGCCGCGGGCCTTGCGATCGAGGAGGGCCTTGCGGTCCTTGTCGAGTTTGAGCTTAACGATCACGACCTTGGACGGGTTGATGCCGACGTTGACGGTGGAGCCGTTCACCTTTTCGCGGGTGATGCGCTCGACGTGGATGACCCACTTCCGGCGGTAGACCTGCACGACCTTGCCCTCGCGGCCCTTGAAGGTGCCGCGCACCACCTGCACCTCGTCATCCTTGCGCACGGGGACCGACCGCACGTTGTACTTGTTGCGGAGGTCGGCCGACAGCGGCGCGCTCATCAGCACCCGCCGGACGCTCGACGGCGCCGTGAAGTGCGCCTTCCGGGACTTCCGCCTCGAGCTCGACACGCGCGGGTTGTACTTCATCGTGGCCGGCGCCGATCGGAAGAGGGAAAAGGCCGGATTGAACGAGCAACGATGGATTAAATACAAAGGGCTCTGGCGGCTCTAGGGTTTCTAGGATTACATAAAATGACCAAAATACCCACTCGTCCTTGAGACGGTAAAATAACAAACGACGCCGTGATGGATAGCACGTGCGACGCACGCTACGAATGTATGCAGACCACATCGAGAAGAAGCAGATGAGCCGTCAGATCGTCCCATCATCCTTCGGTGATCTCCCAGATGATATAAACGCCGTTGGATCATCCCGTCTGCCCTGGTGCGCCTCGTCTTCCTCCCTCTCACTCACCGTATGATTTAGTTGATAATAAAAATCGAATTATATATTAGCCCCTATACTTAGTTACCATTAATATCTCGATCCTTATATTTTTAAAAATTATATTAATATTCTTTTATCTAAAAAAGTAAAACATATGGATCATTGACATTAATTTTACCGATGAAAACATAAAACACAAAAGATAAAAATATAATTTTAACGTTCGACGACGGAGGATTTCGTTAACACTAACATAGTTATATGATCGCCTCTAACGATAATAAGGTCCGCTATTAACATTGATGGAGATGGTGGTGGCCACCACGACATGTTCAATGAAGATGATGACCACCTCACCACTCACATGTTGGGTGGATCTCAACCTTGACCTAAAGTTGAGATTGTCGAAGCTCCTATTGCTCCTCTTGTTATTGCTTGTCCAACATCGCTTTGCATCTGTGTTGACGCATATGGTAATGGCCATTGCAGTGTCAACGATAAAGATGACAATCATTTCATCACTAATCCGTGGGGTAGAACTCAACCTCAACTCGAAGTTATGATCGCTCTGCATCTACGTCGATAATGATGTAATTACCAAATGGTAATTGTGTTAGCGTCGATATAAATAATGATGATTACTACGACCTCTACGATGGAGATAATGGTCATCTCACCAGTGACTCATCATATGGATCCCAACCTTGACCTAAAATAATAAAATATATTATTTTATCTTCGTCGCTCTCACTTAGAGTAAGATTTAGTCGAATAAATGATCAAATAAGCACTTAGGTCATAAAAAAAATATACAAAATTATTTTACGAATATTATTTTGACTAGTCAAACAAGACACTGACCTTCGAGTAATGCAATTAGCATATAGTCTATTCTATTGAAATGTTACTAGTAGCTATTTCAGTTATCCATATCATCAATTATGTGATTAAAGATAAACATGTTTAATATTGAATATATTATAAAAATAAAATTATAAACAATTATTTTACGTGCGAACCCCCAAAAGAAAAAATTTCTTTTTGGATTTTTTATGGAAGGTATGCTTTTTCATATTTTCTAAAAATATCCCCTATTTACTATAATACTTGAAATTGCTCATTGATGAGACAGAGTTATGCTTGGCTATACTCTATAGATTAGTCCATCTGATGAATCAGTTCAATCCTAATATATAACATTTATACAATCAGTTTAATTAGATTTATATTGTTTTTAACCAAAACAAAAATAAATAGAGTATTTACTAAATTTTTGTAAAGTCATATTTGATTTGTATGTTACATTACAAATGTCTAATGTTATCTTATATAATAATATTAGCATTTTAACATTTGATGCTAATGATTTTTTAGTTTTTTTAAAATTTATTATAATATTTTCTAAGATCATAAAAAATATAACCCTAATTTTTCTATCCCTTATCAGGATTTGGCCTAATCTTTCATAAAATAATAAAATTACACTTGTTGACACTTGCAACTATTACGAGTTTATTGTCAAAATATAACCAAAATAAATTGATAGTTCAATTATAATATATTTGTATAAAATTATAATAAACTTTATTACACAAACAATATATTATGAGTCACATCATGTAATATTACTCAAAGATATTGTGATCAAGGTTGAATAGCTCAAATCTACATCAATCTTAATTATTAATTTTACCATAGATCTTGATATTTTATAAAAAAAGAATTTATAAGAGAGTTTCAATTATATTGGATGGATATTAAGAGGTCTTGCCATATTTTAAAATAAAGGATGAATAATCTTAAATTCAAGTTTATATTTTAGAATACTATATACATAAACTAATAAAAAGAAGAATGAGACCACACTAATTGTAATATTTTTGATTCTGAAACATAAGTGAGGAAGACAGATTTGATCTGAGGATTTCATAATAAATTATAAAAATATTTACCAATTAAAGTAGATAATAATTTTTTATTTGAGATTATTACTGAGCTAAATTATTATAATTGTGTTGAAAAACATTGCAAGTTTGGGGATTATGATTTGTTTGGGAAAAAGATTATTACATTAATGATTGCCGACTGCGAAGGCAATTCCGTTATTTCGAAAAGAAGGGACCTATTCAGAAACCTTTAGAAGTATAGGGCTCTTTCTGAAAAAGGACTTTCTGTGGCCACGTTACCCACCCAACTCCTGTGAACGAAAGTAGCGTTTGGGCCCACAAGGGACCCACTCGCAGAAAGTATCACCGTCTCTAATCACACGGGAGGCAATAGGGGTTAGTGGAATCCGGGTGGGATTAGTTTTCTATAATTTTTATTTCCTTTTAACCAGTGGAGTAGAAAATTTTCCTACTACGGTCGATAAATTGTTAAGAATTCTACTTTGGTCCTTCGCCTCGCCCTTTTTTCTACGGTCTTTCTTTCCCAACTTGCTTAAATCCGAAGTCGCCGATCCCTTCAAATCAACCCATCTTCCGAATCCGACCGGCGTCGCTGAATTCTTCCCCAACTCCGATCGTGATTCGATCTATTAGGTTGTTCGCTTTCTCGGCGTTCGGGGTTGGATTGATTTCTAGGGTTCTTCGTATTTTGTTTCTTCTCTATTTCGCCACGATCCGCGATCGGAGGAATTGTTTGGGTTGGATTTGAGGGTTCTTCGATCGGGGGAATCGGAGGGCTTATGCGATGTATAGCAATTTCAAGGAGCAGGCGATCGAGTACGTGAAGCAGGCGGTGCATGAAGATAATGCCGGGAACTATGTCAAGGCTTTCCCTCTCTACATGAATGCCCTCGAGTACTTCCGCACCCACCTCAAGTACGAGAAGAACCCCAAGATCAAGGAGGCCATCACCCAGAAGTTCACCGAGTACCTCCGACGCGCGGAGGAGATCCGGGCCGTGCTCGACGAGGGCGGCTCAGGGCCTGCTGCCAACGGGGACGCGGCCGTGGCAACCAGGCCCAAGACGAAACCTAAGGATGGGGATGGCAACGGCGGCGACGACCCCGATCAGGCGAAGCTCAGAGCCGGACTCACCTCTGCTATCATAACAGAGAAGCCCAACGTGAAGTGGAACGATGTGGCTGGGCTTGAGAGCGCCAAGCAGGCCTTGCAGGAGGCGGTGATCTTGCCCGTCAAGTTCCCTCAGTTCTTCACTGGTTTGTTTTGATTCACCATCTTTGAAATTGCTACTTTTATTGGTCCAATCTGTCTTGCTTAGTTAGTATTTCACCGAGAAGTTATCCTGATAAATAAGTCGTTGCTCCACATCCACTTAGCAATCTTTGTCACTGTTTTTACCCTGCCAGATTCTTTTTCTTTAGATGCATCATCCAAATTGTGTGGTATCGAGGTTAGTCTCACATCGGAAGTGGGAGGAGATTAGTAGTGGTTTGAAAGGATCTCTTGTTGATTACAACATGTAGGAGAGGAGTGGAGAAAAATGGAGAGAAAAAAGAAATTGTATTCCCCTATAAAGACAACTTTTCTCTTTATGGTGAAAGTTGAGAGAGATATGAATTCTACATAGAGGAAGACAAATTGATATTGTCTTCTAATTTCTTGTCTCCTTTTCTTCTCAATTCCTTCTCTTTTGAGTGTTCATTTTTTCTGTTTTCTATTCTTTTCCTTTCATATTCTCTCCTTTATAGACATTGATATCTTCTTGTCATTTCTCCTCTGTTCTCTTCTTTTCCATTCCTTCTCTTGTCAACGGTCTTCTCATTCCTTTTCCAGTTTTTGTTATTTTTCTTCATCTATGGTTTAAGAGATTAGGAGAAATGTATTATCCATTTTAATTAGGGAAGCTGAACTGAATGCAATTGGGAGTCATTTGTAAATCGAGGAACAAGTCATGCAGTTTAGCTACATTTCTTTTCTATACATGAACCTAGTTGTGTTCATCTTTTATTATGAGAGATGTATCAAATAGGTCAGTATATTAGAGGAACATACATGGATGGTAAATAGGTCAATATTTACTATGGTAATAATTCTTTTTTTGATGCCTGTTATTTTGTGATATTTTGTATTTGCGGATTCTCTTATATAGATATACATTGTTGCTGTTTGCATTCTCATTTTAGTTTCTTGTTTACTAATTTGAGGCCTTTTTTTTTGTTTGTTTAAATGTAAAACAAATTGATCGAGTAAAATATCTTCTTCTTTTTTTTAAACTTGTAGGCAAGAGAAGGCCATGGAGGGCATTTCTTTTGTATGGTCCACCTGGAACTGGTAAATCATACTTGGCAAAGGCTGTTGCAACAGAGGCAGAATCAACCTTCTTCAGGTTATTGTCTATCCAAAATTATAGATGAATTGAACTGTTGAAGAGAGGAATAGAATTATATGGTAACTGTTAGGACATTTGTGTAATCTATGTTTTCTTGTATTTGTCCTTTCTTTATGTTCTTTTGTGAAGATTGCTCTTTATATTTTTTCCTTTGCCCTATTCTTTGAAGTGATTACTTTTGGGACCATTTTTCCTTGTTGCAAGTCATATTCTATGGTGTTGCACCATTTCATAAGAGAACTTGGTTTAAAGTTATTACATTCCTGTTATCATTTGTTATGCTTCTTTAGCATGTGCATGTTGGAACTTGTTAACTTCTTATTTCTGATTGGTGTGGTGCATATTGCTTTACAAGTGGGACTCTTAAGTTTTGCTTTGATAAGCTTTCCGGTGGATGTGAGATTTCATGCATAGTTGAGAAATTATGCTGCATCGTGGCCCATAGGTCCCCTGACTTAAATTGCTCTAGCCCTAGTTACTAGTTTTAGTTCTATCTAGCATTGTATACCAGCACAACCCATCATCCAGTTGTAATATGGGATTAATCAGGGAACTACACCTTTCTCAGAGGTTTGACATCCTCATCAAGTCAAATACCTGTGTTTCAGATTTTTACCTTTGGGTTCCAACTTTGGTGTAGCCAGAGAAAACCGTGTCAGTGTGTATAAGGTTCCTCTTAAGCATATATCAGCCTACACGAAGCGTGGTTCAATTCCTTGACATTATTCTCTAAAAATTCGTGATCTAGTGAGGAAATGGGTGCTTTAACATATAGGCCTATTTCTTGATCTCTCCTGATTATTGGTTTTAGGTATTGTGGAAGTTGAGCAATTTGCTTACTTGTTTAAATGTTTTCTGTAAAATTGGTACTGCCATATTTGAGAGTCATAAGAAATGCTTCAATCATGGTTGGGTTGTTGGAGCTTCATTTTGCAAGTGGCTAGCATGTTCAGGCTTCTTTTAGCTTCTTGGAGGCTTGCAAAGCTTCCTTTGTTTTCATTCAGAATGACTGTTTATAATACATTGCTTGAATGTGAGATTACTGGACAAGTGTGTTAAGTTTTTGTTAGAAACTATTGGGATTACATGCTCAAGGAAGATATAAAATTATAGTTAGTATGCTTTAGTGGCCTAGGGTGAGGCAGTCAATGATGTAATACTTTCTGTTTTAGTCCAGTTAGATTTATTTGAATATGTTATTAATTCTGCAGTTAGACTTGCAGGTTTATTTACCTACATTATACCTTATTCTTCTGTAGTTAGATCTTCATAATTTAAAGCTCAAGTATCTGAACTGTACAAAGATATTTTATGATTGATTTAACTGTTGCAGTATATCTTCGTCCGACCTAGTCTCAAAGTGGATGGGTGAAAGTGAAAAACTGGTTTCCAACCTTTTCCAAATGGCTCGTGAAAATGCTCCTTCAATTATTTTTATTGATGAAATCGATTCTTTGTGTGGTCAACGTGGAGAAGGCAATGAAAGTGAAGCTTCTCGAAGAATCAAGACAGAACTTCTGGTGCAGATGCAGGTAACTTTCACTTAACAAGAGCCAAATTTGTGTTGTTTGCTTTGAACCTTAATTGTCAAGTGTATAAATCATATTGGTGTTTTTTGTGTGTGGCCATGTTATCATATTTTTTATAATACAATTCTCTGTTGGCAGTATAGATAACTTGATCTACCTTCATGCAAAGGAGTGGTTGGAATTGCTAGGTTTTTGGAATGGTTTATGATCTTTCTTTTTCTTGTGTTGGTATGCTGGAAAACAGGCTGGCCGTTTTATTAGTATGATACATTTGTATGGACTGCTCATTCGACGTACAAACAAACACAGCAAGTGGAATAAAGAAAGTAAAAAAATAGGGAACCAAAGGAGAACAAGAAAACAATTGAAACATCATGATCTCCTTCTCTTCTCCTCTGCATTCTATATAATGGGGTTTCCACTCCCAATCATGTTGAACAAAAGGAGACACTGGAAGGGGATCAAAACTAATGCTAATGTTTAAAACGGCCAGCCTGTTTTCCAGCATTGGGCTCGTTCATTGGGTAGATACCAATGGGTTCGTTCAGTTTTTAATCTGGCCTGATGCTAATGCTCAAATGCCTATTGGAGAAAACTGTTCTGGTGCCTTTTCTTTTCTTTTTTGGTGTCGTTATGTACTGGTCATTGCAGTAGATACCAATGGGTTTTTAGATCCCCGGTTAGCCATGTATATCACATTCTTTCAGTTAAATGCTTAACATTGCAATATAAGTTGAAGCTGGAAATTGTGACTGTTTTATTGCTGGCCATTTTAACATGCTGTTTGTGATTCTTTCACTGTAGGGTGTAGGAAACAATGATCAGAAAGTTCTTGTTCTGGCTGCCACAAACACTCCCTATGCTCTGGATCAGGTTGTTGGCTTATAATTAGTTTTTTATAGCAGATTGCTTTTGAAGTTATCAGGGGTATTATTTACCGTTGCTTATAATTGTGAATCACAGGCAATCCGACGGCGTTTTGACAAGAGGATTTATATTCCTCTTCCCGACCTAAAAGCCAGGCAACACATGTTCAAGGTATGGAATATATGGACCAGAGCACTGCTTAGGATCTGCTAGTGGATAACCCTCTCACCATAATTTCACATCTTGGTCGCTGGCATAAATCTCATTTGATAAGGACTTCCGCGATATCAGATCACTAAACCATTATAAGCATTTATGCTCTGATTGAATCATAGGTACATCTGGGAGATACCCCTCATAACTTGACTGAAAGTGACTTTGAGAACTTAGCTCGTCATACAGAAGGATTTTCTGGTTCTGATATCGCCGTTTGTGTAAGTGATTTCTTGAAGAACTCGTGAGGGGCTGGTCAGTTTTACAGAACACTGAATACATCATTTTTTTTTGCCTGTTTTGACGAAACAGGTAAAGGATGTACTCTTTGAACCAGTTCGGAAAGCTCAAGATGCCATGCATTTCTACAAGTCCAGTGATGGCATGTGGTTGCCGTGTGGACCAAGACATCCTGGAGCTGTCCAGACCACGTTGCAGGAGCTCGCTGCGAAAGGTCTTGCGGATAAGGTGCTGGGAAATATTTGCTTGTTCATCATTCTGATCACATATTTGTTTTTTCACTTGATGTTGATTTTTGAGCGCATGAATAGATCCTTCCGCCGCCGATCACAAAGACGGACTTCGATAAAGTACTGTCCAGGCAGAGGCCGACTGTCAGCAAAGCGGACCTTGAAGTGCACGAGAGATTCACAAAGGAGTTTGGAGAAGAGGGCTAATTGGTTTCTGTTGCCTCCGTTCTCGAGCTATGTAATGGCTTATTGTAATTTGCACAGAGATGGCTTGCTTATGTGACCCCTACATGAAAAGGAGCATTGAAATCTACCTTATTCTCATGCCCTTCCTTTTGTTGGGATCTACTTTATTTATGTTATAGTTCAAACTCTTTTTCCATGTGTGCTGTATGTTGATCTGTATGAATTAGTTCTGCAACGCAACCCTAGTTGGCTTCAATAGCATATGAGCTTGAGGAAAGGTCTTGATACAATGATGACTTGTGATAAATAATATAGAGGTAAGTGATTTCTGATAAATAAATAATATAGAGGTAAGGAAGGCTGAATACATTTGACTTGTATATTGCAGTGTCCCGTCATTACCGCTGAGGGACTCAAAAAGTGTCTTTGTTTGCAACGACGTTTTCCTTGGAAATGTGAAAACTCTTTTCTTGTCTCTCTTGTTCTTATGTTAATTTTTAAGACATTCTGATCATATCATCCATTCAATTACTTAAATTTATTCAAGATTTGATTATGCCAATGACATGTTGGGGATCTGAAAAGATTTTATTAAAAATGTATATATAAAAACTTTAATATATTTGAATTTAAATGAAGAATGTGATCTTTTATAAAAAACTTGATGACGATAAATATTACGTTTAATGATGGTTCGATGGATGATCACAAGGACACGTGGCTTCCTCGTAGGCCGAGATAGAGGAAGCTGAAGGGGACAGGGGGATGTTATGGTACGAGTAGTCCTCATCACAGGGTCCGCAGGGATGGGATAAGTCTCGAAGCAAAGCTGGGGGTGGTTAAAGTTGTGACGTATATCCGACTGCGATCAACCCCATTTTGGTGGCACGCGTCGGGCCGCACGCTCAACTTGTGGCCGCCGTTGCCTCCCCCTGTTTTCTCGTGGCTTCCCACTACCTCTCTCTCCCTCTCTCTCTCTCTCTATTGAGACATCCCCATTCTCGATCCTTCTACTGCCTTGCGCGTCTCCTCTTCGCCTCCTCGCCTCTTCACCGCCGGTGAGTTCTAATCCTTCGGCTGCCTCCGTCCTGGTTGTACTAATCAGGAGCTGTAATGTTTTCATGCGCGAGGTTTTTGTTCTTGGAATTCTTGAATTCTTGGCGAAGCTGCGAGCGGAATCTTGGGCGTTTTTAAGTGGTGTTCGTTTCCGATTTAGAAGACTTGTGACTTGTCTCAGTTTCTATTGTGATGGATTTTGGTTTAGGGTGGAATCGATCATTCGTCTGTTCTTGTTTCCCTAACAAACGGGTTCACAAAGGGACAGAGAAATAATTGAGGGTTAGATATGGAGGCGTATGAAACTTTGGGATTCCGTAATCGTCGCAAATGTGATAGGATGAATAGCTCCTCTATATGGCAGTCTTTGATGGAATAAAATAGAAGGATTGACTTTGAATTGACCATTAGTTCAGTGTGACAATTTCGCCCTGGTAGTTGGGAATCAAATGTTTTTCAAAAGAAATGGAATGACATCTATACGAATGGATCTTTCACTGTTGCATAACATTTATGATCGAATCACCAGTTACCCTTTGCGACAGAACTATGATCGAAGAATCAGATTGATAAAAGTTTAGCAACGTAGCTGGCTAGATGCACGATTGAATTGGTAAAAGATTGCTGTAACAGGAAATACGAGGTTTGTGATTTGAATCATAAATTAGGTTTGAGTGATTATCTACTGGGCCTTTTAGTTAGCTTACAAAAGAAGTTTGCCATTTAGAATTTCATGTATATAGGAATATCATCGAGTTTCGATAGCTGCTTGTTTCAACTTGGAAGTAGTTGATCTTCCCTCAAGGTTCATTGCAAACAGAAAGTAACTTACCGTCGTGTGGTTATTCTAAACACTTGTGCTGAGATAATCATAGTGTGGTAAATAGGTTCCTCGTGCCTTGCAGGGGAAGATAAACTTACTTCCTTATCTTGAAGGGGGCTCCTAGTAGATATTATCAGGAATTTATAAATTTAATGTGGATAAAGAATTTATATATTTTAATATGGCTTGCACGTTTGTGAAGGTCAATGTCCTTTTAGGATGGATTTGTTATTATTATTATTATTATTATTATTATTATTATTATTATTATTATTATTATTATTATTATTATTGTGTGTGTCTTCAGAGAGAGACCTGCTCTATCATAGAAAGTTGTGGTTCTTGGGGTGGCATGGGTTGGTTCTTAGCTCATATCATTAGGTAAATGAGCACAAAACATGTTAACTAAGATTACAGTTGGAAGTAGAGACTTCTAGGACAAGTTCCCCATTGACTGCAAATAAAGAATAACTTTTTTTGTTTATGCTTAAATGCTAATTACATGGCGATGATTAGCTTGAAGCTCAAATAACATGGGACTCCCACTAGTTCTCCTGTGTCTTGTCTGGTGCATATCTGGTATCATTCATGAGCTTAATGTGGAGATCCAACTTGTGCTGTTGCTTTTAGTCCTCACACGTTGTCTATAGCCCGAAGCTTGTGGCAGGTGGTTCACTTTATGCTACTTAAGGAAAGCTGCATTTGTTAGGTTATGCTGTCCATTGGCACTTAACTTTCCTTATGCAAGTTTGGTAGTTCTTCAATGCTAAGATAAATTAGACTTTTCATATGGTGATTTCGCTGATTTGAAAAATGGCTCGTTGAGTGTGGGATAGTAAGATTTGAAGCTGGTAGAGGGTAGGTACGCCTTGTCTTTGGTGGCTTCTTGTGGAACCTTGAGTTTAGTGGCTTTTAGTGACTGATATGTGCTAGCCTTCCTGTCTAACAATTAACACCTTGTTGGTACTATTCTTTTTCTCACTCTCAAATCACACTTGCTCATATTTGTAGATGTTTCTTAAGAAGATACAAAAAATTTTAGCTCTTGACCAAAATCCTTGTTCTTGTTTGGAACACGAGAAAAATAAAGGTGCTAGTTAAATTAGTATTTGGAAACACATGAGTATCTACCTTTGTTTATGCATGTGCATGCACATCCTTGTATTCTTTTTTTATATATAGTGGGAGATACATCTGCTAAGATGAAGACACACATTTTGTTCAGGTTAAGCATGGTATGTGAAGGCTGAGCAAGACATGACAAAAAGTTTTCTGCAGAAGTTTGAGAGGTTGCTGTTGCTTTCTTTACTCATATCTAAATAAGTTGCATCCAACTATCCGCAACTATGGCTAGCAAGGTTTCTGGCAGGGTGACTGTTACTGAACAACGTGGATTTCAATGTTCATTTTCAAACTCATGGCATCATATTGGATCAGCTCCTATGAGCAAGACTATTGATTTTAAGAAATTATGTCATGGACAATTTTGGAGTGCTAGGATCTGTTCGTCATTTGAAGGATTTTGGCGCATCAGTCCCCAATATTATATGCACTCCAAAGGTCACAAAGTTATATGTTTTTCCACTGGTACTCGTAGTAGTGAAACAAAGGAATGCACAAGGAGTTCAGAAGACTGTGAAAATGCTTCTAGGTATGGAAGCCCCTATTCAGGCTATTAATACAGTTTTTTTTTTTTACTTCTAAAATTTAGATTAACTGATTTATCTGTCAAATGGTATAAAAAGATTCAAAGTCCTGGAAATTTTAAGACTGCAAATGACTGATTTCTCTTTATTCAACCTTGATCAATAACTGAATACTAATGTGTGAAAGTAAGCTTAATCACCAGGGTCTCCATCTTGCCTTGTTAAATTAGTCAGGGCAAATATTCTGGACAATAGATACCAACAAAGATACACAATCTTTTCTTACGGTAAATCTGGATGATCGCCCAGGTTCATTTAGTTTAAAGATGCTCAAAGATAAGGAAGTATCATTCATCTAGTTTGTTTCCTATGCCAATTCATTATGTAATACATATCTTGCTTTAATAATTTAACTTTTCTTGTAACAGAGATCATCTTGAAGATGGGCATTGTGGAGGATATGCTTCTCATTCTAGTCAAGGCCTGGCTGAAGCTTGTAGGTTTGTTTACAATGATGCAAAATATGTGAATGAAAGGGCACGTAATGATATTATCTTGCTTTCACGGTATGTCTCAAACCATAATGAAATAATTTAATTTGGTTTTAATGGGTGCATTTCAATTTTTATTACATGGAACACTCTAAAATCCTGCCTATTTTCATGTATTATATGTTCTCCTTTTATATGTTTGTCCACCTTAATTTTGTGTATTTATCCATCAAGGGCATCTTTTTTGAGATCAACTCCTTTGTCATGAAAGTAAGTGAACATGTTTTCCCTTCTTCCAGGATAGCATTGTGAATCTAGAAAATGGTAAATTCATTATGAACTAATCTTGTCGGTCCTATTGGAGTTTAATTTCTTAAACTGGCCATTATATGACTCCCAAGTTCAAATGATCTGATAAATCACATAGATGCCTATGACCTTTTTTTAAAGAAATCTATGCTTAACTATGCCAGAATTTCTTCAATGTCATCTTTTCTTTTCTTTTCTTTTTTTACTGTAGTCTGTCATTGATGGTGTCTTCCATCAATTTTTTGATGCACTAGTGGCATAACAAGACTCAATGATCGTGCACGCCAAGATGTTGCCGTTCTTGGACTGGGATTTCTTAAGCTTGATGGTATAACATCTTATCTAAACTCCATGATATATACCTGAGAAAACTCTTTGATCTGAATCATTATCAGAGGTTTGGCTTGATACTTTGAGTTCCTCTTTCATTTCCTTTGATGTGCTTATGTCAATGTTGCTTGAAAGCTCGTGCAAGGAAGGACACCGAGAAGATTAAGATTGACCTTGGTGTGAAGGAAAAGGCTGCTCACTTGCACCGTATAGCCACAGTATGTTTCCAGCTTCTGTGTTCTGGCAGCAACCGAAGTATAAATTCATGGTTTAAAGAATTAATGGCTTAATATATTCATGTAGATCTTGAAGAGAGCAGCTGACAAGCATTGGAGCGACGGGGCATTGGAGGTATCGTTTATTTCTATTATTATTGTGTTAATTGATTCTAATCTTTGATGTCACTTAAGTAAATAGTTTTTTTGCCTTGCCCTTTACCAAAGAAAGTCTGATAATTAATTCTGAATAAAAGAACCAGCATCAAATTTAGTTTTTGAGTATTGAAGAAGACCTTCAATACAGGGACAAAATTAATGCACTAACATTTTTAAAGAAAAATGATCTTTGATTTATTTCAGAATGCTACTTCGTTTGTCAAGCTTGTTGAACCAGCTTTAGCAGATTTATTGCACATCAACTTGTGATCTGATCAAGTTATTGCATTTTTCATCTTATTTCATGGATTGTCATACTATCATGCTGATCCATGTTGGATGACAGTATAAATAAAGCACTGTGCCATTCTGAGGTTGATTTTCACATATGAACACCGGTGGACTGTGACTAATGCATGACTTGGTGTCCATGATATGGCACATGCTGTGAGAGAGAGAGAGAGAGCACATGCTGATCCATGTTGGATGACAGTGTAGACAAAGCACCATGCCAATCCGAGGTTGATTTTCACATATGAACACCAATGGACTGTGACTAATGCATGACTTACCTGCTAATGAACTGTTTAATTATACATCAAGGAAGGAGAAACAAATGACAAAAGATCACAAGAACTTACCTGCTAATGAACTGTTTAATTATATATCAAAGAATGAGAAACAAATGACAAAAGATCAACCTATGTGTGTGGTTTCCACCATTTAGAACTGGTATCCACTTCCCTCTTTAATATAAAATAGAATTTGATAATTAAATAGGAGTGGAACAATTCCAGTATATACAAGAGGTAGTAAATATGCACTGTATCATACATATACATTTGTGCAACTAATCCTTGTTATATTTTGTATATGACACAAAAGTTTAATGTTTATCAGGCTGACCTACGACGAGCAAACGTTATAGTTAGACGCCGTGCCATGGAAGATGCATATATGGCTTTGAAGGTAGAGGAATGTTACCTGAGTTCCACCCCGACATATCTGTAACTTTAGTAGCACATAAAGTCATTTCATTAAAAAATTGAGCCATATGGTAACATATTATAAATAATTTTCAGCCATAAGTTTCTATTTAAAACACTTTTGCCACCATCCTAATATTTCATTATTCTGAAATTACTGTTTCTTTTATTGTCACTGTTTTTAATTAACTATAAGTTGGGATAGTTGAGTTGAAACTATTGGCATAAATAATTGTTTTACCTTTGGTTTTGCAGTTTATTCGAAACATCCATGATATGATGGCAAACAAATTGTACCAGATGTAAGACTATCAGTTAGTCTTGAGATATATTCTTGTTTATTAAGACATTTTATAATGCTTCCAGTTTTGTAGTTTTCCTCTTTGCTTTTCTCTTTAGTATGGCCTGTATAATTAGTAATTCTTCTAGACTACTGCATATGTAACATTGAAACAACTCATTGCAGGCCTCCAAAGGAAGGTTGTTTCTTGATGAGCGATAAGATGGGATTCATCACACTTGAAAAAAATGGGAAGGCTCTTGATCTATTTGCTGGTGAAGTCACTACAGATCGTATACATGCCATACAGGTCCTTTATAATATATTATATCATGTCTTTACATTTTTATCTTAGATTCATCACATTGGATATTCTTCTTGATTTTAGGATGCTTACTTGAGTATGGCATCTGCCTTGTCTGAGGCTGATGGTATTGATTACACTGATCCTGAGGAGGTGCAGTCTGTTGCCACCTTTTCATTGATACGATGAGTATTATTTTCTTTTCTTGTAAGGTTGCTTAATGCTCCTAATGTTGTTCTTTATCATGGGAAGCTTGAACTACTAGTTGCGACTCTTATTGATCTTGATGCAATGGATGGTAAAAGTAGCGTCTCATTATTGGCTGAGTGTTCAAGCTCTCCTGATGTTAATACAAGGTATGATGACTTTGATGTTTATGAGAAAATGGGAAACTGTCTAAACTGAATCGATTGTAGATATTCCATGAATCTAGAACTTCTATAGAATTAGCAGCATTATAAGCTCACAGATATCTTTGTCTTGATGACTCACACAAACAATCCACACTACCACTGCTTGAGTATTCTTGGCACTGACCTGACTGTATGAACCTTTCTGAAAATGACTTATCAAATTTAATTTTATTAGAAACTAACCACATTTGGTAAGACACTCAGTGGGCCAAATAGGGCTAAATATGGTTCAAATGAGCCTAATCTAATTCAGTCAGCTAGACTGACCAGGCAGAACTAATGTGACTTCCTAACCATATTTTGCTATCTTGGTTGCATGCTGAATCAGAAGATTACATAATATTACAGAGGAACTGAATGGTGAGCAAGCACGGTAAATTCAAGTATAAAATTGTACCACTTATTAAAAGATTATTGAACCAAGTAAACATGTGGCATCATTCGCTTAACATTATACCGAAGACTGATATGTTTTACATCCATTTATTGTAATGTTTTCCTGGAAAAAAAAAAGTTGACACTAAGATCAACAATCTTTTGACTGAGCAGCATTTTCATGGCTGTATCTGTAGGAAAGCTCTGGCGAATGCTTTAGCGACTGCTCCATCCATGTGGATCCTGGGGAACGCCGGCATGGGGGCATTACAAGTAATTATGTGAAATTTACTTACGTAATACATATGAAACAACAGTTTAACATTTTTGGTTTTCTATGGCAGAGATTGGCTCAGGACAGCAACCACGCTGTTGCAGCTGCTGCATCCAAAGCTATCAATGAATTGAAGCAGCAGTGGGAACTCGAAGAAGGTGATAGTTTGAGATTTATGATGAATCAATTTTCTCAGGAAGAGGATATAGATGATACTAACCAAGAAGCTGATAGCTAATAAGCATTACAGAAGTCAAAGATTCCAGTAGGGGGTGGCGAGTCACGCTTCCCTGTGAAATGTGCATAGATAAGATGATAGTTGATTTCTGCAATGAAAGGGGTGAGCCACAGAATCGAGTGACTTTTAATAGGGTGAGACAACGTGTATCCCCCCGTAAAATGTGCATAGATAGAATCTACAACCGGTTTGTGCATTTCAAGGGATGATGCAAATGTAAAGCTTTAGATGATGTAATCTCATCCGACCTCTAATGTTTCTCAATTGTAATGGCCATCGCCCCTTTCCTTTTGTTTTTCTTAGTTCATTTTGCGAGGATGAAGCAGGCCTACTAGCCTCTTTAAGTTTAAGCTTCTTGATGAAGTACTAAAAGCATTTATACTTTGCTTTCTCATGGATACTCTTTTAAGTTTGGTATTGGTTGAAATGACAGATTGTTCACTTTGTATGAATTGCCATGATCACATTCATAACCATTTAATCTCCTTCTTGTTATTGTTCCTTCATTGCATAATTCCTTTTCGTCTATTTCTTTTCTGAAGCAACTTACATTGGTTGGAAGCAGAATTGTAAGCCTATTTATTTTATGAGGTGAGCAAATGTGAACGCATGTTTGATTTAATTTATTAGGACTAGAAGTATATATCATCATTAACTCGAGATTGAATATTTTGATCATTTGATTTAGATTTATCAAGGTACTGGATTGATTATTATCAATACTATGTATTAAGAGTTTGAACTTGTGTTTTGCTTAGATCTCGATAGAAATGTCAATAAGCTTGTGTCTAATGCATAATTCGCGGATAAAGCTTGTGTCTAATGCGTCATTTGTGGATAAAAACATTATAAGCATCCAATATCTCTTTGCAGACAAAAATACTTTTGAAGCATCTGATGCATTCTTTACGGATAAAGGTATCATGTTGTTCGACATGTTTTTCATGAACAAAAACATCAGAAACATATGATACATATGAAGTGTTCGATGTATTCTTGACAAACAAAAGCATTTGAAACCTCTAATGTGTCATTCGTAGATAAAAGCATTCGATATGTTCTTTATGAATAAAAATATCTAAAGTGTTTGATGTATCCTTTGTAAATAAAAGCATCTAAAACTTAACGTGTCCTATATTGATAAAAGCATCTGAAGCGTTTGATATATCCTTCATAGATAAAAATATTGAAAATATCTTTTGCCTAAATAAAAAAACTTTGATACATCCTTCGTAGATAAAAGTGTTAGAAAATATCTTTTGCCTAAATCAAAAGACAAGTGGACAAATTGACCCAACAATTTAAGCTACACGATACAGTAGATCTACCCAACGAAGTAAGTTGTTCGATATGAGCAAATGGGCGCAACAATGTAAGCTAGTTGATGTCGACAGATTGATCCAACAAAGAAAGTTGCCTGATGTGGGCAAATTAGGATCCCCTATAGTTGATCAACTTAGCAAAGTAAACTATCCAGTGTTGATCAGGAATGCCCGAAGTTGATTGTCCACACCAAGCAAGCTGCCCAATGTGGGCATATCGAGATGATAGCAACTTGGTCAAACTTTAATATTACCTACCCGATATAGGTAAGTCGAGGTTCACTAAAGCTGATTGACTAATCTAAGGCCACCTTGTTCGTCCAATGTGAGTCCCTTGGTGGCTTTATTATAGATCGATTATAAACAAGATCTAATCGTTTGATGTGGGTGTCTCGACTTCTTTCGTCGCCCAACGTGGGCATTCCATCGCTTAAAATAGGTCAGGTGATGATTAGTGATTAGCCCCTATAGGAGATCAATTGAGACCCAGCCTTCATTTATTATTTGTTGTGAGCATCTCGATAATCTTGTAGCAAGTCGAGTGAAACCTCCATCTCGAAGAACTTGAATTACTTGACGTGAGCCAAACTAAGTGTAGGTCGTGGCTAAAACACAACTAAAATGATGATCACAACTTTCCCACATAATGCTATGATTGTCATTCATGATCAAACTAATGCTCAAGTCTCATGTACATTAAACTATTACCATGTTAATAAAAACTATATATATATATATATATATATATATATATATATTTGTGTGTGTGATCTTCACTTAGTGTATGATTTATGATGTCTATGTTTCCTAAATATAATAAATGACATACTCATGCTTTCAACTTTTAAAGTTAAAGTACATGCTTTCCAAAATATATTATTTATAATGTTCTATGAAATATTGATTATGTATAAGCATCAACATCTACTAGAGGTGATGGTTAAATTTTAATTAGTCTTAAATTAATCTCAAGACTTACATGAGTTTGATCAGGATTAAAGTAGAAAATTTGAAGTTTTAAATATTATTTATATGTAGGATAATAAGTTACGCATTGATAGAGTAATAAAAAATAAATAAAAATATAAATCAAAGAATAATAGTATACTAAAAATATTGATATATATAAGTGAGATTGAAGGATGAGTTTAGACAAAAAAAAAAATATCATTCAAACCATATTAGACTTAATTGAAATTACTGTAACTTCAATTAAACTTTAGACCTATCTCTATCTTATTTTAGCTTTATCATCTTTACCAACTTGACAACCCATCTCTATCTTATTTTAGCTTTATCATCTTTACTAACTTGACAACCCATGACCATTTCTTTCTTTTAGTCATTTTTTCAAATTTTCTCTCGAAGGCTAGGAAACCCCAACTCTAAGAAAGGTTGAGTTAAGAAAAACTCAATTCTTCCTTTACTATACATAGGATTTTAGTTTTATATATTATAGACTTTAAATTTATTTTTAATTTTTGGATATATTTTATATAAATCTCTTATGATTTTATGACCTTAGGTATAACTTTAATATGAGATCGGTGCATAGATTAATGAGTATCCTAATTTGAGGTATTTAAAATATCTTATTTTTTGAAAATGGTTTCTATTCAGGTTAAATTGACCTCCTAAAGGATATGACTATGCTCTGTCCTTTTGATTTATTTTAAAAGATTTCCTTAGGGTTTCGTGGGATCTAGAATTGAGTGAGTACTACTTCTATGCGTAAAGATATGAGGTTTATAAGTTTAGATAGTCTTAACTTAGTTTCAGTAAAATAAAATAGGTATTGATAGTTGAATTATGATGGTAGTTTAGCCTCCAAATGATTTTATTTTAAACTAAAAATTAGTGTTTATTTAGTTTTATATCTTTTAGTTTTTTTAAAAAAATTATAATAATTCAAGATTGTTTGGTTAGCTAAAATAGTGAAGTAAATATTATGACATGTGATGTGCTAAGTGCACATATACATTACGATGACATGTAGCATGAAAGTATATGTATATATTATAATATGTGATGTAGAAGTTCATGAATCTCGGTTATATTTCATATAAGCATTTTGAATTATTTTGATGTAGAATTTTTCCTATTTATTTTGTATATGTTATGTTATAAGGTTATACTTACTAAAGTAATCACAGGATGAGGTGTTTATCGTTAAATATCTTATGTCAATGATGTTAAAATATTATATACGTTATATGATACATGCTCACCTAAATAAGGCTATAAATACTTATACTTATTGAGTGATTACTCATTATAAATTCTATTTTTGAGGTAAATATATTAGTATCTCAATCAAGTGATTAGGTCGGTAAGTGAGCAGATGCCAGCTCATGCTAGTACAGATATGAACAATGACCTGTTAGTGTGGGCATTTGTATGTATATAACTTTTGGATATATTATGTGGGTGACTTTTTTTTTTAGTTAGTGGTTATACTTATGTATTAGTATCAAAATTATTATGTACAAGGAACCCTGTCATTTTGTTTAGTAAATTAGCATATTTTACTTTGAAGATTGTCTACACTTTTATTTATAATAGTTTAATAACTGAAAAGTGACATTCTATTTTAGTTATGCATGTAGGGTATGAGCGGGACTAGAAGTAAGGTGCTACAATCAATGAGTTTCTCTCACCATCAATTATCTTAGATTAATTATAACAAGTTGAGTGGAGATAAGTTTTTACTGTTAACTTGGGTACCTCAGCTTCTTTAATCGCATAATATAATATAAGCGTTGTGCTACTTTACAGTAGATCGGATTGTGATGGGTGATAAATCTTTACGCCGGATTGAGTAGGTAACAATGTACTGGATTGGTTGAGACCCAACCTCCATCTATGGCATGAAGTGGGCATCTCGCTAAGGGAATATTCGCCCCAATAAAAACTTCACACATGATAGCTCAATCAGATGGTAAACATCCACCATACTAATATTAAGAAAATATTTTACTCATATTTTAGAATATTTTTTTGAATTAATCCCACTATAGAAAGCTAATGAGAACTTGAGGATCGAGAATCTCACTTGACCTTAGTTTTTGTATAGATGGAATGCTAAGCAAGAATTGAGTTATATCGAACGAGCATTCGAGCTTCCTTTTTTACCACATCAAACTTCTTCTTATACACATAAGCTTAAATCGGGTCCAACATAGCCCTCTAAATCAATTTCATGTCTTAAGACGAGATGTCATGAGACAAAATTTTTACACTATAAACTAGTTAGCACCACTATTAATCTCCAATATGGCAATGCATCCATCTCTCATCCAAATTCATACGCAATTCTTTAAGGCTTTCGTTATGTTTGATTCCAACTCCAATATTTTTACTATATATTTTTGATTTTTGATTTTTGATTTTTGATTTTTGATTTTTGATT
Organism: Musa acuminata AAA Group; assembly: GCF_036884655.1. Classification (NCBI taxonomy): domain Eukaryota; kingdom Viridiplantae; phylum Streptophyta; class Magnoliopsida; order Zingiberales; family Musaceae; genus Musa; species Musa acuminata. Next base: position 1,017,134 of record NC_088329.1, on the reverse strand, counting down.
TTTGATAGGCTAACCGACTCAAATGTTTAATTCGACGGTGGATGTCACGTGAGGCTATAAAACGTGTTCTCCTATGCGTGTCTGCCCGTAACCTAAAATCTCTCTCCCCTATCTCCTTCTCCTCGCCTGAATCGACCACCGCCATGAAGCGCTCCGCCGACGACCGCGACCGGAAGCTGCCATCGGCCACCGACATCAAGCCCGTCTTCATCACCAAAGCCGAGCGCCAACGTCTTGCCCTCCAGCGACGCGAGGAAGCCGTCGCTGAGCAGCGTCGCGCCGCCCTCGACCTCCTGCAGCAGAACCACCACCACCCCCCCAAGCCCCCGTCTTCTGAAGACCCCCAGACGCCCTCTGACAACAACGACCGCCGCGATCGCGATCGCGACCGCGACCGCGACCGGGATCGGGATCGAGGCCGCGATAGGGATCGGGACCGTGACCGGGAGCGGGAGCGGGAGCGGGAGCGGGAGCGGGAGCGGGAGCGGGAACGGGAACGGGAGCGTGAGCGGGACCGGGACCGCGATCGACGCGCCCGCGACCGGGAGCGGGAGCGCGAGGACGAGGCCCGTTCGCGCGAGCGTGCGCGGGCGGAGAAGCAGGCGGAGCGCGAGCGATCCAAGGAGCTCGATGCAATCAAGGAGCAGTACTTGGGGTCTAAGAAGCCCAAGAAGCGGGTGATCAAGCCGAGCGAGAAGTTCCGCTTCTCTTTCGACTGGGAGAACACCGAGGATACCTCCCGCGACATGAACGCCCTCTATCAGAACCCCCATGAGGCGCGGCTTCTCTTCGGCCGTGGCTTCGTCGCTGGCGTCGACCGCCGCGAGCAGAAGAAGCAGGCCGCACGCCACGAGAAGGAAACGCGTGAGGAGATTCGGCGTAAGGAGGGCCTCGAGGAGCGCCCCGAGGAGGCCGCCGCCCTGCGGAAGAAGGAGGCCGCCGCTGACCTCTATGATTCCTTTGATATGCGCGTGGATCGCCACTGGTCCGAGAAGAAGCTCGAGGAAATGACCGAGCGAGACTGGCGCATCTTCCGTGAGGATTACAACATCTCCTTCAAGGGGTCGCGGATCCCACGCCCTATGCGAAGCTGGGCTGAGAGCAAGCTCAGGACCGAGCTCCTCAAAGCTATCGAAAAGGCCGGTTACAAGACCCCCTCCCCTATCCAGATGGCTGCCATACCTCTTGGCCTGCAGCAGCGCGATGTGATTGGCATTGCAGAGACCGGATCCGGCAAGACTGCAGCCTTTGTCCTTCCCATGCTTACATACATAACCAGGCTGCCACCCATGAGTGAGGAGAATGAAGCAGAGGGGCCGTACGCTGTTGTCATGGCCCCTACACGTGAGCTCGCCCAGCAGATTGAGGACGAAACTGTTAAATTTGCCCACTATCTGGGAATCAAAGTGGTCTCCATTGTTGGTGGGCAGTCAATCGAGGAGCAGGGATTCAAATTGAGGCAGGGATGTGAGGTGGTGATTGCAACACCTGGTCGTCTTCTTGATTGCTTGGAAAGGCGATATGCTGTGCTAAATCAGTGCAATTATGTTGTCCTCGATGAGGCTGATCGGATGATTGACATGGGCTTTGAGCCGCAAGTTGTTGGTGTTTTGGATGCTATGCCTTCTAGCAATTTAAAGCCTGAGAATGAGGATGAGGAGCTCGATGAGAAGAGGATATATCGTACCACATACATGTTCAGTGCGACCATGCCTCCAGCTGTGGAGCGGCTTGCAAGGAAATACTTAAGGAACCCTGTTGTCGTGACAATTGGTACGGCTGGTAAAACCACTGATCTTATCACCCAGCGAGTCATCATGATGAAGGAATCTGAAAAGCTCCCGACGCTTCAGAAGCTGCTAGATGACCTTGGAGACAAGACAGCTATTGTTTTCTGCAATACAAAGAAGTCTGCAGACGCACGGGCTAAGGATCTGGACAGATTCGGCTACAGGGTGACAACACTTCATGGAGGGAAATCACAGGAGCAGAGGGAGATCAGCCTTGAGGGATTCAGGAACAAGAGGTTTAATGTTCTTGTAGCGACAGATGTGGCAGGACGTGGCATTGACATTCCTGATGTTGCTCATGTGATCAACTATGAGATGCCAAATCAAATTGACATGTATACACATCGTATTGGCCGTACAGGACGTGCTGGGAAGACAGGAACTGCAACTACATTTTTGACTCTGCATGACAGTGATGTATTCTATGATCTGAAGCAGATGCTGATACAAAGCAATAGCCCGGTGCCGCCAGAGCTGGCTAGACATGAAGCTTCAAAGTTTAAGCCAGGGACAATTCCTGATAGGCCTCCTAGACGGAACGAGACACTTTTTGCTCATTGAGGAAGCTGTTTTATGCACATTATTGATGCACGAAGATCTGATTGTGGCTGCAAAATTTAAGCTAATGGGTGCTGATGAGTTTGATTATCTTCATGTTAGGGACTCCATTCATTAGTTATCCTTTAATTGGTAGAAAGCATCTAGGATTGTGTTCTAAGGTACTTCTGTTCCTCTCCGTCCGACTCCGTCTTGAAAGTTAGTAGGACTTACTAGACTTTAATCATGGTGTGATATCTGAATTAGAAGTACTTGTGTTGTTAAAATGCTTCCAAATCGATCTGTATATGCCACTAAGTCTTTTTCGTATTTTGTTCTTCTGTCACTTGGGTCTTCACTCCAAATATATGCTTATAGGTGACTAATTGGATGGATTAATTAAAATTCTACATGCTTATCTAGAACTCAATGTTTTGTAGATGTGAAGATTATAGGATTTCATGTTGTGGATTTACCAATTTTATTGTATAACGTCTTTACTGCCTCTGATTGATTGCACTATGGAAGGACATAATGACATCGACTTTCTGCTCGATATCTCTCCTTTATGCTTTATGATTCATACATAAATGTGAAATATGTCATAGTAACTTGTAGGAATTTGGTACTCCTAAAGTCTGAAGTGGTCTCTTAAGTATGTTCTTCTGCTATTGCTTAGGTCATACGGAATATCTTTGCTTTCCTGACGCACACCTTCCCAGGCAAAAAATATGGAGTGTTGCAAAAGTATCTACTGGAGTACTCATGACCGCTTGGTGAGTGGATTTATAAACACCAGAAAGGAAATATAATTTCTTTATGATGATGTTGATCTGTATATGTTGGGTGTGAAAAATTATCAACTTGTGGCGGCTCTCTCTAGATTTTTAGGAGTTATTTAGCTATCTATCTCCATAGTTTTCCATCCGACCTGTTGTTTGCTGGGGGCTGAGGTATTATTTATAAACTGTAAGTATATGTTGTTGAAGTGTTTCAATTAGATGTTGTTTGTTAGCACTGATTTCTGAACTCTTGCAATCTACTTAAGAGTTGGAAATCTCTAATTATAAAGGTTGTAGACTTGTAATATGGTTAAGGAATATAATATATGTACTTAGATTTGGAAGCATGCTGAATGATCTTTTCTGCTTCTATGTTCAACATATTTTCTCACCCGCTTTCTATCTGATAGGTCTTATATTTTGATGGATAAAGTGAACAATTTTATGCTGAATATGTTGGTTTTATATATCTTTGTTTGTCAAACGAGAAGAGAAACCATTATTACTGCTGCAAATACTTCAATTTGTTGATGCATGATTGTAGCTGATCCCTTTTCTCTTTTTTGGGGTTAATTTCTTCTTTTTTTGGTTTGAATTGCAGTGATATGAAATTGAGTTGCGATGAACGGAGACATACATGCTCGTGTCTTGCTTGTAGCCCTCGTGTCTTGCTTGTAGCCCTCGTGTGAGGAAGGAGAAGACACGATGATCGTCCTTGTTTAGATGTGAGGAAACAATCATCCTTGTTTAGATGTGAGGAAACTTACGCCTAATCCTTGCATGTCTCATGTGCGTGTGAGGAAGGAGAAAACACAATGATCGTCCTCGCTTAGACGTGAGGAAACCTATCCTATCGTAATTAATCCTAACATAGTTCATTTAGAAAAATCTCATGACAAAACATTTGACAATTTGGCCACCGCACCGTTTAGGTCATGTAGAACAGTCGTCGTGATGCAATACTATTAATCATCAGCAAAGTCGATTGACTTGACTTTGATTGCGATCAAGTGCACTTATTAATTATGATCCGCCTACTGGTACTTACTTCATGCGTAAAGTTATGGTGGTGCTATCCCTTTGTCTTTTGCGTGGAATGCCACAATCCATGAGCAGACTGAAACGGAGCTCGATTCAACATTCTGATGCTGGAGCTTCTGCAGAAAACAGGTCGTCGTTCAAAAGGCACGAGCCTTATGTCGCTCTAGCTAAAGAACACGCATTGAAGCCGATGTGATGTCACAGGGACGACGACCACGACAACGGCGGCGCCTCCTTCCGATCCTCATATGGCGTGAGGAAACTCTCAAAAGCTCCAAACTTTGCAATGAAGGGGAAGCACACATTTAATGAACACACTGACTGGTAACCTTAGTCCATTACAAATGATCGGAGACAGACAGACAGGAACAATTGCACACAACGAGGATTCATATGAGGTTGAAGGAATTAATGGATTTTGCTTACTCCATGCAGCTGGAAAGGGATGCTTGGCGGAGAAAAATGCAATCATGTCACCCAAGGAAAGCTTACCTCTAATCAGGAACCCTGTAGGAGTCGACGGTGATCTCCGACAGCCATAACCCCGGGAACGACGACTGAGAGAAGAGGGAAACCAACATCAAAAATCCTTCTTTGATGGGCAAAATATGGGTTTTTGGATCAAAAGGGCACCCGACAGAGCCAAAAATGAGGAGAAAAGATAAAAAGTGAAGTGAAGGTGGGGGAAGAAACTTACGTCGAGTTGCTTTTGGACGACCCTCGCCCGCTTTCTTGGCCGGCGGCGGGCCCTGCACCCCGTGACCGCGTAGATGTCCTCCTCGATCTCCTCTCTCGTCAGCGAGATCGAGAACCTGGGCCACTCCCGCCGCTCCGGGGCCTCTGACCTGAGCCGCACCGTCCTCTTCTCCGCCGCGCCTGGCGGCGGCGCGCTCAGGTGCCGCTCGATCCCCATCGGAACCCTTGCGGCTCTCCGCCTCGTCCTCAGGTTCCAAGGACGCACCGCCGGCGCCTTCGACGAGTTGGCGTCGGAATCGATGCTCACCTCTGACGCCGGGGCCGGTGGCTGCTCTGCATCGCCTCCCCTACCCTTGGTCGGAAGCGGGACCACCAGCCTCATCCGGTCCGCCGCCTCCCGAAGATGAACCAGCAGCTTCTCCCTGACCTCCTCGATCCCGGGGTCTCCGCCGCAGTCACTCTCCTGGGCGCGGGTCGGCGACTCCGACGCCTCCGATCTCCGTCCGGTGCCGGCGACGATCTCCCTCTTGCCGTTCACGCTCATGCAACGGAGCACCCGGTGGCCGCCCCATGTCTTCAAGATCGGGAAGGAAAGGTTGTGAAGGAGGCTATCCTGCGTCTCTCCTCGAGCGGGCGTAGCTTCCGTTGTGGCCGCGGCCGCCGAACCCGCTACGGGATCCGGCCGCCTGGATGGCGTCTCCGCCGAGATGACCATGAGCCCGTCACCACGTACGACCCAGCCGGCGGTGGGCACGAGGATAAGCAGTCAGCGGCGGAGGCCAAGGCCGACGGCTAGGGAAGGGTCGCTTGACGTTGGTTCGGCGAGACGGTGAGAAGAGAGAAAGGGTGAATGGAGTCTCCTCAAGGCGAGGGGGTTAAAGAAAGAGAACAAAAATATTACCCAATAAATTATAGAAAAGCCACATATCGGACTTTATTATTCGGTCAATTTCTGAAAAGACCCTCAAAGTTTGATAATTTTTCATAAAAAAATGTTTGAACTTTGATAAATTTTCAGATAACTCCCTGGCTATGTAAAATGATTAATTTATCCCTGTAATCTCTTCAGAACCCCCGTATCGTCTCTTCCCTTTGTTGTCTTTGCCATCATCTCTATGCCCTTGTTGGACCTTAGGGACATCGTGTGCATGAAAAGGGTGATCGATAAGGTCAGATTGCACGCGATCGAATAGGCGACCAAGGGATGGGGGGGGGATGGTTGGCGGAGCCAACCTATGCATAAAGGCACAAGTAATTAGAGGAGGAGAGGGGGTAGTCAACCAGGCTTGCCTATGTGTGCACGTAGGGTGACGATTGACAGAGCCAACCTTCACATGGAGTCATAGGTAGCTATGGGAGGAGAGAGGATGGTTAATGAGGCCCACCCATACATGGAGACTCAAGCGGCTAAAGGAGAGGAGGGGGATAGCTAGAGGACCTAGCCCCCATACGCACTAAGGGGGGTGACCGACAGGGCCAACCTTGCTCATTAAAGCATAGACAATCAAAGGAGGACGATAGTGGGGCAGAGGGAGATGATCGACGGGCAATGTTATGATGGCCATTTAAAAAAAAAAGATTGCTATCTATCAATTTTTCAAAGTTGAGGCATTCACAAACTTATAATTTTTTTAAAAAATTTTATTATTTATTATATATCTAAATTTATAATGTTCATCATCATTGGAGGAAAGAGATGGGTATAGAGTGTGAGGCCACCACACACAAGGCATTTCGAGATGGTTTTGTGTGTGGGTTATTGATTGGGTTCGGATCTCGTCGCGCGTGCGAGGGGAGAGTAAGCATAAAGAGAGAAGGGTGCGGTGAAAATGCGTGCAACCAACGAAGGCATGTGGGGGTAACTATTGGCACGACAATGTTTGAGGTCTATTTTTTGTTGGGGTAACTATTGGGTTCTACGCACTTGTGAAATCGTTACTCCACTAAAGGTAGGTTTTTTGTGTTTTCCAAAATGTGATGGTTGCACAAATCATAAAAGATTTATGGGCACATGTAGAATACTCATGTCCTCATGCATAATATTTGTTATGATGTATTTTGATTGTTCGATATGTGGGTTAGATTTGGGTTCTCCTTCTGAGTTTATCTTACGCTGAAGTGCTAAGTTACCAAGCGATTTTTGCCGACATCTTATAAATATTAGGTTGGGGGTGTGTCCGATAAGCTAAAGAGGGTTCGATAAATATCAAAATTAACGAGTATATTTATTCAAAAAAATCTTTTAAAGACCACACCTAGAAGTCTTTCTTAATAGTATGACGGGCGTTTGTTAGGTTGAGGTTGTGACGGATATCGAAAATTTTTACACATCATTTGACAATCAATTGATCACGAGATTGTATGTCAAATATTATGGTTACGAAGTAATAATTTTATCGAGTCAGCAGCCATGTCAGTATTGTATGGCTAATCTCATGGGGTCGACTCGACATCTTTGTTTGCATCACATCATTAACCTTGTGTGATCATATCCCATCTAAAGTGTTAAATCGAGTAAAAATGACATATCAATCGTTGTACTTGTAATAGTTCCAAGATAGTGAAATTTCTTGTCTATACAAAAGGCGTAAGATACGAGAGAGGCTCGATGAAATAGGCATATTTATGAAAATTTAGACTATCCACGTATGAACGGAAAGATCAAACAAAACATTACTGTTCTTCGAGATCAACCTTTAGATATTTTGTGTAACTTAAGTGATATATATATAATTGTATGAATTCGATTTTCAATTGAGGTAAAAGGAACATTTTTTTTTTTTTTGAGTAAAAAATAGGATCACGTTGCTATCATCCTCAGAATACCGATGGCTTTTTCTTATGAATGACAACACTCCTTTCTCAGATTATCCAATGATAGTTTGATGTAGTGGATGTTAAATTATAGGACGTATGATTGGACCATCAGCCACTGCGGTGGATGCGAGAGATAATGACAGGGATAATTTATAGGAATTAAATTCTGTAAAGAGAAGATAAGTATGATAAATTATTGGGGGAATATTTGACACTTATCATATGATCACACATATGATAAATTATTAGCGTAATCCATCTTAATTTAACACATCAGTCAGCATTTCATCCTTCAAATAGGAAAAATCATATTAATTCTAACTTGATGTTGCCAGACATGTTGAGTTGGTCGATATCGGTGGTTCGATCTTTACCTAAGAAATTAATTTGAGTATCGAAAAAATCTCAAGTCAAAAAAATTCACTCAATATCAATCCAACTACAAAGCACACACCCAACCCTTCAAGGATTGATTGTATTTGAACAAGTGAAAAGCTCTTTTCTTTTCTTTTAATGTTTTCTGTGATTTAAATTTATTATATATATATAATTCGTACGTATAACGGCTTCATTCAACCAAAGTCATCTGTACATGTATTATTTATGGCTACGATCTCAATGTTGACACGTTACTACTGCGCTGTCTGTCTGTCTTCCCAGTTTATTTACTTGTGTTCGTGCATTAAATAAGGATTATTAATATAAACGGACTTTTCATACTTGCATTTTGTTTGACTGCGTTGGCTTCTTCTTCTTCTTCTTCTTCTTCTTCTTCTTCTTCTTCTTCTTCTTCTTCTTCTTCTTGCGTCGGAGTCCACAACGGCAACATAAGCAAGCCCTCTGTAGCTTTGCCTTTTGTTAGTTCTCGTCTCTCCTCTTCTTGTGCTTGTTACGTAGCCACGATGATTTCTTACCCGTCTCCTATACCTGCATTGTGATGAGCGGCAGCGGCAGGTCACGTGGTGCTTACGTCCTCCACTCACAAATCAGATACGGAATCCGGGTGAGCGATTAAAAGTACGAGAGTTTATTTTGTTGATGAATACAAGAACCGTTAATTCAATTTTTTTTTCCAATTTTCCTATATATATATATATTATTATTATTTTCGCTGCGCGGTAGAAGTATGGAATCATGGGATGCCCTGACCGAAACGACGGGAGAAACGGGCAGGCGAATCGTGTGGACACGATTGAATCAGATGACATCAAGATGAAATCACGGTCGTCGGTTTTTAAAATTATTTTGAATTAATCGGTGATTTTAATTTCCTGTATAAACGACGCCGCGAGACTCGAATACTCCTCCCTTTCGGAGTCGCAGAGCCGCCCCCTTTGCAGCACCCAATTCCATGGTGATCGCTTCTGGAGAAGAGGAGGACCGCCTCGACGAAACGTTGGAGCCGCGGAAGGAGGAGCACCGCTTCGGTTCTTCGCGTCCGCCAAAGCAGCCGCCCCCGCCGCGACTCTCCCGGTCGAGACTGCATAACTTCACCTTCCCCACCGGCAGCTGGGGTTCCCATCGCATCCTCCGCTGCTGTAACCTCCCGCCCGGCGACGCATCCGGATCGGTGAATCCCGCGGCGGTAAGCCGGCCGCCATCCCCTTCGGAGATATTCACCTCCCCGCCGAAGCGGTCCACTGGTTTCAAGGGCTCCAAGGACGGAAAGGGGGGAGGATGGGAGGAATCGGAGGCGGAGAGATCTATTTCTGCGGCTGTGGCGGCGGCGGAGGCGGCGGGAGCCGCGAGGCCTTGGAATCTGAGGACCCGGAGGGCGGCCTGTAATGCGCCGTCCGAGAACGGGCAGTACCAGCACCCTCTCTCGGCTTTCCGGTCTCCGTCGCCTTTGGCCGCCGAGAAAAACTGCCCGGTGACGGAGATGATGAAGAGGAGATCAGATGGTTCGGAGAAGCGGGAACGCCGGAAATTCTCGATCTCGCTGTCGCGCGAGGAGATTGAACATGACTTTTGGGTTATGAAGGGGACGAAGCCCCCTCGGAGGCCAAAGAAGAGGCCTAGAATCGTCCAGCGACAGCTCGATGTAAGACATGTGCAAAAAGATTATTTTTTTATGGTTTTGGTTCGATTTCCTGCTTTTGGCTATCGATCAAACTTCTTTGATTTCTGTCGCTAATTTGTGCTTTCTTTATGCTGTTTCTTTTGGTAATTCTTTCTGCAGTCGCTTTTCCCTGGTTTATGGTTATCGGAGGTGACTCCAGAAACATACAAAGTTGATGATTAAGGTAGTCCTATTTGGTATACTCGTACGAAAAAGTACATTTTTACCTAATTTATTGAATTACTTTTCAAATTTGAACTCATTGAATTGTTCTTAGTCATCGTTATCGTTGTTGTTGCTGCAGAAGTTTAGGAGTTTGCAGAGGAAGGGAGCATTAATGGTGTTTAGATGCTGATTATTGCTGTAATCCTGTAACGTGGTTAGTTTAATTTCCTAGAATTTCCTATTCATCTGTAAAATGAAGTTTGAATATAAATAATAAAAGTTTGTGTTATCTCTTCTTCGTGTGGTTGTTCAGTTTCTTTTTTTTCTACTGTTTCATTCCCATTTAGATCTAAGAAGAGTTTCATTCCCATAAAGCCTTGATAGAGAAGTTGAGGTTTGTAGATATTGTCTATTGCATTTTCTTTGCTGATGAAGTTGTGTGTTTTTATTTCCAAAATGAAATCAAATTATAATGATTTTATTCTGGAAGGATTCTTTTTCCAGAGGTAAAATTGTCCAAGTTGATTTGAAGATTTTGTGGAGTCTGGCAAGAGCTACGAAGAGAAGCTAAAGAGGTCGTGAAGCTAATTGCTTCTAATGTCGATGTCTCTTCTCATAAATTTGTAGTGTATAAACCAAAGAAATACATAATTTGTCTTCTCTGCCTTTAGATGTCATCGATCATTCTTTCATGTTCAAGAAAAACTTAAAGGTCAACTTTGAGATCTCTCAAACACCTGTGGGCCCATTGTAATGTGTCAACCTAGAATGCTTAGAGCAGCTTCTCAAATATCTTGTGCTTCTATGCACATATAATTCTTTAAGGAAACTCAGTCAAAAATTAGATGTGCATGATCGTGACCTTTCGATCTTTGGGCTGGGGACTAAAGTATGATTCTGGCATTAACACTATAGGGCGCTTTAGAGTCTCATGGATTCTTTTTTTTCTGTTTTTCTGAAGAGCTGATTCTGCTCTGGATAAATGCAAAAGTAGATAAATGGGTAAAAGATTTGTGATCAACAGCATGGTTTCATCATGCAGGGGATGCTGATACTACCTTCAGATGCTACTCCTGGTATATGTTTTGTAATTTATTAGTGTGTAATCATGCAAATGTGCTAATGACATGGAAGGATATTTGAATATACAAATCTGGTTAGAAAGAATGCAACCGTGCAAAAGTTCTACTGATACATCTTATCTTTGTTATTTTTTCTTGCTTCAAACTTTTGATGTTTCCAAAAAGACATGCATCTTTGTTTAGCTAGCAGAGAAACTTGAATAAAAACTGAAACCGAGTATCCATCAGTAATATGACCAAGAGAGCTGAAATACTTCAAACTTCATGCATGTGCATATAGCATTGTTTCAGGTCACCTCATATTACTCTTGTAGTTTCAGTATATTGATGCAAGCTTAGTTTCTTTTCGACAATCACACTGCTTTATATAGGTCTTTATTTGCCACATTACTTGTTCCACATTACATTATTATATTATGAATTTTCTATATGAATTGATGAGATGGAGTGCTGTTCGTGGTTTCTAGATAATGAATTGATCTCCGTCCTTTTGGAAAATTTCATGTAGCAAGCCTGGCTTCTCTTCCAGTCAATAGCAGGTGGCATTGTTGCTTTGAGGCTAGATACTGTGATGAAACTATGTGCTTTACAAGAAATCAGTAGACATAGGTCTTGTGATTAATTAGGCTATGACAATATGATGCTAATTTGATCTGTTAGAGAATCCCCTACAAGTAACAAGGCAAGTTTCTATGTCAGATTTAAAGCTCTGTTTTTTTTTTTTTTGGAGTTCTGAGTAATTAGCATAATAAATTTAATTATATAACAGCACTCTAATTTGTAGTTTTCCATCCTTCTCTTTGGTTATGTAACAGTTTTAAATGATTTAATGGGGCCTTTGAGTATTTTGGTGTTACTCTGAGGATGTTAATTAAGTGTGATGCCTTTAGACAAGTTATATTTTGCAGTTTCCTGTGCCTATCCGAACCATCTAATAGATTGACTACACAAGCTTGGTTTTATTTTACTGTCTAATGTCTACAGATCCTTTACAACTGCACTCGTGTAAGACTGTCACATGGTAGGAATGAAATAGCATGAGAAATCATGGTATTTGTTATCATTGACCATCATAAACAGCAACTGTTGTTCTTCTTATGTACAGAAAATAAGGGGTAGTGACCACAACATAAATGTTGGGGTGTAATTGCTGTATCCTCTGAAGGAATGGCGGGTTAAAGCGAATCCTTCACTCACCCTTAGCATTATTAAAATAGTGAAGAGAGAAGAGAATTTACATGCAGAGCAAGAAAGAGAGCCACAACAAACCAAATCAAGGGAAGAAACTACAGAAAGCATCAGATGGAGAGGAAGAGAAATGAAGAGAGGCCTTCCCAGGCCATATTTAATGTGTCCTTTGAGATTAGGCTATGTTAAACACCATCGAGTTCTTGTGATTTGTATGTTGGTAATTGGTTTGTTTAAAAGCATATGATTAGCGGTTTATGATTATAGATATATTTGGTCTTTTTCCTAAAAAATTAAGTTGTTCATATTATTGTTTATCCAATTCAAATTTTTATCTATTTATTTTGAGTCTCTATTTATTTTGTCTGGCTTTAATCGGTATTTGTTTAATATCATTTCCTTAATTGATTAATTTGACCTGTACGTGAGAAGTGATTATTAAGTCCTTTTTCTAAATTTAAGAATGTGTGGTTTGTTTGTTACCCAATTGAATTATCTATTGAAGGAGAGAGATAAGAGTACCATTTTGATGACTATGTGCTAATATTTAATTGCATTGATGACTACCATCCAACACTATATGACATTTGTTGGGCAGAGATATACGGTAGATGAGTGATTTCATTTTTGAATTTCTCATTTCACCCCCAACAACATGTCCATCAAGGAAAATTCAAAATTTTCCATTACTCTTTCTATTTTAGTATTTCCTTTTTTTTTTTTTACTATTTCATTCTTTCTTTTTTTTACCTTTCAATTTTAACTCTTTTTTGTTTGGTCTAGTTTTTTTTTTAATGAGAATATGGTGATTCTCAAATCGACATGGAAAAATTGATTTGACCTAACTTATTTTTCAATTTAGAAGAAAGAATATGTTTATATTGAGAGGATATTATGTGATAATCATGGTTAGATCGGAGTGAATATCTCTTGTTTGTAAAAGCGCTCGTATTTTATATTTTATTTTAGTTCAAATGTCAAAAAAATGCATCTACAAGAACCCCTTTAATTAAATATATTTTAATTTGTTACTGATGAAAATAAAAATAAAAAACTTGTAAGAAGTTAAAGTGTTTACGTAAGTTTTAGTAAATTAAAAAGTACAGCTTTATATAATTTTATAAATGACATCGATTATAAAATATTAAACTGTTTGATAAGAGAATATCCCCTTTAAATGTCATGCGGACGTGGCATATCTAGTTAATGCTTCGTCATCTTCGATATCTAAGATGGTGTGTTAGTTGACATTTTATCATGGTTGGGTTGATCGAGTTTCATTTGTGAGAATGAGATAAGGACTTTTTCATTCTAAAGCATAACGTACATATGAGATCTCGACAATTATTATCTATATAAAAAATTACTTAAGTGGTGTCTCGTATATCTTTTTTCTTCTGGGCGAACACATCAAAGGGCGTAAGAAAATAGGTGATGGACATATTGAGTACATTTTTTTTCTTCTTTTTTTTTGTCTTGGGCAAATTAGTTGTATGCAAAAGGATCCTTCGAGTGGGTTAGATGTTTTGAATATTTATTATCGTAGGTGAACACATCAAGAACAAGATTGGTATATTAGGTGTATCAAGCACCTTAAAAATTTTTAAAGTAAGCAAATATGTTCAAGAAGGACAAATCGAACATATTAGACGCTTCACATGTTCTTTTATCTTGATCACACATATTATATGTTGAAGGGACGCTTTGGGTATATTAAACACTTTAATGTTTATACATTAGTTGAACTGTATCAAATGCAAGTAAAACGATTTGATCGAGATCATGCCATAGACATGCAAGTATACAATGGCCTCTCATTACATGCCATAGACATCATGATCGAGAGATCGACCAAAAGTAAGTAGATCCCTTTATATATATATATATATATATATATATATATATATATATATATATGATGGTTGCATGCAACCAAAATAACTTGTTTTCACTACTTAAACGCCGTTGACGGAGCATGAAATAGTACGTATACCCGCAATAATAGTGATTACCTCGTCACCTTTCCACCGATTGTAGCTGAGTTGCAGTCCAAAGAAAGCACATAATGCAGTAGTAGCCAAAGTCAATGGCAAACGTACCCCAAACCTCCGCAAAACCACATGGCGAACTTTACCCAACCAATGTAGAACTAAAAATAAGCAAACGAAGAGAGTGATGAGACCTACCAAAAAGGCAGAAGAAAAGGGACAGCTGATCCCCATGAAAAAGTAGCTCCTATAATTACTACAAGCAAACTCATAATTCCCAACCAGCCAGCCCACGCCACACTATGGATAACAAGTCACGGCTGAGCTCTTGGCCATGGCCTTGTCCCCACGCTTGCAGAGGAGGAAGCCGAAGATGCTCAGGCTGCTCGGCGTCGGCACGTTCAGGATCGGACTTATTCTCACCGCATTGCCTTGCGATCCCCGCGAATTCCCCGAACAATAGTAGTACGTCCTCGTCCTCGTCCTCGACTCGGTCCATGGGCTGACGCCGGCGGTCGTGTTGATGGTGGGCATGTTGCAGTACCGCTCGGCGCTTGACCCGGAGGACTTGCTCCGCAGCAGTGGAAGCGGGCAAAGGTTGCTCCTGCGGAACCGCCAGAATGACCTGCTCCGGGATGGCCCTCTGATGCCGGCGTCGTCCTCGTCCGAGCTCGCCATGATCTCTCGAAGACTGCTGCGCTTCCTCCCCGCCTCCGACGCTGATGCTGACGAGGAGGAGGGAGGATTCCTGATGGGTACGGGGAGGAGTTTGCCGTCGGAGAAGAGGTCGTCGGCGAGGGAAGAATCGTGGGAGATAATGGCGCCGGCGTCGAGGCCGAAGTCGAAGTCGGACGATACGGGCATGACCAGGGGAAGGGAAGCGTCGACCCCGCGATCGCCGCCTTCGGTGGAGTCCGAGATGCCGGCCTGGGGGGGTTCGTAGGAGAAGGAGATTCTTGGGCTCACCCCCGCCCATGCCGAGCTCTCCAAGCCGTCATCCATCGCGCCACGCGACTCTACCCTGACGAAGAAGAAGCTAAAGAGAAGCGCATGGCATGAGGGGGTAAAGAGAGCCACATAAAGAGGGAATAATAACGGGAGGAAGTTAACGGAAAGGAGGTCCAAACGGGTCGACTCGTTCCGGTTCGAACCGGAATCAAATTAGAACCGAACCAGGTCGGTATTAAAACTGAACCTACCTGATAGATTGTTGGTTCCAAACCATATCGAATCAATCCGGTGCAGCTCGATTTCAAACACCGGCCTTTGGATGATTCGATTTTGAAATTGGTCTTGGACGAACTCGATTTCGACACAAACCGTTCGTGTGGAGATTCATCCTATGGGCTTCGAATCAATTGAGGCTCAAGGGATGATCGAACCAAGATAGAGAAACAAAAATAAGAGATCATCCGGGAAGACAACAAATACTTATTCGATGTATCGATCGAATGAATGATCGAGATATCTAGCACTAATAATATATGATAATTTTATCAATTTTAGATCATTTTTTATGTCATTAAACTCATTATATGTATTGTAATACATCTAATTTTCAAAGTGACATTAAGAAATAAAATTATTATTTTTAAATTATTTTTAATAAAACTTAAAAGAAAAATAAGTCGTGGGAGTGAAAATCAAAATCACTAGAATCTAAAGTCGATGTTATTCGATTACGATTTCTAAAAATTAGGAAATAGAATCGTGAGTTCTGAATAAGAAGGTACAAAGGGGCAGATAAAACGAATAGATAGATACTCGTCTCCGACGATCGATGGAGATCATTTGGGCAGGCTTAGGAAACAAGTTTTATGTCGATACAACGATGAGCCATTGAGGAAGAAAATATTCGTATACATATATTTGTGTGTCA
Organism: Musa acuminata AAA Group; assembly: GCF_036884655.1. Classification (NCBI taxonomy): domain Eukaryota; kingdom Viridiplantae; phylum Streptophyta; class Magnoliopsida; order Zingiberales; family Musaceae; genus Musa; species Musa acuminata. The sequence continues at coordinate 1,001,110 of NC_088329.1, read as the reverse complement.
GCTGTTATATATGTTATATGAATACAAATCTGATTCATTATGGGTTAAATAAATGCTCAATTGTAAGATGATTACAGTGAACTTGTGCCACATATTAATGTGATCAAATGAAGTCAAGTAACATGAAAATACACTCATATTCTTGCAATTTTCTTCCTAGAGTTAGCAGAAGATATCGATATGGATTAATAAGAAATGATGATGTTATGATTTTTTTCCTTGAGACACTATAACATCGGAGTGCAATTTTCTATGACAATAAAACAAGTACGAGAAGCATCACAGAATTTAAATATGTGGGATTGTGTAGCCAAGAAATTAGTACATCGATCCCCCCAACAACTCCCAAAGAAAGTCCTCTCTCTGTTGAATAATTCAAATCCATGTGAAATATTAATTAGGATATATATATTTTTTTTATAAATAATGTGATATCGATATGGATAATCATGTATTAATTGTTCGTTTGTCTTGAGTTTAGCAATATAGATAAGTCTGATGTAACGATGGTAATTAGATGTAACATTTATAATGTATTATCGGAGATTGACTCAAAATATCTTTCATAATGATTGAGAAATATTTTTTTTTCTTGATAGGGATATGATGGCATGTGAAAAAACCGTCGACACTTCATCATTATCATGTGACCGATACCTTTAACGCTGATGAACAATACATCATCGCCCCTCAAATAATAAAGTGATCGATTCGACGCCTTAATAGAGACTAATACATGGGATCTAACATAGTGAATTGTTACCTCATGTTCCCTAGATTTGACATTACATAATCGTATTTGTGACTAGAGAAAATGCACAACTACTTGGGACATTTAATCATGGCCTCAAGTGTGATGAGTCAAATCGTACTATAAAAAAGATTCCTTATGTGTATTCTTTAGGACTTCAAACTTTATCCAGACACCCACTTTCATATATTTAACTGAATTCTTTGAACGTAAACTAACTTAAGTATCAGAAAGTCTTTGTCGGAAATACATTCGTCGTAATACTAAATGGTTCGGACTAAAGCTCTCTTCGTCCTATATCATTTCGCTCTGAAACGAATACAAAGTAGGACCTCGATTAACTCTGAATCCACATCAATATCAAATAACCAGATATTGATGTAAGAAAGACGACTTCTCGGTGGTGGAGGAGGTTCCTCCGTGGGGTTCACTAATGGCGGGCCGGCTTCGTTTCATGTCCTCAGGCTCACTAATGGCGGAACTCAAATCTCTGGCCTGTCTCTGACACCGCAAACGATCAAGTGAGCTTTGAGTAAGGCCAGCCCATTATGGCTTGGGCCCAACCCAGCTTTGAAATATACCTGAGCACAGTGGTACTGATCTCCATCGCTCCATTCTGATAGAAACAGACGCTCTCTCTCTCTCTCTCTCTCATCTGCACACGACTTCTTCCATGCATTAATTTGGTGAAGGTAGATGATTCTGAGGGCTCTCATTGCTAATGCTACCTATATGATCGATTCGAATAGTAAGAATGATGCCAAATTCTCTAAAGGATGTGACCTTTCTCCTCGATTGTAAAGGAAAATTTTTAGTCTGAGGGACTTGGAAGTAGGAAAGAGCGTTAAACTGGAGAAGACGACATCCATGAGAGATTGATTATATTGAAAACGACTGAAGTCAAGTCCGCTTTTTCTTTGGGTTGCTCTCTCACAGTCTTATCTTGGCAGATCCATAAGAAGAGAAGAGATGAGATGGCACTTTAATCTAATCTCATCTCATGATTTCCTTATTAGTTTAGGATTCAACCTCGTGAGTTCTCAACGTGACTAAACTAAATAACACCGACAAAATAGTGCATCCTCCTAAAGTCTTATCACCGGTGCTGTTGTACAGTCGATTGGAATTGATGCTGCAGAAAAAGAATAATCATCAGAGTATACTTTTTCCCTTTATCCAGTTAGTATGACAAGAACACATGGATGGATAGCATAGAAGTTGCACAGCAGACACTGTTCCAACATATGAATGGATGTAGAGAGAGAGAGAGAGGAGCAAAATATTTGCTGAATCGAACGGTTCCACAGTTCCTCTTCCAGCCGCAGCCAGATACCCTACGCCTACAAAGATTGGCTCCACGTTGATGATCTTTACCGGTCAGAGGACAAAAGGTTGCAGGTCTTCCGGCTGTTAGGGGATCAGAGGCCTGCAACCGAAGGAAATCTCTGACGGCAGCAGGTGTTGCTCCATCGGTGGAGGTGTAATCCTGCTACAGTGGGGTTTATTCTGTGTTGGCAGTGAGTGGATACACATCCAGGAAGGATGTGGCCCGTCCCGGGAGATCAGTCCCTTCACGGGTCTATCTGACAGTGAAAGCTTGATGTGATCGGAGGCTGGCATATGCATGCACGCAGTACATGCTTGTGAAGCCTTCCTCTCCTGAAAATATGGCTTTGCGGGGAAGCACTCGAGAGCTGCCCTCCTCCCCTGCTGTAGTTTTCTCGCACCATCACATTTCTTGCTCGAGTGGCATAGCTTACAGTGCTTAGCAGCAAAAAGGATTTGTGCAATTATTGACGAGGCTGTCATGAAATAACAAAAATAAAATAATGTTTTGGTAGCGATATGCTGCTGCTATATACCGACTCCAAATTTTCTCTTATATATATATATATATATATATATACTTTTTTTTAGTGGTATTCGCTTAGAAGCAACCTTCACTTGGAAACCGATGTTTCGGATCCTGAATTTTAGGTATCGAAACAAAACCACAAAGGGTCGGTCGGTTTTGAAATCGAATTCAAATCGTTAATTTTAGGTAATTGGCTCTTTATAACCACAAACGAAGTGGCCATCCTTTTCCCTTAGTTTATTTTTTCACCACCAAAGTGTGGCTTGTGTAATTGCTTTGGAGCACCGCATCTGTTGTTTGCCACCCACCCGTTTCTTCAGATGATCATATTCCCCATCTTTTATCGATTCTGATTTCTCTTATGCTATCTATTATATAATCATTGCTCGTCTTACTTTGTGATGTGGAACACATTCAGATTAAGATACTTGCAACTAAACATCTTACAGTCGAGGAGGAATTGGGTTGCATCGATGCCTTCCGACTAATTAAGTTTCATGCAAGCAAACAAACAAAGCTTTCTTTCTCGGAGAACATGTGGAATCAGCACAGAGATAATGGGCGTGATGTGTGCAGCATATGCTCCGAAGCGAAGAAGAGATGTGATCCATCACTTTGATGTAATGTTTGCCATCATCAAGTCCGGAATCATCCCTCTCGCGCCACTGCTCATCGGTCTCAACTTGTGTCATGCTTGGTGATGTCGAGGTGACTTGTGTGGGTGCAACATGCAAGTGGATGAACATTTACAGGGCATTAACCTCCAACAATAATTGAGTTGCATGCATCAAAACCCTAGTTAGAAATCACATCCATTGATCCCTTTCTGTTGCGGAAGAGCTGATCTTAAGCTTCCTAAAAGGACCGGACAGCTCCCCTTGGAGTCCGAGAAACAATGTTGCGGACTTCATCTGGCGAGCATATACACTTTACTGAGAGTTGTGGCCACCGAGAGGAACCTCAGGTGCTGCTCCACTCATGTAGCTTTTTAGCATGTCATATAACTCATCCATGCTCCACAAGCCATCGCCAATATTTCTGCTGCAATCGTCGTTGGATACGGTGCAATCGACGGCTGGATAAGTAGGCGCCGATGCCGGCGACATCGGCGATAGGTCCCAGCTGGTGTCTAGGTCGTAGGCGTCGCTCGTGGAGTAGCCAGTGGCGAAAGGGTTGAAGGTGACGGCATCGAGCTCGTCGGGTGGCCTCGATGGGAGCTCGGACATGTGATCTGTGAGCTGAGGCAGCGCGGTGGAGCAGGACGATGAGGCGAGTGAGTCCCGGTAATGAGCTTGCTGGGTTCCGGTGTTGGTGCTGGCATCTTGAGATTGCGTGGTGTGAGAAGAGTCCATGTTGGCAAGCAACCTCGGCATCCAGTAGCAGCGCACGGCATCTCGGAACGTGGCGCTGTTTGCGTCCACCTTCAGCTGCCTCGCCTGCTTCTGCACTCGAGTCCTCCAGTAGTTCTTTATCTCGTTGTCTGTTCTCCCCGGTAGATGTTGCGCAATTCTAGACCACCTACATATGCATAAAACTAGCTGCATCAATCTCATCAGAAAACGAGGATGCATCGAGCAAAAGTCGACTTGGATCTGGAAACATCACGGTTGACTCGATCGTGAGAAGAATTAATGACCTGTTTCCCCACTTGGCATGGAGTTCAAGGATCAGCAGCTGTTCTTCAGGGGAGAGATTGCCTCGCTTTACATCAGGCTTCAAGTAATTCAACCACCTAAGCCGACAACTCTTGCCGGTTCTCTTCAAGCCTATGAATCAGCCGGCTATAGATTAGGAACGAATCACAGACGCCTGAAACATGAAGGGAATTAAGACTAGCAGCCTTTTCCTGCAGGCAAGCTGTACCTGAGCACCTAGCAAGGAGATTCCAACGACCTTCGCCGTGGCAAGCAATGTAGTGGATGAGGAGCTTGTCCTCCTCTAGAGTCCAAGGCCCTCTCCGTAGCTCCATGTCCTCGTCACACATTCTTGCCTCCTAAGAAAGCCTTCTTCTATAGGGAGCCTTGGGGAAGTTACACGGAGGGAGAGGGCTAAGTTTCCGTGTTATATAGAGCATGCCATGGAGAGCCAAAGCCTACCAATAATGGGATACATTTGAAACAGTAGTACCTTAAAGCTAAACCTCTTATTGGTGCCTCTTTGCTTTATGAATTGTGCCCAATCATACAGGAATATTTGGTGCTGAACTGCTCTTTACTCGGTCTTTGAGGTCTATAGTGGAGAAAGAAAAGGGAATCTATGAGCTCCATGGAGATGGAGTCATTCATTCAATCCTCTGCGGAGGATTTGATGGTGTTCGTGGATTCTTTCTGCGTGAAACGTGTTTGACTGAACAATAGATTCAGTGGTTCATATATAAATATACAGTGCTGAACTGGAACTGCTTAGAGAGAGAAGTAGGGGGAGCTTATTTGCCTAATTCTGCGGTAGTTAGGCTGCTGGAATCTCAAGAACTCCCCTCACATCCTGTTGAGCTTCATGTTTAGGGATGTCTCCCTCATGGAACAAAGAGAAAGAGAGAGAGAGAGAGATTGATTTCCACCATTTCAACAACAGGAAACAAAGGAGGGAGCCACTCCATAATGATGTCCTCCGGCCTTGGAACATCATATTTCACCCCTGACAAATTTTACTCGATCCATACTGCCAAGGATAGATAACAAGTAAGGAGAGAAGAACGTGGTTAATCGGATGCATGATGTGCAGATCTACAATGAAATACAACTCGCTGCTCCGGAGAACTAGTTGAGCAACCACAGTGTTTGGAACTCCGAGTTAAGAAAGGTGACCATCCTATAGGTGTTTTGTTCCATACCGTGGCATATGTTACATAGGTTATCCCTAGCTAACAATTTCTTTGTTTTGCAGGAGCCTATCATTCAGGATTCAGTCATTGTTCTCTACTCATCACAGGCTGGTGAATGATCTGCACTGGAGGCAATTTATGTCCTCTGCTCCAGAAACAACAGCTCTGACATATGTGTTTGTTTCCATGGACCTATTATATTGTCCTTATCTAAAAAATGTAATATATGCAGTCATGCGCATGTCACTACAGAACGATCGTAATCTACGAGGATATATATATATATATATATATATACACATAGCTCCTATGTGTAGCGTTAGTCTAATATATTTCCCGTTTCCATACGCAAGCGAGGAATGTGATGTAGGCTTTCACTCTCTTATAGGCGTCACCTGCTACCCTACTGTCCATCTTAATTAAAAAAAAAAAAAACTCAAGATAAGATCGATCAAAAATTGGAATTAATAGTCCGATAGTTCTGATTTGAAGTTGACAGTGATCCTTCACACCGTTGCAGGGCTAGCTAGTACGACAGTCCCCGGTGCGTAAAATCGTACACGTCGGCATTCGGTCATCAACGATCGCAACATAGTGAGGTCAGGCTAGGGCTATGCCTTCAAGGCCTGAGACTCTTTTGGGTTGACTATCTGCTTGGCCTCTGGTCCCTGCAAACAAGTTGGGGTCGGGAAGGAGTTCCCAATTTCGATCCCTCCGAAGAGCTTGTTAGTACTGAGTGGTTGGCTCCTGCCAAAATTCTCCGATTGGTTGACCCTATAAGGGGTTTTTATCCTCCCCCTAGAGGACCAATCGTACATGTAATATTTATTATTACTGGCATTGTACTCGATCAATACCATCCCGGCTCTCGTAGGACGGAGTTGTACTCGATGTGCGTCGTCTCGACCTTTGTGGGACGACGTTGTACTTGATCAACGCCACCCGACCTTTGCAGATTGGCATTGATCGAAGGAAAAGTTGTTGATGTTGATGTGGCTGAGAGTAGTGATGGGGATAGATTCCCGAGACATGTCGTAGTTTTAGTAGTTTATTTTTTTATTTCAAAAATCTTAAACCAGTGGTTATGGTTCGATTTCAAACAGTCAAAATAATAATATAATAATTAAATATCTCTATAAATAATGAATTTATCTCTTTTAATAATTTAATAAAATGATTGATTTGAGAATTTATCTCTTTTGGATTCGTTTCCAAATTCGATCGAACCAAAACCATCGATAAGAGTCAAGTCTTTTCCTCCCTGTCTCTACAGTCTACAAAGGGACAAGGCTACATGTATTATTGCATGCAAATCTAGAGGGATGAGGTCAAATTATATTTACATCAAATATCTATATGGATCTATTCAATTTGTTCTGACGTCAACGCTACTATTGCCATCAATTCCAGAGTCGAATACTCTTCGTTCGTTACGAGAAGATAAACGTTGATACATGGAATGAAGAGTTACGTCCGATGCTAACTCGGCAAAGTCCATTGAAGGTTGACCAGCTTAGCTTTCATCTCACCATCGAATCACAAAATATTTTTTATAAGAAATTATATATTCTGACTCGATGAGATATATATTCTCGAGGCTTTCTCTATCTTGTAGATCTATTAATCCACCATGCCCACCTCAATATCCACCTTAATCTCGTCTGAAAATTGATGTGATTCGTGGCAAGAACAAAAAGCGGCATCAAGATTTCATCCTCTAAGCATATGATGATCGATCTTTACATTAATTTACTTTGAAGGGCATGATGCTGAGATGAGATGGACTGCTGTCCATCGAGTAATGCGCATCGAGTAGGTCATTCATGAGACCCCACGACGCATCAATTCAAGAGTCAAGATCAAAACTGGGATGGGACTCGGAAGAAATTGACAAGTGAAGCAAACAGCCAACGGGAGTAGATAATTTGACAGACTCTCCTCATCCCTCTTTCGAAGTGGGTCCAAAGAATGATGATCGAGCTGCGAACTCTCCCACCGGTTGAGGATTTGGTGCAGCGTTTCCTCTTCTGATAATGTCTGCCAAATAGAAAGATACCACAACGAGCTGCCGCCCAACAGTGTGGTTATTTCAAATCAGAATCTGACACATGCTATTTCCTCGAAGAAAAACTGGCGAGGAAGACGAAGCTACGTACTGCAGGTGAGGATAGTGTGATTCGCTATGCATAAACTGTTGACCTCGGTGACTTTTTATTCGAGTCTTTGAGTTTGGATCAACAGCCGCTTTTATTCATACCAACTGTTATCCTCGGTGGGAACTGATCTCTCGATCAGTCCACTTTTCCTTGTTCGTTCGCTTTCTGTGTCATTTTTCCTCGTGAGTGCGTTGTGCAGTCACAAATCCACGGAGGGCTCGCGTAAACCCGACTACAGTAGTGATGATGTGATAGGCAAAACATGTGGTATCACACATCTTACACGTTTAGATATCATTTTTATTGCCCGCAACTGCACCTACTAAGAAATCTCAATCCAGAAGCAAAGGATCTACGACCGTAATTATTGTCTTTGGAACTTGTTTGATTAGGACATGTAAAGAGCATCAACTTTACATTTAGTTTAACCCACAGCAAACGATATCTTTTTGAACAAAGAGATCTAGAAGAAGGAATGACGGATAAGAGAGGTAAAGAAACAAACAAACAAACAGCAAGAAGAAGAAGGAGGAGTAATTATTGTGGGCACTCAAGCCATCTTTTTATCCATAGCTGTAGATAATGACCGAAAAGATCAATGATCGGTGGATCCATGTAATAATCTTCATCTTTTCCGGTGGTCCTCATCCCCCATGGGAGGAAAGAAGCCACATGTTCTTTTCGAGATGGAAGAAGTCAGCAGTCAACAGTCAACAGTCAACAATTCTGTCAGATGAGAAATGATTATTCTAAGCTGATCATTGAATTGCTCAAACACTACATCTCCTCTGTTATAAAAGTATAAATCTACAAATTATGTTTTATCCCCGATGAGAAGTAAACTGACTATGCAGATATTAAAAACAAAATAGTAAGACCATTGACCATTGACCATTAAATGACAGATGTACAATCTAATGTTCAGACCTGTCCTTGGTATGCTAACAACGTGTCATGTTGGACTGCAACTAAATGCTTCGAACTAATCAATTGCGGTTCAATGTGACTTTCAACCATTATCAGTGACTGTACATATTTATTTAAGTCCAACGATAGCATGAATAGGACTATGAATCGATGATTTGAGTGCTATAATAATACAGATTATTATGATTAGTATGATAACATTAGGTACGAGGACATGCGAAATCGAGACTTAAGATGCGAAGACTGGAGCAGGCCTTATTGGGTCTATTTGGGCCCTTTTGAAGGCCCAGTTGAACCGGTCCATCAGCAGTCCCTTCTGACTGGAGCAGGCCTTCTTGTGGGCCCTATTTGACGGCCTAGTTGAACCGGTCCATCAGCAGTCCCTTCTACTTTCTCCACTCCGATCACCACAATGTTAATTACCTTCGAGGATTTGGAGAGCCCTCTCGATGCGACTGTTCCACCGCCATCACCGTCTCCGACCCGCTAAAACCACCCGCGCCACTTCTTTCTCCTCCTCCTCCTCCACGACCTGCACCACCTCCCCAACCCCTCCCGATCCCAGCACCCTGTCCCACCTCGTCTCCCGACAGCACTGGTCCCGACTAAAAACCCTCATCTCCGCCTCCGCCGCGGCCTTCGCCACCACACCCGCCGATGCCGCCGTTTCCTTCCTCCGCATCCTTCTCGATTCTGCGTCCACCTCCTCCGTCGCCGCCCTCCGCTTCTCCCGCTGGTCCCAGTCCCACTACCGCTGCCCCCGCGCCTTCGACCTCCCCCTTCACTGTCGTCTCCTCCTCGCCCTCGCTGCCGACAAGCTCTACTCCGATCTCCGCTCCGAGCTTCACTACCTCGTCAGATCCGGCCCCCACTCCGCCGTCTCCATCCTCCACACCCTCGCAGTCTCCGCTGAGCCCTCCCGCCGGCGCCATGACTCCCTCTCCATCCTCGCCGACATGCTCATCCTCGCCCTTGTCAAGAACTCGAGGACCAGCGCCGCCATCGAGGTCTTTTATCGTTCTCGGGATTTCGGGTACCGACTCTCGGTCCTTTCGTGTAACCCCTTGCTGAGCTCTTTGATCAGAGAAGAGAAGTTCGACGCCGTGGAGGCCGTGTATAAAGAGATGATTCGTAGGAGGATTCCCCCCAACCTGATCACTTTCAATACTGTCATCAATGGTTTCTGTAAGGAGGGGAAGCTAAGGAGGGCAGGGGATCTCACGGAGGACATGAAATCATGGGGGTTCTCCCCCTCGGTCATCACTTACAATACCCTAATCGATGGGTACTGCAAGAAGGGCGGGGCTGGGAAGATGTATAGGGCCGATGTCCTCTTGAAGCAGATGGTGGATGCCAACATCCACCCCAATGTTGTTACTTTTAATACTTTGATCGATGGGTACTGCAAGGATGGGAACAGTTCGTCTGCGATGAGGTTCTTCCAAGAAATGAAGCGGCAAGAGCTTTCTCCCGGTGTTGTCACCTATAATACGTTGATCAATGGGCTTTCTTGCGAGGGCAAGTTGAACGAAGCCCTCGAGCTGCTGAAGGAGATGGAGGAACTGAATCTGGCACCAAATGTGGTGACCTACAATGCTATCATCAATGGGTTTTGTAAGAAAAAAATGATGGCAGAGGCTAAAGGGATGTGTGATGTCCTTATGGGGAAGAATTTGTTGCCAAATGTTATTACTTACAATACTTTGATTGACGGGTATTGTCGAGCTGGAATGATGGAGGATGCAATGGTGTTGAAACGATTGATGTTGGAGAAAGGTATTAGTCATAATGTTTCGACCTTTAGCTGCTTGATAAATGGGTTCTGTAAAGATGGGGATACGAAGAGTGTTGTGAAGCTGTTGGATGAAATGAGGGAGAAGAATGTAAGACCTGATATTGTGATTTACAATGTGCTGATTAGGGCTTTGTGCAAAGAAGGGGAGTTGACGAAGGCAGTCAAGCTTTTAGATGAGACGCTGGAGGTGGGTCTGAAGCCAACCCATGTAACATATAATACCATAATAGATGCGTTCTGTGTGAAAGGGAACCTTAGGGCAGCTTTGAACATGAGAGCAAGGATGGAGAGGGGTGGAAAGCGTGCAAATGTGGTCACTTATAACGTATTTATCAAGTACTTCTGTGGAAGAGGTAAGATGGAAGAGGCTAATGAGTTTCTAAATGAGATGTTGGAGAAAGGATTGGTTCCAAACAGGGTCACTTACAATATGATTAAGGATGAGATGATTGAGAGAGGTTATGTTCCTAGCATAGATGGACATCTTTGTAACAATGCCTCTTAGTAGGAAAATAAACAAGAGAATGGAAGTTTTTTTTACATTAGCGTTATTTTTCAGATGCAGAAAAAGATTATATTTCATAAGACTTTGTTTAAGAAAGACATTGCAGTTTTCAAGATAATATTCTAAATCTTTCCCAAGCTATGACATGAGCTGGACGGATTTGTGTTGTTAATGGGTTAAGAGCTTTAGTAAATTTGGTCGTCCACAGCATGATTCGGTAAGATTACTGATGTTATGATCGAAATTAAAAGTGTTGGATTCTTGGAGAGAGGACTGATGTCTATAGACTTACTGCTCTTCTTGAATCTAATTATTGAAAATTTCACATTGATCATATGTTTTGTAGAAGCATGGATTTTCTTATAGGATATGTGTGCTCATAGAATTACTTTATGAACGCTGCTGTGGCTTTGTGTGAAAACTCAGGACACTGAAGAATAGTTTGGGTTCAAAAAGTCTGCAGATTGAAACAAATCAGTCTTTGTCTTCACTTTCTGATGGAAGGTGCACCGGTACTACTACTACCATCGAGTATGAATGACAAAGCGAAATTGATGATACAAATGATGTAGCATCCTAGTTTCTTTGAGCAGCAAGCACACCGTATTAAAAGAAATATCCACTGCAGGCATACATGTAACATTGCATGCTGAGGGCATACTGTAAGTATAGCTATACTTATCTACACACAGTTTAGCCAGTACTTGCATCTGATTGTTTTGTATTCTTGGTAAATTCATGTTAGATAATTCATAGAGCCCTCACGAGGAACCTTGTAATCATCGTTCACCCCTGTAGTAATAGTATACAATAAATCAGCTTGCCAGTTTACATCTTTCTGAGGCCAAGAAATTTTGCTACTCTTGTTCTTTGTTTTGCGACTGCCTTACGCTTTTAATATATTTACTTGCAGAGCATTAACATCTTTTTTATGTTGTATTATTATCAGGAAATCATTACTAGTTTCCGTTAGCAGTCTTTGATGCCAGATTGGTGATTGTTCTCTTTGGAGGAATTAATTTTCTCTCTGGATCAGCAGAAAGCAGTCGAAAGGTTGTGACAGTGTTATATACTTCATTCTAGCGGTCTGGAAGAATGAATGCTGACGGACGAAGCAGGCAACAAATCTATTTACTTCCCTCGAAGTCTATGGTGGCATCATCTAAAGTGCTGTTCTGATTACTCATGAAACAATTCCTGATTCCACCAGCAGAGAACTTGATGATCTGCAATGGCCACAACACAACATCATGCTCCTGCTCTTGAATCAAAAGATAAATGCATCTCTAAAATCATTGATGGATACCTGTCGATCCATTTGTCAAGACAAACTTCATCAACTTGTTCTCCATGGGTAAGGGCCTTCTCCATCAGCTTAATGGAAGCATGTGTGCAGCTCCTTCAAATGCCCCCACTTTGGTTGTCTTAGGTTGCCTAAATCAAGTGGAGAATCATAATCATAGCTGAATACTGCATGGATAGTGAATGGCTTAGGAGAAGAGAACCCGTCGTTTGATCTGGAAATCATCCACGTGAGAGACCGCCATGGACAAGCATTGTTACGAAGAGAGAAAGAATCCCAGTTACAACAACAACAATCACAACCAGTACTTGGAGACTACCATCCAAACTGTTGTCTTCAACCTCCAGCAATTCATCTAGTTCTACATGAAACCACACGTTCTTCATTTGCTTCCATCACTGTAGATTTACAACCTTGAGCTTTCTTGTGTTTGAAAGTTCTGTTCTTATGTCACAGCAAAAGTTTGGTAACCTGACAGGCACTGAAACTTCTGATTCTCTCTTTATAACATCAGTGTTTCGGGCTACTGAATGTTTAGTCCTTTTCATCCTCGAGACAAGAAAAACAAAAGCTGTTTTCACAAAGTTGCCAAGAATTCAATGTTTACCATAACATTATCTCTCTACTTGTGAATGTCCATTCTTTTAACTTGATCAGTGTACCCGACTGTATCTTTGCGTATGAACTTGACGCTGCATCTCATGTTGGTCTAGCATTTGTCAGCTGATCACGGGTTACAAGTGAGAAATGCTCGACTGTGATTCCACACCAACATTGCATTCCTAATCTCGTTGCTCTTGCTCCTAACCAAATCCATGATGTTAAAAATTATAACGTTTTTCTGAGACATGTCTTATAAATTATTATGAATAGGAAGAATATGTATAATAATAATTATTATTATTATAATATAATTTTTAACATTATAATGAAAAGATTAAGTTTCTTTTAACTTGAATTCAGCATAAGCATATAAAAGGATATATAATATTCTAAGTTTATCAATAACTTGGATATATAATATTCAAGTTTATCATAACTTTTGAAAATAACAAATAGATAGAGGAGTCTTGTTAAAATCCTATCATCAATTGGTTATCCTCGTTAAAAAAGGGAACATTGTTAAATTTGAAATGAGTGACATGCTGAAGGAAAGAGTGATGTGTTAAAGGTTTGAACAAAATACCGAAAGATTGGACAATATACCGAAATAGTATACAACGTGTTGAAAGCTTCTTAAATGTATTGGATATGTGGTTGATTTATCAAAGTCTTGATTGAGGTCATTATTGATCAATTTGAATTGGAATCGAACTGAAACAATATCAATTTGTTAAGAAAGTCATTGGTCTTGAATCCAGGTTGAATTTAACCTGTTAGAAGGTCGAAACAATGGCCTAAACTAAACATGGGCAGTGGTAACGTCAAGCTCAAACGATAGTACCATTTTAGTCAATTGACAAGCACTATTTATACTTTGTCAACCTTTCTAATAGTGGTATCGCTAGAGTCCAGATTTCTAGCTTGGTTGCGATAGTAGTACCACCCGGTGTCAACGATTGTACCGCTCGTACCTTGAAATTTTAGGGAATTAAATTTTTGACTCTATTCTTGAAGTCTTTTGGGCTTATAAATACCTCTCTCTCAGGCTTGGTTGATGGAGCATTTATTCCTAAGCTAGTAAAGTATTATAAACTCTCATTTTGAGTATAATTTGAGTCTCTTCCTCTTGAGTTTGGTTATGATTCTAAATTATAGGAGGTAAGAGATCTTATGTAAAAAGAGAGTATGAATGTTATCACTTTAGCCTCAAAAACAAAAAATTTATAATAATAGTAATTGATCTTCGCCTATTAAAAAGAAAATCAATAATGAAAGTTAAACCGATAATCTTGAAAGAAGATAAATCAAGAGTGGACGTAGGTTGGAAGACCAAACCACAATAAATTGGTTTGTCTCTCTTTACTTGCTTATTAAATTAACTTAATTTTATTTTCTTTACTTACAACTTTCACTTGATCAATCGAGTTTTCAAAATATGTTGATTTATTAATTGAGTTCTAAAATTGATTAAAAATGAGATTGCACTAATTCACCACTCTCCCTCTCTTAGTGTCATTAAGATATTAATAGTTCTAAGGTGCTGAGATGGTTGATGCATCGCATGACACATAAAATTTAGGTTATTTTGGGATAGTTTTGTTTATTTTAGTAAGTGATCATTCTACAACCCTGTAAATTATTTTTACTCATAATTTTCAAGTAAAAAAACATACAAAACAAGAAAAATAAATTGTAAACATATATACGACGACAAACGATTGAATGTGTTATAAGTATACTATGGGGAAATCTAGGGGCGTCATCATATACGCAGTAGAATAATAAGAAACAAAATTCTTAAATTTCTCAAAAAGATATTCGTCGTCATGTGAAGATTAGTGCGTAAAATTTACAAAACCAAAAACTGCGTATACGAAAGATTGTGTTTTACCTAGGGAGATCGTATATCCCTGAATCTTTACAGATTTATAGGAGATGATGAAGGAGGTCAAGCGTCCTCCTCTCTAGTGGTAATCCACACAACAGGGCTATAATGAGTCTCCTTAAATCGCTGCCCAAAACTCTACACTTGCTATTTGAGGAGGAGAATGGAGAGGAGAATAAGATGTGATAACCAAAAACCTCTAGCCTATGGGTGTTTGGTTCCCTCCTATTTATAAAAGCTCTATGTCAACTTAACCATAATGGAGCCTGCCCTATTGGGTATTGGATCTCCATCCAACTACCCAAGCCTCATTAGTGGATCTCTATCCAATAATCTCTCATTGGCTTTTATTGGATCTTATTAGATATCCAATAATTTATGGGCTTATTGGATATCCAATAAGATAGGGGCTCCAGCGGAGATCTCATATCTGAACCTCTACTCGTCGCAACGCCTACCATATGTGTGTGACCCTCTAGGCCCAATATCGAGCTGGTCGTGAGTCATACCTATCAGAACTCCTACTGGTTCAGTGTATTATTATCTCTAAAATAATTCACTCAACTCAGCGACTATGGACGTACTAGGCCACTACGTCGTAGTCCCCAAAAAGGGAATCTAATCCATTGGGCCTGTTTATCCTCAAGTACCGTGTATCTATAGTCCCTCATCCATCTAATATCCCATAAAGTGTACATCGGACATGGTGTTGTCAGACCCATACGATTTCTACTCGAGTCTCGCTCTAATCGAATTCTCCCGAAGAACTCATTCTCTCTTAATCCGAATAATCATGACTAGGGATTTGTAATATATATATATAATAATAATATAAAATATTAAAATATTAAAATATAATAAGCAAAAAAATACACATCATGTCACACGTGTTATCACTCGTGTGATCGGCACGACTAGCATGTATAATAAATATCCGACCATATACATAATCATTTTCGATATTAATTAAGATCTCAATCCAATAATGGTATGGCTTACTATAAAAACTCTCTTACATACATATTAAAAGTACTTTTTTTGATTAAATATATTAATTAAATCTTTTAAATTTATTAGACTTAAGCAATGAGGTAATGTACACCTGTCACATAATTTTTATATGATTTTGAGTTGAATCCACTATTTTTCTAATATTTTAGCGTGAGACATATTTGAAAAAGAATCTTGATTGGTTCATAAATGATGAATGTATTGGATAATCAAAATATATGATAATAGTACCATAAATGGCTATCGCTAAACTACGTTCACTCAATAAAATACTTGTATATATATATATATATATATATATATATATAAGAGAGAGAGAGAGAGAGAGAGAGAGAGAGAGAGAGAGAGAGAGAGATATCGTATGACAATAGTATCAATTGCCTACAGCCGTAAAAGCCGTCTGCTTGGCAGAGGGGGAGTAGGGCCTTTTACCCCGTCAAGCAGTGCGGTTGCACATCATATCCTGTCTCTCTCAAGAAGACAACAGCATCTTTCCTTCAGGCTTGAGAGGCTTTCCAGAGAGCAGCGGCTCATTACTTCGGTTGAGACGGTGGAGGCTCTCAAGGACCAGAAGTGTAGGGGGAAGCTTTGTCGTTAGAGAAGGGAAATGTTAGGAGTCACGAGATAGGGGGCGTAGCGAAGCACGTACACTTTTTTCTCACGCATACATGAGAGCAAATCGCAGCAGCTCATGCCTGAGCTGTGGAAGAAGACAACAGCGTGCAGCTTCACTGCAATGGTTCTTTATAGACATGCCTCTCAGAGTTTCACTCCATTGTACAATGGCTACTTCTCACGCCATGGCAAAAGTGTAGGTCTAACAAAACTATACAGTACCATTTTCTCGTAGGTAGAAAGAATAATCATTAATACGCTGATTTCTGATGCTTCACTCCCGAAGAACACAAATGAGTTACAATCTGGAGAAGAGAGAAGAAAGAGAGAGAGAGAGAGAGAGAGAGAGAGAGAGAGAGAGAGGGATAAGATTGACAAGCATCTAGCCGGCAACGAGAGACAAAAAGAGGACGGAGAAGGAAAGATGTCAGATCATGTGAGATGGGAAGGAAAAGCATCGTCGCCTTCCTCTCGCGCTATCGCCGGCCGTCTTCCAACTGTCGGTGTTAGGGCAGTGGCTAGTCTTAGAAATCTATCACAGTTTCTCACTCCTCACCGCTTGGTTCCTTCCTCGTCTTGCTCCAAAGGATAAAAGGGTGGTGGGTGGACGCATAGCAGGGAAAGAAGCCAAGCTATGTGCTTCCCACTTTTTGCCCAGCCGAGGAAAGCATCAATGTGTTCATATCAGAGCTCGGACTACAGCTATCGAAGAATTTGATGAGGCTGATCAGGCTACATTCGAGAGGTTTGTCTTCGATCTGGGGCTAATACAAAAGCCTTCCACTTAAAATAAGTATGCGTACGTACGGTAACAAACCAGAAAGGGACTGTTGTTGGGCAAATCCCCTTAAGAAAAAAAAAACCTAAGTTTTTATTGCTTTTTCTCACAATATATTTATTTATTTATTATTTATTTATTTCCGTTGAACGCCCCTTTATATTTTAAAGACAATATTATTATTTACATAGAGCACTTCTTATATTTTAAAAGATATAAATTTTCATGACCTTTAAACGATATAATTTGTCTTTGCCCCCTCATTCGTTATCTCACTACCTTCGTCTTCGCTTCCTTCGGACGTCATCCCCTCCCCTTTGTTGAACATCAGCACCTCCTCTCTCTATATGCAAGCCTCGAGTAATCCTCCCCCAACTCCGTCTAAAGTCCCCCTTATCGTCATATCCCTTGAAACTATCATAATAATTAAAGAGCATGTGGCGAGGCCCATTAACGCTCTTATTGCGATAGTAGAGGTGCAACTACCGACTCAATGGGAGAGCTAGCGGTACCAAGATTCGATAGCTTGGCTCCACTGATGGATGGGCCAAATCTCGAGGCGAGAATGAGAGTGAGGGCACAATGAATGACGAAGGCAAGGACTAGGAGCAACGAGGTGACATGGTAGCGATCGTCAAGGAAGCAAAGGCTAGGGATAATATTATCTTTTAGAAAATAAAACCAAAATGAGATGTGGTACGAGGAAAAAAAAAAACTTCAGGTAATTTTGAGGAATTTGCCCATATATTATTTGACTCAAAAACTTAATATAATCCTATACCAAGATGTTTATCGGGGAGAATTCAACAATTTCAGTGAGGAATTTGTTTGTAATTCCCATGAGAACTCTCAGGAGGGACTTGCTATGTGAAGTTTGAACCTCGGGTGAGGAAAAGGTACATAGGAACACATCCAACGCATATTTGGATTCAAAGCTTTGGCCGGAGCAAGATAACATAGCATGCATGCAGGGTTAGGTCCTGTCATCCTTGTGTTCGATGGGAATGCTAATGTTTTCATTCAGGTTCAGACCGTACCAAACCGAGTCTATGCTTCAGATCTTCGTAGCAAGATCTGCACTAGCTTACATCCACATGCACACACTACCCTATTGTGTTTTGCATGGCTGATCGATCGAACCATAGATGTTCAAGTCAAACCTGTGCTGATGAATGCAAATGCAAAAGCAAAAGAGATCAGATTCTTGACCCAAAGCAACAGTAGTATCTCGTTGCAGAACTGAAGCTCTTCGCTTTGCACTTTATAATAAACACTGGTAGATTGACACATGTACATATTTTGCATGCGCAGAAGAGTATTCAGATGGTTTCTGCATGAGAAAACTCAGTTGCGAGCCTACTCTTCAGAAAACAATCTAAGACGGACAGTCCGGTAATTGACAACAAGAAGAGCAGCACAAAGACAAGGTACAGTCCTTGATGGCTCTTATCATACACAAGCTCCGTCTTAGACCATAGGCCTAGCAAACCCTCCCTAAGTAAACATCCAAGAATGACCTTGTAAGAGGTGCCCTTGTGTCCTTATTACCTTCCCGGGGATGACTCCCTTCCTGTGAAGGACGCCGATCTTACATGGTACACCCACCACCATGGATCCTCTCCATTCTCCCATCGAGGATGTAGTGGTAGGGAAAAGAGACCACGGATAGCTGTGTTACCTAATACTTACTGAAGCTGCAGGAGGGCTCAGAATGTGAAGGGGCAATAGAGTAGGGTTTGTAGGCGGGGCGGGGGGAGAGAGGAGCGAAGGCGACGTCCCCTCTCAGCTCTGCCCTCGGCCCAACCATACAGAGGCCACCGCTACCGGTCCCCCGAGGCCGAAGCCACTCGTTTTCTGTCAGTCACGGAAACCAAGGCTCATCTGCCCCTAGCATAGCATAAGAAAAAGTGGGGAGAGAGAGAGGAGAGAGAAATAGACGGCCGGGCAGTGAGAAACTGCCAGAGAACTTTCAATCTCTCTCTCTCTCTCTCTCTCTAATCCTCACTTTAAAACACAGCCTTGCCTGGAGTGTAGTGGCAAACTGCAGTCTTTTGCTCTCGACGCACCACAACCTTTCCTCCATCCTCGCTGGAAGAAGTCCACTCTCTCATCCTCCGAGTGCAATAATACCATGTAATCTTCCATATCATCCTCTACTCTTGTGTCAATTCAGAAGAATGCAAAACAAGCAGGGTTTGATTTGGTTTCAGGAGACCAGAAGGTAACTCGCTAGACCTCAACAACTTGCCGGAAGAACATGGCAAACAACCGGTAGAGGAAAGCTCAATGACCACTGCTGCTTCCGCTGACACCACCCGTAAGTAGGCATTTTCTACAGAATATATGTGAAAATTGGATACTCTGATCCGAACGAAAGATTGTTGCAGGGTTTAAGAAGAAGAAGAAGAAGCAGAAGAAGAAGAATAGTGCAGGGAAGGAAGAAGCAGGAAAGGTGTACGAGTGCCGGTTCTGCTCCCTCAAGTTCTGCAAATCCCAAGCACTGGGCGGGCACATGAACCGACATCGGCAAGGCAAGACCACTGACCACCACATTCCTAGCTGTTGCACCACAAAGAGTTTGAGAAGTTGATGTGACGTTGTTGATTGGAGAGGGAAAGGGAGACGGAGACACTTTCAATTCCTTTGTTCATTAGACAAATGAACTAGACACTTTCAATTCCTTTGTGTTCATTATTAGAGAGGGAGACGGAGACGCTCACTCGTGCTCGCCAGCTCGTGTTCGGCAACGAAGGCCTTGCCGGTGCTGGTGTTGGTGCGATCGGGTATGTGTTACGGTCAAAGCCATTACCTTCCATGTAATGCACATGAGGAGGTGGAGCTATTTTGGTCTTGTTGGTTTCAGGGATCTCAGTCTCGGGGGCTTCCGACAACGAGGCGGCGACATCGGAGCGCCATGCCTGCGGTTCCAACAGGTCTATCCGAGCATACCAACTCGGCCATCTAATCCGCCACCATGGCAGCAATACCTACACCGACCTACTCATCCGCCGGTCCGCAATTACTACATCGGTCATGTCGTCTCAGGGAGTGCCCAGCGTCTCCCCAGCTACATTTGTGCTCATCGTTATCAAGACACATGAGAGCAAGAAAGAAAGACTCTCTCTCTCTCTCTCCAAAGCCGATATGTTTTCTTCTAGTTGTGAGCATGACGACTTGTCAAGGCTAATTCTCTTAAGACTTGTGGGTGCTACAGGACACTTGAGTCAGTAGATTTCCGTTCGAGAAAAGCTTGCCAAATTGGGTGTTGTGGGCACAGCCACCTACCTAAACTAGTAGCCCGATGAGTCTATGCTGGCTTTCATAATAACTTTGGTACACGACACACAAGACAACCAAACAAGATGTATTAATGATAATAGCCAGGATTTTACCTTTGCGGTGCATGCATGGTTGGTTCTCCATCTGCGTTCTATGATTGGAATCCATGTATGTTCATCAATCTGGACAGAGCGATCATGGCCTTCACCATTCCTGCGCAGACGACGTAAACCAATCAGCTGTTAGGTAGGAAATGTGTTCAGATATTCTCTCAGACAATCTTACCAAATGGTAGCTGTGTGCCAAATACCATACATACATTTACACGGAATAAGATGCGATGACGCATTACCAACAAGCTGCAACATGTATGCTGGTGGTCATTGATGGTTACTGCACCCAAAACACAAAAAAGACAGTCATTAACTTATCTGCCTTCTTTTAGTTTCATCCCCTTCTTACACAAAGAATAAACAATTCTCCTCACACTGTTGCGACACTGCCAAGCAAAGTTATAAGCTTTTGCTAAAACCATAGCATCAACTCAACTAGTGATTAGGCATTCTTAAGATCAAAACTAAGCTTTAGAGTTACAATTACTTTATCCTATCTAATGTGTTGCTAACCTAGTAAAGAAGTACAATATTTGCTTCTAGAAACGTTACAACAGACCATAAGAACCACGCAACAAAGTACAGACCATAAGAACCATGCAACAAAGTATTTATAGTGAGCCGAAAGCTCTAAATTACTTTCTCCTATATAATGTGTTGCTCACCCAAAGCACAATATTTGCGCTCTCCGGTTCTAGAGACGTTACAACAGACAGTAAGAACCATGCAACAAAGTATTTTAAGCGATCCGAAGGCTCAACTTGTTGGTTCACCGAAAGCCAGTTCAGTCCCACCACATCTGTCATAAAGCAACTGAAATATATAAGCTAATTCAACAATGACAGAGCAACTGAAATATATAAGCTAATTCAACAACGACAGTTCAAAATTTTGTGCATTAGATATAATAATCTACAGCAGGCCGCATGAGCCAAGTTATAAGGTACTCAAAAGGGTTAAAATGCTCAACTAATTTTAAATTCACCAAAGGCCGCTTCATTCTCATCATAAATTTACAGTAAAATTAACCAAGATACTACCTTCGTAAGAACAGATCTCACTGCTTTGGCATCGTTTTGAACAACAATTTGAACCAAAAATTTTGTTGAAATACAAAGATGTCTCCACATTTCTCTTCAGCAAATCAAAGGATGTTGGCAATAATCTAAAAAAAACAGGAGGTCTCCATGTATGGAACTAAGAGGAGGCAAGATCACAGTAGGAGACTCCAGAAATAACTGAAAATAAATGACAAAATGACAGTCTGCTTAACATACATAATGGATGAGCTGGGTTCGTAAGATAAAGCTGCTACATTGCCGCTTAAGATCTGCCAAGAGGATCTATGAATATTTTTTGACATGACAATGGTAAAAGGGTATAGTCAAGTAGTGTACAAAACCTATTCAAGTACATCTAATCGTGTACTACTTTTTAAGCATAATACATATTGTGTAAAGTGTCTTCAGAAACTTCAAATTTCATCTCGTCAGATCCATTTTCAAGCAAATAATGAAACCATCAGGAACTTCAGATGTCAAAGAATGAGAACCATCCTGCAAAGGCATATAATATATTGCTTCATCTGCTTTCATTCATCTCATATAAAAGTTGACAAAGTCATTGATCATGTAGAAATAGCAGTGACAGAAAGACCTGAATGGAAGAAACATATACTCATCCCTCCACAACCATAACGCTGGGAACCAAGAAGATTCATAGAGGAATGGTAATTGAGTTATATTTAGCCCATTTGATCTGGACTTGAATTACAAAAATGGTTGAGACTATTTCATACTCAAAGCACTTCCACTTACTTGAATATTCTATCTGCCAAACTGAATAAAGTCAAACTACCTCTTACAGTGATGGCGACCAAGTCATCCATTATAAACCTCCTATAGCTGATGGAGGATGCTACCATGTGACCAAAATTAAAGTATGTGATGAACAGGACAAGAGAAGATAAGAATGGGGTGCACCCTTCCTCATCTCAAATTTCAACTTCTATTATCCTTTTGTTCCTTTTCTATTTGTTGGCTACAAAGTGGCCTGCACCATTCAAGATAGTGATGATGGTCCTACCAGCAATACCTCACCCGCTATAACATCAACTGGTATAGGACTAAGGAGTCGTATCAATTGGGGCTTTGATCGTGACACCCGACAAGAAACGTTGTCGGATAACTGGATCCGGGGGCGGCTCCCAAACATGTCCAACCCGAGCCTTCGCCCACCCAATTCGCCTTGGAAACAAAGAACAAGGAGACTAATCGAGCGAGTACCGTGAAGTCTCTGCTTATTCCTCACAAAATCTGAGATGAATAAGTTAATCTAACACCATCAACGGGTGGATCCGCAACAAAGTCTTTGATTTGCAATGCATTCATAAGAACAACACACCGACGGGCATGAAGCATGAATTAACCGAGACTTGGGAAGCAAATGGTATATCATCATAAGAACAGTCGATTACCCATTCCGCAGAATCAAACAACAAATTCCCGGCTGAAATCCAAGAAGAGACGCATAATTTTCCGACCTACCTGGAAGAAGCAGCCACCGATCCGAGCAAAGCCGGTTGATGAAGGCGTGAGGCCAACCCCTCGGAGCCGGGCGACAACTCCACGAGTCGCCTCCCGACTAATCACCGCCCACGCCGGTGCTGCTGCGGTCGACCGACACCGCAACTCCTCTTGAATGATTTGTGCATTCCAACCCTAGATCGAATCTTTACCAAGAAACGCTCGCACGAGACAGGCGAAAGCGGAGGACGAGACGCGTGACGTGCCGTCGGGGCTCTCCGCTGGCAGTGGACCCTCTGCAACCTTAAATACTCCCCTTTGCATGGTGTCCGCTGAGATAGGCCCCACCAGAATCAGTGGCTCCAATTCAGCCTCCACTTTGGGGGGGAGGTCCAGCTTTACATCAAGACCGTCCACTAATGTTGGCCCCATTGGTCAGATCAATCAACGTCCCTATGATCTACAATTTCTCATGTGCTTAGTATTAAATACATATCGCTACACATTTATGCCGAACTATTTATTATCCTCTCACAAAGACCACGTAAACTTAGTCAAGCCGAACACGATGCCCTCATGGATATCTTAAAGTATAATTAGTGCCATAATCCTGGTTTGACGAAAACAAAGGTGACACTGTAAAATAGACTTGGCATGAAAGAAAGAACTGCTGTTATTAGTGTTTGTTTGCTGCCTGCCAGCTTCTTCTTTTGTGGGAGCCCTATCCACCAAGAAACGTAGCCACGTAAAGCAAAAAGCTAAAGGTGCGCTTCGCTCTCTCTCTCTCTCTCTCTCCCTCTGCTCTATGTATTATATATATACATATATAATATATATGTCACTTTTGTTTTGTCACTCAATGGTCACAGGAGTCCCTAAACACTTTTCTCCTTTTTCTACCCAACATTGCATCCCAAAACCTCGATCTCCAAGTCACACCAACATGCATGCACCCATGTCCAACTGTGGGCACCTGTCTCTGTCTTTGCAGTGACAAGGTCAGGGTGGGATGCATGTTCTCATGTATATCCAGGCGCTTTATCTAGTCATCAGGCAACCTAAAGCAAAGCAGATTACACGACGCTGGCGACGTTGGAGTCAGCGAACAGGGAAGAAGAAAAGTGGGGACGAATCTCTTTGGATTTTGCCGTCCCATACTTTCACTTTGCTCATCTTCTCCTCGCACCACCGCAGCTGCTCTTGGCTGATCTCAGGCATCCTTAGGACTCTGGACACGATCTTCATGTCTATTAGACCCATCAATATCTCCATATCCTCTTCTCCTTTTCGCTTCTTCTTCGTCAGACACCTTCTTCGCTTCGAGAGATCCTTAAGCCTCGTCTTGTTCTGAAATGAAGATATCGTGTCCGTATGAGTATACAAGGAAAAAGAAGAGCAGAAGTTGAAGAGGCAGTGCATGAATGACCCACTTTCTTATTAGTTCTTTTGAGAAGACGAAGAAGATTTGGATCCACCGAACTGGGCTTTGTCTTGAAGAAAGCTTTGAGCATTTGGCAAGGATTCGTCGTGTCTGCCTTGAGGAAGTTCATGAAGGTTCGAATCGCATCTTCGAGAATCGCCAAGAACTCGGTGGATGAGATCATTTCTTCTTTACCTTCATCTGCTTCTGTGTCTTTTGAGGTCAGTGATGCAGAGAGAGAGAGAGAGAGAGAGAGAGAGAGAGAGAGAGGTTAGCACTTGGGAAAGTCTAAAAGATAGGCAATGAGGCAAAGGAGACAGGTGTGTAGCAACCTCGGAACTCAGGAACTTGGAGCAACTTTGGAGAAGAAATCCGCTTCCAAGCGAAGACTTGGGGCCTCCGACCGCGCTCATAAGGCTCATTTTCTATGAATCGCTGCAAGAGGACCTGGAACTGTTGGAATTGCTGAGCTATCCATGCGGTGCAAGAAGAGCTTTCGCTGTCTGATCCCTTGGCAATCCTTCGCCGGAAGTTGGTGTAATTCCAGTTAAGAGCTTCCCATGCGAGGCAAATCTGAGACACATAAGCACCCTCCAGTTCTTGATACGGATCCGTGCTTCCCCTGTTCTTGTGTGTTGTAAATATGTGAGCTATCCTTTGCGAGGTTGATCTTGGTTGGAACTTCATCGATGTAAACAATTCTGAAAATTACGGTATACGTGATCTTGTCAATACGTGAACCAAATTTGTCGAGGGAGGATGTGAGAAATGCATGACGAGTGACCTGTTTCCGTCAGCTTTTGTGCGCTGATTCTATCGAAGAACATCATCTCCTCGTCGTACTTGCGGAACAAGGTGTACGTTTCCCAGTTGGAAGAGCTCCTGCGTGATGAGGAGGAGAAGGGGCATTCTGTCTCCGAGTCCCTGAAGATCGTGGAGCTTCTCCACTCCATAGAGCTCTTGGATGTCGATGCACCTGTGAGAGAACCACCGAACGTGTCCTCCTCCAGCTGCAACCTTTTGCTGTCGACAGAATGGGTTCGGTCGACGATGAAGAGTTTCTCTTTCTTTGACAACTCCTGCTGCTTCTCATCTTCATTTCTGTGGAGCGCATCCCCACCCGTATCTTCATCTGTAATCAACAGCATAGGCAATATCAACAGAAGGCTTTATGCTTCCAACAAGTAGTGGCATCTAAAGGTACCTTTTAGAGGCCCATTAGATATGATTGAAGGTGGATGATTCGATGGTTTTAGGTCGACGATCGCCACAACATCGCCATGCTCGAGCCCGAGACCTTCATGGTCTTCCAGAGGGGATTCTGCGACAAAGCTTTCGTCGACTTTGAAGGCGTGTCGCTCATCGAAGTCTTTTGCTTCTTCGAGAAGTGGGGTATCAGCAGTGATGCTTTCGTTGTAGAAAAACAGTAGGCCGTCTTCCCTGCCAAAGATGCTGGCAGCTAACTCTTCGACATCAGAGTAGCACTCGTACGTTGTTATGGGCTTGATCTCATCTTCGCTGATGAGCTGCGAATTCCTGCAATAGAAGGTTAGTAAAGAGACAATAAGAAAGAGAGGATCAACGTAGTTGAGTACCTTTGGTCTGTCGAAGCGGCAACTCTTTCAAGGAGGAAGGTGAACAGCTTGGTAAGGAGGAAGGTGACGAGGTGGAGGAGGACGAGGAAGGCGGAGACATGGAAGACAAACATCACAGCCTATTCTTGGGAGGTTTGGCCATGTCAAGAGAGATGAGAAACTGGTTCGCTGGGAGCTTGCAGGCCAATCACTCGGAGGAATGCAAGGGGGAGACTGCTGGTGTTCATTTATGAGGGTGGGGTGGTGGTAATGTGCGTTGCAGCGAGCACGATGACGAACTGCTGCTTTGTGGTGAGGAAAGTGGGATGACACGAACAAAACTCTTAAAGCGAAGGTTATCATCATATCCTCTGAAAGTAAGTGGGTCAGCAGTGGTGACCTGATTCAACAATTACAAGCTAAACTCCGGCATGGCTCCAATGACCCTTTGACTCGATGGCATAATATGACCAAAGAGGTTTGGCACGTGACACCCGGGAGGTGGGGTATGGCGGGCTCATCATCACCTGTAAAAGCAGTGAAGCAAACTGAACTACGTTGTTATATCACAATTTGTGTTGCGCCCGCAAGAGCATCAAATGCAACAAATCTTGGTGTGATGAGTGACCCAAAGGGATCAAAAGGGAATCACCATTGCAGCAAAAGAACTTGCTTTTACCTTCTTTCTTTTGTGTGTGTGTGTGTACTTGGTTATTCTAGGCTAGTGTGAGTCACATGAGATGCAGGCAGATGTCGAACCTTTTTTCTGAATTTTGCTGGACTTGCTTCGAACGACTAGGAAAACGCATCAGGGTGAAATCCTCCTCTCCAGCTTCAACTTGCTGCTTGTTCTTTTGATTCTTCGAGTTGGTTTGGGGAGGCTTTGATTTCCGATGCTGGCAGGTCCTTCAGAGATCTGCGCATAGAGCAACTGTTCAAAACGAATGGATGACTAAAGAGACCCTTTGTTCCAAAGAAGGCATCCAGCAAAAGCATCTTCATTGTTCCAGAGGAATTCAGCATGCATGCATCAAAACAACTGGGAACAACAATATTATCCATTCATTGAGAAAAGAATGATCACCTTCAAGCCTCTAAACATACTATTGTCTACAATAACAGCTATATATAAGCAAACATATACTCTCATTCTTTATCGTGGAGGGAAAAGGGGGAAAAAAAAAACTCTTACTCCAAGTCAGACTAATATGGATGGAATGCTCGAGATGGTGGCAGACTTTGTCTTCAATCGATTAGAAGAACCATGCATCTCAAAACCACAATCCGAAGCACCCAATTGCATATGTTCAAACAAGCTTTAATTTTAAAAGAGCAGAGATTCTTCACATAGATCGCAATTACCATAGCAAACTTCAAAAACACAAATTATAAATTGCCCATGAAATGGTATTATTACCTGTACTAGTTCATCACTGTTCCTGGCACAAGGTGGAAATCGATCCGAAGACAATATGCGAATATTTGCACCAGTATCACCAATAAGTTACTGAATAATTGTGCCACCTTTGCCGAGAAGACACCCAACTTGATTCTTGGCGAACCAAATTCGAGTAGCAACAACATCATCAGGTTCAGTATTTTCTTGTATCACACCACCTAGTAGAATCTCATCTGCAGCAATCCAATAGTGGATCTTCAGTAAAGCATCTTGTGCAGGACAACGGGCACGCATATCCTCTAACTCAATTCCATCATTATCATAGGGATCCTCATCAGAATCATTTCTTTCAGATTGCCACAGGTAACAAAAGATCATAACTACTCTCTCCTCTACCCCGGGAACAGCATCTGCAACCCTTATCTTTGCATGGGTCGTACCTCTGAGATTTCACCTCCTTTCCCAAGAACACTACCAATCTTTTTCACAGGACAAAGTATGCGATAAATAGTATCAATAGGTTTAGTTGTCGTAGAACCACGACCATGGCTAGAATTATGCCTCTTCCTTTTCGCATTATCAAACTGGTCTCGAGATCGTTTCCTGAAACTGCTTGATTTGGGCCTCCCATATGACTTATGATCATCGATGTTGCTCCTAATAGACCTTCAATGGCACAAATAAAGGCACTATGAATTAAAACTTGTGCTTCCACCTCCACTAGCAAGTAAACTTCCCAACCATCCAGCAAGTCACAGTTGCCAATGAATTAATAGAACCACTTCTTTTGTTACAAAAATATGTCCAAAATCCATGCCAAAAAACCCTCTACTTGGGAACAAATTATAATACTAGTTAGATGTAAAGCTCTGACAGATGCTTAAAGCAGGTGGTATGTCCACCTTTCATATGCATACAACAAAAGTAGCTTTTTGGAGGAAGCTTAGCATTCTCACATCCTAATAAGTTTGGTATGATGTAGAAAACGAAATTCTGAGTGCTTTGCGAAAGCTTATTTATCCAAACGACCTGACTAAATCTCCATAGCCGATTCAAGAAGCACAATTCGTTAAAGCGAACAGCCCAAGTAAAGCCGAGCAGCCCAAAACGTGAACCGAGGGTTGCAAGAAATCATCCGTCACGCAATTAACACCCAATATTCTCGAAAAACCCTAACTCAGAAACGGAGACACTAAGGGTTGCAGGAAATAATGTGTCACATATATGCTACTCAGTATTCTGCAGAAACCTAAGAATTAAGAAACACTCGAGACTATGGGCTGCAAGAAATCATCCGCGACCCAACAACGACTCAAGAACCCTAAGACACAACAGAGGAAGACAGTGGACAAGAACTATAGAAACGAGCAGAAGCAGATAAAAGCAATAAAGGGGGAGAGTGAGAGAGCTTTCCGTTCGCGTGGGGAACTGCCGCCTCTCCTCGTCCTCCTCCCTTGTTCGAACAGACGTGACAGAGCACAAGCGACAAAGATCGACGATGGGTTAGGTCTGGTTGCAGCGAGGGAAACGCTGTTCCGGCTAACGGAACGCTGACTCGACCACGAGATAGTCCAACAGTGGCTTCGATAGTCGGATAATGGATTACGAATGGATATATAATTATTATTTATACTTAAAAAGTAATATGAGAAGAGATAAAGAAACACACACGTATATATATATATATATATATATATATACGAATGGATATATAATTAATATTTATACATAAAAAGTAATGATACGAGAAGAGATAAAGAAACACACACGTATATATATATATATATTGCCATTGAATGGCGAGAGAAGGAGGAAGATGAACACGTTGGCGGTAGTGGCGGTGGTCCCCGCCCCACCGCAGCCTTTGCTTCGTCGCTTCGCTTCTTTTACCCATCTGTCTCTCTCAATTATTTCACCTGTCGGTCACGCCCGCTTTGTGGTCCCCACAACCCCAGCCCTCACACGCACACGCACACTCTCTCTCTCTCTCTCTTTTCCGGTCTCACGTGACCTCCTCCCCGTGTCGGTCTGACGCCTGCCACGTTGCCGTCGCTACCCACGTGTCCTCCTGCCCGTGCTCCACCGGCTCGGCCAGCCGTCGCACGAGTCATCACGAGCCGCACGCCACTGAGAGATGGATGATAAATGCCACTAACCCTCTGCCGCATCGAATCGCTGTCCCCGATCGACCACCGAACACCACTTGCAGCCACTCATGCAGCTACTTCCCTACCTCCCTCGACGCCATCGCCGACGTGCCCGCGTCGGTGGGCGCAAGTTTCGGGACGCAGATGGAAACTCGCGAGGGTGACTAGAACACGTGGCCATATTAACATTTTAGGGCAACTAAAATTTCAATTATCTTTGATCGATTCAAAGTTATCCTATCCAAAACGCGGTCAAAGAGAGAGGGTTTGAATCCGTTAGTGATTCCCCAAACAACATAGAAGCCGCAGGAAACGGTACTTGCCGATGGAGATTAAGATAGGGGAAACCGCTCCAGCCGAGCCGAGAAGACGAAGCCAAACCAAAAGTAAAAGGCGACCCGCCGGGCGCTCGTGATGCGGTGGCCCCCATATTCCCCGATCTCCGCGCCTCCACCTTAAGCCCCCCGTGTTTCGTGACTTATGGCGCGTCTGGTACAATCTGCCAATACTTTTCGTGTTTACGAAAAAGCCCCTGGGAAAGAGAAGAGCAAAATCCCAAACCCCCCTCCCTCGCCTCCCTATATAAGTCCCCTACGCCGTTCACGAACCCATTCACACGCGTACTAGTGCTGTTCTCCGTGCGCTTTTCCTTGCTTTTTCCCATTTTACCCTAATGGAAGTGTCTTCTCCATCCATCAGCCGCAAGAGGCATCGCGACGAGGGCGAGGAGGAATCGCCTCAGATGTCGTCTCCGGAGGCCAAGCGCCTTCTCCTCGACATCCTCGACGACGACGCCGACGCCGACGCCAACGCCGGGGACCAGGACGTCACCTCCGTCATGAAGAGCCTCGAGAAGGAGATGGCCCTCCCCTCGGCCCCGCCGCACGTACCCCCGCAGGATGCGGCGGTGTCGGACCCGCCGGACTTGGGGTACCTCTTCGAGGCCTCCGACGACGAGCTCGGCCTGCCACCGCCGGCTCCGTCCTCGTCCGGTGATGGCAGCGAAGCGTACAACGAGGAGGAGGGGTTCGGGTTCGGCCAGATCTGGGGGTTCGACGACGACGATCTCAGTGGGTACGATGGATTCGAACTTGGGATCCGGGCGGAGGCGGAGGACGTGGTGGTGTTCGACGGCGAGCTGTTCGATTACGGCGACGCGACAGCGTGTGGGGCGCCGGAGTACGCGGATCTCTCGTGGCGGTCAGAGACGCTGCCTGCCGTCTGATGGAAATCGGACGCTTCTCCTCTCTCTTACCTTTTCCTTGCTTTTAGAAACGGTAGGTGGTGTTTGTCCGTGAAAGGCGAAGCCGTGAGTGAGAAGCAGTAAAGGGGTCATCGGTTTTCTAATTCAACGATGTAATCCACATGACTCGACCTTCTGATGGGCATCCAACGGTGTAGAATTGTGGAGTAATTCCAAGAAAAACGATTTACTTGTGATATGGGTTACTACTGCACCAATTGGGATTACAAGAAAAACTACATGAATTTTGACATTAATTAATAATTAGTTTGTGAAAATGATATATTTTTTTTAAAAATTGTCATAGGAGATAAGAAATAAAATTGACATAAACATAAACATATATATATAGTCTAATAATAATAATAATAATTATATGGATTTAAGTTGGTATATACATAAAGTTGTAAATCATCATATCCACTGATGCCCCTCCCCCCTCTAATTCCCTTTTTACATGTTTATTTCATGCGATAGACAATATTATAAACCCTTGTAAAGGTCAACTATTTCAAATTTTGACTTTTGATTTTTCGTCAACCATTGAAATCCCAATTAATCAATAGGTTACGCCAAGTCAAACTCATACGCATACGCACGCTTGGTTGGTTGTAAAAGGTAGATTTTATCTTTAAATAATAATAATAATAATATTATTCATTAGGGTAAATCTAACCATTCTATTTGTTTATATTTAACCAACTATCACTTAGCTTAATAGAAATTGATGACTAGAGTTATCTATTTGATACGTTGCAAATCATAATGAGTGAATGGCACGTTACTAATCTATCACAATCATTCTCTTAAAAAATTTAAGATGAAAGAAACATCTCTTCTCTCATATGAATCATTTAATGTAAACGAAATAAATATTATTAGTAAATATAATAATATAATTATCTAAAAGTGGTTAAAATATTTTATTCATCAAATCCACAAATATTATAAGGGTTATTCTTAAACCAAATAATATTATCAAGAATTTATAATGATACATATCGAGTTCTAAATAATATTATAGGAATATACTCCCTAATCTTCAATTGATAGGTGAGATCTCAAATTAATTTTTAAAAATATATGTGCACTCTATAATCGATCAAATGCATTTTCATTTTCAGATAGATAGATATATGATACTTAGTTTAACTTTTTATAATTAATATAAAGTCTCATAAGAAGCATCTCACGATGAAACACTAGACAAAAGAAACTTTTATCTATGACTTTGCTAATTCTACAAGATGCCTTTGATATTCATATCATCTTAGGGATGAAATTAATGGCTAATTTAATTTTCATATTAGAAGGTAATTCAGGTAAATCATCGAAAAATAAATCAGGATTCTTCTTGACCATTGGTATTTATTAGGTTCTTGAACTAAGCACTCATTTATATATACAAATTAACACTAAAAATCGTTTATAAGATGATGAGACCGGATGATGAATATAAGGTAAGAAGGTAAATCGTGCATAATACGCTCAATATAAAATATTAACTGAATTGATGTATAAAAAATGATCATTTTTATATAATAATTTATACGACCATGATACGAAGAAAGTCATCTTGAATAGAATGTTCAAACCTATTATTAGTCTTAAATCAACGTTGAAGCGATTTTAGTGAGGTTCCAAACAAAGACTATATAAAAGATGTGTCTAGTAGCATTTCTTTCGATTGAATTATGTTTGAGAGAAAGAGCTCGAGGAACACACTTAGGGCATGGGTTTAGGATGAGATAGAGAGAGTCAAAATGATATTTATTTTCAAAAAAAATCATCAGGGAAGATTTGTTGAGCATACCTCATGCTAATAAGATGGGGAGTCTTAGCAACTTATAGAGGTGATCGGATAACTAAGATGTTGGCCTATCTAAACATCTAAATCATCTCGAGTTTGGTAATTCAAAATGGTATTTATTTAAAAAAAAATTCATCAGGTCACATTAAACTTAATGTTCTAAGATGAGGAACAAAATCGATATAAATAAATAAATATATAATAATAATGATGATGATGATGATAAAGACTTAAGTGGGTATACAAACGTACGTGTATATTTTCTTAAAGTTATCGATCATCATATACGATGCATCATGAAGTTTCATGTTTTGCATGTTCATGACAGACAATACGAATAAGAGCAGACGCTATATACGTAGAAGGTGCGACATGAATCCTCATCAGGTGAACTATTCCAGGTTTTGACTTTTGTTTTTCGTCAACGTACGTAGCGCCAATTAATCAATAGATTATGCCAAGACAAGCATACATGCACGTAGATTTTATCTCTGAATAATAACAACAACAATAATAATATCAATCTAATTATTTTATTTGTTTCCATTTGAACGAAGATCTCAATCTAATATCTTACCAAAGATAACGAGTGCATCAATCAAACATTACGAATCTATCACGATTATTCTCTCAAAAAACAATTTTTTTTAAGATCCGATGAACAGAAAATTTCTGTCATATCAATCATGTACATGAACGAGGCCGCTAGAGGGGGTTGCACGCAATAGAATTAAGTTGACCGCAAATCGTTCCTCACCACCGTATGAATCTGATATTTAAGTATCTTCTCGTTTTTCTCCTTCACCTATTTCTTGAAAGTAATAATTCTAAAATAAAAGGAAACCTTTTTTTGCGTATATTTATTTGTCGTCTAAATCACGCACCGAGAACGACACGAACCCGCTTCGCACCCGATGGTTGTTTCAGCCGTTTGATTACTGATCGCTGTCGTCGAGATTCGCGCGAAAGGAGGTGGGGCCGGCGACAGATTAGCGTCACACGTTCACCCACCCCTTTCCGGTTCGCTCTTGCTGCTGCTGCTATAAATGAGCCCCGACCCCATCGTCATTCTTCCTTTTGCGCCCCCCTCCGCCCTCCTTCTCCTGGGGTTTTAGAGAGGACAGGAGCGAGCGAGAGGTTGGATTTATGTCGTCTGGTTCCTTCCATCTATCGTCGCTCCGTGCCGGAAAGATCGAAGCTTTGGATCAGCAGTGCTTTGCCTCTTGTACCATCGGTGGTACCGCCTTTTTGCTCCTCCTCCTCCTCCTCCTCTTCCCACGTCTCATCTTCTATCCGCATGCGACAGAGGCCGGAGGGATCCAAGAAGACGGATTCGATGCGATATATCCGGTACCCATCCGTCCCCGCCCTCTCATTCTCGTTATTTCTCTTAGAAGATAAGATTCGGGAAAGATCGATCGTTAGGGCTTTCTCTAATTTTTTGTTGCAGGGTTGGGTTTGGAGTGAAGTATTTTGGATTTCAGCATATAAAGCGGTGCTATTACCTTGACATCTTCTCGAGAGGAGACTTCACTTGACGGAGAGATCAAAACCGCCTACTTTTTTTTTTTTTTTTTGCTTAATTTTCTTTCGGTTTTGTTCCTTTTTTGTTTTGGGTGTTGGGAAGAGAAGCAAAGTGCTGGAGCTGCAGCGTGGAATGAAGCAGGATAAGATGGGGAAGAGGAGGAGGGGGTTAAAGCAGCTCCAACGATCCGATTCTACTCCCAGGATCGAATCCAAACAGTTGATGCGAAGAATCCGCATCGTTTTCGATGATCCTGACGCCACTGATTCGAGCGATTGCGAGGGGACGAACTCCCCCCGCGGGAAGAGGGCGATTCACGAGTTCCCGTTGCCTCCCCCTTTCCCTCTTCCCCTGGCGCAGGCCTCGTCGCAGGAGAGCACCGGGCGTAACTCAAAAGCCCTTCGGAAACCCAAGGACAGATGTCTCGGCTCGGTCACCTCGTCTTCGACCGCTTCCTCCGTCGCCAAGTTTAAGGGAGTCAGGCGGCGGCCGTGGGGGAAATGGGCGGCCGAGATCCGCGACCCCATCCGCGGCGCCCGCCGCTGGCTCGGCACCTACGACACCGCGGAGGCCGCCGCCGCCGCCTACGCTGCCGCCGCTCTCGTCTTCCAGGCTGAGAAGAAGGGCCTCTCCTCCGTCGCGTCATCCAACTCCTCGACCACAACCATCACCGCGGCCGCCTGCGCCTCGGTGCGCTCCGACGCCGTGGAAGTGGCGGCCCCGGCCTCCCCCTACTCCGTACTGGACGTCCCTATCTCCGGCGTCGTGGATCCGCCGGCAAAAACTACAGCGGCGGTGGAAGTGGAGGAGCAGTCCATTGCAGAGCTGTTCGAGGGGCAAGGGCCGCCCCTTCCTTGCCCGATGGAGGCGGAGTTCGGATTCGGGTTCGATCCGTTCCTCATGTGCAATTTCGGGTCGGATCTTTATGCTAACGAGTTGGTTCCCCTGGCGGATCTCCCCATAGACGACGCGATCGACGACGGAGATTTCCCCAGCCTTGACGTCATCGAGCGGTGGATGGACTTTGACTTCTAGTTGACTGGAAATTTTTGCAGCTCATCATTCATTACCCCCATTTAAGTTACTACTTGTGGAATAAATGAGAGTCAGTTCGGTGAGTGTGGTAGGAATTAGCAGTAGAAGAAGAAGAGGCGTTTGAGAGGAGGGTCCATTTTGCAGCGTTCCTTGTTTGGTTTGTTCATCTGGCGCTCTAAGAGCCGCCCCTTAGTGAATGAGACGCTTGTCCTTAGCTCTCGGTTTTTGCCCTCGTCTCTTTCAGACGCTTCTTTTTCGTGTTCTCTCTCTCTCTCTCTCTCGTGGACTCTCTCCTTTACTCGGTCACAGTGAACCGCACCACCAGCTTGTTTGAACGTCGAACAAACTGACACACACACACACACTGAGCATGAAGAGACGAACGCTTGACTGCTCCTAACTATGTGGGAAAATATGACATTATTGGCAGAACACTTTACGAACAACTGACAAAGTGCTCGAGACAAATACAATACGTTCGATCACAAGGCTACAAATTTGAAGTAGACGAAGACAAACACTCCTTTGTCGGGCTTTATTTATGTCCCAACTCTAAAAACCCAACGATAGAGATTAGAGGAGCAAGGAAATGAAACACATATAGCCTATTGTACCGCTGTACTATAGTGACGTACATGTAGCTGCTGGAATTTGCAACGAGGAACGCTTTGTCCTCCATCAATGCTTCAGCAGCAGGGGTCGAATCATTGCGTTGTCTTCATGATCAAGAATCTGCACGCACACAAGGAATTGCAAGTCAGTTGAGTCACACAGACCATCTGCTCTGCACATAAGAAGGGCGCACGTAGGAAGCACTTACATGGCAATGGTAGACGTAACCTGGCTCAGCTGTTGCATCAAACGGGTAGTGCGCGTCTCTATCGATGAGCTTAAACGTCACCACGATCGTGGTCATGTAGCCCGGCTCGATCTTCACTATGTTCTTCCACGTCTTCTCGTCCTCCGGCACGGCTTTCAGCTGCCCCGTCGCATGCGCCTTCACGTTGCACTTGACGGCGTCGTTCTTCCGCGTCATGCACGCTTTGAACGCCTCCAGATTCACCAGCTCCCTCACCCGCACCGCCTGAAACGTCGCCAGATGCAGGTGAAGAGGGTGGTTGTCCCCTGTCAGGTTTATCACCTCCCACACCTCGGTGCTCCCCTGCTTCGGCGTCTCCGTCGCCGGGTCCTCCAGTCTCTTCCCGTTGATATACAGGTGCGTCGGCTCGCCCGTCGTGCTCTGGTACTCGTACAACACGATGTACCTCCGTACCGTCCCCTCCTTCTCGTCCGCCTTGGGGTAATTGGTCATCAAGCCCGCTGGAATCCTAGAGTCGTCCTTGGTCTTCTTGGGAGATACGACGAACTTCATGACCTTGCTGCTCAGGGTGCTCACCGGGTCTCCGCCGGGAAATGGGTACGGCGCGCTATTCGTTAGCCTGACGGTGGAAGTTTTTGATTCGGAGAAGTCGACGACGACGTCGAAGATCTCGGCCGGTGCAAGGAGAATCCACGACGCGGTGACGGGCTTCCGGAGGTACGACACGTCGGAGCCGATGACGGTGAAGGACGAGCCGTTGGACAAGGAGAGGTTGAAGTAACGGGCGTTGCTGCTGTTTAGGATACGGAAGCGATACCTGCGGCGCTGGACTGCGAGGTACGGCCACGCCTTGCCGTTGACCACGATGACCTCCCCGAAGTACTCGGGCTGCCACTGCGGGTGGATGGTGGGGTTGTTGCCGGTGTAGTTCATGTAGAGGGAGCCGTCATCGTAGAAGCTCCGGTCGTCGAGGACGAGCTGGCGGTCGTACTCGCCTCCGGTGGGGAGGCCGAAGGGGGCCTCCGCCAAGGGGTTGCGGATGACGTAGGTGCCGATGAGGCCGGCGAGGAGGTTGGCGCGGGTGAGGCCGAGGGCGTGGTCGTGGTACCAGAGGTTGCCAGGGTGCTGCACGTTGGGGTAATGGTAGGTGGCTTGCGTCCACTTGGGGCCCTTGTCACGGAAGTCGGCGGTGTACCACGCGAAGGCGCTGCCGTCGGACTGCGGCTCATGGACGCCGCCGTGGAGATGGACGACAGCAGGGACTCCGCCGTGCTTGGCGATGGCCACCGGGACCGTCGGGTCCCAAGGCAGGATGTGCTTCTCCGGGAGGTGGTTCTCCCAGGTAACGTTGAGTGGGACCCCCTGCAGGGCCTCGATGGTGGGGCCTGGGAATGTGGCCGCCTCGCGGCTGGCGCCGTAGACGAATAGGGTGGTGGCGGGCAAATCCCGGTGGAACTTCTGCATGAACATGTAAAGGAGAAATTACATAGATTAACATTATATATACCATGATTTTAATACATTAAATTTAACTATGTAAGACCTATCGACCATGCAACAATTCACTAAGATGTCTCCACATGTCCTAATAAACTACAGTAAGTTTCAAGGAAATAGAATGTTACCCATTTCTTATGGAACATGCCAATGGTGAGACTGATAGACTTTGGATGGCCATCCTGCGTGGAATAGCCATAGATCTTGGGCACGATGGGGAGAGGTTCGATGTACTTCTTCAGAGAGTGAGCTATCCTTCGAAGGGTCTTATCGGTCACAGCAGGAGGCGTTCGGTTTCCGGCAGCGAGGCCGACGATTAGGACGAGAACAGCGAGCACCAACTTGGCCATCATCGATTTGCGGTGGATATCCTGCGACGAACAAGAACTATTGCCACCATAAGAGCACGATAAAGAGCTTACTTAACATGCAGCATGATTATGGGGTCGGATGTGGCAAGCACAAGCAACTATATGTATATATATATCTCTACATGATTGATCTTGAACATGGTAGGTCATCTTGAGTTGCTTGCCACGCATGAAACAATTGCGGCATACGTAGATTAAAGAGAGAAGAATAATGCTTTTGACACAAATTGGGCTGTTTGAGCTATATGGTGCATGTAGGTGAGGTGGGTTTGGTAGGGAAGTGATCAAAGTAGGGTGCCTTGCTTCCCATAAGCTTAGATACGGTTGGTAACTATTAATAAGATAGCATTTACTAGATCGACTCCATTCTAAATCCCGGTAGAAATTGTCTATAGACAGCTCTCTCTTTCAAGAGAAAGTGTACATTGGTAGCCATGCATGCAATTGAGAACTCATCTCTCTCTCTCTCTCTCTCTCTCTCTCTCCTTGTGCCTGTGAGATTGTATGAAACACTGGTGGTTATCCATCCATATGAGAACTGACAAGACGAGGAACGAGAAGGGAGATGACAAGAAGAAAGGAAACCTTGCCTATTGTAAGGGAGATGTCGTAGCTTTGGAGTCCGGAAAGAGCAACAAGCCGTGATGGAATGGCCGAGGGCGTGCACAAGCTCCATCCATATACACACCCAACAAAACCAACGCGTCAACATGCACTATCTCTACACGTTACGTGAGAGAATGGTCTAAGAGAGCCGATCAAAGTTTTTGTCTTCAGCTAACAAAGGGCTACAAAACAACGGCACCAGTCGATGGATGACATCCCACATCATTATCAGAAAGATTCCTCTTCGTTGAAACATCCTCATCATCCTGTGACTGCTTTGAGCTTTTGAGCATTAGAAGCGGAGTGGTTAGCACATAGTGGTATCATGTTTTCTTCCATGGGATGATCATGAAAGGTCAGCTGCTAAGTTTTTGTGAAGGCTCGGTTGGTAAGATATAAAAAGCCTCGAGGAAGGACATGGTCGACAATCTTCACATCCTTCTTTTTGGATTTGTTAGGCAAGTCGATCCGGCATGAGAAAGAGTTGACACTCTCTTGTGCCAAACGGATGCAGGAGTTCCACTTC
Source organism: Musa acuminata AAA Group (assembly GCF_036884655.1). Taxonomy (NCBI): domain Eukaryota; kingdom Viridiplantae; phylum Streptophyta; class Magnoliopsida; order Zingiberales; family Musaceae; genus Musa; species Musa acuminata. Next base: position 962,212 of record NC_088329.1, on the reverse strand, counting down.
TTGCAGCTGGCTAGCCAACTATTTTGACAAGCGTGCTTCTCTCCATGGAAGATTTTTGCAAGCCCACTGTTTGTCAAACCAACACTCATTACATGCATGAAACGTTAATTAGTGATCTTGCTTCCTCATAGGAGGATACTCACCTTTCAAATACATAGTTTATGAACGTAATGCTAAGGAACAGCACTTCCATGTAGGTAGGCGATGAGGCTTTTGTAGGTGGAGAGAAGCTTATGGGTAAAGGGCAAAAGAGAGACGCCGTAGCTCTTCCACGGGCCCTCATCGTGGGCCCGCACGAATCTTGATGAAGCTTATATCGATGCTGCACCCGTCTTCAAGACGGGACACGAGTCGACGACAGCGCGAGTGTGCATCGAGGGCCTGCGCGAATCTCGGTGAGATCCATCATGATTCTACGCGAAACTCAAAGCGTCGTCTCATGGAGACTTGTTTCTTCTACTTGCGTGCTCGAGTCCTGGTTTCGTTTGGTGGCCGAGCGACATGGCGGAGGAACAACTTGGAGGACATTTGAATTCCACGCTGTGAGGTCGGTTCTCCTTTCGCTAGTAGATAAAGATTGGACCTTTGCATGCGGTGATAAAGGAGGAGTTCCTCTTCCGAGGACCTGCTTTTGATGGGTCAAAACCTTGAAGTGAAGATCTTTATGGCATCACCTACTACGTCGACTTTGTGTTTGATGATAAGCCTCTATGCCCCACTCGGAGAACCATAGCAGTAGGAAAGAAGTCGGATCGTTGCAGAGAAAAGATCGGCCTTTTCGGCTTATGTGACGTGTTATGGACGATGGGATTAGGCTGTATCTTTTTTTTTTCTCGCGATTAAGCTATATCTTAGATAAGAAACGTATAAGACACAAATTGTGTGTTATTTGGTATATGAGATTGCAACATCGTATAAGTTAATTGTACTACAGTGGTTAGGATTTAGAAGTTGAGATTTTAGTACAGGTTTAACACTTCTATATAACCACAAAATGATGATCAAGAACGATCAATCTCTTCTTGCTTGGTCTTCTCTGTTTCCATTGTCTATTGGAAACCAAACCACAAGAAATTGGCAACTGCTTGAAGCTTGATGTACTTGTATGCTGTCCCTGGTTTTAGTATGTCTTATTCTCTTGGCTTCCGGCATCACGATGCTATTCTCATAAGGGCACGTTAGAACCTGGTAGTGAATGACTTGTTGGTGAAGAATTTAAAGAAGATAGATGAAGCTGAATGTTTATGGACGAGTGAGGACAATGAAGGAGATAATGAGAATAATGATAGCCATTTGGAGATGGGACATTGGCAAAGGAAGGAAGCGGGCAAAGGAAAACTAAGAAGCTACTGATGGTGATAACAATAATGATTTGTGAGGCGTATGTTGTCAAAGTGTTGAAAAGGCTACTTTGTAGAGTGGGAGTGATGATGTTCCTATTGATGCACACCCAAATGAACATAGTAATACGTATGTAGACAAACTACTTGATTTTTAGCAGACCCCAAAGTTTAAGATCATTTCGGAGCTGTCAAAAGCAGCAAAGGATCCCTTAGTTTATTCCCGGATGCAGCTTGGAGAGCTTTGCACACTGAGCTTGCAGTATGTTCGCTTTGTGATGAGCTTTGCATCTCTATCTTACACAACTCTTTGACAGAAAAGCTATCAAATTAATGTGCGATGCAGTTGGATTTGAAGTACAAAAAATTATTGGAACCTATTATATGGGTCTGGCCACATGATTTGTTTTACTGTCACTAAGCTGCGTCGAGGGAAATATCACCAATTAATTATTTGGTTTGGCTGATTCCAGATAACTTTGCACAGGTCCTTCAAATGGTTATTTCTAAAACTTGATTTAATACAGAAAAAAATGTAGTGTCAGGGGAACTCTTTTATACTAAAAATTTGTGTTGCTAAATCCTAGAGTAGTTTCTTCAATAAGTACAAACTATGGTGCTCTCATGGTAGTTAGTAGATTGAACAAGAAGATGAATCAATCATAAGGTGATTCCGAGTTTGCTTCTAATGATAACTATGCAACTTTCTCTATCTGTGATTAAAACATGTCCATATCATTGGAGATTGAAGGAACTGGGTACCTTTTAGCTTTAGGAAACTGATACAGGAGAGGATGCTGGGTGCATTGTCCCTTCAGCTACTACAGAAGGGGTATGTGGTAAATTTGCAGCAACTGGATATGGGATTAGGTAGTTTCAAAATCTATCTGCAATTCAGCTCAGGAAGAAGGAAATTTCTTGGCCATGGTGCAGCCATTTCTAAATGTGTTGGCTTTGCTTAGTAAATGGCAACCCATAATTTCCTCTATATAGGATTTCTAGAATCTTTCATGTATTTTTTTGGCTGGAATATGTTTGGTTTTGGTGCAATTGCTAGATTAGTGGTTTATCTGTCGAGATTTTAAATCTGGATCATATTAGGCATGGACTAGTATTTAGTAGTTCAGTCATGCATCAATATATAGCTTGATATCAGTAGCATAGCATTCATTTTTATTTATTTTATTATTCTATTTAATAATATCGAGTGGTACAGGTTGATATACTGCCTGATACGTTAGCACGGTTATTGAAATCGTTGGCGCGTCGCATGTTTAACTTCGTCTCTCTCATGGAATTCCTTCTATAAGTGGGCATATTAGATGTGGCATTGTTTAGCAAGTGGTGTTGTATTAGTTTAACTGTGTTGTTCTAGGATCTTAAATCTTATTTCTAGTCTGGAATATGTTTGGCCTTTTCTTGTCTTCCTTTGTTTCATCTTTACATGGTATCCTCTCATACGAAATCTGGAGGATCTTAGGGTGGCTTGCACAAATGTACAAATGATCAGTACTTGACTATAACAATGACATGTTTTTGCAAGGTCATATATAAAATAATCAATCATTTTAGCTGAGATTGATAGGCACAGAGAAATAATAGAGTAGTTAATCTTGTTATGCAGTCACTAGAGCAAGGACTTACCAACTCCTATCCATGTGTACTATATGCCTGAACCTTAATGGGGTTTCTATTGATTTGAATTAACTCTTGTGTTAATAAAGTTAACTCCATAAGAGCCACACAATTGGAGTTTGCAGTACCATTTTCTGGTTGAAACACATTAATCTGTTGCAAATATGGAGTGTCATTAGTTGGCGATCCTTATTTCTACTTTCTCTAGTTTGGTCCATAAGAAATAGCCTAATTCCTTCCGGAACACAAGCAAGTGCTTCAGATAAAATTTAGTTATGCAATAGCTAATCCAACCAAAATATCTGACCAAGGTTCAACAAATGTGTCCAAGATACATATCTCTCTGATCTTGAACATTTGACCTGCTCACTAACTATTATGTTGGCTGATAGGATTACAAAGCTCTCTGTATTCTAAACTGCATGCCAAAAATGCAGAAGCTATGCTGCTTGATCCCCCGGCCAATCCCTGTATCTTTAGACTTTTTATAAACCCTCACCCTTCCTGTCATCATGTCCTTGTACTAAAAGTAAGTGACAAATCTCCTAATGCTACTAAAGCTGACGAGCAACATCCAAAGACTTGTTGCATTTACATTGATTTTGCTGCACACTGTCTAATATAGTCTCAGCTTTTGTCCATTATTCATCTGTTTCTGTCTCTCTGTCTTCTACCAGCCAAGATGGGAGGACTGGTGTGTGGGTATCACATGGGTATTGGTAACCACTCTTTGCATCATTCCCCTGGTGACTCCCAGTGAAAGGCTGCTGACTGCCTCTATCTTTGAGACTAAGTTTTGACTGTTGGAGAAAAGGAAAGCAAATCTATCAACTGTGGAACCAAACCTGATCATACCGGCATCTTCTTTTTATCATGCATTTGCAGCTCTGGACTTTCTTTATCCGTCCATCGAGGACTGTGGCACTGAACAATGCCGGTAAGTCATCATCTTTATAGTTTATACTAGTCTTATATATTTTGTGGTTGCATATGTGGTTGTTCTCAGTGCCTTTGAAGTTATTTCTTTATGGCTTCATCCTTTCTTACTCTACACTCATTGTCGCCAATCGAGAGAAGTGGACCTTAAGTTTATTTGTGGATACTCTCATTTCTCATGCTCTCAGGCTGTATTGAGTAATGCACATTTGTCTGAGTAGTAAATCCTTCTATTGCCATGATATTCCTTAGGGTAGAAGAATGGCTAAGTCTACCAAACCAAGATTTTCTTATCTTGTTCTCTTGGTAATTACAACTTTTTAGGCAACAGTCAGTAGCATCAAAGAGAGTGGAAAGCACATGAACAAGGGGGCAGTAAAATGTCCAGCCAAAGGTAACACCAAGAATGCTGACAGTTTGGAGCACCACTGAGTCACCACTTACAGAAAACCATAACAGCAACACTTGATCCCATATCCTACATACCTTCTTTTTACATGATAATACAAGCATTAGTGTTTTCATCACTGAAAAGATGGGTACCATAATAACCATTATCAACTTGGTTACTGAGATAGTAAGGGCTTGGGTAGCAGTTGTAGTAACCAGCGTAGGGGGAGATCTGAGAGGTCCTGAGGTGCATCATCTGAGGCTGCATGTATCTGCTTTCATGCACCACCATGTTGTGCCCTCTCAAATTGTTCACCATGGATGATGATGGATGGGTCTGGTAGCCCTGCATGTTCACCGTCACTGGAGACTGGTATTGACCCCCACATTGTGGTGGGTGTCCTGTGTAGCCTTTGAAAGCATTTCCTGGCAAGCATCCATTGGTTCCACCAAGCCCAGGGGGGCCAAGACCCATCACCCCATTGTTGCCCTGAACTTTAGGATTGCCATTGACCACCCTGTTGTTAGCTCCAGCATTGGTGCCTTTTTGTTGTGACTCATTTGGACTTTTGATGTGGTTTTGGTTAGCATTTTCTCCCCCCTTCCTGTTGCATCCAATTTTGGCATTTGCACCAGCTTTTCCATTGCCGTTCCCACTTTGCTTTGCGTTGGTTGGGGCGTTGTTTGCCTGCCTCATGAAATTAGTTTGCTTCATCTGACTATCAAGATTTTGCATATCAGCATCATCTTCTTCTTCGTCATAATCTACATCCTCATCGTCATCATCATCATCATCAAAGTCTTCCTCATCGGAGCTGGATGGGGAAAGCTTGTTGTGCTGGTTCTTGAAGGCTTTGAGGCCTCGCATGAGGCCTTGTTTGTCTTGTTCTTTGTTGTTTTTGTTGGCATCCTTCATGGGGTTGGCTACTTGCTTCTGCTGCTGCTTTTGCTGGTTGAGCTGCTGAGTCTGGTTGATCTTTTGAGTCCATAGCTCTGCATGCTTACGTGCTTTGATCAGCTTCCTGATCAGAGTTTCAGAGTCCACATTTCCTGAAACTGTGACCTTCTGCTGTTCTACATCTATGCTTACTGAGAAGACTCCTGAATCAGATGCAAACACAGTTAAATGATGAACATTATTACTCAATAGACATCAAGTTTCTAGCCACACTTTGTATCTGCTGTCTTTCTTACAATGTGCTTGTGGCCACAAGATAAATCATGGACATCCACAAGGAACAAAAGAGAACATGCATTGTGCTTCTAGTTTCATACTGTAACCTTGAAAACTCTGCATGTAGACCAGAGATGTAGCAGAAACACAAACTAAAGCCTTCCATCAGAGAGACTTCATGAGCATCTTTTTTTCCTTTAAGAGAACATTCTTGGACTGGAGTTGTGGAAATCAACCCCCAAATATTCGCATTTAAGAGTACTATAATCAAGTAGCAGAAGAACTTGCATGAAACAAGTGGAACTTGGTATTCCAGTAAAAGATCATCTCAAGCAAAACTTTTAGCAAAAATGGATAACTGTGGAAGAGTGATAAAAGTCTTTTTGAAACAGCATTATCTTCAGAAAACAGAACATGATGAAAATATGTTCTGGAGAGGGAAAATAAGACAGAGCTAAAGATCCTGGAATTAAGTACCTTCAGTTCTATGGAGGAGTTTCTTTACTTTAAGCTTGCATCCATCACAATGTATGTTCACCTTCAGGATGTGGGTCTGCAAGAACCAAACAAACAGTCTCCTGCACTTAATCTTCTAACTGAATACAAAGAAAAGAAAGGAAGAGAAATACCTGGATTTTTAGGAGCTCGAAGTCTTCACCCTTACCCATTTCCACTGCTGATTCCTCCTGCTGTCTGAGAGATCAAAAATGAATCAGGAACCAAAGTTTTCTCTAAGAAGCTAAGCCTCTACTAAGACAACCCTGGGAAGCCTTTGCATGCAAGACTACCCTGCAGCATGGGAAGCTGCTTCACCGGTCTCCTTCTTTCCCTCTATATATTTCAGGAAGGAACCTCCCACAGGAAACTCCTTTTGTCCTACTTTTTTTCTTTTATCCTTTTGTCCTACTTGCACTATGATACATACACATATTCACCTACTCTCCCTTTTCTTTTTCTTTTTGCCTTTTTACTTATTTCTTACCTCGATAGACTACAATAGTATCTTCTTTTTTAACTGTCTTAGGAGGACATTATTCAGGGAGAGAGTGTTGTGAGTAGATATGGCTCGTGGAAGATTAAATATACAGTCGAGCAGAGGAGCTAACCAACTGCGACCTGATCTGACCTGACCTCTGCACTGTTTAGTGTAGTAGGCATAGCCTGTACAGGATCGTCCCTTGGCCTCGTCCCTGACATACAAAGCCACACAAGCTTGCATTCCATACCCATTTTGATCCTTCTTTTTCTTTCTCTTTCATCAACTTCGTTCCTGAGATCAAAAGATGTGGAGAAAGTTGGGCAAGATAATGCCTTTCTTGCCCCCAAACGTTTTACTATGCTCAAACTGTTCTTTGGGGCAAATAAGCATAATCGCCACATCATAGGCTTGGTCGTATTAATGTAATAACACAACTCAGCCTAATAAAGCTTGTAATTTTATCATGGTACTTGAAATAAAAGCACAGGACGATGAAATCCATATTTGAGAGCTTTAGGTTTCCTTTTGCAATGAGATAAAAAAACTTATCAGGAAGATTGACACCTCAATCCTATAATCTCAAAACTAATCATGGATGGCTCCAGTGGAAAGATTAATTTCGTTGAACATGATACATGGACCAAATGTGCATATATATATGTGTATGGATAGATATTTCTTTACTATGTTATAACTTGTCCTTTTGTGGTCTGTTTTTCTTTTCCAAATTTTACTCCTTCCATTCAAGGAGTACATGACATGCATACGTATGGGACTCTTAAATATTTTGACTGTGGACATTGCACCTTAACCATTAAATACCTCCTCAGAGATTCCTTGTAGCATGTTGGTTTAACAAGAGCTGCTGGTTTTCTCTTATTTCTATCGTGGTCAGTTTTTCCTTGGGCTGGCTTTGGGTATAGATCTCTTCTGTAGGTGGTGAGCAAACATGAAAGATGAAGACTCTTCCTGCAATCAGCATGTTTGTCATGTGTTACTGTTGGTCTTCGCAAATGCTTGGCAACGCACTCGGAGTAAACTTTGACCTTCACAAGAAACTTCTCATTTTTCATCATATGTGGCATATCTAATGTTAAGGTATATGCTAAATGGCCCACTAACATGCATCTACCATTATCCTTAGAGTGGATGCATGGTATTTCTTTGCATGGAAGGATTACATTACTTGACTGCTATTTTTTACACTAGTTAAACAGACAAATCAAAGATTCAAAATGTTAAACATGATGTGCTTCGCTAATTCTTTGACACAATCATGTTTTCTTGGTTGTCCATGGCATTGATATTATGTTAGATGTTCTATAGGCCGTTTGAGGTCTAAACCATTGTTCTGGTCACATTTAAGTTGGAACTAGTCTTTTCGCTTCTAGTGCCACTTAACCAGTAATGTGCATTTAATTTGTAAGTAAACAAACTTTTGTGTCAAATGACCTGGTATAATCGAGGCCTTAATCCCATTATTGAGATTGGCAACCTCTTTTTATCATGTTTCATTGTCTTTATAGATGCTAGCTTTGTGCATAGCATATATTATATTGTTAAGATTTTTATCTTTAGCTCAAATTTCTTCAATAAAAATCTGGCTTTTTTTTTGTTATTATTACTTTTGCCAAAGATTTGAAGGTGCCTAGTTATTTCTATGCAGATTCCGATCCCAGAAACAACTTTTAAAACATGCTGGAGGGCTCTTCCGCATTTTCGTTCCTTTAGGTCAATTAGCTGAACCTGTGTATAGCCATCCTTGGCTTATTCCAAACATATATTACCTAACTTTTGCTTTATTAATTATATTGTTCAGTTTGATGGAGAGTTAAAAGATTCACTCATCCAACATTCTTGTTCTTATCTTCTTTGCTTCTTGTATATGCTGATTGTCTATATAATATATATATATATATATATCATATATTTCCTATTTGAGCTAATTCTGGGCTGAGCTTCATTATCTATATCTACAGGCACTTCACCTTCATTTTCCTTGAGTTGTATCATCCTTCAAGTTGTTCAGTTGGAAAGAAAAAAAATGCTTTATCCTTTTTCATGGGCAATTCTTAGTTTTAGCTGGTTCATGCCTTTTTATGGTTTTCAAGTTCCAGTAAAGAATGTTAAATACTGTTAATTGCATCTCTGCTTCTCGTTCTATCTTAATCTTCATAATTTCCATTTTATTCTTGACTTGTCTTTGGCATCACCCACTTTTCTGCTGATTTCAATATTTGGGTACATACATGCTGACTTGCATGTAAGTGTAGATCCTCAACAGAAATGAATTGTGAACTATAGTGTATATTTCTTCTGGATGGAACAATGTAGAACCTTTTCGTGTATAATCTTTCAGGTTCACGAGTGGTCCGCTGCTCATGGCATTTACCTTCCTTCTTTGTTGAATTCGTACGGTGCTTAACAGGTAAGAATCCATTTTGTACCCTTTTTCTTTTGTCCAATATATCTTTCTGTAACTTTTTCTTAAACTCAGCCCTCAAATTTTGGTCATTTTCTTTGGTATTTGAAGGACGATCACAAATGCCTTATAATGGATGAATAACTACACTATTTCCCTGAGGAGACAATTCTTGGCAATGTTCTTTCATGTGTCGATGAGCGGATGACGAATCACACACCGTGTCGAAGCAAAGAAATAATCTTCCATCTTGTGAATGCAGCCAGCATGGAAACATCCTCCGTTGCAAATTTAGATGCCGTGCCGCCATCTTACTCGAACAACCAGTATGCTCCGCAGTTCCTTATCTCTGTTCTCACGATACAAATCTGAGGAAGTGTGATATGCTAATGCATCGGCGGTACGTACATGATTCTACTTTTAGAATGTCCCTTAGATGTGTTTTACATCGAATTGTTATCTATTACCTTGATCGAAAATTAAAATAAGATAGTTGACCAGCCCTGTTTTGAGAATTAAAGTCCTTTTTTTTTATCTTTCAACTTAAAACTAGGATTTGGTGGCCAGCATGTGCTATTCTATGCTCTTGATTCTGTGTGGCGAGCATGGTACCTGTTCTATGCTGGTCCTCTTTGGTAACCAGCCCAACGCCTTGCATGTTCTAGTTTGATTTGGCTATCTATCTAGGTTGAGGTTCCTGGTTCAGGTTCATGTATGTGTGTGTTCATGTTGGAAGGGTTTCACCAGCCATGTAGAAGTGTGCTGACACCCTCTACCACTGTACCCCATTATTCAAGTTTGTCCTTCTTGACACCATTGCCACTCTCTTCTTCTGCCCTTAGCTAGAAAATTTCAGTGCAGATGATACCAGTTGTTTATGCCCTGTAAGTTTGCAAATCAGAATTCTCTCTTGTTTACACCATACATATGAGATGTCAAAATGGCAGCCATCGGATTACTTCATGAAAATTCTATTCCACGCAGGCAGGCGCATTGGTTTATCATTATTTGATTTTAGTTTCTAGTATCAAAATTTTTCGTATAATAATACAATTATAACTTTTTTGTGTTTATAATTTTACTTAAAGAGTTTGTTTTCAGGTGTATTCAAGTGCCACCAAAAATCCCAGAGACGTCGACCAAATATGTCCGACAGCCGATCTATTGGAAGATTTCTTTGGTGCAGAACCTGATGAGATATGAGATGACACCCCAAGTTAGCGGACGCATGTGGAACTCGGAACGCACTCGAATTCTGCTTGCTATCGAACCTTTGCTTCCGCTTACGGTGTCGTGAGATGGAGATCGAAAGCAGTTTCCCAATGGCGTGGATCTCCATTTCCATCATATCGTGAGAGATTTCATCCTTGAGGTCTAAGAAAGATGGGAATCGGGTCAAAAGCAGTTGATGACGCTGATGGAATCATGTGTTGGGCAACTTAATTCATATTGCGGTCAATTCCTTGGGAAGCTAAGTTGACAATCTTGACATGATGGGTTGGGTGTGGATCTAAATCTCGACTCCGTCGTTCTCCCACCGGCACATGCTGACCCACACCCAGTTGAAGGAGCTCATCGAGTGGTCCGGGTAGGTGAACTACCAGTGATTCATTTTTCTCTTCCACCTAATCCCTCTGAAACCGAAGACCACTGATTCGCAACCATCATTCCAAGGCTTTCTCTCTCTCTCTCTCTCTCTCTCTTTCTCTCTCTTCTGTGCAAGCCAAGCCTATGGCCGCTTCTTTCTCCTACTTGGGTGCGTGTGTGAGGTACGTACTCTCACTCGACTCACTCCAGCCCCTTAATCCTACTGTACTGAAATGTGATGCCGCCTTCAATTTTGCAGATGCATCGACTGCTGCTGGTTTTGTTTCTCGACTCGCCTGACAACTTCAATCCGCTGTCTCCTCCTTCGAGCCATCAAAGCCTGCAGTTCTGTTGACTCGCTTGTCATACGCAAGCTAAGTATTTCTCTAGATGCTGCTAACGTGATCATGGTCCCTTAAGATTGTCATTTTGTGGACACCCAACACCTCTCTTCTTCTTCTTCTGCTTAGGACAAGACGAGCTTGGGATTGCCACGTGAAACCCGCCAAACTAGCCATCAAGAATGCATGTACAACTAGGATTTAACGTGTGTTTGTGGAAGGCAATAAGTGCCTTGGGATCTTTCCTTGTCACGCAAGACCATGACTACTTCAACAGTGCCACTCTGACATGTGTTCACCGACAGGTCATCTGAGAGGAGGCGGGTTGTTTAGCTACCGGCCGTCACCTAGAAGAAGACGACGACGACGACGACGACGACGGCATGGGCCATGGCCATTACTTTGCGGTGCAGAGATGTAGCTGCTACGAGTCAACCGGGTAGGGGATTCGATACGGAGACAACGGTTGTGTCCGAAGCACGGCGAGCTCGGTGGAGGTGTGTTTCGGATTGATTACGACCCAAAGCTTCACATCGCAGCACAGGAGGTGAAAGATGCTGCGAGGGGGCGGTGGTGCGAAGGGAGGAAGTGCCCCCTCATAATAGTGATAGGAATTTTGCTCTTCATGTGTGTTTTAGGAAGCCATCTCGTGCATTCGCTTTAACAAAATGAGTGAGATTGTATGTCAAGTTCTTCTTAAAGGAGCGAGAAGCGTCGTCATGAACGGTACAAGTTTTGATGGATGTCTGACTTCATATTGGATTCATGTCTAGTTATAAAAATTAGAAGACGACGTGACTATCTATCTCGGGAGGCTCACGTCGAGAACCCTTTTTTTGTGTTTTGGCCTTTGGTGTAAAAGAGAGACTTTGAGCTCGATACTAAGTTGGACGTTCGAGGAGACACTTGGAGAGAGATCAAAGTTTGTGACGTAAATCAAGTTTGAATCAAATTGGGTTGGTCGACTCACTCGAGGATGATCATCGACGTCAGATAATAACAATAAAGTAGCTAACTAGTTAGCATATGTAGCTATAACATACAAATCTACCTGTTTTTGAGTGAAGATTGATCCCTTGAGCTAATTTTGCTCCTTAATTCTGATGTAAAGAAGGGGAAGTAGTAGTATATTGGATACAGTTAGTAAGAGAATCTTATTTTAGAGAGAGAGAGAGAGAGTGGTACAAGTAGGGCCAATGCCATAAATGTGGTGTGATATCAATACATCATTAATCACACCAAACCAAACACACAACATATTCAAAAGGAGAAGCCCACTCCACTCCGTTTGCTGCTGTGCTCATCTTCGCTGACCAAACCACTAATATCTTTCTCATTTTATCTTTAATCGACAGCTTAAATCATGTGGGAGGTTCGGTGGAACGAATACAACATATGCTCATCTGCCTAAGCCACTCTTTAGAGGACGACGACTGCAAACACCCACCCCGTTTGGTGATGATGACATGCTGTGGACGCAAAACCAATGGGATCGGACCATGTTAGCAGGCTTAGACGTCATCGAGAGATGCCGTGACACCACGAACGAGTTCGACTCCGAAACCGGTCGTCGCAATGATTGAAGTGGCACCACCGTGACAAGCAACGTGGATTAATTTCATGGCAGAAACGTTGAGAAGGTGATGGCCTATGACGTGCGACGCCATTATCCTCTCTCTCTCTCTCCCTCTCTCTCTCTTTCTCTCTCTGTCTCACTTGTGAGAGAGAGAGAGAGAGAGAGAGAGAGAGAGAGAGAAATATTTGGGGGAGAAGAAATTGATATGGGAAAGGGCAAATAATGGCGATAAGAGGGCAAGTCATCGAAAATGATAGGTAAAAGGAGAGTAGAAGTGATGTAAATTACGACTGTCATCCCATGTATCATGTGAATGTTATATAGTTAATGCACCGAGGGATAAAAAATTGATGAAATTTTGAATATATATATATATATATATATATATATATATATATATGAGAAAAATAATAATAATAATAATAATAATTTATAAATTTTAAAAATTAAGGAATTGGATTCTGTTTGAATTAATATGGACTCAAATGATTCAATTAGATATATTTAGTTAGAAAAGATTTATTATTGAGATTATACTTAAAATATTTATTTAAAGTATGATAGACCGTTTGATTGAGATCGGGAATAGTCATACACATTATTTAACTATCAATAAGTCATGAAAAAAATCATATGTCGATCTTAGAAATACAAGTACTATATGATTAATATAATAGAATCAAGTTAGTGTTACGTCATTAACTTTGAACCCCACATGTTGAATGAGATTAGGGTATTTATCGAATGAGAATGATATATCGATCGAACGAGAATTACGTGTCTACGATATGTCATGGAATGTCATAATTATTTGAGTATTAATTACGAATAACAGAAAACACACTAATGTAAGCATTAGTATAAATCCATGCATACATACATATATACGCCCAACTTTGTAAGGCAAATGTGAAATTTTGTAAAGAAAAATAATTAGAGAGATGGATGAGAAAGAAATGCATAAGGATGGATATGGATGTCCACAAAAAGTCCAGAAGAGGGGTAGAATGGGAAATGGATTCTCAGGTGTATTTAAGTTGCAGGACTCGCTCTCTTGCTTTGGGTTCTCTGGTAAGAAACACCACACCACACCACTCCCTCTCTCTCTTGCTTCGTCCTCAGCTCCCCTGATCTGCTCCTCGTCCCTTCCTTCGCTTCAACACATCCAAGTCCAACCTTGTAAGTCTCCTCCTCCTCTCCTCCTTCCGCTGCTCGGTTTTCTGCTCGCCATGCCTTTGGGTTTTACTCGCGTTCTTTGTCTCTTCAGATTGGGAAAGGAGAGAGGAGGTTTCGGAGTCCATAAGAAAGCTGCCGCCTTTCTCGTTGGTCTAATCCTTTTCTTCTTGGTTTTTGGATTCCTCTGTCTCTGGTGGGTCGTGCTTCCTTTATCGGATTTCCTTCAGTTTGATTCATCCCTCCTCTTCTCATGCCTTCTTCAGATTTATGGATATGTTACCCTTCTTCTCTCTTTTTTTTCGTTGTTGTGGTCATTTGGTGCTTTGTTACGGTGAAAGCTCCCTCCATTTTCGAAAATTTTGAAATTTTGGTGACGTTTTGGTTGCTGCCCTGCTCATGGTCGATTGGATTTTGATTAGTATTTTCCTTCTCAATTTCTCTCTGTGTGGTTCGATAACGAAGACATTTTTGTTGTGCTTCTCTACTGCAATCTGTTTGGCTTGGTCTCTTTTTCTGAGTATTTATAGATGTTCATAGTGTTCTTGATCTTATTTTAACGATACTAATAGAAAGCTGTTTTACATTGTAAAGGTAACTTGTTTCGTCATTATGGGGTTGGTTGGTTGCACCCAATTCTTTTCATGATTCTCATGATCTTTTCTTGGGTTCTGAAGACACATCAAGTTGGCTTCTTAATTTAATTTCGTCTTTTCTTGAAGTTCCAGAAGAATGGGAGACCATCTTGCTTTATTAGTGGACCATCTCCTTACTGAGTCAACGCTCGAGGCGGCTATTGGAGGTCAGAAGCACGACCAGATTGCCTCCGATTCAGCGCCTTTGGAAGATCCAGGCAAAGAGTTTACTAGGAAGAGAAACATCAGAGACAGGAGCTGTGTTGGAAAGTTAGTTGAATGCCGAATTTGTCAAGAAGAAGAAGAAGATTACAACATGGAGATCCCTTGTTCATGTTGTGGCAGCTTGAAGGTAAAGGAAGCTCTCTCTCTTTCTCTCTCTTTTTCTTTTTTTTCCTTTCCAATTTCCTTTATATTGTTTATCACTTTGGGTTTTATTTTTGCTGATGATGATGCCTTGGTTTTGGGGATTTTACTTGTGCGGGGACATGAAAAATGTGCATTTATCTGTTTCCATTAACTTGGTGTTTACATCTTAAATCAGTAACTTGGTTTCTGACCTAAATTCCTATGATTTTGCCATCCTTATATAAAGAAGGAAACTTGTGTACCTTGAGTCAAGCAGTTAAGTAAACTGGTCGATCAGTTCTAGCCTACAAACTAACTGTAGCTCATAACTATGATTCATTAGACGTATGAAAGAAACTAGTACTTTTAACGGCCTAAAGATTTGATTTGTGTGTATTCTATGCCAGCATCTCTGACATGTTAGTAGTGAGGTGATTCGTTTAGTTTGGTCTTACTGATTAACTACGAAGTATTTAGTGATTGGAGGAACCATTGCAAAACTTCAAACTGTTAGCCGGCGAGAGAGATTTTTGGGCACTTTCTAGATTATCCTATTATGTCATCAAAATATACACAGATTTGCTTTGAGTTGATTCACTATAAAGCTATGAAAATGTTCAATTGCAAGGTGAAGAATCTGAGAACCAACCAGAATCAGTTCATACTTAAATCATTACAACATCCTTTGCTAATCCAATTCAGGCGTAACCTTATGGAATACATTTTGTAAGTTAACGAAATTGCAATTAATTAGGAATCCGTAGAATGGTCAGTATCCATCATTGACGGTGCATAATTTTAGTTCTGTATCTGTTTGGCAGAGATGATTGCACAATGCTTTTCTCCACCTCCCTCAGATATGTCCTCCATTGTGTTTTGACCTTTTCATTTCATCCAGTGTTGCTTCAGTCTTTAAGACTTCTAATATTTGAAGTTTGGATATATCTGGTATCTCTTAACCTAGTGATGGAAATTGCACTAACGATGGAAGATGGTGTGTCCCTTTCTTTTCTTTTTTTTTGAGGAAATGGTCTTGTCCTATCTTAGTGCTAATTTTCTGTATTATGCAGTTTAAGCCTTGTCTCCTAATTTTTGTCTATGATCTCAGTTCAACTTTACTAGTAAATTGTGCGGTACAAGTACGTTAGTCTTTGTGCTCCAGAAGTAATCAGTTCACTTACTTATTTACTTCTTGCCGTATATTTTCTTCTCATACTTTGTGCTGGATTCTGTAACATAATTTACATAAATAATAACAGTTAACTGGATCTTTTCCTTTACTTTCAGTATGCTCACCGTGAATGTGTTCAAAGATGGTGTAACGAAAAGGGTGACACAGTTTGCGAGATTTGCTTGCAGGTGATTCTTTTTCTGGCCCGATAATTCTCTTGACCTCAACATCCCATAACCACCATGGTGAAAGCTTGTCCAACACGCAATTGAGGCTCACTCATTAAGTGGTCATGTTTGCCAGATCACATGCTGATTGTTTCATCTACAAATGTATTTTGATGTAGCATCTGCATTGTGATAGTTTCTTTTCTTTTAATATTGCCTCTGTAGATTCTAATTCTTATCACTCATATTCAGCAATTCAAGCCAGGTTATACTGCTCCCCAAAAGTTGTTTCAGTATGGGAGTATCCCGATGAACTTCAGGTATCCTTTTCACTGTACCCTCTGTGTCACCGTTTCTTTGCTTCCTCGTTGATTAGACTTCAAGTTGAGGAATAGCCTTCCTTTCTATAGGGAGAATGTTGCATATTCCTTTCCTAATTTGCATTGATGAGAGCTTCATACACTGAGCCTCCCTTCCTAAGTACATTCTGTGTTTGGGTACTGTTTCTAGGGATATTGGGCAATTTAGAGTTTCAACATTTTCAATTTGAATTGCTGATAGTGTTAAAATGCTTCTCAGAGGAAATTGGGAGATTACCAGACAGGACCTGAATGATTCTCAAATCTTAACGTTGTATCCATCAGAACGTGATGTTATGCATCCTCATGATGATGATTATTCAGCTTTAGGCATGAGAACCACAGTTTGCTGCCAGTCAGTAGCCATAATAGTGAGTTCCTTTCTATTCAAGAAGCACTTCTGTAGAGGAACTTCTGAGTCACAATTTTGTCTTCTCATGCTTCATGTAATTTGATAGAATGTGTTACACACTTTTGTTTCTATCCAGTTCATGGTTCTTTTGGTTCTTCGCCACACTCTTCCTCTCGCCATCAGTGGTGCTGAGCAGTACTCATTCACTTTATTCTCAGTAAAACTCTAAACTAAGAAGTTTGCGATAATGTTCTTTCAATGTAGTTGCCTAGTTGTTAGCTTCTGAAGCTCTGCGTGATGTACTTGTTTATGTATACATATATGGAAATAAAGCTACTGGTGTTGAGGACTGCTGGAATACTTGTACCGGTCTTTGTTTTGATCAGAACAATTAGGACATTTCATCAGTGCCAGCACCAACAGGTATGTTTTCCTCAGTGGCTCTAGAAATGCAAGACAATGTCTGTTCTTCTCTGATTATTTTGGGAAAAAAGTCGATGCAGGGAACTCGGGAAGTATCTGATCGAGCTGAAGGAACGCACGAGCTTAGTTCCTGGCAGCTGGTGCAATCTCAACCACATCGCATTCAAGTGCACTGACTTGCATAGAGGTGAAGACTAAAAGGGCGAAGAATAATTCCACCGTCTCGCTTGGTGACACAAAAAAAGGTGAAATAATGGAAGATGAGAGAAGGAAAAGTGGAGGTGAACCAAAATTGATGCTTCGGCCGGCATGGGTATGCAGCCTGCTGCTCTGTACATAATGTGGTAATAGTATATTTGCTCTCAAAATGCTTGAAAATATTGACCATAGTTGGATCACTCTATCCAAAGCCACTCACTTCACAATTGCCATGAATGAAGGGAGAAGTGGTTGCGCCACAAGTACTGAAATGGATGCCATGATGTAAAAGGAGATTCCAATTGACATGTTTGACATACTTATGTTGTATGTCATGGTGTAAAAGGAAAAAAACTCATGTTTATGTTGATGGATATTTATTTATGAGCATAAATAATGATTTTTTTTTTCTTTGGAGCATGGAAAGAGGGTCACCCTTGCAGAATCTGAAGGTGCATGAAACAAATTTATCTGTGTGGATGTCATGATTGAAATGCAAACTACTTTAGTTTCCTTGACAAACTTCCCATGTAAGATTTATATGCTTACTTCTTGTAATATTTTTGTATTTATTAAAAACTACCCATAATTCACATTGTATTATTAAAAAATGAATAAAACATCATCTGAAATGGATATTTGAATATCCATTTTTGGCAAAACCTATGATCCCATAGGTGTTGAACACAGGAAGAAATAGTAGGCAATGTGTTTGGAGTTTGCAGCATTCTTGGAACTTAAAAGGCCCAACTGGAAGCAACCAGAAAATAATTAGAGCAGTGATAATAATCTAGTAATTAGAGAAACTGGATTATTATCATTGCTATAATTATTTCCCAGAAGGTACCTACAAATCATGCTTCAAATTCAACACATCTGTTACTACTTCTCCATGAGTTGATTATATGGTTTCATAGGTTCTGTAAGAATCGATATGAACATCCACTTTAAGTTATTCACTTTTTTAAATAATACATCTATTTTTTGTTACTTATTTTGAGTATATATACATATATAAAATCGTGTGTTCCTAAAAAAAAAATTTAGAACAACTTTCAACAATAATAAAAAAAAGAAATATCAAAACGGATGATACAAAACATGGTAATATGTAGATTATTAAGAACAACAAGTAATGCATTAAAGAACGTTAAAAATATATAATATAAATTGTCTGATAGATTATATTTATACGTGTAACATCACATATGCATCATGATTGACAAAGAGAATTTGTGATGTTTTGAGATGATTTAACTCTTTCAACAACCGATAGAGAGGAATCACATTAAACTCCAATGGTGGTGACGACGACACCATTGGATAATAAATATATCTCACCGAAACAGTTGGGAGAGTGGTTAATGTCTCACCCCACCGACGGAGACGACGACACATCTGACCTATCTCCGCCAGCGAGGATTCACCTTACCACCGGTCTAGCGGCCTGTTTGACCCGGCTGTGCAAGCACAGGGATAGCTGAACCGGGAATGATTTGGTTCGGGCGCATGAACCTGGGCTTGGACCCGCTCAGCACAGTGCCAAGACCGGACCGTAAAGTTGGCGGCAGCTTCACTCAGCTCGACTGCACAGGCTGGGCTTCAGTGGTTCGGGTTGGGTTCAGCGAGTCAGAATTAATTGACTCGGTTTCACCGTAAATCACATCGAGTTCGAACCAGCTCGAGTCTAGATCGGGATTGGACTCAACATGGCTAATCCGGCTCGACCATTCATGACCGCCGCATCCGGATCCGGTTCACACAGACAGATTGGGTCACCCACACTGGCTCGCCGCAGCTCGCCGACATGGCAACTGGGTTTGCGTGGTAGTGGATTCCATCATCTCAGAGCGATCCTCGCACAAACTCTTCGCTTTCCTTCCGCCGTCCACGAAGAACAGAGGAGAATAGGAACGAAGAATCGCGATTAAATAACAGCACTTGTAGGCTTGAGGAGGAAGGGGTTGGAACTATGGCCGCCGACAGCAGGTAGGGGCCTGCTTCTAATAAAATCAATGCCTGTTCCTCTTGGTTAGCTCAGTAGAGAGCTCTCTCCTCCTCCTCCTCCTCCTCCTCCAAGGATGCATGCATCATCTGTGTCGTGACCACCGTTACCTGCTTTTCCCATCTGCCATGAGTGCCTCGAGTATACTCTTGTTTTGTTCCGTGGAGGCATGCCAATAAATTCTTCTTCCAGGACTGGTGGACGACCTCAACATGTGAGCTCTTTTATTTCTGATTTAGACATGTAGCATATGTTATTGGTGAAGCTTCCGTTTTCTTGGCAGGGGCAGCCCATGTGTGACCTGTAAGAGCAAGCTGGAGGACTCGTCTCTTGCCACTGAATCAAGTCGTGCGGTTGCCTTTGGTCCTCCGAAACGTGTTCTTCATTGCTGTTTGTTCAGGCAAAGCACGGACACAAACCAAGAAGAAGGGTGGAGGATTCCCGAGACAGACCCTTCTTCCATGGTAAATCTTTTCTTTTTTGTCTTTTATGCTTCGAAGTTTCAAGGTAATGGATTAGATCTGAGCAGTAAAAGATTAGGGAAAACGACGTCCCAACGAAGCCTACTTATGATGATTCCAGGCACGGCAGAATGACGTACAGTGGCCTGTGGGGGCGCTCGATCATGACAGGAGCGAGGGGTGCGTTTCCCATGCATTGAAGCTTAGAAAAGTTACTCATGGTTTCCGTCCAAGATTGAGCTGCAAAACTCGGTTTGACCGTGAAGGATGACTTCATTTTTTTGGTAATCCACTCGATCATTTCCTTCTTCGCCCATTTCGAGCAGAAGATTGACCCTACTCTTTGTTCCTGTCTTCGCACGAGGTACTGCCTCTCTTTATGAGAACAAAACAAGCGCACTACTCACGTTTTAACGAATCTGCTTTTCTGGAAGTCAATGTGTTCGCTCACACAATTGGTGGGGATGAAAGTGTGATCACTGCATTGAACTCCATTACGGCATCCAGAGATAATCCAAGTCGACATCATGGTGCCAGCAGTTCACATTCCCCAAGAACGGAAGCAGTGAGTGGGGGAGTCGGAACATCCTGCTGCTACGTTGTTTTTACTTGGTGACTTGCCGGAGATTATAACCCTCGATCACTGCAAGTCACCGCCAGAAATCACACAAACACGGAGTCGGCTAATAAATATGCTCAGATCCAGCAGATCTGCACGCCCATGCTCTTCAGTGAGGAGGAGAAACTTCGAGCTGGAGGCCAATTCATCCTACAGGAGTACTATAGCCTGTCCTTTTCTGGTTGTCCCCATGAATGACTACATCTCCGATCTGATCGTTTGAGAACGAGATCAGAATAGTTGCAACGAGGTAAAAGTCGTTCCGTGTCCAATCATCTCTTATCAGTTCCTCTGTCCAATAGCATTTCAAGTCTTCCTTGAAGCGATAAAGAGAGAGAGCGAGCGAGCGAGCTCAATCGTTAGTTCATCATACTTCGATCCATGAGCAGCAGGGTGATTTCCAGGTAGAACGTCCGCCGCAGGCGATACAGAAGATGGGGTATCATAAGATCTTGGCGAAGAAACTGGGGCAGATGGAGGCGAGGAAGCTCGGGTTGCCTTTGCTTCTAGGATTCTGCGTCGGAGTATTGACCTGTGTCGTCGTCATGTCAGTATCCACAAGTGAGTCCTCACTCTTGCCTTTCCTTCATCTCTGTGTACGTCGAATGTCATCATGTGTCGGCAAATTGTTTGAGGTCTCTTCCTTCTCAAATCTTCTTCTGATTGTTTTGCAGTCGAACAGCAGTTATCCCTGTTCTACGGAGTTTGGGTTCATCCTGCAGAAGAAATTAGTCGTGATCCACAGATATCAGGTAAAGAAAAGGTCTCGCTACGTTGTAATGGTAGGCTGTCTTGCTTCATCACTGCGCTTCCGTTGCTAATGTCTCCGAGTCATCGCTGAGAAGACGCAGGAATTAGCCCAAACAGTAGCGTGGTCGTCAGAACCAAGCAGAACTCGCCATCAACCATGTTAAACAATGCTGCTTCTACGGGACTGATTCAGCAGAACACTCTGCGGTTGGGTGAGTCTCCTATTTAGCCACCCATGAGAAGTCACGAACAAACGCCGGCCGTGTTCAGGACTTGAAACTAACGTGATCTGACTTTCTTCTCCTTCTGCTCTGCAGAGCATGGAAAAGGGGCGGAGAGAGATCGAGGAAAAGATGCCGACGAGAGGGTCCAACGCCACAGTTCATCCACCACGAAGTTGTCAAGTCCAAAAGTAGAAATAATTGAATCTAAACCGCCAGGTAATCATCAACTCATTCATGTTCGCTAAATCCACAGAGTTCTGTGTCCATGAGTCCGTTACTGTAAGCTTTTTGTTCGGAGCACCGGCGTGTTTGCTGTAGATGGAACGATGAAGGGTATGAAAGCCCGAGAGAAGCCAGTCTGCGATCTCTCGAATTATAGAACCGACGTCTGCGAAATGGACGGCGACGTTCGAGTTCATGGGAAATCTTCCTCTGTAGTTCTCGTGACCGATCACCGATCCCAGGATCCCGGCGTCCAGTCATCGTGGCGGATCAAGCCTTACGCTCGCAAGTTTGACAAGGCTGCGATGGAGCACATCGGCGAGGTTTCAGTGAGATCGTCGACTAGCCTCGGCGACGTCCCTCGCTGCACCGTCAATCACAGCGTCCCCGCCATCGTCTTCGCCATCGGCGGCTACTCCGGGAACTACTACCATGACTTCACCGACGTGCTGATTCCCCTGTTCATAACGTCGCGACAGTTCGACGGAGAAGTGCAGTTCCTCATCGCGACGCAAAAGTTCTGGTGGATCGGCAAGTACAAACCGGTCCTGAGGCAGCTGTCGCGCCACGAGATCATCTTCTTGGACGACGACGATCAGGTCCGTTGCTTCCGGCACGTTGTGGTCGGTCTGCACAGCCACAAGCCCATGTCCATCGACCCCGCGAGAGCTCCCAACGGGTACTCCATGGTGGACTTCACCAAGCTCATGAGGTCCGCCTACTCGCTGGAGAGGGACTCCCCGATCAGGCTGGGGGAGAGCCCGACCGCGAAGCCGAGGCTGCTGCTGATATCGAGGAACGGGACACGGAGATTCGTCAACTTCGAGGAGATCGTGCGGGCGGCCGAGAAGCTGGACTACGAGGTGGTGGTGGCGGAGGCAGGAACGCGGACTAATGTGGCCAGCTTCACCTGGGTGGTGAACTCCTGCGACGTGATGGTGGGCGTGCACGGCGCCGGGCTCACCAACTTCGTCTTCCTGCCCACCAACGCCGTCATCATCCAGATCGTCCCCTACGGCAACCTGCAGAACATCTCGCGGTCCTGCTTCAAGGACTCCACCGAGGATGCGCAGCTGCACTACCTGGAATACTGCATCGGCGTGGAGGAGAGCAGTCTGACAGAGCAGTACCCGAGAGACCACCCGGTGTTCAGAGACCCCAAGTCCATCCACAGGCTGGGATGGAAGAAGATGGCGGACGTGTACTTGGATCACCAGGATGTGAAGCTGGACATGGAGAGGTTTGAGCCACTTCTGCTTAAAGCTCGACATCTCCTCCATCATCGGCATCGTCATCATCACCAGCGACAGTAGCATGTCAGAGGCATCGTTGGATTTCTTTTCCGTCCCTCTTTTGGATTAAATTATACTGATAAAATGATAAATTATATTACGATGAAGGAGATGGAAAGATTATTTAGGTGGTAGGTAGGCAGGCATCCAGCTGCGAAGTGGGGTCAACGCTGACGCGACCATCGAATGGTCCAGTCAGTGAATGAGGTCGACTACAATAAAATGCTTTCATGAATCAACCTACTGAATTCACATCGTGTCCAAAGATAGCTGGTTGATGTCGACCGAATTTTTGGTAAAACAATGTCACGTGATGTTGTCGAAGACCAGAATCTTTCCTTCATCATCATCGTTGATGTCCGACGACGACTATTGTGGATCGCAAACAAATAATCGATGAATAGTTAGTTATATATATATATATTATGTATGATAAACACAATTTCATATTTGTTATGAAATATTACGTGCCAAAAAAACAAAAGGGAAATCATTAGTCGGTGTCGGATACCATTGACGTGGGGAAGGCCACTAATTAGAGGGAGGGAGTAAAAGGGGCATTTTCCAAGCCCAGCACAGGACTTGAGTTAGCACTGAACTTGACTCCAAGATTCCGGACAAAACAAGGATTGTCCGATGGCGGAGGCCCCAACCAGACTGACCACCTGAGTGCTTCCGATCGATCCACCGCACACTGCATTGCGTCTCAGCTCATGCAAGCTGTTCCTGCAGCCCCCCCCCCCCCCCCCCACTCGATGGAGTTAATGTGACATTCCGTCCATCCAGCTTTCGACAAAAGTTGCTATTACTTCCTTCCCAGATTGGCGTTTAGTATGGGCAACTTGTGCTACATACGACATGTGCCCCCATGTCGTCCCTCCTTAATTAAAATGGTGGCGGTGGTGGTGGAGAAGAGCACGGCACAATATATGAGGCAGAATAATTAAGTTGGAAGGCTGAAGAAGAAGAAGAAGGAAGGCGAGCCACTCAACATTCCCCCGTTTGGTAGATGCTTTCTCTGGGGAAGACACAGGCCAAGTCATCTTCGCCTTTTTCCGACTCTACCAGCCGCCCGATATATGTATATATAGTGCTCACTCTTGCACTCGACCATCATCTCCCTCTCGCGATGGGTCTCTCCAATCATCTCCACGGCGTTTCCGGTGATTCTCTCCCCCTCCTCATCCTAGCCGCCGCCGCCTCTTCCCTCGTCCATCTCCGGTCGGTTCTTCTTCGCCTCCTCCCATTGTCCGCATCCGCTGCCGACCCCGAGCCGTCCCTCGGTTCTGGCCTCGTCGTCCTGGCGGACCACCTCCTCTCCGATCGGGCCTTCCCCTTCTACTACCCGGAGGAGCGGGGGGTGGGCCAGTGGCCTGCGCGCGCGGTGTGCCTCTGCGGCCTCGCCGACGGAGACCGCGTCCGGCGGCTTCCCTGCAGCCACGTCTTCCACAGGGAGTGCCTTGACGACTGGCTCCACCACCAGCTGAACCTGTCGTGCCTCCTGTGCCGCTCGCAGCTGGCCGAGCCGGACATCCGCGCCGCCGCCGAGCGCGGGATCGGGGCCCAGCTGGTCCATCGAAACTATGATCGATGATGCCGCGGTCACCGTTAAATATCTTATCATATAAAAACACCTCCTTGCTTTTATCCTTCATATAAAAATATCTTATCATATATATATATAATCAATCTTGTTCTTGATGTTCATTTAGAGGTTTTCAAGTAATCTGTTTTGGTCCTCTTAAAAAAAAAAAATCTTTTTATTACATTAAACATTATATTAAGAGCTCATTCAAAGGAATCGAATCTGCTTGAAGTAGATACATTCGGATCTCATTCACATATTTTGACTGGTTTCACCAAGTCCATCCTAAATCTACTTATAAGAAGTAGCAGATACATCACAAATGTGTCCGGTGATTCTTTATGCTCTCACATAAATTTCATAGATATAATCGAGTATTATTATCATTGTTTCAATAACACAACCGATCGAACAATCGTAGTTGGATTCTAAAAATTGTCGCAAAGACACTACGAGAAGAGACTAACAGAATCTAAACATGAGGAGCATGAGATAGATAGGCAATCCAGATTTCTTGCCGTGTATCGCGTAGCTTCAGAAGAATTTGGCGAAGGCATCGGTCAGAGTCCTGCTAGAGACCCAACATGCTTTCAGAAGCTTCAAAGCCTGCAACACCGAAAGAACGTTCAAGAAGTCTATTTGAATTAGAAGAGCAAGAGATCACTAATTACTACCTCTGCTTCACCCAGTGTGACCGTCTCCTCCCTCAGGTTTTCGAAGTATACATCCTTGGAGAAGACGAGGTCCAACGCCTCCCGGCTGTTGAATGGCGACACATCCATTGTGTCTGTGATCAGAAACTTTCTTGGTCCTTTCATGTATGCTCCTCCGAGTTCTTTGCTTGGAAGCAGGGACTTGGGATTAACCGCAAACACCTTAGCTTCGACGCCCGTGACATCGCAGCTGATGCACGAGTTATCTTCCTCCACCCCCAAGAGCGACACAAGTACATCGCAGCTGAAACTGGAGGCCAGCTTCGGAGCTATGAGCTCCAGCTTGCAATTCTCCGACCTGATGTAGTCGCCCAGCTGCTCCACGCTTCGATACAGGTTATCGACGCTTCCGATGGAGGAGCTTCCGCCGGAGAGCCTTACCAAGGACCCTAAAGGAAGGGTGAGAAAGCTGAAGAGTAGGTCCACGAAATCTTCCCCTCCTTCCGCGTAGATCACGTCGTCGTTGGATTTGTCTCGGAGAAGCCTCACGACCATCTCCTTGGACTCGGAGGCCATGTCATTTCTGCAGGGGCGACCTCCTTCAGATATGTATGTCAGATCGATCACATCTTCGAAATCACTCGTGCTGCTCGTCTCCAGGAAAACATCGGTCAAGGGAGTCCTGGATACGAGTGATCTCTCCAGCAGCTTCAGAATCTATCGTGCCATGGAAGCAGATTGATTCAGCAGAGTGAAAGGTTTACGTAACTTTTACTGTGAGGAGACAAGGAGTACTCACCCGGCTTCTCCCAATCTTCACGAACCTCTCCTCCAGGCCGTTGCCATCTTGGATGCCATACCTTCGGAACACCGCTAAAGCATTCTCCACGGAGCTCTCCGCCACACGCAGGTCATCAGTAACCAAGAACATGGCGCCTCCTTTCACGAAAACCCCATCGACGCCATTGGCTCCGGAATGCTTCTTGCACAAGTGTACGTCTCGTTGCTGCACCATGATCCGTCCGCAGGCGCACAACGTGTCCGGAACGAGGCTGAACATCCCAGAGCCCTTGGGGGGGAATCCGCACTTGGGGCACGAGAAGAACTTTTGCGGCCACTTGTCGTCGGCTCTGAGCTTTAGGTTCTCGCAACGTCGGTGGGACGCGCTCACGGGGGAGAGCAGCATGGCTTTGCAGGCTCGGGTCTGCAGGTGCTCCGTGTCCAACTTCTCGACGCTCTGGTAGAGGTGATCCATGCAGCCGAGGGAGGCGCGCTTTCCAAGAAGGCGGACGACGGTGCCGGCGGGCAGCGTGAGGAAGCTCAGCAGTGTGTCCACGAAATCCTTGCTTGACTCTGCCAGCACGACGCGTTCGTGCTTCTTGTCCACGAGAAGCCTGACGTCGAGCTCCTCTTCCGCCATGGCTACTCCTGTCTGCACGTAATATTTGATACGAAGGTATATTTGAGTGAAAAGAATTAATTGTAAATATTATAGATACGTAAAAAATACACATAAATCATCATACAGGATTCAAAATTATTATTGATATGATGATTGTGTATTGAATGCTTGTTCACCATTTATCATCGCAAAATTATGATCTCCATATCTACAAGATTGCCTCTCTAATTTCTTCATCGGTTTATGGAATTGCAACTGTTATTTTTTATCAATACGAAAAAATTTAGACAGTTTATGGAATTAGATGTATAATTAAGAAACGAAAAAAATTATTATCAATACAAACAATTATTTCTGATGACGATTACACCAAAAGAAACTAATTTAGTCTTCTATTATCCTTCTTTAGAATATATGCAATTTAACTTCCATAAAATACTCTAAATAATAAATATTTTAGACATCTCCAAATACATTCAAAGATCCAAACAGAAATTATTAGTCTCCCAAACATCGAACCAGAATTAAAAGGAAAGAAAGAAAGAAAGAAATATAACACAGATCAGGTCATACCATACCATACCATACCATGATCTTTA
The DNA here is from genome assembly GCF_036884655.1 of Musa acuminata AAA Group. Lineage (NCBI taxonomy): Eukaryota > Viridiplantae > Streptophyta > Magnoliopsida > Zingiberales > Musaceae > Musa > Musa acuminata. The sequence goes on along the minus strand of NC_088329.1, from coordinate 935,194 downwards.
TAAACAATAAAAAAAAAAAAGAAAAATTTAAACATCTAATTGAAAACAAAAACAGGAAAATATTCTGATGAAGCCTTCGATGCAACCACCTTTTTTTACATAATTTTAAACATCATCGTCTAAAAGGTAAGAAACACTACATAAATGAAAATTAATTGTAAGTTCCTTTATATTTTATTTACTGCAAAAACAACTCATCATGTTAAACATCGTAATATATATGTATTTTCTTGGGATCATGACCAATATATATAAAAGCATAGACAGAGAGAGAGCGAGAGAGAGAGATAGATGAACCTTGAGGAGCTCCGGCCGGCCCGCTGCCTCTTTTCGAGGTTGGGAAGAATCCTACATATATGTGGATCGAAACATCGCCGAGTCGGAGAGGCTTTCACTTAATTTGGTATTATTATAGTCGAAGCGGAAGACGGAGTTAATTGCGGTTCTTGAAAGATTAAGGCGATCTGTGGGAATCATTGATTGATTGGGACGAGGAGGAAGCGTGATGGATTCATGTATCCACGAGAGACGTTAATTGACGATTACATCAAACGGAATCAGATCGTCCGTACAACAGTATATTTAAGTTAATTTCAAATTAAATTGTAACATAAACACAGCTATCGAATAATATACTAGCCTAAAATGTTTCATTTCTAATTAACAACAATGCATCTCTTACAAATCAATCTAATTTAAGTCTTAGATTCACAATATCCTAGTATAGCTTTCTTGAGCATTGCATCAAAAAAAAGGGATCCCATACATGTTTGTTTATGTTCTATAAGTTAATTTATAGAACATGCATTACATTAACAAGAGAAGAGGCTTCATATATGAGAGAAATGACAGCGACGAGTACGGGAGCTTCATGTACCAGATGGTAGGATGCATGAATGGAATCTGGTTGAAGCGTGTGTGTTCATCTCTGATGAGTAGAAGAAACTCAGCATTAGAAGCTTCCGAGTGTAATGTCTAGAATCAAACATGTCTCGAGGGGATGACCACAAGATTTATATTCATGGCCACTCGATCCAGGGTTGTGGAAGTGATGAGAAAGGAAGGAGGAACTCACATGGGATTCCCAGACTTCCGGCGTCCCTTTTGCTTCCAACTCTCCTCCATTCATTCTTTTCATGCCACCTAACGACTCCTCGCAAAGTTACATGCAACTGCTAAGTTGCATTTAATTCTGATCATATACAGAATCTCACCCACATGCACTTTAATTATATGAGGCGCGACTCGATGCATGCGTATATAACAACATGCAAGAACAGCACCACCACAAGTAGCAAATCACCTCTCCTCTCCCTTGTGTTACTCAGCAGATTTCACACCTCTTCATGTCCCTCGCAAAAGATCGTAATCGAGAAGGCTCACAAGTGTGCCCGCTTGAGCTATTCGGTATGATGCTCCGAGAGGGAGAAACGTCTGATTCCTTCGGGAGCTACACTGGCAGTCTTCTTCCTTTCCTATCAGACCCTGGCAATTCGTCCAGCACTGCGTACGTGCATGGTACGATGAATTCCCCGCCCCAAGAAGTCCTCTCTTTCATCGACTGTAGAACCACCTCATCCGAACACTGGGCCTACTCCAACGCTTGGGTGCTTAGTTTCGAGCAAGGCGACGACGAGGGCGAATGCGCTGCCTGGATTGACGCCATGGGTCAGAATTGCCAGTTGAATCGCCCTGATATCACGCGCCGAACTGCCGATTCCGGGCTGATTCAGGAGCTGGAAAGCGGGTATGGTTCGGTAAGAAGCCCCGTGAAGGAGAAGCCCCGTGCAGCAGCTGCTGTTGATGGCCTTCAAGAAAGCATGGAGCAAAAGCGCCCGCGCACGGTATTTGTAGATTTGATCATGCTGATGCTTACTAAGGTAACCCGATTAATGAAGTGGTTGGTTTCTTGGGTTCAATGATGCAGTACGCATGTGATATGCAAAGTCCCAAGAAGCAGTGCGGTAATGCTAGGAAGACCAAAGACAAGTCTAGCCCATCCGAGGATCCTCAGAGTATTGCAGCAAAGGTGTTCTCATTCATCTGCCCCGTCTCCATCGGGTTCAGTAATATGGCTTGATGGTCAAGAACATGACCAAGAATCAATCACTCGGACGTAACTCGCAGATTAGGTCGACTAACAGATGCGTCCTTGTTGCAGAACCGGAGGGAACGGATCAGTGAGCGGCTCAAAGTTCTACAAGGCCTCGTTCCCGATGGCGCAAAGGTTTGTCCCCCTTCACATCTAATCGCGTTCCTAGTTCTGTTTCATGCACGGTTGTCTGATTAGCACTAATAGCTGCCGCATGTGTTCTCCATTAAAATCTACGTAGGTTGATTTGGTGACCATGCTAGAGAAAGCGATTAGCTACGTGAAGTTCCTTCAGTTGCAAGTGAAGGTAGCGAGATCAGACACTGATGTTTTCCTTCCGAACAATATTTTTCTTCGGCATGAAATAAATGAATGAGGCCTTTGAATCACTCCCATGCAGGTGTTGGCAACTGATGAGTTCTGGCCGGCGCAAGGGGGGAAAGCACCGGATGTTGGGCAACCAAAGGAAGCCATCGATGCCATCTTATCCTCTCACGGAGACAGGAACCGCAAGTGTAAGCAGTGACCAAAAACAGCCATGGTTTGAAGCTAGGAAGGACTTGTTCCCTTTCCCATTTCTTCCTCCCTTTTCATTTGTGACTCAGATGTAATGCTAACTGAATTCATCAGTGCAATGAATTTGGCCTTTTTGTGTCTACCTTGTCAATTTGTAGAGAAGAAGACTCCATTTTCTGCTGTGAAATTATTGGCAGCACAAGGATCCAAGCCGAGCTATTAGTGGAATAGAATAAGGATTTTATGTACAGTGTTGTCTCTAATCCACAAGAGCTAAATGTCAACTACTAAATGAAGGAATATATCGATCGGCTGACCTCCATCAATAAGGGTACGTAGCACGGGAGGTGCAGCAAGCAGTACCAGCGACAAACCATTTAATCCCTAGCTCAAGAACCAACAAAAGCAACACATGTTTCTTCTGGGGAACCGGCCACCGTGATTTGCGTCGTGTGGAGCTACAGACCACATGATCGATCGATCGATCGATCGATCGGATCAGCTTTCGAGCTGGTATATCGATCGTTTTAGATGTAAAACTGAAATTGATTGAGGGCAGCAATCGAATCGATTGATGAGAAATCTAATTTATATTTTTCATTCGCTACCAAATTCTACTGCATACGAATCTACCCGACAACTCAATCAAAATAGATTCACGAGTCATTCGCAAAGTATTGTTCTGACTTCTGAGATGAAAGAAGAGACGAATAGGGTGTGTTTATTGGATCGTACAGTTAGTATCAGAATCAACATCTGCTCTATTTCTCTTCCAGACTTCCAAACCATGTGATGTGTGATGGACCTCACTATCTATCTTTTGTATCTGAACCCATCTCTTTGCACGTAGCAAAGGAGTAAATAATAATAATAATAATAATAATGTAGACGTGACTTCCCTTGTTTTTACGTTCTATCTCAGCTCCACAACGTAGAAACCTCTTCGGTCACACACGTGTGGGGATAGCTTGTCATCGGATTCCACATTAACACGCACCAATCGGAGAGATCCCACGTTTGATCTGCAACTCCTCCTTTCTTCCTCGTCGCGTCACAGACGACGGCATTAGCAGGTCGCAGGGATGAGGTGTGGAGGACAAGACTGCAAGTTTGAAGATTCCGGTGACCTCCGGTGCTGGTAAGACAGCGGAACGTTAAGGATTTGACGCCAAAAGAATTTTTTTTGGCCCTCTTTGTCGCTGGACTTGTGCACGGTAAGCACACAGGCGGTGTTCATACCAACAGTTTATGGGTCTTGCTTGTAAGGTAATAGTCGTGGAGGACAAAATCGTAAATTCCGGATTTCGGTCACCATCAGTGAGAGTAAGAAAGCGGAGCATCAAGGATTTGACGCCAAAATAATTTCTTTTGGCCCTCTTTGTCGCTGGACTCGTGCACGGTAAGCACACAAGCGGTGTGCATACCAACGGTTTAGGGGTCTTACTTGTAAGTTATCGTGGAGGACAAAATCGTAAATTCAAGATTCCAGTCACCATCGGTGATAGTAATAAAGCGGAACATCAAGAATTTGACGCCAAAAAAATTGTTTTTGGCCTTCTTTGTCGTCGGACTCGTGCACGGTAAGCCCAAAGCGGTGTGCGTACCAACGGTTTAGGGGTCTTGCTTGTTGTAAGTTAAAAGTCGTGAGGACAAAATCGTAAATTCAAGTTTCGGGTCACCATCGGTGATAGTAATAAAGCGGAACATCAAGGATTTGACGCCAAAAAAATTATTTTTGGCCCTCTTTGTCGTGGACTTGTGCACGGTAAGCACACAAGCGGTGTTCATACCACCGTTTCTAGGGTCTTGCTTGTAAGGTAATAGTCGTGGAGGACAAGGTCGTAAGTTCAAGATTCCGGTCACCTCCGGTGTAAGTAAGAAAGCGGAACATCAAGGATTTGATGCCAAAAAATTGTTTTTGGCCCTCTTTGTCGCTGGACTTGTTCACGGTAAGCACACAGGCGGTGTTCATACCAACAGTTTATGGGTCTTGCCTGTAGGGTAATAGTCGCGGAGGACAAAATAGTAAATTCTGGATTCCGGTCACCTTCGGTGATAGTAAGGAAGCGGAACATCAAGGATTTGACGCCAAAAAATTTTTTTTTGGCCCTCTTTGTCGCTGGACTTGTGCACGGTAAGCACACAATCGGTGTTCATACCAACGGGTTATGGGTCTTGCTTATAACTATAAGGCCCGGCCCATGGCGTCCATTAATGGAGCCCAAAGTTAGTATTTGGACTGTGAGCCGACCACAACTGCTCGATTTGTACTCACAAAGAATTAATATATCCAAAGAAAAAAAAAAGGGTAAAAGGAAGGGAAAAGAGAAATAAAAAAGAAAAAGGCATAAAGCAGAGATGCTAATTTCCCCCCACACAGAAGGCTGTGTAACGCATGATGATTGATACAAAGGCGACTTGAAATTGAAGTGCTGCATTGCATTGCATTGCATTGCATTGCATTGCACAGTGCAACTCCAATTCCATGGTCGTCACCCACTTTACTGCTCTCTGGAAATTTTAGAGGAGCCACTTTAACGGGATTCGAGCACATATGAGTTTTGCATGCCACAGAATTCATGGCAATGATTGCAGAGGCTCCGAGCGACAGACTAATGTAGTCGCAAAGCGGAAGCCCGAGCTTTGTTTGAATCCTCCACCAAGACGAAGAATTCTCGAGGCAGCAGCTGAAGAGCGTGTTCCCATGGAGAGCTCTACAACAGTGTTGGGTTGCACGGTGATGATCCACGGAGCACGAGAACCGAGGTGGAATCTCTGGGATTTGTTGGTCTCTGATGTACCCAGCACTGGTCACTCTCTGTCCCTCCCTTCAAGGCTGGCAACTTGTACCGAGGGAGGATGATCCTAATGGAATGGCTGCAGCTGTGGAGTCTGTTTGATGAACCACCCACCCCAGTAGAGTAGGAGAAAGCAGAGGAAGCTCATAGACCAGCTAAATCTTGTTTCGACTATTTTTTTAATTGATTTTATTATTATTAACTTTTAATATTGTTCTCTTGCTATCTGCTATTGGTGATTGACAAGAACAACATAATTTTTTTTAATATTATTTTGAAATATTTATTAGAAGATATCTTCTTGAGGATGATACATGATGTGGAGGTGCCTACCTGACAATAACATGACATTAATCTGTGCAAATATGGTCCCCAGAATTGTCTCATGTGGATCTATCTCTCTCTCTCTCTCTCTCTCTCTCTCTCTCTATATATATATATATATATATATATATATAGATATACATCATGTCCTTGTTAGACTATAATCATGCAAGAAATTTACCATCTTTACTGGTTATTACAGAGACACTGAGAGTGTGTGGCTTCATCATCCCCAAACCCAATCAAAGCTGTTCATATAGCAGCAACTGTAATATAGGGGAAGATACAAAGCACTAAAAGAAGGGATATTTTGTAGTCTATTATCTTTTACTCTTTCAAAGAAAAGGAGATGTAAAGTTAATAACTATATTGTCCTAATTCAATAGATCTTTTACTCCATTGTATTTATTCATGGAGGAAGCTAAAATCCAAGCAAAGCTAGAAGAACAAGTTGAGTTGCGTCCATCACACTGCACGATATGTGGCAAAAGCCGTGCGGTAAAATGGATCCGATGAGGCTTCATACAATAATAAGATGCTTCTTGTTCTGACATCATAGTACCCTAAATAATGAGGGTTGGATGGTACTGAAGAGCAGCTTACAGGGAATCAAATGTGAAAACTTTGACCAACGACAAAGATTTGTTGCATCCAAGGAGGAGGAGGAGAAGAAGAAAGCACCACACAAGTCACACTTTATGCTGCTGCTGCTGCTACAGCTTTAGAAAAGCAGGTTGCAATCATCATGATGCTTGCAGAAATCCTTAATGGACTTTGTTTGGCCTTAGCAAAGTGGGAGCTCTTCTGCCATTAAACCTCTTTAACATTTCAAATTGGCAGCAGCAGCAGCAGCAGCAGCAGCATCAGCAGCAATGATTGAGGAGCGTCTGCAATGGAGGTTTCTGTATTCCTCTGGCTGTTTGGCAGAGACAAGACCCTGTGAAATCTACTGGAATCATCTTCCGAAGCGAAACAACATAGGAAGCTCCTCTTCTTCTACTTGACAGTCGAGTGATACGCTTGCCATGATCTGTAAACAAGCTGCGAAGTAAAAGACCGTGCCGAAGCTTTCCTTGGAAAAAGCCAGTGCAGATTTATGTTCACAGTGAGCAGTAACAGAGGACGGATTACAATACCCAGTGAAGAAGTAGAAAGGCGACTCATCCCACCCTAAGCACAACCTGTAGATTACACTTTAATGTTAAGGAGTTTGGCTATTATCACAAACAAAGCAGCAGAGTCTGATGTTGTTAGACTCTGAGAAGATAGACACTGAGCTCAGGGCCGCCGTTGTTGTCGGGGTTCATCATGTAGAAGGCCTCCGAGTCTTTGGAGCCGACCACCCTCTCAAACCTTGCTCGCATGTACATCACATCCCTGTCGGTGCTGCCGCCGTCGCCTGGGATCACACCGGCCCCCATGGACACCGGCTCGACGGCCCTCAGTACCTTCCAGTCCGACGGCCCGCAGTCGCGCTGCACCGCGAACCCGCACTTCTTGCCGTTGACGTACGCCCGCCAGAGCGGCTCCTCCACCAGCCTCGTCGCCGTTGTCGTCTCCGCCTTCTCACCGCCACCGCCTGACTTGCGCTCGCACTCGAGCGAGATCCTCACCAGGCCGGAGGCCATCTCGCGCACGAGCGCGCTCGTGGCCGTGGCCAGCTCGACCAGCACCACCGGGCACGACTTGCTGTCCGCCTGGAAGGCGAGGTGGACGTGGCCGCGCCGGTGCCCGTAGAGCGTCCCCGTGACGTGGGCGCCGAGGCCCGCCATCCGGTTCCGGCGGAGGAAAGGCGCGGCCGCGAGAAGCGACCGAAGCCTGGAGACCGCAGCGTCTGCGACCGAAGCAGTCCTCTTCTTCTTGGGCACAGCAGCGGCGGCCGTCTCTTCTCGGCAAGGACAGGATGAGGAGGAGGCCAAGAAAGAGGGAGCGGCTTTCTCTTCATCCGGCTGGTCATCTCGCTCCTTCCTCTCAGCTGCTCCTTCCTTGGGACACTTGTTTATCCTCCACTGGAAGTGTCTTCTGGTGGAGGAGGAAGAGAAAGGGGAGGACGGGGAGTCACGAGGAGTGCTTCTTCCCATGTCGATGGTCCTCATCAAGGACTTGGGAGGAGTAAGAAAGAGGGGAGTGGTGAAAGCTAGGAAGGAGTAGGGTTGCTTTATGGCGTGTTGTCACTCCTCTTTTCGCGCTCTCTCTCTCTCTCACTCTCTCCACGACTCGGTGGGCTCATCCGTGTCCCATATCCATGCATCGGTGAGAGCATGCCGTCCTCCTCCAAGGCAGGCTGGGGATCGTCCCCAGAATCCTGACAAAAGTAAGGCTGGTGGCCGCCCCCACACAACTGCAAGTGCATATGAGAGGGTCGGAAGACTGAAAGCCATGAAGAGATATCATCGTCTCGGCGGGCACCCATCCCTCGTCCGCTCCCGATTTACTGTGTGTGTGTGTGTGTGTGTGTGTGTGTTTGAGAGAGAGAGAGGCTCATGAATGAGCCACACCAACCGACCATGGAGCTCAACCTGGTACTGTTGGTGAGCCCACCGATGGAGCCAACGGCAGCAGCGTTATGGAGAGACTCGGGCGTCGGTACAGACATGTAGGTCCCCATCGGCTGGAATGCTTTAAATGCTGTGAAATGGAGTTGATGTGGGCACAGCGACATCATACGGTTGGTTGGCCCTTCCAGGGTTGGATGAGCAGCAGAGCTACTGCTCCCGCAAATACTCATTTTAGCATTTGCAACCCACCGAATGAATCCATTCATTCTCCGCAGCTGAAGTCTGCGACGTAGCGTTTGGTATATCCACCGAGGTTGGTTGACCTGTCGACATGTTGATTGAATCACTATATATATATACATATATATATATATATATATATATATATATATATATATATATATATATATATTACACAATGAACAAGCAACTCAAATATCAGATAAATCATCTACTCTTTAGCCCAAAGCAGCAGCAGCAGCAGCAGCAGGTAAAATAAAATACTGTGCTCTATGAACTCAAACATGTTTGAGAATTTATATCCTTCCGTAAAATACTGTGCTCTGTTTCTCGTATCACTTTCAGCATGGTGACCTTCTTAACCTACTTCTGGTTTTCCACCTACACATCAAATGCTGGAAACAGATGAGACTCTTTTCACCATACTGAACAACTACATGTACTTATACATATGAAATGCCGGAAACAGAAGCCATGGTGTAGCCATCAGTTGTTTCAAGTTAAATGGAGATCGGTTTCATTGATGGTTGTAGTCATACTGCCTCAATTTCTTGCAGACGCTCCCCACGTTGATGTGAGTAGATCAGTGTGGAGAAGCAAGAAACATTGAGACGAAGAAGTGCATCGTAAGAGTTAGATCATGGAGGTGCAAAGAGCCAAAGCACAGCGCCAGCCAACATTGAGACAAAAGCATAGGTGGGATCACGTGCCACGCCAACCACCAGATATGTGGCCTCTCCAACTGCAAACAAAAGAAATCCAGGGTTAGCATCTCACACATGGCCTTTATATGAGCCAGAGATGAACAGTGACAATGGTTTCAAATATACAGTTGCAACGAATAGACATTATATTTGGTAGAATTAGATCTAAGATCTGTAATGTAGAATATGTATTACATGATTTATATTATTTGTCCTGTAATCGAGATATTTTCTAATTGAACATAATCAAACTGGACTATGTTAATGTTTGTTCATGCACACCATGAGTGGAGTCTTTTTTTTTTTTTTACTGAGTCAAACTAGACTATGTTAGAGTTTGATCTGTCTGCAAACATCATGCCAAGCCGATAACCTACCAACCGCAAATATCTATTGTTTAGTGCGGAAAATATATATTGCAGGGTAACAAAACAAATCGACCACGCTTCCACAAGAAAAAAAAAAATTTGTTTCCTCTTTAACCTTGACTGCTGGTAAAGGACAACAGGAAATGAAAAGGCATGGCCTACTTTGAATATGCATGCCAGACACAAATAATTGAAGTTTACCAAAGAAGATTACATTAGAAATAGACAAGTTTAGTTTTGATTGAAACTGATGTCCTAATATCTACCTTCTCATTATAATGAAAGCAAGAGTAATGTTGCATATAGAAAATCATCTTCTAATATAGAAAATGAGACTGGTTAAATAGCATACTTTCATTAGCTTGCTCTGTGGGCAAGTATGCTCCCTCCTAAATGAAGAAAACCAAAGCTGAAGCTTTTCTTGCATAAGCAAAGGACCCTTATTTGCAATGGGAAAAACAAAAGCTTCTGCACAAAATTTCATAAGAAAACAGACACACCTAAGACGGCAACTTTTTGTATAAAGTAATCACAGGGACATATATTTTCCACTTCATAACTGGAACAACGAAAGCATCACAAGTAGAATCATTTTCTTTAGTATATTATAATCAAACACTATTTGTCACTACCCACGAATTTCCAATGTTTTCGATCATTAAGATTATATACTCAAGTAAATGCTTTGAAATCTATAAACAATTTGGGGTATTTAGAAACTACACTGATGACAAATGGAAACACAGGGGAAGTTACACCAATATGAGCACAACTTTGAAAGTCTATAGGGTTATCATTGGCAGGATCAACTTGAGAACATAAAAATTACCAAAATATGCAAGCAATTTTCATAGATCGCAAACAAGACACATGTTAGTGCATGGGTAAATATGACCCTCTAAAGTTGAATAATTACCTTGTAATTGAAACATGAATTTCTAGAAGGGACTTATTTTGCGAGCCAGCTGCAACATGAATTCAGGAACAAGACGACGTGGCAAGGGTGCTACAGATATATGGGCATGTGCAGCTGCAACACCACCATAAATGACTGCAGCAATATGTTCCAGCAGTTCATCCTTTCCCCCTCTAAGAGGATCCTAAAATGCCAGTTAATTAAGGAAAATGTTAAATAAAGTATCCCTAATTAGTAACCACAGAAAAGAAAACAACTAATGCTTCTTGGCTGTATATAACTGAAAGGGCATTTTTTCAGATGAATCACAATTAATTGCACCATTTTTCATCTGCTATAACAGTCTTCAGTCATCACTATGAAGAATGGATGCTTCTCTCCATGCTATAACTCCTTTTTCTTTGTTCTTGATTTTTTTTTAATGGTTCAAAGATTGAACTAGACAGCTAAATTAAGTGACTGAACAGACTGTGGCGAGTTCGACATCTCTAAGTAAACATTTCATTTCATCTTCTCTTACTGTGAAATCAACAGCTTTCATCTTTTTTAAGAATATTATTTTGTTAATAATAACTTCCAAGTGAACAAGTACAGATGCTCACATCTAGTAAGTAAATATTATGACTCGTAACCATAATCTGTAGCAATTTATGTAGATAACGTATGCATAATTACATTTTATTTCCATATTCCTTAACATTGTAGACAAACTGTTGAATGAAGAATCATTCAGAGAAGATTAAGCTTCAATAGATGTACGAGTATTAGTGTGCAACTCCACCATATCAGAATCATTGAAATAGCCATCTGTTATTACCTGAAGAAACAGATCTGTGTGAGTTTTTCCTTCAAATAAAACGATGTCAACCTTAGCACCAACACTGTGAAGGGTATCAACAAACTTTTTGCTGCAAATAACAGTCTATTCATATTCAGTAACGATGGATATTAGGTTAGGAAAACCATAGTCTGCAGAGTGACAGCATATTGTTGCATAAAAGACATACAGGAGAAGAAAACTCTTTCAGAAGACATGAAAGCTCACAGTAAAATAAGGTGACATCTGACAAAAATCAAGGTCAACAGTAATATAATTCTAGTAGACCAATCATCATCTCCAAAGACCTCATGTTCAGGCCTCAACTTGTTTGCCAATAAAGCACCACAACATTAAGTGTGTAAAATTATGGAAAGCTAAAAAGAGAAAACTAAGACAACTAGTTCCTGGTTAAGAGCAAAAGTAATATGCCATCTCAATTACAATAATAAGGCACGAGTAATTTATCACTGATTTCTTCATACAAGGAGCATTTTGCATCTAGGTCAGTATATTATTAACCAAAAAGTATACGTTTCCTTCTGAAAACAAGCACAACTAAATGGATTAAGGGAAGAAATTACAGTTTGTTAAAAGTAAAACTAAATTTAGAATGAGATCTGTTGCATGGTTATAATTATGGTCACATTTTGTCTGCTTCTAATTTTTGTAAGCATCTACTCAAGCCAAGGGTCTAAGAAGCATCAGCCACGGCATATAGATTTCATTATCCTAGCAATTCCTGTAAACCAACCTGGCAGTTGATGGTATAGATTGATCACTTGTTCCATGAAACAGGATGACATGAGGCAGCAAAGATATGGCATGTTTAATACTAGAATCCTGGACCAGAACTTCAGGAGAAAAACGCCACAAGTTTTGCTCCCCTTCCATTATGCTGGGACAGATAATATAAGAACATTCTGATTACTGGTAATGCAAAGAATGTTTTGAGAAACAAAAAGACATCAAAAGAATAATACAAGATAATATCGATATACAACAGAATACAATTAATTAATACCTTAGAAAAATAGACCGGTACAGGCCACGACTATGGAAATGATCGACCAACTCAAGCATGTTATACCTGCCAATGAAAGTTTTTGAAATAAATCTTTAAGATAAATATGCCTTTGTGTTTCTCTAGAAAATATATAAAGACTCATGCAAATTAACCAATTGTGAAAAGCACTCAAGGCATGCTTTCACTGTGTAGCCTGCATTCCAGGATGGGTCCTGTTGAGTTCCAAGTAGTGAACATATGTAGAAAGTCCAATACTTTTAAGAAAAAAGCATGATGGATGTAACATTAAGAGATGCAAATTGTTTATTAGCAAATTGACCACTTTAATATTTCTATTTGTTCATCCGTCAGATTCTCAAACAGAAAACCTCATAGTTGTTACATAAATGTCTTATCATTCAGCAATAAAATAGTAATATTTCTAAAATCTATATAAAAAAGTCCAACACTTCACTAACATGGTTCATAAAATCCCAAACTTCGATGAGAAGAGCTCATTGTCGCTTTAAATGTTCTGGAGAAACAGTAAAATAAATTGGCCCATGATACACATGCTGAACAGTATAATTTTTTATTCCTTGTTGACACCATGTCACTTGAAAAGATGTCTTTCTCAACGAAGAAAGAAAAGAAAAATTCTATACACGAGTTGAAATTGACATATATTGAAAAACTGGTTAAAACAGTTTTAAAATTTTAAAATATTTTCTAGTTTCTATTAATATGAGCTGCTGCCTTGTGTAATTCTTACTTTTTTATAAGAGGCGCAACAACAATTAAAAGCTAAAACTATTGGACTGCGAATAGTTATAAAGGGTGAGGGAATAATTAGGAAAAGTAATGTAGTTCATGAGCGGCAGCCTAGAAGGAAAAGAAGAATGCCTGTTAGGAGAAGAATTCAAATGCACATAAACTGAATTAGCTATATTTAGCTTAATCTAGTCGGGGTTGCTTTTTTTGTTACAAGTTCAATATCCACTACGTACCTTGAAGCAAGGATTATTGTACCACCCAAAATGGTACGAAACGGGTGGTACATACCGGTCCGAACCCTCTTGTCGAGCGGCTTCTTGTACGGAGATGCATGCATAAAGGCTTTTTGGATCTTCATCGACAGTACCCTATTATCGAACCCTCTTGTCGAGCGGCTTCTTCTAATAAACTCCTCTTTCTTCTATCGCCGACACCTATAGCATAATGGCACTGTTCCTGTGGCAGTGCTTGTCCGGATCTATCCCCTCACTAATGTACAAAGAAGGAGAATCCTCTAATCTTGGGAGATAAAGACAAAGCAAAACATAAGATAGAGGGTTAGTTTTTGCCTGTGATGGTCTTAGCGCTGGCTGAAGGTCCTTTATGAGTTTGTACTGGTGTCGATCATACCCCCGATAAATAAGCTAAGGATGTTACACTAATATTCTGGATTAATGAACTTCTATTTGAATAAGTGTGTTTACTTTACTTAACTTCATTATGCTTTCCTGTCTGGGAAAAAGGAGATATCCGTTTTTTACGACGCAAACAGCATGGAGCCGTCAAAGCTAATAAGCTATGAGTTTGGCTCTTGTAAAAGCTATGTCCGAGCGTGGGACAGTACGCAGACCACCCCTGTTCCAAGCAGCCCAATCTGGTAAAAATAATAAAAAATAGAGAACAGCGGTGGGACCCAGCCAACTTGGCATTAAAAAAAAATCCTAAAATAAAAATTAGGGCTCATGAACGTGCTCTTCTCACATTCAATGCTGCTGTCATTGTTGCTGCTTTCCCATTGCCATTGTTTCGTGATGACGCTGCCAACACTGTTGCTGTCGTGCTCCTTCTTCCTAAGTACGCTCCCACCTCTTCTCCTTTTCTTCCTTCTTCCTCCTCCACCATTTCTTCTTCTTCCTCCTCCACTGTTTCCTCTTGTTCCTTCTTCCTTCCTCCTCCTTTCTCCTTCTTCCGCTATTCCTCCACCGCCCCTTTCTTTTCTCTCTCTTTTTCTTCCTCTTCGAAACACCAGTGCATACCGGTTCACCATCACCGGTACACCAGTATTGACCAGTATGTACTAGTTTGACAGATTACCGAAATGGATATAGTACCCAAAACGACGATCCTTGCTTTGAAGCATGATTTTAAAATCTCAAAAGAAAAAGATTTGAGAAATTGAGAGTAATAAAGAAAAGAGACCAATTAAAAGACAGTTATCTTGGTACTACGCAAATTTCTTTTCAAGTAGTCAATTGAAGGCATTCGCTCTATTTCACATCATTTGATTGTGAAAAGTGCATAATTCTTTTCATATCTAACATTTGTATATTAAAAAAAAATACATGTATAATAGCATGGAAGTTCCAATTTAATGACATTGAGGTGTGACTTGGTCAGGCCTAAGAATGTAAACTCATGGGCAACTTGGATATACTCCATGGAATTGGAAGTCAATAGAAGCAGCTTAAGAATTTAAAGGTTTAATTGGTTGTGTTTCTGATTCAATCTACAGTTCACTTGGTTGCATCTAAAGCTTGCACTTTGCACTCTGTTTGAAAATCTAGCATTTAAACTCATGGGCAACTTGAATACGAGGCGAAATGGAGAATAACTGATTGTTGCCGGTGAAAGTACAAGCTAGAGTAGAAATGAAAGCCACTATACATATGTACTTTGTAAAATGCCTGCAGTTACAATTCAAGCATTCCTAGTTGCAGATAAGTGATATAAGCCGATGAATGTGAGTGCATTATCATTCTGAAACCTCATACAGCACCACACACAGATCATAGATAACCTAAAATATGCAAGTTTGAAGCCATCACTTCTACAAGAAACCAGAAAAAGATACTGATAGCTGAGGCTGCAAGCCCTAGTACAAATAGAACATTATTGAGGTAAATAAAAACATACAGATACAAACAATGAAGAGATTTACCCCCCAGATATACCAAAGTATGCTTTTATTTGTGAGACACTCCATGATGTGCACTCTCTTTCTCCACATTCTTTAATTGCCTGATCAAGAATAGTGCAAGCAGCAATATGTGCACCCGCAGATTGTCCAATCAAATAGATCCTTTGCAGAAAAAAATGGAATGACAAGTTAATAGAAAATTCTTTCTCAGGGACCATGAAAAATTTGGTACAAAAACAGAATATTTACAAATTAATGCTTAGAAAATTCAAAGGAAACTTACAGCCAACTTGGTTAAGAAAGGATATCAGCATCTCAAGATTATGTGTGCAGAAGTGAAGATGAAAATAGCAAGCAACTTTTCTGAACTTGTGCATTTACTACATAGATGGACAACTTTGGCATCTTACGCTGGTTTCATAAATGTTTACTTCCTGAACATCTTTCTAACTGTAGCATAAAAAATCAGAGTGTTGATCTGGATGGTTTGTTGGGAATAAAATTACAGATGTTCCAAATAGTATGGCTTGAAATTATAGTAGTATCGCTAGATAGGTATGGCAATTTTCTGTTTTTGATAAAAATTGACATGTAATCCTTTATTTAGTGTTTCTTTCGTTCTCTTTTACTTTTTTACCTGCTTTACTAGGTACTTGTATTCATACCTTGTAAATATACGAGGCATTGCCTCCTTTTCAATAAATATGAATGAGATACTCAAATGTATAAAGGGGCATTTGCAGAAAACCATACCAAAAAGAAATTAGTTGTCAACTTTGACTATCTCCTTCTTTGCTAAACCCATCTGATTATTTCTTATATTGCACCCTATATTCCAATTATGTTATATTGATCTGAGGACACCATAAGCATATATCTTACAAGGTAAATAAAACCTCTTAGATATATTTGTCCCAATAAAGCCCCTAAAATTTCCCTTCTGACACACCCAGGACAAATTCCTTTCACAAAGATTAACATGACATTGAAATTTTTAATCAACAGCTAAAAAAAGAAAGTAATACATTTACCAAGTCCAGCAAGTCTTGCTTAATCTAAATTTAGTACAACATATAAATGTAACCCTGAACTGAAAAAAAAAACTTATAGAACTTTTATAGCAAAAAAAAAGAAAAAGAAATTCACAAGTATGCCATTCTAAAGCCTAATGATGAGGTTCATTTAACAAATTCTTTTATGACATATCAGTGAATCCATTTAGCAAAAGAATCGGGAAAAACCATGAGCACATCTTCATACCAAAAAAGTAATATTATGCCTTGTATCCTTCTTTGCATGCCATGCACCAAAGCAAGACAATCTTCAGTCAACAAAATATAAGATGTAACATGGTACTAGCACAAATTTGGCATTCATTCCATTAACGTCTTATGGTGATCCATATATTTCATGCTTCACAATTCTAGAATGTCAAGGGCCCTTCATGAAATTGGGACTTCATGGTGGAAAACCTTTGAATAATATCCTCCCAAAATTTAGCATACACAAGATCAGATGTTTGATGCCTACTGTTGCTGTGAGAAACAGATCCTTTTACCTGTTTGGATCGCCTCCATAACTTCCAATGTTATTGCACACGAATGAGATGCCTTGAGATGCATCCTCCACCATATCGCTGATGGTTCCTTGAGGGAAATTTCTGTACAAAGATGTCATACTAGATATGTAGGTACGGTACAAGACCACGAATGAGCACTACAGCGTATCCTTACCATAAGATGGTAAGGTCACTGTAAACAATGCCCACAAGTTCCCAGAAAAAGAATCAATATGTAATCATGAGCTAAGGCAGAAGAATATAGGAGGTTGCTTAGGATTGAGAGAGAATCCTGGCCGAAAAAAAAAACTACTCTCTTAAGAAACCAAATCATATATCACATTTCTTCTCCCCTCTCATTTGATCCAATCAATTTTTTGTTTGCAGCTTTAATACTTCATTAAAGTTGAATTAAATGCTGATCACATGCTCGATCTTTTCTTCTTCTTTATTTCTAGTATCAGGGTTCAAGTTTCAGAAAAGCACTCTCTGCTGCAATTGTAAGGTGCCCTAGACCTACATTGACAAGAGCCATGTATGCTGGGTAACCTTCTCAGTGATAAGAACACCCCTACTTTTTGTAATCATAAGGGAATAAATGATATTTTGTCAATTTTTTTCATGGCAGTGCATTTAGTTATTGAACAAAGCCCCTTAAACAACTTGAGCTCGGCTTGGTTGCAAGCTTGAATAAGCTGAGTTTTAATAGCAAACTAGGTGAGAAATTAATTTCAGAAAGATCCTAAATGTACTGCCACGATAAAAACTTGACAAATTCAAGTTCTTTTGAAAAACATGAAAGGAGCTCAATTTAGCTTAGGAGATCACTTGATACATGATTGAGCTCAACTAGATTCAGAGTTAGCCTCCACCAATTATGTAACAAGCCAAGCTTGACCATTTATTTAAGCGTGAAACAAATTCATGCCAAGGTTGAACACGTATAGGCATGATCAAGCTTGGCCAACAACACCCCTATGCAGCAATTTTATGTAATTACACATGCCCAACAATAGTATGTAGATAAGGGCAATTTTTGTTCTTCAGTATGGCAGAGTCTGAACGACATACCTATAATCTATGCATGCCACTATGATGCCTCTTTCTGCCAACCGCCTTCCTAAAAGTGCACCCCAAGCTTTATAACTGCACAAAATTTCAAGAAGCAAGGGACTGAGATTTAAGTAATTTTCAGAACAACAACCTGTCAGAAACAAGACCCAAGTTACCAAGTTTTCCTGTTTACCACATATATTAGCACTCACCCGATAATCCACGCTCCTCCAGTAACAAATGCAACAACTGGTTTCAAACCATCAACTTTTGTCGGTAAATAGAGATCTAATCTGCAACAGTATATTCTAATCAATTCCAAAAGGGAATCAGCATATGTATCAACAACTCAAGAAAGATGAGTATGAGATAAATTTTAATCAAGTTCCCAGTGATGACATACCGATTTCTTGGCCGATCTCCATATATAATGCTTCTACGTACCTGACTTGAGAAGAAATAATAATATCCAACTATAACAAGCAACACGTAGTTTTGGTTAGAGTAAGTGACATTATATGTTACATCCGTTTGAACTTTTTGATGAAGCTGGAGTTATTATCATCTAGAAACACAAAGTAGCTAGAACAATATAATTGGTTGCCAAGTCTTTGTGCTTCAGAATATTTTTAGAAATCAGCCATTAGTACAGAACTTACCCTGGAGAAATCCTGGCATAAGCAAAGTTGCATAACAAATAAGAGCAAGAAACTTTGTGATCCACCTATAGCCCACCCTGAGAAGAGACGAAGTAGTCAATACATTGGGGTAACACTAAAAAAGGGATGCTTTTCCACTCCATTGCAATTATAATAAATTGTGTCAAGTATAAAGTACATTACAATAGTTAAAATTTATCATATACAAGAAACAGTGTGCCAACATTTTAGATATCAAGAAATGCTCCATGCCTCGAAAGAAATGTTTCATCAGAAAATTTTGAGCAAGATTAATAAATTTGATGAGAAGCTAATTTTCATCAAGGGCAGATCAAAATGAACACAGATATAGCATTTCTGCCCAAAAGAATTAATGGAAGAATTATGTTTGAAGACTAACCAAATAAGTCCAAGAAGATATACTGGAGGCTGACACAGTCCATTTCCATATTTCTCAGTTCAAAAGTGTTAGACACATAATCTCAAATTCAAACTACCCAGCGCTAAACTGGACTTTATTAACAATAGTGGTATTTGAAGTTTCCATACTAGAAATGGGTTATGTGCCTTTGTACATCTCTAGTTACATTAGGTATCCTCCAAGTCTTTCAAAGAAACAACTAACAGAAATTAGATTGCCATTCAGCATCTGCAATATACGTCCCCAAATGCTAAGTTTGATGATTCTTTGGTGTCCAGGGAAGAGTTGAGTTATAGAAAAGTTTTAGTACTTAAAACTTCAAAGTTCAGTTAGTGAGAAAAATAGCAGCACCCCAACCTTAAAATGCCTTTTTTTTCCTACTGACATAGGTTCCTTAACCAACAATCTGAAAGAAAATGTCGATGCAGGTAATTAAAGATTCACTGTGATCAAGACGAATAGCTACTTCTTCATCAGGTTTAGGATTATCCTCCATTTTGATGTCTTGGCTAAGATTGATTTTCATGGTACCCGGATGCTTCTTTTAATTTTTCTACTTTGTGCATGATATGAATCTCACGTTTTAAGATTATCAATCAGAAGCCAAATACATTTTGACCAAAACACGACTCTGAATACTTAAGTTAGTCACCTGGAAAGATTTTGTTGGTTATAGACTATTATTCACATAAAGGTCTCTGAAATGCTTTAGTTTCCTTTACATAGAAATTCTTGAAATGATATTTTAGGGGTATATTAAGTTTCCATGCGGTTCTTTGATTGGATCATAACGCTATTTATTTTCCCAACTAAACGACAATGCAATTGTTGGACGGTCTGATGTTTAGCTTTAGATGGGGAGGTTTAGGTTCTACTTCTCAGACCACCCTATCGGGATATTATAATCATGGTAAGTGGCGCAAAAAGAATACTAAGTATAATATTTTAAATGAAAAAATTGCTTCGGAAAGCTTAAAAATTCTTGAAACTTATCAGGCAAAAACATACAGCTGAATCGCATCACGAGAAGTACCTCTCCGAACAGAGGGTTTGGTCCACAGAAACATTCATGAAATGAGAAGGCATGCAAATTTTACCTTACAAGTTAAAACAAATCGATTATCCACAAGACAACATAACATACGATAATTGTAGAAAAAGAATCTTTCATATTGGATAATATACAAGAACTGGTGCACAATATGCTTCAAGAAATTAAAAGAGGTGGAGACAAGAGGAACATCAACTCCAACATGAAAAATGAAACATTTAAATGGAAACGGTATCAAGAAGCCAAAGAATTCAAGAAAATTCTGCAAACACTATAATTCAAGAAAAACTACAACTGCTTTAGAAACTTTCCATGGAAATAGTTTCAGAAACCAGAAAAAATTCGAGAAAAGCTAAACCTAAGCCAAAATGAAGCGAGGAACAAATAAAGCGATGAGGAGGTGGAGGAGGAAACCCGAGATAGCGGAGGAGGGTGATGGCGAGGCGGGTAAGAAGAAACGTCTCGGCGGCAGCGTGGCCGACGTCTCTACCGAAGGAGCGGCCCCGCGAGGTGTGGGAGGAGAGGGATCGGAGCGAGGGTTCGCTGACGGTCCTCCGCCTCCGGCTTCTCCCGCCGCCTCCAGCAGCCGACGCCGAGCGTCGGAGAAAGGGTCTCGCGTCCTCCGCCGCGGGCGACGACGCCGAGGAGGAGGAGGAGGAGGAGGGGGAGGCTTTCTCCTCCTCATCGTACTGCGGCGATGGCGCGTGGGGATGGAGCTCCAGCGACATCGCCGGCTCCGAAGACAGGGAGGGGAGACGGGCGACGGGTGGCATCCGTGCCAAATAAATTGGGCGGTGGGAGGACGGAACGGAATACTGGTGAGGCGCGATGCTTCTCAGTCATCTTGCCAGTGCGACACGTGGCTCGTTGTCCAAACACCGGTTGTGCGCTACTACCGTCATCGACTTGCTTCGACCGTTCGTTTCGTGGAGGACGGTTCGATCATACCTTGAGATCGAACAAAGTTGACGAGGAAAAAGGGTTCCTTTTTCTTTTGAAACAAATCATATTTATCCTTAATTTTAACATCTTGGTGATAATAATAATAATAATAATTAACATTTATTAATTATTATTATTTTCGTAGAATGTGTCAATTATTGGAAGTGTTCAACTCGTTTTTCCATATGTGATTAATTACATAATGATAAAATATGGATCATGTAGGATTGACGTATCATGTCGTGTCATTATTTCTATATTAGTATTAAATTATTTTTATGAATTTTTTTTTTTAATTAGCCAATGGTTTTATAAGCGTGTAGATATATACCTTAGTTGCGGTTCTTAGCTTCCAAGGTCTCGAGTTCCGTATGAGTTCAACTGAGACTACTTACGCCGATTAGACCGCGAAGAAGGAACATGATGATGATGATGATGATGATGATGATGCGACACACAACCGTAGTACACAATCCATGGGGCTAAATCAATGTGACAGATTTGTACATGCAGATAACTCTAACATAGAAAACATTCATCACATCACAACATGACGAGTCTACTATGCCCATTTATTAATTTTTATGGACATACCCAAAGGTTAAGGTGCATTTTTTTTTGGCAATCAAAGGGATATATGCATCCAATGTAAACAAGAATGACTAAGGGTCACTGAAAAATTCTTGCATGCAACAGATGAGCAATAACACAAGTTGTACAAACTCGTGCTGCATTTACTTGGCCTTGTCGGCAGACTCGGCGGTGGTCGAGGTGGCAGCTGCATCCCTGGGGCACTGTGATACATATGGCTTGAGCTGCAGAAATATGTAAATACCATGATTCAGTGTCTCTAAGAGTAGACAAATGATTCAGCTGAACTTTTGAGTTCTCAGAACACAGCAAGAATTTGTATTATATGCAATAAGTGAAACAGATGATAAATCATGTGGCAGGAATTTTGGCCATAATAGTGCTGGTTCACACGGTGCGAGTATTATTATTATTATTATTATTTTTTATTAGAGTTAAGAAAATAGATAGAAAGAAATAGCATCACCACAAGAATCCACTGTCACATAGCAAATAGCAACTGAGTTAATAAAACTCCAGTGATGGTTTCTCCACGAATAATTAGTATAGAGAATAAAAATTACTTGGTTTAACATTCCTAGAGTTATTTCCAATAAGAAATCTATAAAGTTCATATCAGAGTACAAGCATACGAAAAAATAGCAATTTATTCAAGATATGATGCTATTAACATTTAAATTACCTTAAAGTCGGTTAAATCTGGGACAACATAGAGTGGCAACTTCTCATCCATCACTACATACCCACCTGTTACAAAATGATACATTGACCTCAATAACAGATAGCATTCCCATCAAATTTAACTCAAGATTAGAACTTGCTTTGAGTTGCTTAACCAAGTAAGATATTATACTACTAACTATAGTATAGTATTCATCTATATGTTCCATTTTCTTTGAACCCCTAAAGAATGCAGATTATGCAAGGAGGTGGAAATTAGTATAAGTCTAAAACAGGACTGCATTATGAAATTCTTGGACACACATCTTGCATAGCATTACGAAAACTATGACAGCATATGCCAAAAGGCGAAAAAAAAAGAGACCAGTATGATCCTTTCACTCGATCATCACACTAGACCAACTAAACTCAATTGATTCATGAATCATATCAACCACATTAAAGGAATAAGAACTAAGAAATATTCTAGTGAATGCCTAGCCATGAGATTTCAACACCCCTTAAAAGAAGTAAGTAAACAAAACTGAAATTATGAAAGACTGCGGAACACAGTAAACAAAATCGAGTGTGATGATCATAACCTTTACGAGTGTGGAAACCAGTGGGCTTGCAATTTTTTCCCTTGTAGTAGTCCCGGGGCCCTCTTTTTGAAGATAATATACTCAATGATGAAGTTCGCTTCCTCCGCATTGCCCTCGCCAACCCCACTATCAATCCCAGAGGCATTTTGTTTGTTTTTCTTGTTCTTTATCCTTCAACCAACATAAAAGACAATGGAACGTCGAGAAATACTAAACATAAGCAAAAATAATATGCAAATACAGAAACAGAAGGAGTCTCATGTGCCTCCACTCGAATGCATGCCTATACAAATTTGAAAATGGATACATAATTGACAAGGAACATAGATGGCCTCAGTCAAAATCATATGAAAAGAACCAAGAAAATAAAAAAATAGCTGATAAGCAACAAACATGATAACCATTAGAAAACATGCAAATGATACCAGCAGAGCAAAATGTAATGAATGCATGAGCATAGTTCTAGCTTGCAGTGTAGTCAAAGGTGATAAGCACTGAAAGCCGTCAGTGCCAAAATGCCGAGGCGTTAGATGCTCGGGCGACCGAGATGAGGTGCTCGCTAATATTAAAATTATAGAAAAATATAATCGCTTAAATAAAAATAAGACAATACATCATATTTCAAATATCACTACTAAATCATCAAATTAGATTCATTTAAAGCACCAGCAATGACAGTTTCAATCCTTCAAACAATTCATAGGCTATACTAACAAAAACTAACTATTATTAACAATTAAAAAGATAATGAAACAGAAAAGGAGGGGGAGAAGCAGGGAAGCAGCAAGGGGTTGCCTGGGAAAGAAGCAAGGAGAGGGGGCTGACGACTGGGACTTGGGATGGGAGCTATCGGGGAGAAGGAGGATGATGATGAGGATAAGGATGAGGAGTAGGTGGGAGCTGTCGGGAAGGCTCAACGGGGGGCGACGGAGGACGAGAAGAAAGAGGGAGATGAGGGATGTCGGGGCATGGGGAGGCCGTTGGTAGGGACGCGAGATCGGTAAGACTCGGGCTGGGGCGACGGCAGAGGTGGAGGGGAGAAAGAAGGAGAGCGATAGCAGGAGAAGGAGGAGAGGAGAAAGAAGTAGAGCGTTAGCACGAGAGTGGGGAGGGGGAGGCGCACCGTCGAAAGCGGAGGAACCGCGGGCGATGTGGCCGTGGTGGAAGCGGAGGCGGAAGGAGTACGTCGAGCTCCTGGAGGGAGGCGCGGTGGAGGCGCTCGCTAGCGGCTTGGAGTCGCGGGCGGTTAGAGTTAGGGTTCAGCTTCCGGGGTTTACGCGGTCGGCCGATATGCCGCCGCATCCACAACAGAACTCGCGAGGCTCCACGGGAGAGAACCCAAGGATCCGACGGGCCACAAAGCGCCGAGATGGACTTATCCGGATCAACTGACGGATAGGATCGATGGATTGGAGTACACGGCTGAGCTCTACCCTCCTCAGAATTGCATCGACGTGTATCTAATTAGGTCCGTTCTTAAAGAAGACTCTTGGTATTACTGTATCGACAACATACTCGATGTATCTGGAATGCATAATAATGCTGTCTCTGCTGTTTCAGACACATGGATTTCATGATAGAATCTGCATCAAACTCAGCTTAAAATCTCATATTGATTATTGATAGAAAGAAAGATGGATCAATCGGTACGTAGAAACTATGACAGAATGTACAACAAAACACAATGATGTTTCATTTTATGTCCTACTTTCTACAAAGACAAATACCTTTTGGAAGTAAATAAATTTAAGATGTACCATCTCATCAGCAAAAGATGGATTCTCAAATCTCACTGTAAGATAAATCAGCACTTCTCGATAATTTGATATTTATTCATGGATGTGTTGTCACATGAGCAAAGACCACAAAGACATTCTCAGAACCAAATTAAACAGCCAGTAACAACACAACATGGACTAACTTTTGGACAAGCCAAACAAAGTTCAAACAATTACCATCATAGGCTTCGACAAGCTTGCATTGCTCAGATCTGCTTGTAGCTTTATCTTGATTGCACCTTGATGTCCTAAAATTAGTTTGTCTGGGCTGCTCCATAGTTGCGGATGCTTGGAGGATGTAAAAACAACTTGCTAACCACCAGATACATAGAAGAGTATATTACGCTTGATTTGCTCAGCACATAGGTAGAGTATCAGCACGGCGAAACCAAGTCACTCTTCGACAACATTCACCAGTTCATATTCCACCAGAGATAGGTTATTATCCTCTTTCACAGTGAAATCTGCTGGATCGGTCACTTCAACACGGCCCCATTTGTCCACAGCAAGTCTCATGGATCCCTTGAACATATCAATCTTTGCATTCCGGAGAATTAATGTGGTCCCTGGCGTCATCATGTCCACTGAAAAAAACCGTGCATTTACAGGTTACAGAAGCAATGTGAAAGAATACAATTGAGAAGCAACAATTAGAAAAAACTTAAATAGAGAATTGTCATTTAATAATTATACAGGTTCAGGGTGCCAGAGATTGCAGTAAGCTCATGTAAAAGAGAAGGGTGGGCTAAAAATACATCATAATTTGCATAATTGAAGCACGAGAAGAGCAGAAAGTATGAAACCAGGTCTTCAAGGAACATTTCCAGGAGTTCCATACAAGCCCAACTTTTACCTTTTTCTTCGTACATGCATGGGAAAAGAATGAAAGGAATCGATATGAGAGATGAAACAGCATGCAAACATTTTGATTAACCCAAATGCATTTTTCTCTTCTTCATAATAAAATTGGTTTTCTCCTGTTATGCAGTCTATTTCCAACTAGCTTCCACGATGAAACAGAAGTGACTGTCGATACACTGCAGCAAAGAGAGCATTCGAGTGTCTAATTCATTAATTTTAGTATTTCATTTACATTTGATGGCTGAAAACTGGAATAGTGGTTAAATCTTACTTTGGAATTCTCTAATCAGTAGTTCAAGTCTTAGATAATTATCGAGCACTCATCATCACATCAGTAGTTTGGTTTATTTCAGAATCCTCTTCTTCACATTGTTTCAATTTAGAATCTTGATTGAATTAGGAT
This sequence comes from Musa acuminata AAA Group, assembly GCF_036884655.1. NCBI lineage: Eukaryota > Viridiplantae > Streptophyta > Magnoliopsida > Zingiberales > Musaceae > Musa > Musa acuminata. The sequence goes on along the minus strand of NC_088329.1, from coordinate 909,425 downwards.
AATTATTGATCTATCATCTTATGTTTTTGGCTTCAGATGTTCTTCTCTATTAAGTTCAGCTAAAAGGAGGATGCACGAGGCTCCCACCAAAGCAGGACACAGGAAGGGTCAAATATATGCAAGCTTGCCATTTGTTGGGTTACCAAGACTTAAATGTTGAGACTTGAGGAGGAGGAGTCACCCTGAACCATGATACTACATTATAAAAAGCGCACATAAATCTACTGATGTTTTTAAGTGGACTGGAATGGACTAGTAAAACTATAAAGGCTTATCCTGTTCGATGCCATAAATCAGAACAAAAAGGTTTACCCTGCTCATTCCTAGCAGTGACGAGAATCATGCCAGTTTCATCACCAACCAAGCATTCTGCAATACGCATTTGACGTACTTGAGGCCCATCAGGGCGCTTCTTCTGCAGGACCATCTTGGAGTCCACCACCTTAACTGTCAATGTATGCCCATTGGTTCCGGGCCGAAGCTGATCAACCTTGGTGAATACTGGTTTTCTCAACCCAGGCTTCATATCAGCCATTTCTGAGGAATAGCAAAACAGATAAGAGTAAGCAACAATTAACCAGAATAAATGAAAACTAAGCTCACTCAAAATCTCTTTATGTTTACTGATAGAACACGTAACAAGGTCATTATAGAAATTAACACAAGCATTTTTTATATGGTAACAATTGTTTGCTCTCAAAGATGGTTTTGCTAATGATCTAATCAATAGGGACAGAATCACCCTGAACAGTCATAGTAATTACGACAACTTAATTATGGATAGTAACACAAAATATAGTTTCTATTACTAGCACCATTATTGACCACTAGTAACACAAGATGGCTAAATTTGACGAGAAGAGGAAACAAACTTGGGCTAATCTACAAACGTAGAGTAGACAGATATCGATGCAATCATATGAAATTTAATCTAACTTTATACATGTTTAAGCACAGTATCGACTATCTTTCTTAAAAATTCTCTATCAAGTCAAAGCATATGAACTTTCTCGGACATATAGCTGGTATCTTTTCTTACATTTTTAACAGATACAGTGCATACGATTCGAACCAATAATTGACCACATCTAGAAGAAATTTCAAAGTTGTCTTGTCATCATCATGATCCCAAAGGAACACAGATCAGAATTGGTTATCAAATAAATCAAATTTTGATCAAAACTGGACAAGCTGACTTTTCTCTACCAATTAAGAAACGAAACCCACGCATTAGGAATCCTTCAGGAAAGCATACAATTGGAATCTTTACTAACATAAGAAGAGCAGATTAAGGTACAAAACAAGATAACAAATCTATTTCAGGTATGATCCAAACGCAGAGTCATAAATCAGAAGAAATCGAACTCTTGGATCAAAAGAAGGCGTTCCGAACCATCGACAACGAAAGGGAAACCGAAATGGTGAGATATTTGGAGATCGGCCTCGCAATCGGAGAAAAAAACAGGATCGTAACTCTAAATCGCAATCCGACTGAGGAGATCACAATGGATAAGAGCAGAAAAAGATACCTCCTTTTTACCTTTTCTATTTCCTGTGAGGGGAGAATGAGGCGGAGATCCGTGCGGTCGTGGCGGAGAAGCGAGACTTTGGAAGCTCGCTTTTCGAGGGGGGAATGCCAACGGTTCTCTTGCCGTCCGATCGGATGATCCCGGCCGTACATCTGGATGGCGGGCCACGGGGTTTCGAACCGAGATGACAACATATTTCAAAATGGCCCTTCGATTTGAAAGTAATTGCTATTTGGGTGGGGGCGGCTTTGCCCACCCGGTTTCGGATAAGATTCGATCGGACTATGGATGTTGGTGCCTCATAATGATCCGATAACCCGACTTGAATCTGACCCGAAATTTATCTCTTCTATCTCAAATTAGACTTTATGTGATTCACATTCACATTTGATGCTCTGTATACCATACGACATCGAAAGTGGTAAAGAGGGCTTGGGTTGATTTATAAGATCTATATGTTATCTGAAGTATTTTGCAGATGATACAAATTATATGGTCATATTCAATTAGATATGATATATTATAGATATGATTGATTATAATTATCAAAAATTATTTTAATATAATTTTTTAGGAAATACATTGATGGAATGAATTTTTTTTAATTATTATCTTAAATCGTTTGCTCTTGTATATAAAATGATAGAATCTCAAACCATGATAAATTGAGATTATAAATCTATTTACAATCTCCCTTGATCCCTATTCCATCACCCGTTAATGATAAATGATAGAAAGAAAAAAAAAAGATGAGTTTAGTTCTCCTTTCAAATTGGTATTATTGCTTCTTTCTTTCGGATTGGACGAATGTGTATTTGCAGATTTCAGTTTCTAGCATTTAATTTTAATTTTTTCGCATAACAACATAATTATAATTTTTATGCTTACAATTAATATTAGATTTTTGAAATTAAAATATTTTATATCATAAAAATATACCAGATGCTGAAGCAGATCATCGGTTGGTCATGGGCCACCAAGAACGGTGCGACGACAGAGAAGCCACGATGAGAGATCATGATGTAGCTTGCAGTCGGGCAAGATTCAATTTTGACCTAAATTAGGTCGAAATTGATTAAAAATGGATTGAACAAAGATGCATGTGTAGAGTCTTTTTGGACAGAACACACCGACATTGATGATGGCACACAAGTCAGGTTGTCTACAATGGTGTTCTGTTATTGTGGAACTGCTAGAGTAGGACTCAGAGAAACCAGAACAATAGCCATTACAAGGATTTGTAGTAGCTAGCACAAGAGGAGAGTTCGATACACTGAAATGAACACTTCGCGAATTGGAACGCAACCCATGTAGCACACTACATGGTTTATTACGATAAACCAACACGATGATTCACATGAAAGCTTCCCGGTGCAGAAGAGAGGTGTATCATCACTGGTACTGGCTCGCTAGCTTTCCCTCCTTCACAATGTAGTTTTGGGCTGGGAATTCCTGTCCTTTGAAGTAACAATCCAGCATGTCCTTCACTCCAGCAGCGTACCTCAGCTGCATGGTTGTGATATAATTCCAAATATAACTATTTGACATTCGGCAAAGATTTAGAAGGGATGAAGGAAACCAAGCAAGAAAGAAGGCATACTTGGCCGTCGATGGTAGTTCCAGAAATGTGGGGTGTCATTGCCTGGTTTGGCATGTACCGCCATGGATGATCTTTGGGAGCTGGCTGTGGATTCCAGACATCGCCGCTGTAACCTGAATGATCAGAGGATTTCAATTATAATTATGATAAATAGTGACTTGAACTACTGACTAGGAGAAAAAAATAAGAAACATATGGAATAGAGTTTTTGGATAGTTGCTGAAACGGTAATTATCCTATATGCGCATGCTTATTACAGTTGGAATTTGAGCCAGTTTAGTTAGGGAAGTGGAATCCCACCAATGAATGGTCCATCAGAATTCGTCATGATCTGGCAAGCTAATCGTTCTCTCATACAGTATTAAATAGGAGCACCCAAATCAAGTTAGGATTTTCAGATAGTGCTTCTATTTCCGATTAATAATGTCAGGCTGGAGTACAATATTAACTTCTTTCAGTTAAAATGCATGGCCACAATAAAACTACAGGGCATTTAATAAGTTCACTATCGTGCTGAAGTTGGTTGGTGTTTTCTAGGTAGGATCATAAGGATGTCCATTGTATATCTTATAGTGGAATTCCTTAAATCTGTGATGCAATGTTTCGTACCCTTCTCCTAATAGCTGCTCAAGAATTCACTCGAACAAAGAAAAAGGAAATAGGACGAGAATTGCATGAAAGCCTCTTTGTGTCCAAGTTCTCATAATTTTTGTTCCTACTATAGAATTAAGTGCTTGTCATGGCCTCTCTTTTTTTTTTCGGACCTTGAATATTTTCCTTGGGACATTATTCTCTTTGTTCAAATATGAGTTTGCGCAAACTGGTGCTACAGTCAGAATTCCTATTTTTCTTCAACAAATCCTACGCACCAACATATTCTTAGCTTGTTCAACAAGTTAGACATTCTTCACATAGCCAATAAATTAGAGTCATTATTTACGATCACAGAGCTATTGACTAAGCCATACTTCAGATTATTCAGTTTACAAGCTAATCCAATATGTTCTTTTACATTTTATGTTTCAATTTGTCCAGCAAATCTTCTTGAACATTCCATGCTACTAAATGACTAATCAATACAATCAGTTTACAACGCAGGTTTCTTATAATTGCATGTCTCACCAATATTCCAGCCTAACTAAGTTAGTTGGCTGCTCCTCTCTTCCGTGGATCTCCGTTAAAGACATTTTATTTATCATCTTTACTAAGAATCATTATTCGATTCTTTGATTCTAATTTTACATATATTCTGTGTACAATGACAAAGGTAATGTGCTTACAAGCATTCTGTACCATGGCAGAGACGGTGAACGCGGAGGTCTATATGACCAAATCAAGTGAATAATCACTTTACCTTAAGATCATCTCTAACATTATGAGAAACAATGATATCAAGCATTTAAAACATAGATCTGATAAGTACTGCACCTGCAATGTGCCCACTGGAGCAAGCATCAGCAACTGCTTGAGTGTCCATGATAGCGCCTCGAGCGTTATTCACGATAAGAACTCCCTTCTTCAGCTTTCCAATCCTCTCCTTGTTAAACATTCCTCTGAAGCAAACAGTGCAACACTTAGCACCAGATTACGATCAAATAAACAAAAGACATGACTACATGCACAATGATCCAACTAACCATCTCAAATAATTAAATTCTCCAGTTTATAGAAAACTTAAAGCAACTTCATAATCATAAAATAAAATATTCCACTTTCAATCATTAAATAATCAAAGAAAGAAACCTGGTTTTCTCTGTAAGAGGTGTGTTTATAACAATAATGTCGCATTTAGGAAGCATTGTGTCAAGATCTTCCTCAAACTTTGCCCCTATCTCTTTCTCCAGTGCAGGGTCCATCTTAATCCGGTCATAATAGAGCAGATTGCAGTTGAAGGGCTTCAAACGCTGGAGCAAAAGCTTTCCAATTCGGCCAGCACCAACAGTTCCAACAGTCTTGCCCTCCAGATCATATGCTCTGTATGCGATTCCTGCTACATTCCAATCACCTTTAATCACCTGAAGATAACCGGGAACGAAGTTTCGGACAAGAATGAGAATTCGCATGAGCTCATCTTCTGCAACAGAGACCACATTGCTTCCGGTGACCTCTGCTACAGTCAATCCAGCCTCCGCTGCAGCTTTCAGATCAATGTGGTCTGAGCCAATTCCAGCAGTGAGAAGAAGTTGCAAGTTTTTAGCCCTCTTTATCCTCTCCGCGGTAACATAAGCCGGATGAAATGGGGTTGTTATCAGAACATGCATATCATGAATATGCTTCTCAAGCTCTGGCACGAGAAGAGAGAACAATTAGTAAAGGAACAAACGCATAAAAGAAAATCGAGAGAACAATCACTACAAAATTCCAGCTGGAATCACTCTATGCAATCTGAAAAGAGGTAAACTATATGAAGAAATATTGCTAAATGCCAACATGCATTAACACTCTCCATCTTTGTCAAAGCATGTTGGCAAAAATTCATCCGTTGACATAAATTATTCAAGCATATTTGAAGTAATATCGAATCCTGAATGGTACCAACCACAATTTGGGCCCTCTTTATCATCAGTGACAATGTATTGGTGGCCTTGAGATTCCAGCCAGTCCCGAATGCCCAAGGATCCCTCGACGCACCCTACGAACTTGGCGTTCAACGAAGCATACTCATTGGCTTTGTAGAATACTCCGACGATCTTCTTGCTTCCGGGAGAAGCCTGCATGATGATCACGATCCAAAATTCTTGTCACAACTTTCTTTTAACTTTTTTTTTTTTCTCTCTTTTTCATTCAAGACAATACAGGAAGAAAATTAGATAAAGAATGCTCAAAACAAACAAACAAGACTACAATTCTCAATTTCTAAATTCTTTTTTTTTTCTTCTTTAATCGTAGATCAAGCAAGAAGTCAATACACCAAGTGTGCATCCTGAGAAAACCAAAATTACCAAAGACCTACACACCAAAGATTCTGCCTTTTACTACTTCTTGGGTTTGATTAACCAAATTAGACCGCCAATCACCAAAGTTATCAAAAGATAGAAACCCAACGGCCGCTTATAATCATTTCCGACGCTAATTAAACTGACTACATGTTACTCAAACTCAAAATTACCACCTAACTTATTATGAAGGCGAGAAAATTTCAGAACGCAGTCACTCAAAATCAGGCATTTAAAGGCACCAAAACAATTGTGACTTTCCAGATCACCGCCAAGACGAATATTATTCGAAAACAGTAATCGGAACCCAGGCAAATTGCTGCTCCATCAGAAGGGGCGGAAAAACCAGTAAGGATCACAAAAAGGGAATTTATAGGTTACATGAAGCATCCTTGAGAAAGGAGCCGCCTCGGGTGCCGTAGAACCCAGGGATCTCATCGCGTGTTTCGCCGCCCTCAGCATCGCCATCGGCCTATTGCGATCGAGACGAGAGATCGGAACGGAGACGGGAGAGTCAGCGAAGAGGTAAAGTCACTGTATATAGGACTAGTAGACTTGTGAGAGCAAGAGAGAGTTCAGGGAAGCCAAACGGCAGAAGAGAACACGTGTCGGGCAAATATGCAAGGAGGAACCCAAGGCTTACTATCCCGTCGCTGGAAACGCCTTGTAACTCTCGTGTCTCAACGTCTTCAGCAAACAGGGAAATACGACTTCTCATTGGATAAAGACTGGATCGCAAGTTAATAAGATGCGTTTCTTTTGAGTTCGGTGGCTTCCAGTTATACAGGTGATCCTCAAGCTATCGGCAGATCGGATAGACCTTACCCTCGTTTGGGACCAGATCCGGTGTAGTAATCTGCTGAAGGAAATAAAATAGCACGGTCGAAAAGACGACGCGTGTTACATCCGCCACAGTGGCCTACGAACTTGTCTACGTGTTAGATAATGACACGGTGAAGTGGTTCGTTTGGTGCGTCGCTGTGAACATGCGATCTTTTTCACCGGGAGGCGTGGCAGCGAGAGCAACAGCGGGCCCCGGGCGGCTTGGCTGTTGGTACGATGGCAGACAAGGGGTGGATTCCTGACCGTCCGACGCATCATGATACGTTACACACGATCCTTTGTCGTCGAAATTATATATCGGATATGGGCGAGTACTGTTTGGCCCGTGACATCTCAAGATTGATTGATTGATTCGGAGGGATGATCTCTTTAATATGATATGATGGGAGACTCGCCAACATTACTTTAGTGTTCATGATGTAAGGGATATGATCTCTTACATAAGACATATCTCATCATCATGTCGATATGATCATCTTCTTTGTAATCAATATCAACCAAGAGATAATAATAATATTATAATCTTATTATAAGAAGAATATAAATACATAGATATTATAGTGATATTATCTCTTATCAAGTAGTATTAATGGAAATACTATTCACATAATTTTATGGAGTTTGATAAAATCAAAGTCGCTCAAAAATCAACTTAGAATCAATGCAAAAGAAGAAATTTGATCTGACTCCGAATCAATAATCAGGTCCGATAACAAAAAACTAGCTTAAAAATAGTCCATTCCATCAAATCATAAAAAGGTCATACCAAACATTTACATATTAATAGAAATAAGAGAAATTTCGATTTGAAGTTGCTTAATTGTATAAAGAAATAAGAGAGATTAGGGTTTGCTTGAGGATAAAAGAAGTTAGGATTATTAGAACGGGTGATGTGACCGGCGGAGGCCGTTCACTGGAGCAAACAACCCCAGGAGCTGTTGTCGGTACGGTAAGAAGGACCGCCTCGGTCCCTTCACCGCCTTCTCGCTTGTTCCCTTGCCGTGGAACCGACGGTGGCCGGTGACCGCATCAACCTCCGCTAACCGCCCTCCCTCCTTCGCCCCCTTCCCACCTGCCGCCGCTCTCGCGGTGTTGGGACTCATGATGTTCTTTTTGGCCGACGCCTCGAGGAACACGAACTTTTCCTTCCCGTCGCTGTGGCTCCGGCCGACCATGTCACGTAGCCGCCACTGCATCGACGATCCGGTCGAGGCGCTCTTCTTGCACCGGTCTGCCCCACCCGGGAAGTGCTCTCCGGCCGCCGCCAGCTCCTCCGTCGAAGACTCCGCCCCTGTCACGATCTGGAGCCGTCCGAACGAAATCTGGTCGGCCTGATCCTTTGCTGTGATCGTCGGCTCGTCGGCGGCGGAAAGAGGGAGGAGGAGGTCGCGGTTGAAGACGGGGTAGGTGGGTATGATCCGGCCGCCGGAAAAGATCTCGTCCGCGGTGACGGAGGGAAACGCATCGGCGTCCCTCACCGCGAACGTGAACTCGAATTCATCGCCGGAGTCGTCGTCGTCTTCGTCGACCGCGTTCTTCTCCTCCGCCTCCGACGGACTAACTTGGTGAGCGGAAAAATCGTGGCGAGAGGCAGACTTGGATGCATCGGACGCCGGCTCGTTCTCGTCGACGGATGCGGATGCGGAGGCGGAGGCGCCGCCGAAGCTGGGAGAGGCCTCGAGGGCCGGCTTCCCGAGCGGTTCCGTCGTCATCCTCCCTTGCTTGGTCCGCGGTGTCGTGGAAGCAGAGCGAACGAGGGCTATAAAGAGGGAGCGGACAAATGGAAGGACCGCGTCATCGTCGTCAGGGTTCAGGTTTCCATTAGTTATCATCGAAAGTCCGATGCAATGGGCTCCACTTATCGATGGTGGGACACACGACGAAGGTCGAATTCTGGACCGTTGTTGTGGATGGTTGGAGTTGTCCAATTAAGTGGCGAGGGATGCGTGGTAGGTGGAAATGGTAGGCGACCGCCCCAGGTCGACTGTTGCATGGTTGCTTCCCTCCGAGGAGGATAAGCAGGACGCGTCGAGCTTCCAGAAGGTCGACCGTTTCACGCGGATGCCTTCCCTAAATAATTTATATAATCCAGCCCACGTGTCTGTCACTGTTCTATGATAAGATTGATCGCGTTGGTAGAAATCACAAGATTGGAATACATGCACAATGCTGTCTTCTGACGAAGCCGCCTGGACCCCGGGAGATTAGCTACGTGAAGTCACGCATGAGGTCATTGGTTTGGCCAATTAATGGGCCGGGCCGGGCGGGGTTTTGCCACTCCATATCCATATTAAGATTTACAAGGCACCGGCCCGTAGAGAGATGCGTACGAGGACCGGGGGTGAGCTTCTGGTGACGGCAGGTGAGAGAGTAAGGAAAATCTCAAGAAAGTAGGCTGTCAGGTAAAGAGTAAGGAAACTCAAATCTCAAGAAAGAAGGCTGTCAGGTAAACTTATTGAACGATGATGTAGCAGCCTTCACAACGAGGCATTAAATGATAAGATGTTTGTTGTGTTTGTTTACAGACGGCAGCAATCAGTGGACGATCAATTGACATGTTCTAAAATTCCACACTGACACACACATGGAAATCAGGAGAGGAAGCACGAGGATACAAAAGCTGGATGCACTCTGTTGGCAAATATCACCTGCAGCGAAGTCATCTATTCTAATGACCATACTTCTGGAATTCCCACTCGCTGTTGTCTGGAGATGTATTAAGAGTATTTTGTCAATGCAAGACTACAGTAGTAAAATAAAAATAAAAATAAAAATTTCGAGAGGAATTGGTAGTAAAAGATTTAATTACCCAGAGGGCAAACTTGACGAGTCTTGAGCCACCGACTGATACAATGGAAATGGAAGGCATGATTGCAGACACCTGTTTGGAGCAAAGCATGCCGCGCCGTCAAGAAAGAGCACAAAGTTAAACCATTGAAATAAATCAGTGGACAAAATTAAATTCAGTAGCATCATCTATTCAGGTGCTAAAGATGATCATCTAAACAAACTTGTTGTCTTTGTATCCAATTTAAGGGGTATCCATTACCGTGCAAAGACAGGGTATCCATGATCTTTCTTTACTAATGGACGTTAAAGACAGGTGGATGAGCATTTTAAGTTTTAAAACAAAAACACAACTATCCATTCACCATAACTCACTGGTTCCATGGCCCTACTACTGCCATTTCACAATGTTCACAGAAAAAAGTGCACCTTGACATATATAGAAAGTATTAAAAATCTTTGATAGTAGACGTTGTTCATTGTTGTTGTTGATGATGATGATGTTCAAAAGACCAGGATAAATGAAAGTATTTTCAACAGCAGCAGATAATGTGTCACTGATAATGACTCTCCAACATGTCCTGAAGTTCATATAATGGTTATATGTGAATTCAACTCATGCATACAAAAAGTTAAATAAAACAGATAAAATGATCAAGATTGTTTCTCCATCTTGTGGATAACATTTTGTAGGATAGGCCTATTATTATGATCCAAATCCTATCTAATTCAAGGCCTACTTGGCCTGGAACCATCACGGTTGGACCATGTTGAAAATCTACAAGGGACAGTTTTAGCCAAGTACAAGCTTAACAAAATTACTTACAATGCTGACTTGATCTTTATTCATAATACAAATGATCACATGATCTCTTCTTCATACCAAAAGACAACACTGGCAGCTCAAGACTCATCCTAAAAGATTATATGAAAGTCGATGCCTAACGCCTAACTTGGATTGGCATTAATCTTTCAAGAACACCGCATCACTTTGCACAAGCTCATTGGTAGCTCTAGATATCTGATCAAAACCAACCACCAGTCGGCACCATCTGTTTACATGACGGTCCTAGCCAGCCATGCTCCAGATGTGGTAGCCTATCACCCAGCTTGTTGGAACATGCAATGACGGAATAAAGTTTCGTAACTGGAAAATATCAAACTGCATCTAGATCGAATTGATCTCCTAGTCAAAAGGAGATCCGATGAAATCAGACTTGAGAGGATCGACCTCATCTAGCTAGGGCATCCAAGTCATACCCAGATATTTTTGTTAGTATTTCTAAAAGTCATTTTGGAAATCTCTAGACTCATAATTAGATAAAAGTCCAAACTAACCGACAACAAAGAAAAAATTGAAATTAATCCGTGAACAGCAAGAAACATAACCAACCATCTATAACTCTATTCACATAAACTTTCACCTTGGAAACAATTCCAACTTTTCCCAACATAAAAATTGACTCGTAAACTAATTCCCAAAAGAATCTATATGTTGTGAACACAAATATGTCTTCAATTTCAAGTGTGCTGTGAATTGTTGAGAAGGCCCATAACCATCACCTATCATTTTACAAATCCAATAACCTATTTTGAATTGAAAGAAGAGGCAACGAAAGAAAGTAAGGAGTGAAATATACTTTGAGAATGGTTATAACAGTTAAACAAGTGGAAAGAACGTAGTTTCCTTTGGTCCAGAAACAAACTTTCAAAGAGAAGTGGAGAAAAATTAAAATCATGTAATCAGGAAAACCCCATTATCTTTCCACAGAAGTGGAAAGTTGAAGAATTTTCATTCATCATTCAAATTTAGAGTTCAAATTTCCTATTATAGTAGCCAATAATTTTAAAAATTGAACTACATATTAAGTTGCAAAGCCCCTATCCTCCTATTAATTTTGTCTAATCCAACTGATCAAATCCGGCACCAAATAATCGATCATTTCTGCAATCAAAATTTTCAAATCCATATGACTATTCAGAAGTAAAAAAGAAATTGTAACCTTGTGGCTCTTGCAACAAAAGGAATCTTCCCTATAAGAAAAAAGCAAGATGACCAAACTTGAAAATGACATGCCATCATGGATCTGGGAGTTCAACAAAAGATTGACTCACATAAATCATGTCTTATCCACAATATCAAAGCCTGGGTTCAGTTTTCTTCAGATGGCTACGAAGGTTAAGTTATATTTAGACAACATACTTGTCCGTCTTCTATAAAGTAAAAGAAAAAGAATCTTTGAGACCGTTGTGATGGATGCCAACACTTCCTGAGAATTCCCTGAACGTCATGTTTATAACTAGTGTCAGGGGAAACTACTCTACAAGTCCTCAAGATGACAGCAACTTCTCATTCTTTCTCCACCTTTCCTTTTCCACTTGCAATTTTCTTGTTTTCTTGCAATTGCACCATTATCACACCTTGTGTGATGCATGAAGGCTCAAGAAAATTGGATATGTGTAAAAGGAATTAGTATGACAAGGAAGATCCATTTTTTAGGCCAAGAAAAGTGGCCTAAAAAATATCCAAGTTGGGCTGTAGGACGAACTGCTGCTGCCTAATTTATCGCTTGTGAACAAGTATAGACCATCAAAGCAGAAATTTACTTTACCATATAGACAGCATAAAAGAAATTTACGAGATTAAGATGCATCATACTCAAAAGTCAAAAGGACTAATAAGTTTGTTGCTTACATAATTCTCATGAAGGAAAAAAGTTCATATGATAATCATTATAAACAAGAAATCAAAGAAGAACTTAGATTGGTCAAGTTTCGAAATCATGAAGCATACCCCAAGCCACTGTGCACTCTTCACTCGTCGCACTCGCCTGATTAGCCTGGCACTCGATGCCTGCAAAGATGTTTCAGGACCAGGAATGTCAAAGCCAGAACAAACAGATCAGAAACCCTAACGCTAGCGCACGAAAAATCAGTAACCAAGACAAACAATTAAGAAATCATAGAAGGGGAAAGACAGCTCACAGAGGTCCATGATGTGGTTCCTACAAATAGCGCAGTTATCCACCACGATATCTGCAACGATCGCATCAAATGGGTGCATCAATCGATGAGATCCACGGATAAAGAACCAAGATTCGAAACCCTAAAACTGCTACGAGGGTGTGGCGATCGGGCACATACCCCAGGCCCAAAGCGCGACGGCGTTCCACTTCTTGATCTCGAACCTCTTGGGTTTCTTCGAGGAGGAGGGCCCGGCGCTGGACCCCTCGCCGGCAGGAACCATGTTGACGTCGGTGTCGAGGGAAGCCATGGATCAAGGTGAGAGAGTAAGGCGGAGAGACGAGGGTTCGGGACGGCGAAGAGGGGAAGATATTTGTAGTAGCCTATGAGGAGCTTTGAGACGGACACCCGTGTCGGAAGAAATCTCATACCGTCCATTATTAACTTCCCGTATTTTTCCGCTTGGGCAGGAAAGCATTGAGCAAAATCTTTTTTATTATTAATTTAGTTTTGGTGTATTATTATGCTTGTAAGAATTTAAGAGTACTAAAACTTAATTTAATGAATTTGGATTTAAAACATACTTAATGACCACTATGTATTATAATATATATTTTATAATGATCGTTGATTACATACGATTAAGTTTTAATAATAATAATAATAACATATTTCTTTTATATGTTAATGCATCTTCGAATCGAAAAGAACGATCATATCAATCAATGGTAAAGCAAATCCACGAGAAACACCCCAAGGTTGTCCATCAAGAACTTGGTTTGGCTTTGATTGCTTGCTGCCTCGGACACCCAACCTCTGAAGTGTCGTCTTTAATGGCACGAGACGAGGAAGAGAACTGCGGAGAAAAGAGACAGCAGAGCAAGAGAATCCTTGGTGATCGAGCTTATTACTCATAAATTATCATGTTGATGTCGCAACAACCATTAGGTGTTTCCAATTCTTGACAGCCTACATAGCACAAACCCTTCTGTGTTTCCAATTCTTGAAATGCTGTGTTCAGAACGGCAAAGAGAAGTTCCACCTAAAATGAACATAATAATTTTCAAGTCTCTTACGAAGAGATCAAAAACTACGACAATTAACTTAACAGGCCAAACAAATAATTAAGTGCTCAATGATGAATAACCATGAAACATCTTTCTTTTCCAAAACAGTTCAGAAATTGCTCAGAGTCGCTAAATATGAATTAAACAAAAGGCCGACTGGTCTCATCTAGAAACTCAAAGTAAAGCATTACGATCGAGGTTTCTCCTTCTTTTCCTTGAACAGTGCCAAAAGGGAGACACCAGACACCTTCACAACCTTAAACCTTACTCCAGGAATATCACCGACTGCATGACCCTTACGACCGAACCCTGCAATCAACACTTCATCCTGCAAAAGCAATGCAGTTCAATAACAATTTATAGATGAAGAGGTGATCGATCAAAGATTATGATGAGCAAGTGCCATGATCATGGGGTGTGCAGGCTGTTCAAAGCAGGTCCCGATACAGGCCTCATGCCATGCTGAGAGTGTGCATATACACCCCAGGCAATGTGATCATTGTCAGTTGGCATGAAACCCTAGCAGTACCATGCTGATTGGTTAATACCAGTCCGAGCAAGACCAGCCCGAGACCAGCTCTCATGATTAAATCCTTATAAGTGCATTAGATCATTCCTGTGGAGAGCTCGATGACGTTTAAAATATCAAAATATAAAACTTACATTTTCTTCTATGAAATTTAAGCAACCATCATTTGGAACAAAGGCCGCAATTTTCTTCCCATTCTTTATCAGCTGAACTCTAGCACACTTTCGGATAGCAGAGTTTGGCTGCTTAGCTTCAATACCTCTGCAAGATGCAATCAATGTCAGCCTTCCAAACACTAGCAACGTCAAACTGAAAGAAAAGGAAAAAAGAATAGCAATTAGCTTGGCGTACATCTTCTCAAGGACGATACCCTTGGCATGTGAAGAACCAGCGAAGGGTTTCTTCCACTCATTGCCAAGGTGACTTTTCTTGTACGCTTTGTCTGCCCATCTCTGCCTCCTCCTGTGAGTTTTGAGCTTACGCCCAGCTCCCATACCACGAGTCTTCCTGTACAAGAACCTCTGATTAAAATCATTCATCTTCAATCAAAAAGTTTCTTTATATGATCCCTTTACTTTGAGAGGTGTGATAGAAACTTGGTTTGCATTTCTTATCATATGTGTTACAAGTATAATAGTCAGGCACCACAAACTAATGAATTTGCTATAACACTTGGAAGCCAAAAAGAAATCCTTTCTACAGATAGTATGCTTCCTAATCAAGATCTAAACTAGAACAGTGTCTTTCTTAAACACAAACTTATAAGGTACTAATAATTGAATTAGCTGGTTATGTCATAGATAACTACATTTCATCTTCACAATTAAATGACACAGAATTAACAAATGCAACACCATTGTTTTTTGTTCTAACATGTTCAAACCAGAGGGATAAGAAAACACATAATTTGATTCATATAAAGATAGGTAGTGCCAAGTAGTCGAATACTGATTACAACTCATACGAACCCAAGAAAATTGGTGTAAGGCTGCAGTAAACAAAACAAAGAAAGAAAACAAAACATTCATTTCTTACATATGCTGCTAAGTTGCAGTAAGAAAAAGTGAGATATGCAACCAAGAATTTTAAGGTAGAAAAGAAGTATATAAATGACACACACACACACAAACACAAACTTGAACCAATGATGGACTCCAACCATGAAACACATATATCACAAGATAATCCAAAAGAAAATGCTTATCCACAATGTGCGGAAAATATACTCGTTTTTGTTGTCACACCAAAATGTTCCAGACCAAAGTGTGGAAATCCCTCCACATGAGCTGGTCCATTGCGATAGTAGTCAGTCAAGCGATAGTATAAACTATAAACCCTTAACAACTTAGGTAAAATGGAACATGATGCGTGCCCAAGTATAATGATTAACTTGGGCATAAGAAAAGGTTTGCTGAGTACCAATTCAACAACTATAAAATGTAAGCATAGATGAAAACTTTGATCCCCATACTCGGCAAAATAAGTGTTTTTTTGAGTCATCAGAACAAAAATTATAGCTCTCAACAATATCCAGTTTTAAAGCATCCTCCTCATCCAATTCTATGAACATTATACGATTCGGATTCCCAAGACAACAAATCAATGTCATTTTTTTCTTCGGTCCTCTCATATAATTGCCCAAATCAATGAAATCAACCGATCGAAGTTGAAATATATAATCATGAACCGCCAAGAAAAGGATCCACCCTCCATAAGAGAAACAGGTAAAAGAATCAAGAACGATCAGCTCGAAACAAGATGGACATAACAAAATCCAGCCACCGGAGCAACCGTTCAAACGTAACATTAGAAAACGACGAAAGAAGTAAGAGCAAATAACGCGATCAGGTTCTCCAGCAAACTCACCCCATCTTGTTGGAAACCGAAGCTCGCCTTCCTCTCGCGCTCTGTGCGACCGCGGGCTGCGACGGATGGAGGAGCGGCGGAGAAGGACATAAACCCTAGTCGCGCTCTCTTTTATAGAGGCGAGGATAGGGTGGACTTGAACCGTCAATGAGCCGGGCTTGGTCCGAGAAATAAATTGTCCGGCCCGGTCCGGTCCGGTCCGATTTCACATCGTTTGTGTGTCTCATGTAGACATCATCTAATCGAATGTTGACCGCATGACTCAGTTTAGTGTTGTTATATTGAAAGTGACTAAAGATTTAGATTATTAATAGATTAATTGAATTGCGGATTGGAATTCTTCGGGTGGAGGTAAAGTTAAGTCGATATATTTACTTAGATGTTTGAAGTGGATGGGTTTCCCCTCGCGCAGTTTCTCGGACATACCAATCTTTCAAAGCACCACATAAAACAGGAATCAGATGCAAACCCTATTACAAAGGTTACTTTGGATCAGCTGCTGCTCGCAGCTATATAATGGACGATTGAGGCACCTTTGGATCATCTTTACCCTTTCTCGAGTCTTGATATCTTCCTCCGTTACCTTTCAACTTAACGAGCTTCACAGCTCTCATGGCCGACCGACCAAAATGGCAGCAGCCATTTCGCTTACGGTTCCCACATTGGAATCCACCGTCGAAAGCTCCACCTCCGACTCAACCGCCGGGAACATCAGCTTCGCCGCCTTCACGAGTGATTCTAAGACAACAACGACAGCAACAACCATCTCCCTCTACAAGGAGTCTTTCTCGTTCGTCAAGCTCGCCGTCTCCACCGGTATCGAGAACAGAAGCTCCAGCACCTCCACCGGCTATATCTCCATCCTCATCTCACGGTGTTCCCCAGCCACAACAATGGCCTGAGGAAGCTTCCTCTACATCCCTATCTCCAGCTCAAGGTGTTCTCCAGCCACACCAAGCACCGTCAACTCAGGAAGCAGCTTCCATGTCTCCATCTCCTTCTCGAGATACTCCCCGGCCACCACAACCATCATCAACTCAGCAAGCCATCCATACCCTGAACTCTGAATCTGTAATAGAACCCCTCGATCCTATCAGCAGAGCAAACCCAAACGAAACAGATTTATCTGAACAGAAACCAGAAATGGACACCGAACCAGAAGAAACTACGAATCCCTCTAACCTTCCACGATCCACAGAACTGACTCAATCCCAACAAAAGCTGGTGGAAGGAAATCCTACGGAGGACGATGAAGATAATACAAATATAGAAATCGAAATCACAGAGGAGATGACTCCCATCGGCCAAGAAACAGAGTCGCCGTATGCCTCGACTGAAGAACCAAAGAACAAAACGGAACCTGATCCAGGGCCGACGGAGACGAGAGACTCGAGGACGCAGGAAGATACGAATGGCTTAGGAGGGAAAGGAAACACGGATGCCCCGCCAGCTTCACCAACCACTGAAGCAGATAATTTGCAGACCCAGAAGGTGAACAGTGGGCACTCACAGCATGCAGGAAGAAGAAACATAGAGTTAGCTGGTAAGAATCAAGGTGCATCAATGTGCGTCGGACCTGAGACAATAAGCACGCCAGGCCTGCAGAAGGTAAACAAGATCGACATGCACACGAGTTCAGACATCGATCGTAAGAGTCAAACTCTCGGAGAGAGATCACATCAGACAGGTGACGAGGTTCCATCCATCACAAGTGTTAATAGCAACGTGCAGTGCATAAACAACTCTATACTCCATGAGAGCTCCTGTAGCCAAAAAGATCCAGGAGTTTACTTCTTCTTCTATAGCAAACCAGCATTCAATACTCGAGGAGTTTCTCTTATCACAACTCCAGCTCAAAGTCTCACCTATCAGCCACATATCGAGAAGAAACAAACCAGATCTGTGGAAGAGAAATCTCAAATGTCACATTGCTCAGCTTGACTTTGGTGCGCAGAAGATCCACCATTGACATGCTTTAGAATGTATGATGAAATTGTGTTGGAAAATGGTCGTTCATGCACTCGACTGTGATTGTAAGGAAGAGCTTAATGATTCATGTTCAATAATTATGACAGTGTACACACGAGGCTCTTTAAGAAATATACAACATAATGTATACTATGTTTGGAGATAACAAAGAGGTATCTCTGAACTTTCACCGATTCATTCACATGATGGCTTCATGCAAAGCTGGTCAAGCAGACAGCGATTGCATCAATCTCCGGCACTGCTACAATGACTCTGTCATTGGAATCACAAGAGTCATGCATACAGCCTGACTAATTTAATGAAGCTGTCAGCGGCGCAGCTGCTCGTCTTTGGTTTGATTCTTTTAGGGTTTTCCTTCTTCTTCTTCTTCCTCCTTGCTAATCCCCATGCCTGAAGGTACCTTAGAAGGCTGCAACTATTAGAAGAATGCAAGAACAGAGAGTGCAGTTTTCGTACATCTGCCTTGCCCATTCCATTCATGAGAAACAATGTACTCGCAGAAGAGATGAATCTGAAAAGAAAGAACAGAATGCACGCAGATGATGTATGTTACAAGTAACTCTTACATCAAACATCTGGGAAGCAATAGATCCTCTCAGGCAATGTATATACGAGGAGATAGTGATATCCACTGTTTCTTATGATCAGAAGTTCCGAAAATTGGTACATCATATAATATACAAACTCAAATCGCTGTATAGCTATCACCAATCGAAAGGTTTATTAAGATCTTGTAATCAAAATGTCAACTTTGGCCGGGTGTATCATCTCCTGCCATGGGAGCCGGTGCTGGATCTGCCGCCGGCATCATTGCTCGTGCTATCGTCCTCATCCTGCTCTTCTTTAGACTACCATTGTCCATAGATCCCATCATTCTCCTACTGACCTGCGTCTCGAGCAGTGCCTCTCCTATCATGTATAGAATGACAAATTCTTACTCGACTATAAAGAGACTCCGTGGAAAACACTGAAACCCTAAGACTGTCACCAGAAAGGAGGCACCTTTAGCTCTTTGGGGGCGAAACAAGATCGGAAGAAGTAGAGTGCAAATGAATCGATTACGACGACTTTTGTTTCTTACCAGGAGCAACAAGATATGATTTTGCTGATGCTGACCAATAGATAAGAGTCGGGGTGATGACCGTGAGCAGAACCCAGGAGGCGAGGATCAAAACGTATCCTCTGGGGGGCATCTCTCTGGAGCTCTTCGAAGAGAAATGATGGTCTCGGGCCAGCTCTCCTAAAAAAGAGAGGAGCAGACTTGGCTGACAACGAGATCTGAAGAATTTGTCAGCGGCGCAGCTGATCGTGGGGGAGAGGAGGAGAAAGTGGGGGGAAGCAGAAAAGAATAGGGCATCAGGATTGCTCTTATTTTCTATCAACACCATCACGCCGAAGCAATGTAACTTGTTGCGATTAGGCGTAGCTGAT
This sequence comes from Musa acuminata AAA Group, assembly GCF_036884655.1. Lineage (NCBI taxonomy): Eukaryota > Viridiplantae > Streptophyta > Magnoliopsida > Zingiberales > Musaceae > Musa > Musa acuminata. The sequence goes on along the minus strand of NC_088329.1, from coordinate 889,884 downwards.
GAAGACTGTGCCTGAGCTCCCCCACCTTCGCAATGCTGTCGACGAATTGTTTTGTTTTTGTGATCGTAGTAGCGTGCATCAGACGAGGATGAACTCAGCACCAACCGAGAATTGCGAAGAAGAAGAACAAGAAGAGCGAGAGTCATCGTGCTTTAGAGGAAGATAAAAGTCTTAACATCTTCATCGACTGCTCCGATCCAGGACAACCTCTCTCCATGGAATTTGCATGAATGAAACCCATGGAAGGCAGGCAAGAATTATTTGGCCTCCTTCAAAGGAATTGGCCCATTTGGACTGTGAAAGGCATCCGACTCGGGCAACGCCAGAGCTTGCGACCTGTAACCTTCTGTTCATCCGACTGCCTTCCGAGTGTAGCAGTAAGTCATCGATCGATATGATTCGACAGCATAATTAATCTATTAAATCTATAAGTCTGAATCATTCACAGAAAAAAATATTTAAATTTAAATTCATGCCTCTACTCACTTTTTAATACAATTAGAGAGATACGATATATATAGGTAATCAGCGCTATATCATTTGACTCATTCTCGGTACGTCGACATCCTTATCTAAGTCGGTCGACATATCACGTTAGATTCGACTCTACAAAACTAACAATGTAACACTCCCGATTAATTCCACGTTGAAAGTAGATAAGATTAAGATTGACTTATAAGGGTCTGATAAGTGTATTACTATCAACTTCAGCTTAAACATTTTGATTAGTGGTTTATCATAACATTTACTTAACAGGAACAACTAAGATTTATCATAACATTTACGATTCATCCTAATGCCAAAACCAACACATCAATCCACTTAATCTAAATCGTCGAATAAAAATATTTAATTATAAATTAATGATACAAAATCCATATGAAATTTCATAAATTAAATCAAAATTGATATTTTTAATAGGAAAAATAAATTTGAGATGGTGCAACCTCTCTGCTCGGCACGAACAACTAAGATTTATCATAACATTTACGATTTATCCTAATGCCAAAACCGATATGTCAATCCAGTTAATCTAAACCGTCGAATAAAAATATTTAATTATAAATTAATGATACAAAAATCCATCTGAAATTTCGTAAATTAAATCAAAATTGGTATTTTTAATAGGAAAAATAAATTTAAGATGGTGCAACTTCGGCAAGACAGGCTACACTGTGCCTTGGATCAACAAGGACGAGGAGATAATTGTGTGTGTGTGTGTGTGTTTGCTGTCGGGAAGACGAGGGACGATAACAACGGAGATGTTTCTTGCCACCGCGTCAACACGCAGAGATTTGCTACTGCTTCCATAATTGCATCGACTCATGTGGCTCCATCAGTTGCAGGTAAGACCTCCTCTCTCTCTCTCTCTCTCTCTTCCGGTTTCGACTAAAGTGAAGCAGAGAGAGGTGGGAGAAGATTGATTGCGGAGGTGAGATTGTCGTCAACAACAGTGATCACTGTTCTCCGTCAGTTGCTCCAATCAACTGCATTTACCAAGAGACTGTCAACAGTGAGGTCGCAGAGAACATGTCAGGGGGCTATGATGGAGCATATCCAAATGACACGCTCCTTGCAACTTGAATCAGCAATGATGTGATACCCTTTGGGATCCACAAGGGGTCACAGGAAAGAAAGCATGGATGGCTTTTGCTTTCGGCTCTCTGGTGGAGCAGATGAGACCCTCCCAACCCAAGAAGATGGAATCATGCGGTTCTTCTCGGTTAGGTTTCTTTTACGTTACGTAGGAGGCTACACCATTCTTTTTTATCTCGTTCATCGGCAAATCCCAGTGCTGCACATCTTTTAGGGAGCTTTTTTGTGTTCCTCGATGATTACTGAGTGGGGCTGATCTCACGTTGTCTTCGTTTTGCTTTATAGATATAAAAAAAAGGTGGAAGAGAGTAGTGCAACCATTCATTGTAATGTTGATAGAGCACAAAAATCAGCTCTCCTTCTCATATTTAAGCCCATCCACCATGCAAGTTCGTCTTGACAATATAGCTTTGCTAGAACCATTCATTAAAATGTTGATTGGATGCTAATTCATAATCAATCATTTTTCTTTTTCTTTTTCTTTTTTTACGGTCTCAATTCGGTGTTTGTATAATAACCCTAAGTGTATCGAACCCTACTAAATTATACCATGTGCATTTCTAACAAATATTCTTTGTGATGCTTATGTTAGTAAAAAGTTCGAAAGGTTCAAAATCAAAATTTTAAATTATATTCATGTATTCGAGGAATATACCTATGGAGCATTTTTATGGGTAACAATTACGTAGTCTTCTCGACTTTGACCGTGATCATCCTATGCCGAGTCCAATAATATGATATGATGTTTTAGCTAGTTAGACTACGTGTTATCAAAACATCATCATATATGGTCATGACCAGAGGTATTGGATTACGTAATGTTAATGTTAATCATGTTATTTATCTTATATCGATATTTAATTATTATTTTTCTTTTTACCTAAGTCGTGGTTACGTTTTGGTCCGAACCTAAATTGAACCGATTAAAAATTAAAATAAAAAACAGAGAACATAAAATATGGTAAGACAATATAAATTTCCTATTGTGTATAGATCTCAACTAGTGCTAATTAAAATATGGGGAGGTTGCAACAATTATTGCAGCACAAATTTGTCTTTGTTCCATCACATTGGATGATGGTGCGGTGCTCCAACGGCAGACTAAAAAGATAGGGAGTGTCTCCTCCACCCACCTTTCTTCCACACATGCCAAGCTCAAAATGGCATGGGCACATGAACAGGTGAGTGCTGCTACATACAGTCAAAGTTTGAAGAAAAGGAGGTCATAGGAATCAATCATGGAAGAGGAAGAAAAGCACTTTATTAGACCACTGCAACTGCAATAATGGTCAGATGTTGCAACCATTGGACCCATTTGCTCAGACACAAAAGACCAGACTCTGAAATCATGCTGTGAATGATTAATGGATGGATGATGGTAGTTTAGGCAGGCATTCAACATTCAATCAGTGACACTTTCTCTGATCACTTTTGTCATTGCCTACACAACAATCTTCTATTCCATCACCAAATGGTTGAGGAAATGGCCTCATTTTTATTATAATAAACTATTCAGTATAGATTATCTTTTTATTTATATAGATATATATCTATAAGAAGATAAAAAAAAATAGAACCATTACCTAAGAATGAAACCGAGTCATTCAATTCCCTTTAGTCGCTCAAAGCCAAGAATCAATCTCATGGCAGACCAGAAGAATAATAGCAATTTTGAAGGATATTATTATATTAGGGTTTGGGCTACCCCTATTGATTATAATGATGTTGTTTGCACCCAAACAGAAGTTGCCCGATCGTCTCTGGCAATCCAAACGAGTATAATTCATACGTATGCTGCCAACACTGCTTTGACTCCCTAAGAAATCTTCAAACTTGTTGACTCTTCCGTTGACTTAGACCCCGTCAAAATTACATTCTCTTCAAAGAGTTGGTGAGTGTTTTTGGCACCGACCACACTTTGAATCGGTCTCAAAACTCTATCAAAGCAATCTTCAAACTTATTGACAAAGAAAACTTTGTCGGTGTAATTTTTGTCTCTTGATTCGTGACACATTGAAATAGAAATTAGGATGAATTTTAGATTCGTGACCATTTTGATTATATGAAATGATTGTTTTATCCTCATCGTTTTAAATTTTTTTATCTCAATATTAATGCTCTTCCACCTTATCCCTCGACTTTTATTGTCCTCGTTGGCTATGAGCGTGAGTCATCCCCCTCTTTCCTTCTATATGATCGACAACGAAAAAAGGATACAAGGAGACTGTGCTAGTGAGGAAGGGATACGAAGAGGTTACGCGACCCTCGTCGGACACCTGATTGTCACCATTGTGGTTAGTTGCAAAGGTGTCTTGTAACATCGTCGATGCTCACGAGGATGCAAGGATCGTCGTTGCCACCTGTGCCGTTGCTTGAGCAAGGGCAACAAGGGTTGTTTTATTGTTGGTCTAATAAGATGTTTTGGTAGCCATTACACTTTGTCACTTGATGGGTCTAACGAAGAAGAGAGATGATTTGTAAGTGTCTAAGCGATGGATCGACGACGATAGCCAATCGGAGTAGGATGAACTTTTCAGACTTAAAAGATACTATTTAAAAAATTCTAAAACATAGAGATTCTTTTAATGAGAATTCATCCTAAAAATTATCAATTCTAGAGTATTTAAGAAAAACTCATTTAGGTTCTTCTGAAGATTTTTTTTAAAAATATATATATATATTTTTTAAAAGATATCGAAATGTCATATTCACAAGATAGCTGAAGCACTATTCATAACACCATAAGAACTTGTCCAATCTCTTTTATGCATAAAACTCAATCTCTCTATATGTATATGATTCATGCTTTCAGTTATAGCATTTTTCATACCTTCATTAAAAATATAATAAATATATTTAAAAAATAATTAAATTTAAGGTAAGTTGACCCAAAAGTCAATAGATACCGGTTCATACAGAAATATACACACACATATATATATATATATATATATATATATGATTTTAAAAAATAAGTTGGTTGGCTTAGGAACAACAATAACAATTAAATATGGAGACTTCTTATGTTTATAATACTTTTTAAAATATTATAACTTTATTTTTTTTTAACAAAATAATATTATAATTAAAAAAAAAAGGGGACCAATCGAAAAGTGTGAGAATCGATGCTTCTCGATTTGCTCCACGTTACATGTCAAACACGCCAATTCCTCAAAACCATTTTATTGCTGGGCAATAGAACACAAGAAAAAGAAAGATTCTTAAAATACCCAAATTAAATGGACTGATAATTATTATGCCAGCCAAATGTTTCCTTCAGCATAGCTATGCCATCGGAATGGGGGAATCCTAAGGAACCATATTTCCCGCTAACCATATGGTCTGTCTGTCTGTGTTTATTAGAAGATTACAAGAACATCATTTGCTTATGCTCTCCCGCTAAGCATCAGCTCAACCACCTGAGTCCAATTACGAGTCTACGTTGCTGCAAGATGGTGCGGCTAAACCAATTGTGTTCCCTTCTGGGCTTTTGATGTGCGATGGGCAATTTGGTACTTTGCATTGGGCAATCGCCTCCCCCTCCATCCGCCTCCCTTATACCTACTCGGAGTTGGGAGGAGGCAGGCGAGTCTGGTTATCTTGAGAGGCCACCTTTCCTCTCGCGGCTCCGCAAAGAGTGAGCGTCTCGGATCCGTCATCGATGGGAGCGGAAGGGGAGCTCCGCCGCACTCTCTTCCCCCTCCACCACCCCCTCTGCCACGGCGACGGCCGGAATTGGCCGTTGCCGCCGGCCATCCTCGGCCTCCAGCCCGCCGCCCTCGTCGACCACGTCGCCAGGGTCGATTGGTCTCTCCTCGATCGGATTCCTGGCGACCGAGGCGGCTCTCAGCAGGTATTCCACCCCCGGCCGCACCACCATTGCTACCGTGTTTTCCGCTCCGCTTCTTCTGTTCTTGCGCCGTGTCCCACGCTCCCATGAAATTGTGCCTGTGAGGATCTGGATTTAACCTCAACGAGGCGTTCTTCACTGTACCTCGGGCGAAAGATTTATTTTTTCTGAGGTGTTTGTTCGCCTTTCGTTCGTCCGCACGATTTGGTTTCCCGCTCGATGCGCCTGCGGTCTCTTTGATTTGCTGATGATTCGGGTCCCCCCCTTTTTTCCCATATTTTCTTCGTCGTAATTCGCCTTCTCTAATCCTTACGGTTCTCGAAGAAAACAGAAATGTCGATATGAACTGTCACAGCACCAATCTAGTCCTTCAAGATCAAAATTCGTTCGCCCTTTATACGCATTTCTTTCTAGGAAACATGCTTAATTTTTTTTTCCTTTTTTGAATTTTCGATTCCGACGGCCGATCTCCCAAGAAGACTTGATCGTGCAAGATGGTCTCGTGAAGTGTGATCGCTCGTCCTTTCTATTGGGTGGTTCGGTTCATGGTATCCGTTCGTGCGGATGGAGTCTTGATCTTTGTCACTTCGATATGTGGTTCTTCGAATTGGGGTTGATCCGTCGTCATCTTGTCACTCTGTATTTTGATTTTAGAGTTCGATTTCATATCCAAGAGAAGTCTTATTTAATGCTTTTGGTAGCACATGCAAAAGGCGGTATCTTTTTTTCCTTTAATCCTTGTGATGTGATTTCATCTTGCAACAACCGGTGCTTATAACTATTCATAACAAGCAGGTGGCGGCAGAGGATTTGAATCATATATTGAGTGAGGTCAAAGCACACATCCTCCCTTTCCCTAACGAAATCCCTCCGATAATAGCCATAGCTGGAGGTAGTGTCGCCAATACCATTCGGGGTATGGCTGCTGGCTTCGGAGTCTCGAGTGGAATAATTGGTGCTTGCGGAGATGATGAACAAGGCCGGTTATTCATCAATAACATGAGCTTTAGTGGTGTGGATCTTTCCAGACTGAGAATGAAGAACGGATCTACTGGGCAGGTGAGCTGGACGTGATTTCCAGAATTTTTTTGTTATCACCTTGCCAAATTGATTGCATTGAAGTTCACTTGCCTATTGCAGTGCGCATGTTTGGTGGATGCTGATGGCAACCGAACCATGCGGCCCTGTCTGTCCAGTGCTGTTAAGCTTCAGGTATGCAGGGTCCAGTTATTTTCCCCATTTTAAGGTCAAATGAGTCCGATGAATTGATGTAATTATTGTGACTTTTCACCTGAAATATCTATCAGGCTGATGAACTGAAGAGGGAAGATTTGAGAGGTGCAAAGGTAGTTTTTTCTTCTCGAGTGACTACTAACTAATAGCCCTGAAGTAAAGTTGTCCTTCCCTCTCTAACATTCTCATGATATTTATGCAGTGGTTGATCCTAAGATATGCATTTATCAATTTAGAGCAAATAAAAGCTGCTATAAGAATTGCTAAACAAGAGGGGGTTTCTGTTTCCATGGACCTTGCGAGTTTCGAGGTTTCTTGTGAAACATTTTTATCTTGTTTTAGATGGTTTTTTTCTCAACATTTTTCCAAGTGAAGTGTCTGAACTCTTTTTTTTCTTTTAATCTCCACCTACGTCCAGATGGTGCGAGACTATAGGTCACACTTGATAGACCTATTGGAGTCCGGGAGTATTGACCTCTGTTTTGCCAATGAGGATGAAGCTAAAGAGCTTATAAGGTAATATTACTTGCTTAGATGACCTGTTTTTTCAGACCTAAATTCAACGTGACGACCAGGTAGATAAACTTCACTAAAGCGATAACAAAATTTCATTTATTAGTTATATGAAGGTGCTTTACAAGTAAACAAACTTGTGTTGTCATAGATGTGTAGTCTTTTATGATGGTTTTCACTAAGGTGATGCATGGTTCATTTAGCACATTGACAATATGCCAGTGAATATTTATCGATCAACTGACAAGGTTTTTGTATAAAAATAATTAAATTGTTCAGCCTGTATTTGATGGCTCCTCAATTTGTGATACTTTAATATCTCAAAGCCATACGACCGAGACATCTACCTTACATGAACTTCCTTCTTGCGCAGACTTTGAGAATTGTCATCTTTTGCTCTTTTTTTCTTTTCAGCCGAGAACCCAAAGTCGACCCAGAGGCTGCTTTGTGTTTCTTGGCCAAACACTGTAAATGGGCTGTGGTGACACTTGGTCCCAGGGGTTGCATAGCAAAGCATGGAAATGAGGTTGGTATCACTTGCTAACTCGATCGATGAGATGGAGTTGATTATAATCAAGATTATGACAATTTTTTGTATCCCAAAAAGCAAAACAATGACTAAAACTAAGAAAGCTGCAAAAAAGTTTCTGGCGTTAACCAAAACCATGGTAGCCAAATGATGCATATAGATGAACTGCTATATTTATTGTTTTAGGTTGTTCGGGTCCCTGCGATAGGAGACACCCATGCTGTTGATGCCACCGGAGCTGGGGATCTCTTTGCAAGCGGTTTCTTGTATGGGTTGGTGAAAGGACTTTGTCTAGAAGATTGTTGCAAGGTGGGATCTTGCAGCGGTGGCGCGGTCGTCCGAGCTCTCGGCGGTGAGGTGAGGCCCGAGAACTGGCAGTGGATGTACAAGCAAATGCAGACCGGTGGGCTTTTGCTACCTGAGCTGAAGAATTGAGAGGTGATAAGTTACATTTGGGGTCATTAGTGGCTCTAACTAGATAATAATATTTGACTTGGTGCTTAGAGCTTTATACTGCCCTGAGGGAGTCGGCCGCGAAGGCTAAGCTTTCGTTATAAATGCGAGATTGTGTGAAGCATTCCGATTTGATCATTGTAAGAGAATGATTTATTCAGCTGACGAATCAAATTATCCGTCCTACTCTCCCAAAAGATGTGTATGTCAATGTTATTTGTCGATCGAGTTGAAAGAAAGAGGCCTCATTTGCTGCCCGAATGAATGTTAATCGTGACACCTTCTAATTGCCATGGTATATGTTGATGAACTTACGTGTTGGCCGGGGAGTCAGCACGGCTTAGTCTACATGGTCGATGTTCGGAGGCGGGTCTCTCGACCTACTGGGGAAACGTCGAGGTTGAGCTGGATCAAGGGTCGGGATGGTCGCGCGTCCGGATTCCTGCACACGGGCCTTGTTTGAGAGATTCTCGGCTTGAGCCCCTCGGAGATTGAGTCAAAGGTTTGTTTTTCTCTCTCCCCTGGCCAGGTGTTGGCCATGTGCTTTTATACTACATGGATTTGGTGTGACAACCAATCCAGCCCAGTATGCATGGAATGACGCCGTCCCAAGCTTTCCGGGACAGGACTTGCGAGGGGGCGCCTTCGGCTTCCGTTCGGCACAAGAAGTCAGCCTTTATGCTGACTCGACGAGGGCGTGACATGGCATGGGTCATGACGTGGCTGGGATCCAGAATATGCTCTATCAGTATATATACATCGTATAAGATTTCAACACCCATAAAAGAAATATTGAAATAATAGGGATGAACGACAAGAACAAAATAATAGAAAACACAAATGCAGATGCGTACGCCAGTGCATCAGTGATTACATCGGCCATGCCCGAGTCCCGCTCGGGCCTTGACCCGCTCAACTCGATCCCTGAATTGGCTCTAATAGCATATTGGGCCGGCCCATTGGTCAGATCTGGCTGTCTCACCCTCGCCTATATATATATATATATATATATATATATATATATATATATATATATATATATATATATATATATATTACGGGTCCGATCGGGTTTCTTCTCTCACTTTCCGCCGCTCTTGCATCCTCGACCTCCCCCGCGACACCGAGAGGCACGGCAAGGAAGGGGAGCTTCGGATTACGACAAGATGGGGTGAGTCTCCGCGAGAACTCGATCCTATATTTCGTGCTCCTGCTCTCTAGCGACGCTACGTTTGCACCGTCCGTCCGTCGCTTGGATTGTGTCCTGTTTCGTTAGCGAATCGATCTGATCGTTCTTGATTGTATCACCTTCCCCCTCTTTTTGGTGGACGGATATCTTCGTTTTTGTGGAGAATGGAGCAATCCTTGTGTTTTTGAACATCGATGCGTTATTTGTGTTTCTTTAGGTAGTAAAAGGCCATCTTTTAAACTGTTAATCATGAGCTGGACGGGTTAAGATTATCGGGGAAGATAATGAAACAAATTGAGACGATCTTGTTCAAAGTTACACTTTTCCTGGGTGCTCAAATGATAATCTAAAGATTTCTATGTTTGCATTTTGTAAATGTCACTCCTTAATATACGAGCAAGCCTTTTCGATCTGCAAATTAATGGCTAAAGATTATCACTCACATTATTTTATGATGCACAGTCATGTGATGTCTAATGATGAATGATTGAATGCTAACCATCTGACCACAGTCAAAAAAGTTTTTTTTTTTTGGTTGGGAACATTTGCTTGTAATAATGATAAAAATATTTTATCCACACGATTATGGATTAGCAAATTTTTTCAGCCACTTCCAACTGAAATTGATTAAGAGGACTGGTAGCCTTGTGTATAATCATGATGCTCTTCTGGTTTGGAGTTTGATCATGAGATATAGTTTGTAGAAGGGGGAAATGGTAAGGCTGCTTCTAAACATGCTTGCATATTTTCGATTTTCTTATGGCTGGAGTTTGGATTTGTTAAAAAAGATGATAAGTGGCGAAAACCGAGTTGTATCGTCTGTTCATCGAAAGATGAATGGGTTTTCATAAATATAAGGTCTATGACAGAAAGACTCGTGGTATGGGAGCTGGGCGCAAGCTCAAAACCCATAGGAGGAGGCAAAGATGGGCAGACAAAGCATACAAGAAAAGTCATCTCGGCAATGAGTGGAAGAAGCCCTTTGCTGGTTCTTCGCATGCCAAGGGTATCGTTCTCGAGAAGATGTAAGATAATGATGCTAGTTGTTGATATTTTTGTTGTATCTTGATGTCGATCATGTCGGGAGCACTCACACCCCATTGCCTTTTTGCAGAGGTATCGAAGCCAAGCAGCCCAACTCCGCTATCCGAAAGTGTGCTAGAGTGCAATTGATAAAGAACGGGAAGAAGATCGCAGCCTTTGTTCCAAACGATGGTTGCTTAAACTTCATAGAAGAGAATGTAAGTTTTGTGGTTCGGTTCATCTAGACATTTCTATATGCCATTGAACACTCCAGTAGAATGATCTAATGCACTCGTTAGCAAAGAATTAATCTGCGATTGCCCACACCAACCAGTATGCACCGGTCGGCACTAGCATCGCAAGAGTGCCGTGCCAAGCAGGCATTAATCACAGTGCCTGCTGTCTGCGTGACCTCCTGTATCAGGAGCTACTTCTAAGATTACAGTGCTTGCATCATCAATTGCAGAAGCATGTCATCGAGCTGCATTGCTTTTGCAGGATGAAGTCTTGATAGCTGGTTTCGGACGAAAGGGCCACGCGGTGGGGGATATTCCTGGAGTAAGGTTTAAGGTTGTGAAGGTTTCTGGTGTGTCCCTTTTGGCACTCTTCAAGGAAAAGAAGGAGAAGCCTCGGTCTTGATCCCTGATCGAGTGTGTTTCCAAATGAACCTTTTGTTGGAATCGATAAGTAGCACTTGCATTTTGTTTTGCAAGATGTTTCATTCATGGTTATCCACCTTTGAGCACATTTTGTGTGTGTGACCTATTAAGCTTATTTTCCTAGTATTGCTCCCACTAATTCGATCTCTGTTAAAAACACACTGGTCTTAAAATGTGGTACGATGTGGGTTGAGATTATGCTTCACTATAGTAGTTACTGCAGTTTGATGGTATAACCATATCATTTCATCATTTGAAGCATCCATTAAAATTATTTTAAAATATATCAAGTGTTTCATCATCATATAGTATAGTATAGTATTTTAAAATATATAAAGCATCCATTTGAATCGGAGTCTTTATCTATTTATATCGAGTCGTTGAGCGTTGAGCTTGTGCTCAAAAGTCTTTCTCTTTATGGAGCAATGTCAAATTTTGACTCAAAAGTCTTTCTCTTTGTCGAGCAATGTCAAATTTTGACATCAATTAAGATTTTGATGGATGAAATAAGAGATTGTAATATATATATATATATATATATATATATATATATAAATATAATGATCGTCAATAGTAAAAGATTACCGATAAGAAAAAGGATTACCAATAAAGAGCTTTCTTCCTTAGAAACCATCATCTCCTTAAAACCAAAAACAAAAAACTCACAGATCATTCTTCTTCTTCTTCTTCTTCACATCATCATCGATGATTCTTGACATGGTAATATTCTTTTGTTTTAGGTTTGCTTTTCCGTGGAGTCATAATAGCGTTTTCTTTGTTATTTGTTCTTGGGTTCTTGGAATCACGATTAGTTAGATAGAGAGCGACATCTTTGTTATTTGCTCACTCATTTGTTTTGATCGATCGTAAAGATATTATAATATTTATTATGTTCATTTATTACGAAATATGATAATAAGAAAAAGGTGAGACGTCACATCCAATTACAGTATTCTTCAAAAAAATAATTAAATTAAATTAAATTAAATTACATTATCTTCGGTTATCGAACATAAATCCCATTCCTTCTGTTTAGAAACACTATCATTTATTTGATTTACTGGGGCTAAAAAAATAATTTAATTGATATTTTATTTACTACGCAAATTATGCCATTTCCAGCACAGGCAATCATTCACGGGCGGCACCGCATGATGCGGTTGTCATCCGACGGCCGACTTTGCTTCCGTAGAACACGTGGCAGAAATCACGGACCAGTAGCCTCTGGGCCCCTGCGGTCCGACCGACATCTGTACTTGTTAATTCATAACGTGGGACCCAGTATGACTAATAATATTTCGGTGACATGTGTAGCACGTGTGTGTGCGACCCCGGGCACGTAAAATGGTACACATTTTGTTGTGGCAAATCAACAAACAGGTAGCGGCCTCAACTTTCTATTCCATATCGCAACCATCGTTTAGCATCATCGAGGACGAGCTGTAGATCTCATGGAGCTGCAGAGAGTCATGCGCATGAACAGCGGAGCCGGCGAATCCAGCTACGCCAACAACTCCAAGATCCAGGTGAGTCTTCCATGTCGATCTCTTCTTCCTTCGCCGGACAACTCTCTCTCTCTCTCTCTCTCTCTATGGATTCGGTGAGTCTGCGTAGGGCGTCATCATATCGAGAACCAAGGACATACGACGGGAAGCGGTGGTAGAAGCCTATCTCTGCGCTGCTGCCTCCTCCGGGACCATGAGCATTGCCGACTTGGGCTGCTCCTCGGGTCCCAACGCGCTGCTGGTGGTTGCCGACATCGTGGAGGCCATCGAGAGAAGCTGCCTTCAGCTACGGTCCCCCCCGCCGGACTTCCACGTGCTCCTCAACGACCTATACTGGAACGACTTCAACACCGTGTTCCGATCGTTGCCCGAGTTCTACCGGGCGAGGGAGCGGCTCCCAGGCTGCGGGCGCTGTTTCTTCTCGGCAGTGCCTGGGTCGTTCTACGGCCGGCTGTTCCCCGGAAAGAGCTTGCAATTCGTGCATTCCTCGTCGAGCCTTCACTGGCTGTCTCAGGTCGGACATGCTTCCTTGTCTAACGTACCACGTTCCAGGAATCAATCAGCATGCCAAATCCCGATCCCAGATCTGTAGGTCCAAGGCAGTGGTAATTGTTGACTTTTGCTTGCAGGTTCCCGAGGAACTCCAGAACGGATCTCCCGTCTCGTGTCTGAACAAAGGGAAGGTGTACATCTCCAAGACGAGTCCTTGGGCCGTCTTGAATGCATATCTGAAGCAATTCCGGAGAGATCTCAGGCTATTTCTCCGGTGTCGTTCCGAAGAAATAGTCGGTGGAGGCCGCATGGTGCTGGCGTTGATGGACAGGAGAAGCCCAGACCTCGGGATGCCGGAGGACTGCCACCTGTGGGAGCTCCTCGCGGAGGCACTCAATGACATGGCCTCGGAGGTAATCTTCTTCACTGCTTCTTTTCGCCCTAGTCTCTCTCGCCATTACCAGTAGGCGATTAATACATCACCGTAACTCATTAACTCACCGATTAGACAAGCCGTCCAAATTATACTGCTCGATGAACAGGAAAAGTAAGACGACTTAGTTAAAGCTTATCTCCATCTCCAACACACATACGCCACTTCTCGACTTAGTTGAAGCTTATCTCCATCTCCATCTCCATCTCCAAGACACAGACGCCACTTATCTCTCTCTCTTTCTCTCATGTTAACAGCGTCCCGGATGGCATCACATCGTCCTTTGTGCCATCTAAGTCTACCGTCACTGTCGGGTGGGGTGGGGTGGGGTGGGGTGGGGTGATGAGAAAGGACTTTGTACGTTACAGTATTAAGAAAGTTTGGGTCAAAATCAGAATAAATATTATATATATATATATATATATAATATTTTATCATATAAATCAACCAATAATTGATTTACCCCTTAGGATCTTTATAATTTATGAGCAAATCATAAACATATATAACTCACAAAACTTATTATAGATAAAACATTTTTTTAAAACACATAAATTCTTTATGCACTCAACACATGTTTTTGAAATATGCATCCATGTCGATTATTTATACTTTACATGCTAACATAAAATAATACTTCAATACTTTTTAGAACAACATACATGCATTTTTAACCTTAATGGTGTAGATAACACATATATCTTGGGCTCATAAGAAATTAGTTTTTTTAAATATATTCCAATGCATAACTCCCATTGGTAGGGTTTAGATTATAGCCATACTTACTAAACAACTATCATGCTATTAAAAATAATATATCAATAATTTTTTTATAAAATTAAATTTTAATAAATATTTTTGTATATCATTTAAAAATGTATATAATCTAAAACTAATAATATTCATATATTTTTCAATCCTTTTCAAATATAATGGTTGAACATACATTTTCATATGAATTAGAAAACATAAATAAATCATATGCTTTTTCAAATCGTTAACATGTAATTTTTTTCAAAATATTTTTTAAAACATAAAATAATTTATAATTCATATAAATCATATGCATTTATCAGAACACATGCATTAATATTTCGAAAAATAAACTTGACTAGGTCATGGAATACTGATCCTAATTTTGTTTCCTTGTAAAAACATCTTATGACCCATTACAAATCTAACTCCACATTGTTTATGTAAGAGATGTGGCTAGAATGACATATAGACCAAAGAAACAATACATGGAGAATTGTTCTTACGTGATTTGACACAAGTTTAACCACATTCACAAAGTACAATCCAAATCTTTTATGAGAATAATAAACTATAAAAAATTAGAATGTTCTACTGAGTTAATTCAGTGTCAATCCCAATTCTCTAGCACTATAGGATCACCAAAATCTTGGTGATTTTTTTTTTCTGGTTAATTCGAAGGCTTGTTTTCACACGTATTTCAAATTAATTAGTTGGATGATCAGTAGTTGACAATTCTATTACTATATTATGATTTTACAAAAGTTTTAATAAGTATATATATATGATGTCATAATACAAAATTATCCTCGATAATAACTTTAACATTATTTGATTGATCAATGCATATATGCACAAAAGAGATTATGTTTTAAGCTATTTTTCACCTACGATTCATTTCTATATCATAACTTTTTTTTAAAAAATAATTGATTTAGATTCAATGTGTTTTTTTTCTTATTTTGAAACATAATACATGTCTAAATGTTATCTATCGTAGCAATTCTTTCTCATTTGTTCATAAGAAAAAATATTTTTTTTGTCAAATAACCATAAATAGATCTAAAAAATACATCGTCGTTGTAATATTTCCAATTTAACTCGTAAAGCTTCTAAATATATATATTTTTTATTTTATTCATACCGTCGAATGTTTTTTGAAGTATTTCTCAATCCTCTTTTGTTATTTTTCATGAACGTTATATCTTAAAAGCATGCCTTTTCAAATCTTAATGCTCCAAAATTATTGGAAATGAATCGAGGCAAGTTTAATTTCGAACGGACATGAATGACTAAGCTTGTTGTTTAGCTCCAAAATGAAAGCTCAAGATCTCACTTGTATCGTGCACGACAGGGCCTGGTTGCGACGGAGAAGATAGACACCTTCAATGCCCCCTTCTACGCTCCATCCTTAGAGGAGCTGAAGCAGGTGGTCGAAGAAGAAGGGTCCTTCTCGATCACAACCATAGAACACTTCGAAGCGGGCTGGGACGCCGTGGCCGATCACCATTCCGGTGGTCATGACCAGCACGACACCATTGACCGAGAGAACGGCGCGGTGCATGAACGGAGAAAGAGCTACTCTCGACGCATGGCCATGGGAGTCAGGGCTGTGCTGGAATCGATGCTGAAGGGCCACTTCGGAGAGGGCATTCTCGATGAGCTCTTCTTCCGGTACGGCAAACTGCTGGAGAGTTACTATTCCGCAAACAAACCCGAGGTGGGCAACGTGGTGGTCGCCATGGTAAGAAACTAAGTAAGCTCACTCCTCCTCATCCTTCCTCTGCTCGGACCTCCTTTACCAGTCGTCGTGTGGCATTCCTATTGAGTGTGTATCAGTAGTATGTTTAGTTCATTTACCTACTTGTCGGATCGTTGTTGCATGTTTGATCTTTATACCCATACCATACGTGGATAATATTCTCTCAGGTTATGTGTGTAATACCACTATAATCGAGATCAATTATTATTTACTAGCTTCAACGTCGAAGAAACTTTGTCGAAAATTTCACTTGACATTAATGGTGTTTGTTCTGTGTTTATTCTTTGTATATGATAGAAATAAAATAAAAAGAAGATCTCTCGCGATAACAACCTCAACAACAGTCAAGATCTATCGTAAAGTCAACTTGTCCCGATAACTTATCCTCGTGTTTGAGATATATCTCATAGTTATAGTCAATTTGTCATAGAGTTCTGGTGAATCACGTGTGCGTATTGCCGCTGCCAATTCCTTGTACTCGTCTCCTAGACAGTTGAAAATATGAATAGTAACTTCTTCATCGCTGAGGGAATGATCTATGCCAAGTTATCGATGATAATCCGCGAGTGCGGGAACGATTGACTAGGGTGGTTTGAAACTTGTACCAAGCTTCGACAGTAGTGTCACATGAAGAAATGAGACGATCCTGACGTAACCATAATTTGTGGTCCGGATTTGGTACTGGATTGGGTGAGCCTGGATGTTGAGCATCGTCGGTGAACGAAAATAGCCATCCACATAGCCTAGAAAACCATAACTAAATAATAGATTAGAGAATTGATTTACGATATCTCATCATGTAATAGGTTGTTATCGCGGGAGATTGACTGTTATCAGTATCTTTACTGAGCCCGTCGCCGGTGGTCATCCGCTCCTTGACCGTCGACCGCTTCCCGACGTCGTCCATGACAAACAGAAAGGTGGCGCCCATCACTGAACACATGCCTCGACCCCAGCTCGGCCTCGATGGCGTCCTTGATCCCGCAGGTCCCCCGGTGCGAAGCCCAGAGAGCACGTCCTCGGGCGGCTTTTATAGCGGCTCCCTCGACCACCATGCACCAGATCCTGCTCTTCGATCGTGGAAGAGACAGAAACGTCGCATCATAAGAGAACGCATCGAACTCACCTACCATCGACCGGTTCATCGACACATACATCCCCATTCTTGCACGCCTCTGATCGACCGACCTCATGCATTCGACACACTCCAAGTGCCGTTGGTCATCCGCTGCTTTGGCTTGTCCTTATTGAGTCAGATCGATTCACTCGACGGCTGCCTGATGATGACCGGCACACACGACGTATTGGAATTTTGTGCAGCACAAGGGTGGGTTGGTGGAGCTGCGAGCTTCACCAAACTCCCCGGTCGCCAACTTCGGAACGTCAAGCCTAAAAAACACAGGAACGACGAATAGAGAGATATGCATATCCTCACCCAACAAGTCATGCGGTCAATGCTTGCATTCGAATTCTAAATTATAATATTACTAAAATAATTTCCTTTCACGTCAGATCAAAATAGTCAAACTCTCACGAGTTTAATAGAATACAAATTTGCAGCCGAGTGTTGCTATTGTCGGATGCAAACGTCGAGGAATGACTTCTTCCGTCGACATGATGGGATGGGTAGAGGAAAACAAATCCTAGTGCTAATAATAATCATAAGATTTGCTAAATAATTACTTTCACAGCAGCACTTATGAAATCATACTGTGACACAAAATAAGATTCTATATGAGGATAAATAAATAGAAGAACGCTCTACCAAAAAAAACACTAATCTTTAGAGATTTCTTTCTCTCTTTTTTTTTTTTTGAGACAATCGATCGTCCAAAAAAATAATCTTGAGATATGTGAAGCAGAATACTTCCATAATCACGTCCCAATTCCAGCAGAATATCTTATGGTATTTATATTGGATCGATCCAATTATAATAGATTTATAATACCTTTATGGAGGAGGTCTCAAAAACATTACAATCTTAATGTTCTGCTGGCAGAATATTACTGCATCGATTGGAAGCTACAGTGATTGAAATTTGCTGACAGTTTGGAGTTTCCGGTTTCATTACTGTGAACTTACGACTTTTCAACGGCGTGCCAATCAGCCATGACGACCTTTCGACACTATCTTATCCTTCGACATGCAGCAGTGGGTGGGTAGGTGATCGATATGGCTGCTTCGGCCATGGAAAGACAGCATGACCTACCTTACATCTTACCTGGTCAAATCTCCACGCTTTTCACATAAGCTGGCTTTTGTTCCTTCCTTGGAATTCCAGTTAGCTGACTATATGCAGTGTTCTGTAGATATATGTGTGTATGTATGTATATATATATTGTTGGGGGAGGATTCGCCATCCTTCGCCCCTTCATCGACATCCTTCTTCAGGCGATACGCAGTGACCATTCAGCGTATCCAATCCATCCCCAAAGATGGCACACATCAACGCCTTCCCGAGGGCGCAGGGCGCCGACGGCCCGGCTACGGTCCTGGCCATCGGCACCGCCAATCCTGCACATTTCGTGGATCAGATGGAATATCCTGACTTCTTCTTCCGAATCACCAACGCAGAGGACAAGACGGAGCTCAAAGAGAAGTTTAAGCGGATATGTACGAAGCTTCTTCTTCCTTGTCTCTACTAACATGTCGGAAGAAGGAGACTGATCATTTGTTGAATGGGGTTGCAGGTGAGAATTCGGCCATCAGGAAGCGGCACATGTCCCTGACGGAGGAGATCCTCAAGGGGAACCCCAATCTGTGCGGGTACATGGAGCAGCCGTCGTTCGACGCGCGGCAGAAGGTGGTGCTGGAGGCAGTGCCAAAGATGGCGGCGGAGTCGGCCGAGAAGGCCATCAAGGAGTGGGGTCGCCCCACGTCGGACATCACACATCTGGTCTTCTGCTCCGCCGCCGGGTTGGACCTCCCGGGCGTCGACTACCGCCTGGTCCAGAAGCTCGGCCTCCCCACCTCCGTCCGCCGCGTGATGCTCTACAACGTGGGCTGCCACGCCGGCGCCTCGGCGCTCCGGTTGGCCAAGGACCTCGTCGAGAACAACAAGGGCGCCCGCGCGTTGGTGGTCTCCTCCGAGGTGAACGTCATGTTCTTCCGTGGCCCCGACGACGACCACTTCGAGAACCTCATCGGCCAGGCCCTTTTCGGCGACGGCTCGGCGGCGCTCATCGTCGGCGCTGACCCGGTCGAGGGGGTTGAGAAGCCCATCTACGAGATCAGCTCGGCGTCGCAAGTGATGGTGCCGGAGAGCGAGGAGATGGTGGCGGGGCACCTGAGGGAGATCGGCCTGACCTTCCACCTCGCGAAGAAGGTCCCCTCCATCGTCGGCAGCAACATCGTGCGGTGCCTGCAGGCGGCGTTCGCGCCGATGGGCATCACGGACTGGAACGAGCTGTTCTGGATCGTGCACACGGGCGGACGGGCCATCATCGACCAGGTGGAGGCCAATGCGGGGCTGGCGGCGGGGAAGCTGGCGCCGACGAGGCACGTGCTTAGTGAGCACGGGAACATGCAGAGCGCGTCGGTGCTGTTCATCATGGACGAGATGCGGAAGCGATCGGCGGTGGAGGGCCACGCCACCACCGGACAGGGCTGCCAGTGGGGGGTGCTCTTCGGCTTCGGCCCGGGCATCTCCGTGGAGACCGTCGTCCTCCGCAGCTTCCCGATCTAGTCCGATTCCCTCCGGTTCATGTCGTAGTATGGGTTGGAAATGTATGTCCAACTAAGTAAACCATCGTAACATGTATGTATGTATATATGCATGCATGTATTTCTTTAGAGACTTTGCCGCTTCTATAAATATAATAAATTATATTGGATCGATTTATAGTTATTGGATCGCTAAAGATGTGAAACTAATTAAAAATAAATTACTTTCACCTTTGCTATCAAATTTATACAAAATGTCTATTTAATTATAAATTTTGTTATTATATATTTGATTAAAAATTTATATGAAATACCTGTTTAATCTTTTTTACTCTTAAATTTTATTAAAATATATGGATACTAACAGGGCATAGTTTGGTAACCTGTCCTTCGACCACTGCAGACACGTCAGCCCAAGCACAATGCTGCCCCGCAAAAGTCAGGACGGCACCGCTCGAGCACAGTGCCTCCCCGTAAAAGTCGGGACGACACCGTCGGAGCACAATGCCGCCCCGCAAAAGTCGGGACGGCATCGCCCGAGCATAGTGCCATCCCGCAAAAGTCAGATCAACAACCATAAATATAATAGGTACGAGCGGTCCTCGAGGGGGATATAAAAAACCCCTCGCAGGGCCGAGGGGGACTTTTCATTTCTAATAAAATCTTCGAAGAGGTTGAAGTCGGGAGGCCCTTCCCGACCCCGACCTCGATCAGTGTGCAATAACCGAAGGCCCAGAAGCATGAGGTCAGCCCATGAGAGTCACCAACTTTGAAGCCAAAGTCCGAGCCCAACCCCTTCGGACTACGCTCTTCATCGCCTGAGCATCGATGAGAATGATCATGTGCACCCGGGACTGAACCAAGCCGTGCCAACTCACTTTGCCACGGTGTAAAGGATCCCTATCAGATACCAACTTAGGATTTTCACACATTATATCTCTGATATCATTAAAAGTGTTAGGAAGGAGAGATGTACAAAGAACTTGTCAACACTTCCTCAGTGTTCAAATTGAATCGAAACTAAACTTAATCCGATCCTTACCTTCAATGGTAATTTTAGGGTTTAGGCCCGATCGATCTTTCTCCTGTTTGAATCGATCGTTACCTTCAAAGATATTTTAATTTTTTTTAAAGAAAATGATTCTCACTCCATCATTTAATTTTTTAAAGGTAATCGTCCATTTAATTTTAATAAACTTAGTTTTAATTAAAAATTGTGCTCCACGCCATCTCACACGTCTCTGCCACCTCACTCCCGGTCACGTGACTGCCATCCATCTGGCCGGCTCAACGCCACACTCTTTTTTGTCTCTTCTGCTGCCCTCTGTGTTGTTTGTTAATGCTTTCCCTCTCTCGTCTCTTAATCCGTTGATTTCCTCTTTCGTATCTCCAATTCATTCATCTCCTCTTTTTGTCTTGCATGCCGCCGAGGTCGCCTACAACCTCTGTTGGTACGCTCTTTTCTGGGGAACCCCGTGGCCACCGGGTGCGTCGCCCGCGCGCTGGAGCTGGCGTCGTGGATCTACCGCGCCGCTTCATTGTGGTCTGCGTGACGTTCCCCTCGATATGCCACCTCCAGATCCTGCGGCTTCAGGAGTTCGCGGCGGTTTTCCGGAAGGAGTCGGAGGTGATGGCGGTGCTCAGGGAGCACCTCCGCCTGAGGAGGCAGTTCAGAGTCCATCAGCCACCTCTGCCGGGTGTTCATGGATGGTGATGGTGACGGCGAGCCAATTTGCGGCGGTTCTCGTCACCACACGCCACCGCTCCTATGACAGCCTCTTCAACGCCGGAGAGCTCGCGGTGAGCTTTTCTTGCTTTTCTCTCCCCTCAAAAGGGGCTATTTATTTTTGTCAATCTATATAACCATCTATTTCTTTTCTTTTATGTTTCTTTTAATTGGTAAAAGAAAGTTCATCTCAAGCATGAAAGACCTAAAAAAGAGAAAACTACAGGGACTACCTTAAATAGATTAAGAAAAATAAAAGGACAAAAAACCTATTTGAAAATGTAAATAAAGGGAAAAACAATCTCAGTGTAGGCATATGATTAGTAGGAATTAATTGAAATTTTGTTTTAAATTTGTCCTTCACTATTCTCTTTGAACAAATATCATATCACCAATTCTCTTATATAAGGACTTTATCGATACATTATAAGGTTTTGGATTTTTTTTTTTCACTAAGAATGAGTAGTGAAGACGGGATTCAAAATTTATTATCAACAGATAAAGTCTTTACCGACTACTCTAGCTGACATCCAATCTTATTTTCACCGTTGATCCTTTGTAAAATTTTGTTTGTTATGATCTGACCTACCTAAAATACGTAAATTAAGTGTAATGGCTACTTGATGGGCATAAATCATTAACCAAAATATTTGAAGTCCGAGTTAATGATAATAAACACTCATAGTCTGTAAATCGACTTAATTCTCCTCTTACGTATGGGATTACATTGGGTTGTTATGTTAACACTCTAAATTGGCTCTTAAATTCATCTTGTTCCCAAAGTGGATGGTTGCTAATGCATTGCCACCAGGTCACCTACTTGACAATCACTGTCTCCCTCCTCTAGTGGCATGTAATTTAGTTCCTAAACTTGCTAGGAGTACAAGACCCACAAGTTGCGAATTTGAGTAGAAGATTTCATATTCAAATTGACCATCTATTGTTTTGATTTGACTATGAGGAGGCTTTTATCAAGAAAATAAGATGTTGTTATGAGGCAGCTGGACTTTTCACGAATAGTTTTTTCCCAAAGTATCTTTTTGTTTTTCACTAGTCGTTCCATTTTCGACATTCAACCAACTGAAACTATCATGGTGGCAAATCAAACTTGATCATCAATCAGAACCGAAATGATTATGACCTCCTTTCAATTTGTTGTCACGAATCCATGACTCCATCATAACTGAAACTATCATGGGCATGATAATTGGCATCTCCAGAAACAATGGGTATGAATTTGTGAAAAAAATAGCTTCGTTAGTGTGCTTAACTTTACTTCCAATTAGGGAATGAACTGCTAGAACTTACTACGATCAAAGGATGCCTTTGTTAAGCTATCCACTCGGCATGAAATGAGGCTTTAGCATTCTCTAAGCTTTCCTTTTTGCAGATTAAGATGGAAAGTGTTGAACCTAATTTTAAAGGTGTAGTACGAAGATATATGCAGTGTTCTCTATAGTTTTTCTCTGAAAAAACAAGTTGGCCTTTCTTTATTCTTTTAGTGGATCTGTGTTTTAGTTAAAGCATCAGTGCTGAAAAATAAGAAAGAGATATATGGACACATTAGAGAAAAAATTATACTACGATTGTTTGGCACAACCCATAAATGCTATGCACAATGGCCTTCTTCCTTTGCTGAAAAGCAAGTTCACTAAGTGGTTATCTTATTCAGGCTGTGATTTTGATTTGAGCTTTGTTGATCGCATGCAGAACTTGTCATACATGCTCGGAAGAAACAGCAGCATGATATAACCTGAAGCAATGCCCATGGTTAATCAGAGTCATTGAATAGTGTATTTTTGGTTGTGTACTTGCAGCTCTACTCAATTCTGCTTGTGATCGGATTGGTCATATGCTCATGCAGCATGGCGAAATCACAGATAAAGCCCAAGCACTCACAAGCCATGCTTCAAAATGGCACGTTTGTGCAACGATCGAGTCTTTTGCTATAGATATCTCCAAATCCGATTCTGAATTCCCTGTGCTTAACGGCTAGTGCGACTCGGATGAGGAACTGGAATGCATGAAGATCGTACATCCTCATGGTCACACCATTTTCTTCCAAAAGAGACAAGCATTTGGTAAATCTCTGAAATCATTTGGTATTAAGCACTTCTTCGTTACCTGACTGTTTGGGCTTACCTAGCAAACTCTGGTTTAACTCTGCTTCAATTGTGTTGAAATTGATGAATTAGTGAAAGTTAACGTAGATGAGATCTGGTCTTTTCGTTTTCATTTTTTTTTATTCTTAGCTATGACAACATGCAGAAATCGATGATTAGTCTTAGTCAAGTTAACATAGATGAGACTGACACTAATTCAACCCAAAATATAATCTTATTAAGTTGTGGAACTAACCCGACTCCTTCAAATTTCAATCTTTGGGATGAGATTCTTCTCTTAGTCCTCTGGAGAACAACAGGGCAGGGATCACCATATTAGGCTTCACGGTGGACGGGGCTTGGCTTCACACCATATTTATTTATGCTGGAAATTACTTTGTTCCTGTGGCTTTTGGGCAAGACAATTAATTGGGATCTCTTGAAGCCACCAGTCTCCATGATTCAGATCATTCTTCTCTATCTGCGTATAGATTCTTGATTGCATTCTTCTAACGGTGTAAAGCATATCTTAGGTTTTCAAGTAGAACTACTCTCTTTAGTCGCTGCTCAATTTCTATCCTCCAAATTATCTTCTGAGTGTGCCACTCGAGGCTCCAAAAGTATCGTAAACTGAAGGTTTATACATGTGAATGTGTACCAGTTTACTACAATCTGCATCGTTCGTCGGCAGTCACAAAAGTTTATGTTGCTTCTCTCATGTCGTTGTTTGAATTGGTGTGTGAGATGGATACACAGGTTTGGGCTTCTGCTATGAGACGCACGGCATGGTTTTGTTGAGATGCTTTTGTACTTCCAACACCACCAGCATTTAATCCTTAATCGTTTTGTTCTCTCTCTTCTCGAGTGCTCGAACGAACAATGCCAATGCAGATTGTACAAAGTTTATGTTGCTTCTCTCATAGTCAAGATTTGTAAGAAGAAGAAGAAGAAAAAAGATGTCGATCACAATCGAGGAACAGATGATTAACAATCTATTTGTAATATTTAATAGATTATTAATCCTAACCCATTTATGCCACGAGAAGCAATGGTTGGTAAGTCGGTGCATTGAAGAGGAGGGCGGCTGTTGCAGGGGCAAATTAGACCTCAGCGTGTAGTCATGTTTTCTTCTCTTTTTGTGCGCTCCATGCGGCAGTTCACACAGCCAATAAAGCAAAGCAGCGGCGGTTTGTGGCCGGCGCAGGCAAAATGATGACGACTGACCGTGTTGCTTCGAAGGCATGGCGGGAGTGGGGAGGAGATGACAACAGTGATGGCGGGAGAGGGGAGGAGATGGCAACAGCGAAAGGGGGAGCGGCGAGGCGAGGTTAAGCGTTGGGGGGTGCGGCTTTACAGCTCGCGGGGTGCAGTTGCTTTACTGGCAGCAGACGGTGGTGGGAAAGAAAAGTTTGCTTTCTCTGAGCTCCCAGGTGGTGTCCAAAAAGACTCGAGCCACAGAGAGAGAGAGAGAGAGAGAGAGAGAGAGTGATCAATCCCCCACCGTCGGTCTCTGCTATTGGTGGGAGTATTTTTAGATATTCGAAATTAGATTAATTGGAGAATAAAAACAAATTAAATATGAAAATATTTAATTCTCCATATATATAGAGCAATCATATATATATATATATATATATATATATATATATATATATATATATATATATATATATATCTTCATATAAAAAATTATTATGACACATATATATTTTTTTCAGTAAAAAAAATACTACTCATTGAGCAACAGATAGATTCAAAGAGAACAAACAATTACAGGTAAAGAGATACTTTTAAGAAAGAAAGCGAAAAAGGTGAAGTTAACAGCGATGGCTACAAACAGTGCTGCCTTACTTGCTTCCCGGGTTTGTTTAAACTGTATAGCTTTCCTTCTCCTAACTTTCCTTCACTGTATGGCTTTCGAGGAACAACTCATCATCTATCAAATTGGAATCCACACGTTCATCGACCATTCTCATATCATTATGATGATGATGTGGTAACGACATTACATCTAGCATTAAACCCCATCCGAAAAGATGCATCAATTCCCCCAACCAAGCATGAGTGTTAAGAGTTACACGGAGCAAACAAACCCATAATCCACATTGTTTTATGTAAGTCAGCAAACAAATTTACATATTATATATTTATAGAGAGAGAGAGAGAGAGAGAGTGAGAGAGAGTGAGAGAGAGAATCTAATAATAAACGCAACAAAATCTAGCAGAACAAATAGCACAAGGATACACCCTAAAACTCCGCATCCATGGCATGCATGCTTCTTGTCGTCACTGTACCTAACCTCTATCCAATGGCTCATTATACTCTATTTGCAATAATAAAACACATACACACACATACCTTTTTTTTCCTTTGCTTCTCTCTTATTCTTCACCTTTCCATTCCCGCCATTAATAACCTGAAACCAAAATAACAATATGAATTGAATTCAATCCAATCCAAATCCACATAATAAAAATCCTGCAAGTAATTAATTACCTTTGATGGCTAGATTTGGGGGGCCTAATCGTCAATGAGGCCACCCGATGGAGAACAACTGCTTGAGCCGACCGCCGGAGATCCGCTGCAACGCCTTCTTGGCCCCGGGGACGTCGGCCTCCACCAGCTTCTGCAAATGATGGCACGCCCCGGCCTCCCCGATCCGCTTCCGAGCGCCGCCACGGCCGGCCGTCATTGCGAGCACAACCGCCACCGGGAGCTGCTTCCCGACTGCATCGTTCCTCGGGTCCAGCATCTGCACCAACCTCGTCACGCTCTTTTCGTCCCTCGACAGCTCCCTCCGATTCGACGCCACCGCCAGCAACGACGTCAGAGCCCCCGCCGCCGCCTGCTGCGCGCTCCCCAGCTTCGAGCACTCCATCATCTTGACCAGCGCCGGTATCGACTCCGCTACGGATCGCTTGATGACTTCGCCTGGGGCGAGATCGGAGACCAGCGACGCCGCTGTCTGCTGGCTCGCGAGGCTCCCGCGCTTGATCAGATCCGTCAGTTGGGCGAAGAAAGATGGGGACGACGAGAGGAGCTTGGCGGCGGCGGGAGAGGCGGAGAGGGCGCTGATCGCTCTCAGGGCGTGATCTATGGCCTCCGGGTCCGATGCGTCGCGGAGAAACTGGAGGAGACGGCGTAGGCCACCCTCTTGGAGGATGGCGGCGCGGATCTCGGAGCCGCCCATCACGGCGAGGGAGGCGAGGCAGAGGGCGGCATTCTTTTGGGCTTCGAGATTACCGGAGACAAGAAGGTCGACGAGGACCGGGACGGCGCCGTCCTCCGCCATGGAGGCCCTACTGTCCTCGATGACAGCCACGTTCTTGAGGGATCCGGCGGCGAGGGCTTGGACGGCGGGCGAGCCGGATCCGGTGTGGCAGGCGGCGACGAGGATCGACACGCCGCCGTAGGCGGAGACGGCCCAGGCGCATGCGCGGTCGGCGGTCATGGCGTGGATCGCGGCGGCGGTGCGCTCTTTCAGGGCGGCGGGTCCGGCGTCGAGGAGGCGGAGGAGGGGGCCGAGGGCGCCCTCCTCGAAGACGGCGTGGCGGGAAGCGTCGGAGGCGGTGGCGAGGTGGGAGATGGCGGCGACGGCGCGGTCGCGGAGGAGGGAGTGGGCGGAGGGGTCGAGGAGGCGGAGCAGGGAGGGCAGGTCGCCCTCGTCGACGACGAGGCGGGAGACCTTGGCAGGATCGGCGGCGAGGAGGTCCAGGAGGGAGTCGAGGGCCTTGTGCTTGAGGTCGAGCGTGCCGATCTGGAGGCGGGCAAAGACGTCGCGGACGAAGAGGGCAAGCTCGGCGCGGGAGGCGGAGGGCCCGGGGACCGGTAGGACGATGGCAGCCGCCGAATCGGCGTCGGAGTGGGAGGAGTCGTGGTGGAGGAGACCGGAACGGAGGAGGAGATTGAGGTCGTGGAGGTGGAGGGAGAGGGCCGAGGCGGCGATGTCGAGGTCGCTCTGAAGTCGGAGTTTGCCTCCGGGGAGAGAAGGATCGAGGCAGCGATCCGAGAGGGAGAGGAGGTCGCGGAGGGTGGAGCGGAGGGCGGGGAGGAGGTGGTCGCGGAAGAGCGGGTTGGAGGGCCAGTGGGGGGAGGCCGAGGCGTCGACGAGGGCGGAGAGGAGGAGTGAGAGCTTGGAGTGAAGCAAGCGCCACCGGCCGACGAGGGACCGTGCGGAGAGTGCGGCAGCGAGGAGGAAAGGGAGGAGGCGTTGGAGGATGAGGTCGAGGCTCTCGGCCGGCGACCTGGGAGACTCATCGCCATCATCTTCTGCTGCTGCTGCGGCGGCGGCGGAGGACATTAAGGAAGCGTGATCAGTCATAGGTGAGCTTTTTGGCTTCCTCCGACTCTCTCCTCCTTTTCTTCGATCTACCTTCGTTTATGGAAGGTGGAGGAGGTTGCGTTAGTTGCAAGAGTAAAGGGCGGAGATGAGATAGGGGCGTAGCTGGGCGAGCCGGACAGGGAACACGAAATCCGTTCCATCCGGTGATTGCCTTTCTACACGGGGTCCATCGAGGACGCTAGCAAGATTTTCTGAATCCTGGTTGGAGCGTGACAGCTGCGTCGCACACCCACGGGAAAGGTACGTGGTAGGTCCGACGCTATGGAAATGGACGGATGGGATTGCTTGCAAGGGAACACGAAGCGGGCCGCGATGGTGGACACAGGGAGGAGTCGACGAAGCAGAGAGAGAGAGAGAGAGAGAGAGAGGGGAGTAAATGCTCAACTGATCGAGGCCCCGACGCATGTGAGTAGCGGCCGGCGTGGCGGCGGGGACGGAAGATTTATTGGAATCCTACTTTGTTGCTTGTTGGGATCAGTCAGGAGGAGGATAAATGGTGCGGAATGGAATCCGACTAATTTGAATATTTTTTATATATTAAATATGAATTGGACTTTAAAATTAATTTCTAAAAATAATCTATGCTTTTATATTCTTAACATTCGCCTCACTTATATTAGACTAAGAATGATTCTACAATTGGAATTCTTTGTTGATATATAATTGGGATCAATGATTTTTTTTAGTTTTCATTCATTTGTTAAAGTGGAAAGTAAAAGAGAAAGAATACACATGTCCATTTTGATTTCAGCTTAATTTGTTTTTATTAATATCATTCCATTTAGTAGCTTAATCTTAGATGATATGTGATCTATATTTTTATACACTTGCTGTTGAATTGTATTTATTATCTATTAGGCTCTTAAGTTTTTACATTTTATCGTCACCTACTACCTAATTACTTAAGATATTATCGGAATAGGTCACGAGTTTGAATCTAAATCGGTAAAAGAACAAGGATTTTAAGTTTGTGATTTAAATATTTTGTTTTCTTTTTTTCTTTTAGGATTTTATCTTCGTGAGTAAATGCATTGTAGGGGAGAGGTTAGGCGTCCATAAGCTTCGTCTACTGGTTTAATTAATCGAGTCAATGATGGAAAGCTACGAGTTGTCTTCCACTGCAACTTTCTTCTCACTCGCAGTTGCAGGACGACGGTGGTAGGGAAAGAGCCGCGTCGCATGCCGTCCTCCTTTTCGGGTCACTTTCTCGTAAAACGTTTGTTGATGGGAATGCAGCGAAAGCAAAAGCATTGACCGAGGCGAAGCGAAGCGACGTAACGTGTCGTCCGCAGTCCTCCTCTCCTCGCTCCCTTCGCTCTCGGGGTGCTCTCTACCCAACACAGTTGGGATCATATTTCATCCTCTTACCTGCTGTTCTAAATTTGGCGGTCGTGTCTTTTCAATATCTATTTTGCGGATTGGAATTTTGGGCTTTAGGGTTTCAGAGTTTTGAGTCATACGTCGAGGGTGGAAAATTAGAGCCAATCAATCTATGATGCTCTTACACAAACTCACCGAGTCAACATATGCTGGATTTACAATTAAAACGAACTGAAAAAGATAGAAAGGATGTCAATTTTTATAATGTTAGAATCGTATGATCAAACCAAAGATTCTCTGCTTTCGGTGATGAGTGTTAGAATTGCATAATGCTAAATTGACGAGTCAACATTCTTAACATTTGAATGACCATAAAAAATATTTTCTTGCCACTAAATTCAAATTTAGTAAGGACATATGTTTGAGCTATCGTGAAACACAATTCCCACCATGACATTTGAATCAATCATGCTGCAATGGTGTCCACCAAACAGACTCGATTTATTATAATACATTTGTCGTGGCTTTGTATCTTATGTGTCGAGTCTTGATTTGGGTAATCACGTTAGTGAGATGACAAAGACAGACCCACATTATAGTGACTTCCATACATCAAAAACTTACAACTCGAATCATATATATATATATATATATATATATATATATATATATATATATATATATATATATCCCATCCGATTACAAGGCGATGCCAACAGGTCGCAGTGATATCTGGACGAAATCATAGACTACCGCAAGCGATTTCACAAAAAAGAAACCCAACCGCTTGCAATCCGAACACGAAGACCTAAAATGCCTACAGAAACAACTGCCCACCATGACAATTTGAAGACATAAAGCGATAGAGGTCGAAAAGCATCCGACATCGGATGGTCCTATCTGGAATAAGGTTCCTCTAAACCACTCTCGAGCATGGAGTTATTTATTATTCTCGCATATTTTCCAAGATGGAAATGCTGGCCTTCCTAACTAAAAAATGGAGCAGATGAAATTTTCATGCAAGTTACGTCGAATCGCTCTATGAATCTTTGATCAGAAACCCTTGCCTTTGCAGCAGCAAAGCGATGGTACTCGTCGAAAATGGAAGTGAGGCACCAACGCTGAAGCTTTCTTAGGCAGCCTACGATGCAACCGGTTCGGTGCTGGATAGGTGGATCGAAGACGAGAGAGAGAGAGTCAGACTTCCACACGTCGAGCAGATGATAATGGTGGAGAAGGAATTGGGTTTTACCTTTCCTCGTTTGCAATGAATTAGGAGCGGGTGGTTTCGGACATCTGCAATTCAAATTAGAGTCCACAGAATCATGTAAAACTGAGTGAGTTTCACCTAAAGGGGGAGGGGAAAAATTAAAGCGAGTTTAATTTATGAATTTTCCCTACCAAGAACAACCTCGAGGGCCTCGCAAATTGTCTCTTCTGGAATGTCGACAAACGGTTCCTGCATAGCAAGTTGCAATTACAGTGATTAATAGAGTTGATGTAACAAGGTATGCTAATGTCAAACTAGCCAAAACAGTCATAATCACCCATCTTTGGTTGATACAAAGTTGATGAACTATTTTTGTATATGTTGGAAGTAATATGGAATTTACGCAAGTTCTTTTCCAGTAGTTCTTTGAGATGGCAACTCAGAACCCAAAATTGCACATATGACTCATTAACTGCAAATGGACATAAGAAAAAAACAAAACAAAACAAAAGATGGCAGCAGAATAGAAGCACCTATATATTAAACATATCAGTCTCCTATATCCCAAATCCCTGGAATGTATATCATGCAGCAGAACTCTAATGTTGACATAAGCATGACAGCAACACAAAAACAAAAAGAGATAAAGAGCAAAGAATTTAGGGCAGCCAAAAAATGCTAAGAAGATGCGAACAAAAAGAGAAAAAAAAATATATATATATATATAATGTGAATAGCTTAGAGATCATGAAGCTTTATATATATACTGCCATTGTAAGCTTGGTATAAGCGTATCTTTGATATACTACACTGGTGTGTGCCAATCAGAACAAGTCCACACAGCCAACATGGCATTCCATTTTTGATATCATATATTTCTTTAAACTGGAAGGCTGCCCAAAGTTTAGAGCTCTTAACTCTCGTGCATACTAGAAATGTATTCGTATTTCAACCCATGGCACATCCATTCCTCAGACTGCAGCCTAATGCCTGTATCTTTGGCAGTTGCAAGTGCGAGGTGTAACTGTAAATGTCTGCAATTACCACTTGTAGGCAAAACCAGCAGTTGAAAGTGCAGTGTTTGGATTTTTGCATGTATAGTTGTTACTTACAGTTGCAACTAAGGCAGAGGAAATGGTAGCTAGTGTTTGTAAAAGGAGACAACAGTCATGCTCACAATAGAAGCAAGGGGAACAACTTATGAGGAGACAAAAAGTGTGAGATGATGAAGAGGAGGGTATTTGAATATAATTTTGGCTTACAACCCAAACTGCAAGTACAATCAATATGTGGCATTTCAAACTGCAAGTTCACTTGCAGTATGTATAGATTAATTACATAAGCACATGTCACGAGTGGCTTACTTATAGACAACCAAAACACCTGCAAGTGAGCTACTTACTGCATAGGACTTGCAGGCAGTACATCTGTGGGCAATCAAATTGCCCCCGACACACCTCAAAGATGAATATTTATGAAAAATTTTCAAAACTTTCTTCATTTTTTCTGAATGAGGATGGAATTACAATGCTTAAAAGAACATGGCCCTCATGCCCAAAACCTCATATGTTATGGAATGAATATACAGGATATATATATAGCATAAGATGAAAGGAACTATCATGGTTGTCTTGTCCCAATGAAGTATGTTAATTATCATAAGGCATATAATTTCCCTCACAAACTTAGAGAAGATTAGCCTATAAAAATTCAAGGAGCAAAAAGAAAAGGGGGCATGTAACCAATCAAAAACATTATTCAAAATTTCAAATAGCTAAAGGCTTTTCCATTTCATCAGTGTAAATTGTGCAAGGCAATTTTCTCTCTTTCCTAGTTTGTTTGGCATATACGGAGGTGGATGAATCTATATTTCAGAGACTTTTCTGGTAGGTTTTCCTTGTGTGTATATATTTGACTCCCCATCTGATCCATCTAAATGTCTCGATCCAATATCATACTTGTGTTGCTGTTTTCTTCTTTGTATGTTGAAAAATGACAGTGACTTTAGGTAGATAGTTACGTCTCCCACAAGCAGATCTAGAATCAAGGTAATCCATCTGACCAAAGTTTGACAAGAAAGTGCGCTGGGTGAAGAATCAATTAATTTCAATATCAAACAGCGACATCAAGAAAACTAGAGAATGCAGAGTTTAAGCCGTAAGGAGGCAAAATCAAAAGGGAATATACAGAATCATAAAAGATATACTAAGGGATCATATGATACTATCCGAGATCTCGGCTGAAGCATGAACTCTTTATTGACCATGACCTTCTTTTATATATATATATATATATATATATATATATATATATATATATATATATATATATATATATATATATATATATATATATATATATATATATATATATATATATATATTTATTTAAAAGGATTTGTAAACAGAGAGAAACGCTAATGAAAACTTCCAATAGGCACAAAGAGCTTGGCCTAGAAACCAGTGATTACCCTAATCAAACAGTCGATAAAATTGAGATGGGAAAGGAACAATAGTTTTGTTGTGGTACCTTACAACCGTCGATCCCGAACTGGAACAGCTTGATCCCGTTCTCCCGAAGGAACTCCATGTTCTCCTCCGGGTAGGGCTCAGGGCAAAGACACCTAACAAGAACCCCGGTCCATCAAACCCCTCAATCCCCCACCATAATCGCCACAAACGGGGTAAACTCAAACCGAACAGAGAGAGAGAGAGAGAGAGAGAGAGAGAGAGAGAGAGAGAGAGAGAGAGAGAGAGAGAGAGAGGAACATACAAGACGGAGCGGAGCCTGAGCGTCGTCAAGAAGCAGAAGTTGGCGGCGTCCGGGAAACCGGAGCGGTAGAGGCCGCAGCCGACCATGGCAAAGTTGGGCGGCGGGACGAAGAGGTGCGGCACTTCCTCCGCGCCAGGGGGCTGCAAGACCAACGCCACTACCGCGATCGACGCCTCCTCTCCCATTCGAAACGTAGACAGGATGTTCGTCGAAATGCCCACCTCAATTGTGGTGAACGATGGGAGGAATTCAAAGACGAGTGAGACTCTCTTTTATAAAGCGGGGAGGGATGACGATAACTGACTAAACTGACTCTCTTTCTTTCCCTCTGTTAAAGAGACGATTGTCGAGTTCAAATTGTTCAAAATTAGAGAGAGAGAGAGAGAGAGAGAGAGAGAGGTAAGAGTTTGTTTAGGATGTGGTAGCACAACTCCTTTCTCGACTGATAGATTAGAATAGATTAGCTGCTAGAGAAAGGAATCATCTCAATACAAAATATCATTCAAGACTACGTACGTGTGTCGGAGAAGTTGACCAGGAAACAAAAGTCTTCCTCGTTTACGAGAAGGGAATGGCGTCATGGATTACGGCAATTCCTCACGAGGAATCAAATCCATACTTAATGCATTAGTTCGGATAGAATTCATTAAGATAAAAAGTGAAACCAATCTGAATGAATTTTACCACAAATTGAAGGTCAAATTTTTGATGAGCACGTCAACTACGTCTTCTAAGAGTACAATCTCTACCTATCATTATAACTGATATCGTCATTGGTCTTTGAGTGAGCAGAGCAACTCCACTTGGTTCAGACTTAATTTAAATTTGATATCATTTCAGAAACATTCGATGTTGTTCTGATCTCAAAATACTATTGATGTTACGAAGGGTTCTAAAAATCATTCTTTCTATGCTCAAATTATATCTCTCGAGTAAATAGAGAGAGAGAGAGAGAGAGAGAGAGAGTATCCAACCTAGATAGCTACACTTGAGATTTATTGCTGGTCCTCTCGTTAATTATAGGTCATGAAATATTTCAATTAGTTCTTTATACAATAATAAAGTTTTGGGGGAATGTATTACCTAAAGTCGCAAGGACATAATTCACTTATTCATCTCATATTGTTTTGAATGTTTGTATTTTTTTTTTAATTATGAGTATTTATTTTTGAACTGTACTTGCTTCTCTAATTGCATCATTCTTAATCTTACTTAGTCTTACATTCTCTTCTTGTTTGATTTTTTTTATTTTTTATTTATAAACTTTTTATATCTTTTTTTAATCAACATCATTGGAGCTTTCGCTTGAATCATTATTTTTTATTTGAGAACAATGTCCTTTTTATTTAGTAGGTTATCTTCTTTTTCATCATGAGTTTTGCATATAATTTTATAGGTCATTAAAGATGAGCTCTTTAGGAGGAAGATTATTCAAATTTTTAGCTTATTGGATCACTATTACCTTTGGATCCTAGCTCTTAGAAATGAATCTTAAACTCTTGATCACTAGTTCAATGTTAGTGTGACTTTTGTCAAATGATTTTAATTCATTGATAACATTGTAGGTGTGCATGTCATAGATTCATTTATTTTTATTTTAAATAATTTATAATTAGGAATCAAAAGATTAATTTTGTATTCTTTTACTCATACTTTTATGAGTGACCTTACGTGTATATCATATATCATGTACAATATCATAAGTAAAAAATTCAATTGAACTTATTTTTATCTAAAGTATAAAATAAAGCTTTAATATATAAAAAAATATTTTTTTAATATTATTTTATTCATCCATCAGTTTAGAAGATTTTTAAATATTAAATTCGATAATATTTCATAAATCAACATCCATAATAAATAAAAAATTTCTTATTCGTGTTTTTCGATAAATATAATCGTCGCATTAAACATGAAAGAACGTGTGTTATAATATCTCCTCTATATTGCTTAAAAATATAATTAAATCTCTCTTATGTGTTAATCCAAATGAGATAATTTTGCTTAGATACTAATTATTATGATCTTAATAACATTAATAGAAAGGAGGTAGAAATTAATGCTATATAATATTTTAACCAACCTTAAAATTTGATTAAAAAAAATATGTAAATTAAATATTGAATGTGAGTATGAGTTACAAGTAAAGTAAATGATAATAAGTAAGAAATCATGATTAAAAATCAAAAGCCAGAGTAAATCCATTTATAGTAGTTTAATTTTTCTAATATATTCCTTTTTTTCTCAAGATTGGCTTTTTTTTCTAAGAACCTCTTTCTCTTTTTTTAAGACTTACTAGAGAATTATAAAACTTCATAAGAGACCTCTATCTCATATAACATAATATCATAACTAACTAAACTTCATAAGAGACCTATATGGTAAGGGAATCGTATCCATTTATCCTCGTTTTATAGAGGATGAGGTGTTCGAAGGATATATAAATATATATATTTTTAATTAGGATAGTGATAGGGCATATTATGGATTCCGTCACGTGGACATGCCCCCCTACCACCCCAGCCCAGGCGTAGAACCTCAGGAGGAAGACGCGACGCCACGTCGGATGTGCCACTAGGAATTCGAGATGACAATCGCTCTCTTCCTATATCGCCTAGGGCCATATGAACTAATGCTGCCCTGACAAGGACCATACCAGGAAGCTCGGAACGGCACCGTTCCACGCATCCAGGCGGTGGACGTTTGAAGGTATGAGCTCGTCACTCAGGGAGTTGGCCACTGTGCAAAAGTCGCGTACGGTCGACCCTCAAGCACTATGATAAAATCCCATTGCCAATTTCTAGCAAGGGGGAAGATCTTGGACAAAGAGAATTCTACTAATTTAATCTTTGGAGGGGCATAAGTCGAGATTCCTCTCCCCATCCCGACCTAGGCCAGTGTGCAGGAAGCCGACGTCGACAAAGGCGGATGAGCTCACTAAAGAGGTGCATCTCAAACGATCCTGAGCTCAACCCGATCAGACGATGACCTCATCTTCGGGACAATCATAGACATCACCAATTGAACCAAGCCATACAAACCCCTCGACCACGACATAAGGTTCACCAACAAATAGAATGAAATATTGTAGAGCAAGGTTCTCTTTCTTGATTTCAATCGTATCTAATTTATTTTCTAACCTCATCACCTAGTTATCTAATCATTACAAATTATAAATGTCGATGGTTCAATAAAAGAATAGTAGTGAGATATGGTTCCATCCAAAGTTCATTTGAGAATGAACATCTAAGAATATTTTGAGACCCAACTTTCAAGGATTAAAATTATTGAGAATATTTCCAAACGTGTCGACACAATAATATAAGAAGTGGAGGATGAAATTACTAATAGTGTCCTCGAGAATGCAAGTCTTTTAAGCCCAAGTCCTCCTCAATTATGATATTTTTACTCTTTTATGAAGCCTAATTGAAAAGGTGAGATCCTTTACTCTCATTGTTTTATTTTTTCAAAAGAAAATTCTAAAAATCCTAATCAATCTAGATATATATAATATTATGAGAAAGTGGAGAGGTATAACATTAATCGAACATTGATGGAACGTTAATGAGAAGAAACTTTCCAATCTAGAAAATAATATTTTCTTCCATCTATTAATTCCACACATGATTTTTTCAACCAGTGCCATGGCAAGAGAATGATAACTTTCATGTGAGATATAGGTGTATAAGTATTTCATGAGCTATTAACCTTCGAGCCATGTTGAAAAAGAGAAAAGATTTTATGATTCGTAATTTACGATTCTTATGTTTTTCATATAAGAGTTATGCAACTACTTAAATGAAATCAATGGCTAATTCTACTACTATTTATCAGGCATTATTCCAACATAAAAATTTACTCTAACATTTAAACACTATTATCAATAGATTGTCACGGACTTAGCTGGTTTTGCCTAAGTCGTACGACACTCTTGCGTGTCCGTCCGCAAAGGTCAACCTCCCCGAAGCCTTCCATAGTCCCTTAGGACCCACGAAAGAGAAAACGGGTTAGAGAGAATGTCTCACTCGGGATCCACAAACAATCATTCCAAGAAACACTTCTTAGACAATGCAAATTACAAACAGACTTTACAAGCTCTGAACAGTTGCACAACAAAGGGTAAAGTGGTCCACTAAAGACCGAAAATCTCTCTCAAGTGTCCACATGACATAATTTTTATTTACAAACCTAAAGCGGCCACCAACCTAACTAAAATGGGACTCTTAAGCCTTCGGTCGTCCCTCTACATGCTGTACAAAGCATGAACATACCAAAAGACACGGACATACATAAGCATTACATCAAACATCCTGTTTAGAAGTTTGTCCGTGATATTCTCCCCCACTTATTCCTTCGACGTCCTCGTCGAGGCCTTTGTCGACACTGCAACTCATCGCCTTTAATCTTCTGCTCCAGCTGTAATGCGTCTCTTGGCTCCCAACTGCTCTCCGCTGTTGTTTTTGAGTAGTCGAAGCTTTGATCTGCCATGTTGCTTCAACTCGCCAATGACTCTAACTCTAGTGTGGGGTTGGCTGAGTTATGTTGATCCCTGTTAGTTCCTATGGATCCTCCAGATGAAGGAAAAGATCATCCTTACTATGCGCTAGTCTCTCAAATGCTCATGCTGCTAGAACTGGGTGGATGCTTGTTGGAGCTTTAACGAGCATCGTCTCGCAAGCTTCTGAAGTTTTTGGGTCCTTCCTCCACAAAATTTGTCCATGGACTCTTCTTTCACTTAGTTGTCACTTCCAAGTAGGTTCGCATCACTTCCGCTTTCGATTGATAATTCGTTGGGAAATGAAGCGGACAATCTACTCTTGGTAGCACTGATCACCGTTGGTGAGGATTTGACAACTATTGTCTTCTATTATCTTCGAAGGGTATTTGAACATGTGCAGAGCTCCTCTGTTGGATAGATAAGAGAATTGGGGTACTCGGTTTCGCCCATCTCTTAAGAGTTGAGAAGGCAAAGGTTACTTGACTTCGCCCACCTCCTCGAGGTTGTACTCCATACATCAAGCTGGTTACTGGCCTTCGCCTGCTCTTTGCTCACACTTCTGAAGCACTTGAAGTGTTTGCACTCCTTGCGTTGAGTTAGCTACTGTGATTCACCTTCTCAATGCCATCGAACTTTTGGAATACAAGAAGTTTTCACCCCAACTTGGAGTAATTCTCTAATAGATTTGGTTGCCTATAGGATTGTACCGTCTTCTCCATCAACCCTGCCCCCTACTCCCCTGAGTAGCAAAGGTACAGCACCGCATACTGTATGCTTCGTTCCTTGGTCATGCACTCTTGCCTGACCCGAAGTCCTTCACTTTCGGCTATCTTGATGAGAAGCTCGTTGACATCGGTCTTACGAAGTTCCTTGGCCTCTGCCCTTTAGCCTTGTCTCCGCACTTAGAGTTTGCCTCTGCATGCTCCACCTCTTCGGCCCCTTTCATGACCAAGTGCTCTCCCTCAATGAGAGCAAGGGATCAATGACTTTCACGAAAGTCCCGCCTCTGCGGTACATGACGCTGCCATGGCCATGACCCTACTATCCGTCGCCTCGCATCTGCATCAATTTTCTTCACGATCAGTAGATATGTCTCCGTGGCACTCCTCTAAGTCCACATCCATTCTAACTGATGCTTGATTTTGGGTAGCCAAGTCCCTCTGGAGTCGTCGTCGCTTCCTCGCCCTTTTCGACCCCCTACTTCAACACCTCTATGTTATCAAAGTAGCTCCCTTTGGTCGATGGAAAGATAGAGTGCAACTCCCATGCATGGCCTCTGCTATCGCATTATAGGATTTGCACCAATTCTGTTCTCCTTAGTTTCCTTGGTAGCAACATTCACTTACTCGATTTTGTCCTCTGACTTGTCGAGCTCCCTTAAGCAAATATGAGCTCTGGAGCAGTCTAACTCTCCAGCTGCTTCGATCATACCTCTGTATGATCAAGTCCCTCCTATGGGACTCACTGGTACTTGCATTCGAACTTTTCCACACGGCCCTCATTTGTTGATGATCAAGGTTTTCATCCAATGCAAAATTCGATGCACGC
Organism: Musa acuminata AAA Group; assembly: GCF_036884655.1. Classification (NCBI taxonomy): domain Eukaryota; kingdom Viridiplantae; phylum Streptophyta; class Magnoliopsida; order Zingiberales; family Musaceae; genus Musa; species Musa acuminata. The sequence goes on along the minus strand of NC_088329.1, from coordinate 850,711 downwards.
ACGGAAGACCCGCCTCTACGATACCATGGCCTTCACTCTTTGAATCCATAGCCCTTCTTGCTGTCGTGTTGTTCACTGAAGTGGAGCTTCCAGTAGCTCCCGATCATACATCCGTATGATCTAGTCCCTCACGGGACTATGTTGTGTGTATCGAATTGCCACGAACTGTTCCACCACGATCTGTTGCACCATGTCGCCTCCTAGTGACATCTCTATTGCATTCTGATCCTTGTGGGATGAACTCGAATTGTGAACCCTTCATGTGTGGCCTCTGCCAATACATCGTAGGGTCTCTTCCACATTCGATTTTGTTTGCTTTTTTGGCAATCGACCTTCATCCACCCACTCTTGGGTCACACCTAGATGAAGCACCGCTCTAGGACAGTTCATCACCTAGTAGCTCCCGAAGTCGCCTGACTTCACTGCAATTAGTGCACCATTGTCTGGATCCTAGGCCTCTGCCCCTACCAACACAATCTTCGCTGTGCACCGCTTCCTTCATGGCAACTGGAATGGCAACACTATGGCATATTCTTCAAGAGTACCCGCCTCTACGTCCTCTTGCCCTGTGCTAAGGCCTTCTGAACTCAACTTTGCCTCCGCAAATTGAGTCATCTTAGTTCCTCCATCAAATGCTCCTCCGAGATAAGATGCATGTGCCCAGAAGCTCCCTTCGTCTTTGGAACCATGCAAGATAAGTCTGCTCCGTCAGAATGAATGACCCGTGGAACAACATGATCCTGCTATTGCCTCTGCAAGAGTTCATGTCCTTGACCTCTGTCCAAGGAAAGTACTATGCCTCCACTCCATGTTTCATCTTCTATGCTGTCTCCCTTCATGAGGCTTGGGTACTTCGCTAAGTCACATCCAAGTTGCTCCGCTCCTCGTTTTTGTATTGAGTTGATGGTGGCGCTCGCGCCCACCATTTCATGGGTCAGCCCTCCCTTGAGTCTGATCTCCATATCGACTCCAAGTGTGCCTTCATTTGTGTTGCTTTGAGTCGCTCCCCCACTTGATCTCGCAATGCATCCTCTTGAGTGAGATCATGCGATGACTCCTTACCACTTGCTCAGTCCATTGAGCTTCGTGGAGTTGTTGTTTATTGAGGTACTCCTCATCAACATGTGAGGTCCGCCCCACATGATTCTCCCTCCGGAGAGCCGAGACTTATCCCTCAAGTGTCTACATGACACAACCTTTATTTTCAAGCCTAAAGCGGCCACCAACCTAACTAAAATGAGACTCTTAAGCTTTCGACCATCTCTCTACATGCTGTATAAAGCATGAACATACCAAAAGACATGGACATACATAAGCATTACATCAAACATCCTGTTTAGAAGTTTATCTGTAACATGATGAAAAAACTTATATGATCGATATTTTTTAAATATTAGATCAAATAAGTTATTATTAATAATGATTAAGAGTTAACTAAAATTTATTCGACTGAACTAATTTAATTTAACTAATATACTAAATTTTTAAAGAAATATAATGATGTCATTTTAAATTTTGTCATATATATACGTAGGTTGTACGGACGTACGTACGTACGTACGTACGTATGTGTGTGTTGCCAAGCATCCCACGTAGGAGAACGCAACTCACGTGATGCCTCGGACGCACCTCGAACGACGACAACGGGCGCCACCACACTAGCTGTTACCACGCCGAGTTCGGACTTGTGCGCTGCCCTCTTAGTTAACCCGCCCCCCTTCTCTCTTCCGCTCCCCCTTGTTCTCCCTCTGCCGTCGAAGACGAAGCTGCCGTTCGACGGTGAAGCCGACGCCCATCCTTCTCCCCCTCGCTTCTCTCCTTCGCCCTCTCGGACGACCCGATCACTGATCCCCGACGCCTCGAGGTTTTAGATCTCGATCTTCCCCGATTCTGTTCTCCGCTGGGGTTTCGAGTCGGAACTCCAGATCCGGATTTCTTCTGTATCCCACCGCGGATCCTGCGAGCTACCAGGTCTTGGGTTGGCCCTTGATCCGTCGCCGCCGAGATCCGAATCTCTTCTGTCCCGACGGCGATGGAGGAACTGAGCCAACTATCGGAGTCCATGGTGCAGGCCGCCGCGCTCCTGGCCGACGAGGACGTCGACGAGGGATCGGCCAAGCGGAGGACCTCCACCTTTCTCAACGTTGTTGCCCTTGGCAATGTCGTGAGTCCCTTACCTGACCCTAATTGTTCCCCTTTCTGGGGGCCGTCTCTCTTACATGTGCTTGCTTTGATTTCCGCGAGTACTGATGGTAGTTCTCTTGAGTTGACGACCTTGCTGGATCTATAGTTCATGTTCATCTCATGTATCTTTTTCTGTGCTTCTATTTTTCTGGTACATGTGGTTTCAGGGTGCCGGCAAATCAGCGGTGTTGAACAGTTTGATCGGACACCCTGTTCTGGTATAGTGGCATTAAAATTAGATTACTAGGTTGTTTGTTGTTGATTTGATGGTTCTCAATTGCTTTCTGCAGCCGACCGGTGAGAATGGTGCGACTCGGGCCCCCATCATTGTCGATCTACAAAGAGATGGCTCGCTGAGCAGTAAATTGATCATTTTGGAAATAGACAACAAATCCCAGCAGGTTTCTGCAAGTAAGAACTCTTGAATCTCCATTGCAGACTCATTGCGCTAAGGACTTTCTTCGTTTATGGATAAACTATGTTACACGACACATACATTTTGTAGTGTTGACACCGTCTTTGGCGCTTTTTTGTCTTCATCCTAAGGTGCTCTTAGGCACTCTCTTCAGGACAGGCTAAGCAAGGGTTCAGGAAAGAGCCATGCGGATGAGATCTATTTGAAGCTTCGGACTAGTACAGGTTGTCTGAAATTTTCTCCTTTGCTGTTATTTTTGTCGCACTGACTCCACAGAAAAAAAAGGTTTAGTTCATTTATCAGGGTTTTTGGTGCATTGTTGTTTTGCACTCTCTCTTAATAATATTTATGAATGCCTACTCTTCTGTGGCCTATATACTTTACACACACACTCTCTCTCTATTTTATCAAATTACTTTCTAATGCATCTTACATGTTTATATGATGGTTGGAATTTGTATTCTTTTTGTCATCCCTTACTTTCTGCTTCGCTGAAGACTACCAAATCCGATGGTTTTTGCTCTTCTATTCTTTGCCAATGTGTATGTTTCAGCATTTTAAGATGTTTGTATCAGCCAATGATGTACTCACGAAATACATTCAACCACCATTTCTTGGTATAAATTTCATATAATGTCATTTGTCCTATGCTAGGTTTCTTCTATTGGGTAATTCCATCTTGTGAACTCTGATTGAACTCAAAATGTATGTCCAAAGAACCTTGTTTTTGTGTTTTCCTTTCAATTTAAATGGATTATTTTCATATACTTAGTTGGATGTTGCTGCATACTAATTACACATGTATATCAACTTTTGAGACTAGGAAGCAGTGAATGTCTAACATGTCTGATGGAAGATTTGCTTGGCCCAATACTTTGTCAACTGTAGATAAAATTTGAGTGGAAATGCATCTGGGATCGAGATTGAGTGTAGAGGGATGTTTTATATTCCCAAAAATATTTCTTGGCCTCTTTTTGCAACTTTGTCTGTGGTACAACTGAGTTCTCATGCCAAAATGTGTACAATTTTCTGAAAAGCCCTCCAATTTTGTTTCTAAGAACCCTTTTTGGGTTTTCTTCACAACTAATGGCGTTAATTTGGTTTTTACACAGCTGAGCACCCCCTTAGAAAGCTTTTTTGCTTAGTATTACACATTTTTCATAGTTTTTGGGCAAGACTATGACACTGGGCAAAAGTATGTAAGGGAGGCTATAACTGAAAGAAGAAAAAACAAAATAACAAAACAAGCCTTAAGTTGAACAAATGAACAAAGAGGCTCTTTCAGGATTTTCTGAAATATATATGGTAATCAGATATAGGGCATTTCTTAAATACCAAGCTATCATTACATTTTGTGGTTAACCTTTTCTTTTTCCTAAAGTTAAAGAAGGAAGTATGAACATATTTTAGTATTTTTTGTTTTGATTTGTTGGTTGGATTTTCAGAATTTCACTTTTACACCTTGGCCTTCCTCTGGCTCTACCTTGTTGGTCTTGGCCTAAAAAGTTTCTCTTAAATGCAATTTTTTTTGGTATGAATAAGGTGACCAACTTGCAGTCCTTACTGCATCACCTCTTTCTTTTAATGATTCTTTGTATTGCCATTAAGAATCTATGTGCATGTGCCCATTGGTTGTTCTGCAGTAAGCATAGGTTGTACCCACAACTGACATGCTGTTGTTTCTGTCAGCTCCTTCCTTGAAATTGATTGATCTACCGGGCTTAGACCAGCGGGCCATGGATGATTCTGTGGTAATCACTATTTTTAATTGTGTAATTGCAGTAAAGGAAAATGCAGTGGAAATACTAACTCTTTTTCTATGGGATCTGTGATGGTAATGTGTATCATTTCAGGTCAGTGATTATGGGGCACACAATGATGCAATATTGCTAGTTATAGTGCCAGCTTCTCAGGCACCAGATATTTCTTCTTCTCGTGCTCTTAGACTGGCTAAGGAATTTGACGCAGAAGGTTTGTTCTGTTTGCCTGATAGCTTTATTTCATTTTTTTTTTATAGTATCTATCTTTGAGCATCAAATTGTATGCAAATTTTGACCCTAAGATTTTTGCTGCGCTATCCTCTTTCCTATTGTAGATTCTGACCTTCATCTCATTGCCTCTGTTTCTTTTAGGGACACGAACGATTGGTGTTATTAGCAAAATAGATCAAGCTGCTGGAGACCCAAAAAGTCTTGCAGCAGTTCAAGCTCTTCTTTTGAATCAGGGGCCAAGGAATGCTGCTGATATTCCATGGATTGCTCTGATTGGGCAATCTGTTTCTATTGCTTCAGCACAAGCTGGATCAGTTGGCTCTGAAAGTTCTCTTGAAACTGCTTGGAGAGCGGAGACTGAAAGTCTTAAAACTATACTTAGTGGAGCTCCGCAAACTAAGCTTGGCAGAATAGCATTAGTTGATACCCTTGCCAAGCAAATACGTAAAAGAATGAAGCTGAGGCTGCCAAATATTCTTTCTGGGTAAATCTTTCTTTGGTATACTGTTACATGCTTTTGACTACAAAGCACAATTTAGAACCTCTATTTTATACTTCCATTTGTCTTTTTTGGTTGGAGAACTTCTCTAGTGTACCATAGAAGTCGAGATGTAATGGTTCACATGTCATTTCCTTCTGATAAACTCTTAATTTCATCCATTACCCACACAGGATATGCTTGTTGAAAACAGCAGCAGACTAGCCATAGCCAATGATGTTGTTTTATTGAGGCTTTGGACTCTACCAACTTCTTTGTTGAAATTAATCCATGAAATGTCTATCAACTTATTTTCTTTCATGGTGTTGTTAACATTCCATTAAGCACATTTCAGTTTTGAAGCGTACTAGGGTCCTTGATAATTGGTATTCTTTTCCAGAATGTGAACTAATACAGACAAATAGCTTGGTTCTATTTGTAGATCATATTCTCTATTACATGTCATAATTATGAGGCACCGACTTTTTTTAGGTGATATTGCAAAATGCTACATCAATCTAGTGGATTTACTTGGAATCTTTTAAATCCTCTCCTTAATGCCATATTGTGATCATAAGAGAATTTTCCTCTTTCCATAAATTAAAGTTACCTTGTTTGTGTAATATGATTAAGGAAATAATTAAAATCCATTTCCTTATTAGTGGGCAAGTTAGGAATTTAATTAATTAATTTGAAAATTCAAAATTTTATTTCCTTGAGAGGAACCCTACCTCCTCTCATATATAAGGGAGGTTAGTCTCCTTAGTTCATCATTGGGTCAAGAGGAACTCAGCGACAAGGCTTTAGGAAGAGGAACTTCCATCCTGAAGGTCGGTCCTCCATCTTTCTCAATTTATTTTCTATATATATTTTGAAAAATCTTGGTTTTCTGATGATGTTAACTTCATTGGTTTAGAAATTTTGAATTATGATTAGAGATTTTTGGATATTAAAATCATCGTAGCATGGTGCAAAAATTATGTTGTCATTAATTTAGTTTAAGTATGAAATCATGTTTAATTAATAAATATAATAAATTTTATGAACTTTTTCATTATTCTTTAAGCTGATTTAATTAGTTTGACACGTTGATTTATTTGATTAATAAATTTGATAAAATTCATGCTTTTGCATTTCCAATCAAATTTAATCAATAATTTTGTATCATGTTGAATATTGAACTCAACATATTGATTAATTGATGAATTTCATATGTTCATTTAATTAATTTAAATTTTTTAAAATTTTATATGAGATTGTCTATCACATGTATTAATTAGTTAAGTATTTAAATTATTGAATGAAATCAAAATTGAGAGATTTGATTCGATTGGACTAGCCCTAACCTAAGTGACCTGAGGCAGACCGATGATTGTGTTTCATGAGTATCGAATATTGTTTTTATGATTTACTTAGCATGATTGCTGATATAGTTTTGTTTTATATTTATTTTTTGAGTAACCTATTGACTTGTATTAGATCTGAGTACCACTGCAAAGGAGTTGCAGCGTTTTTCCAGATGTTAAATTTTATTCTAAATACAATTAACATTGGCTTTAATGAAAAAAATATTTTTGTAATTATGGATATCCAATGGGTGCTTTATGCTTGATATATTTGTGGTGTGATGCGTGTTCTTGTTATCTTTCTCTACAATAAATCTATTGTATTTTCAATAGTTCTTTGGGATATTGTCTTTTCTATTTGTGATTTTCATAATTGCATGTGATTAGCTGCTAAGACAACGTTTGGGAACACATTTGCATTTTTAATGTATAGTTGGAGAAATGGTTTAACTGAATGTGTAGTTGTGAAATGCCTTGAGCGCTCGGTAAATAATAGATGAAAATTGCATTTTAAGTGTGCATTGATGTAAGTGTTGTTTGGTAAAATTATATTTTAAAAGTCCACTGAATATTTGTGACAAATTTACCATTGTAATGTTTTTAATATTTATTTAAAATGAATACATATTTTTTTATTTAAACAAATATGTAAATAAATAAAATAAATAAATGAATGTATGTAATCTTATACAAAATTTTGTATGGCCCAAATATATAATAAAAAATAATAATCATGTAAATAAATATAAAATAATGTTTAAAAATAAATAAATAAAATTTCACCTTATATAAAATATAAATCATGTTGGTTTCTTGCTAAATCTGTTTGGCAATCTTGTAATTTTAGATAATGTCATAGGGTACTTTGGGAATTTGAAATATTACATTAGCATCTCACAAATGTTGAAATGCTGATGCTACCTTGATGTAGCATCAGCATTTCAGCATTTCCAATGCAGCATCCAGGCTAGATGTGATTTGAAAAAAAATTACCAAACATCGATTCACATTTGAAATGGGCATTTGGCCCTTGAATGCACATTTCAAATGTGTTCCCAAACACATCCTAATTCACGAGTTATTCTGTTGGTTGGTTGATGTGCTGTCTTTAGAAATTTATTATTCTTTTCAACAGATGCATAAGTTGAATATATTTCCTATAAATGTTAAGTTCAATATATTTCCTAAAGATGCATGCATTTTGCAGATTACAAGGCAAGTCCCAGATGGTGCAGGATGAGTTGTTTAGGCTTGGTGAGCAAATGGTGCAGACTGCAGAAGGTACGAGGGCTATCGCCTTGGAGCTTTGTCGAGAATTTGAGGATAAATTTCTGCAGCACATTGCTACTGGTGAGGTCAGTGGCTGTGATTTTTGTTTATAATAATATTTCTGTTATACTTCCCATACAGGATACAGCTGCAATCCTCCTGCCCTACAATTCATAATTTCATATCCATATCAAGCAGTTATTTCCTCACATTTAAATTGTCATTAAGTAGAATATGTGCTATCCAATCTTCATATAAGACAGAATTCCTTTTGAATGAAATTGCTGAATGCCATCTAATGCCATTTGAATCTAGCATGCATAGTCACTATCTTGGCAAATCAAATAGAAGGCTTCATGCTTCTTCTTGCAGGAGAAAGGATATGCATATGAAACAATCCATTTTTTCTTGAAATCTTTGTTTCAAAAATTTGATGACAGTATACGTATGTTATCATTGTTTGTTGCTGAACTGCAAGGATTGCTCTCCTCGTAACATTTAGCATAGAGAATTTAAAAATAAAGGGAGAATATATTAGCCTCTAATGTATTTTAATTTGTAACATCATGGCAATGACCGACTATAAAAGTTAAGGTTTGACTTATCAATCTGAGCCAGTGTGCTAGCCGATTGGCAGCACTGCACATGCCACTCTGTACCGGTGTTTTGATGAGGAAGAAAAAGAGGTTGAAGAGGAAGGTCCAGTGGAGGAACAGAGGAGGAAGAAGGAGAAAGGAAGAAGGAAGAAGGAAAAAAATGAGGAGGAGAAGAAGTTCAGCGATACCTGGGAAGCAGTGGCAGCAGCGGCAGCGTCGAAGGGAAGCAGCAGCATCACAGCGGCCAAGAGGCGGTGCCGCTGCAGCATCACAACGACAAAGTGGTGAAGAATCGATGAAGAGGCAGCGCTTCTGCAGCATAGCAGCGGCGAAACGGCAACGCCGCTGCAGCATCGTAGTGGTGAAACGGTGAAGAGGCAGCGCTGTGGCTTCGTACGTGAGAAGAGCCCTAATATGTTTTTTTAACGCTGAAATGGACTGGGGCCCACCACTTTTTGATTTTTTTTATTATTTTAATGCAGACTGCCAAAAATGAGATGGTCCGCATATCTGTGCTCTATCGGACCGGTGCATACTGCTCATACTGAGTGGTATAGTGCGGTACGATGAACCTTAATAAAAGTTAAAAGCCATGCCATACTCACATTTAATTTTAATTTGCAAGTAAAAGTTATTACAGTAGACCAATCAAGTACTAGCATCATTTTCATTTTTTAGTATCTTATTTCTTGCTTATAGTTTTGATGGCTTAATCTTATGCTATGGTCTTTTTTAAAACCTTAGTTTTTTTTCCTTTTAATCTGGTAGGCATTTTTTTTGACACTACTCAATAGCTGCACAGAAACATTGCTAATGTTGGATCCAAGTCCAGATGGAAATCTGTGAAGGGTTGTGTGAAGCCATTGACAGTTTGTATTAAGCTATGCTAGCTCTCATGAACATGGATTTAATCATTTTTGGTATAAGCCTCGGCGTGGGGAGAAGAAACCTCGGTGACATCGCCAAGGCTTGGAGGTTTTCCTCTCCCCATGAGGGGAGAAGAAACGACGCAACGTCACTCTTTTCTATTTTTTATATACCGAGTGATATGCCAGGGTGTACCGCTCAATATACTCGTACCGTACCATACCGAGTTGAACTCGATACTCCGGTGTGGTACGAAATTACAAACCTTGCTACTAACTATATTTGTGATATAAAGGCTATGTGTAATGGTGTAGTCATCAGTATTAGAACTCTTAGGAGTGCATCTAGTAAGTTTCCTATTATTATAGAACTACATCAAATATAAGTATCTACATGAGGTCTTTTTAACTTTTCCCATTGGGTTAGATGAATTTACTAGTCATTTACCGAATCGTCCTCCTTGGTATTGATGATGTGAGTTTAAATAGAATTAATTCAGAACTTGAGCTATGAAGACAATCGCTAGATAGTAAAGGTTTTAGATTAAGTTGGACTAAGGCTAAATATATGAGATGTAATTTCAGTAATATTAGAAATGGACATGAGTATATATTTAAGTTGGATAGACAAATAGTTTTGTTAAGTATAAGTTTTAGTTATTTTGGATTCATTATTCACTAAGATGGAGAGATTAAAAAATATTGTTTATAGAGTAAAATCTAGATGTTGAAATGATGAGTGATCATGAGTTTTGTGGAATCTGGGATTTGAGATTAGAAGAAAAAATTTATAAGACAATTGTTAGACTAACGATTCTTTATGGATTTAAGTGTTTGATAGTTAAGAAACATCAAATACATAAGGTTAGTGTTGCTAAGATAAGAATGTTGAGGTGGATTTGTGAAGTTAATAGGAAAGATAGAAAAAGATATTTTCATTCGTGAACAACTAGGTACAACTTAGAGAGAAGATCAAATGAGAGAAAATCATTTAAGGTGATATAAATATGTATTAAGGAGACCTATATGTGTTGTAGTTAGAAGAAGTAAAGTTATTACTATTAGTGATACAAGGAGAGGTAGAGGGAGATCTAAAAAGTCCTTACTAGACTATAAGGATTCAAATACTCTCAACTTAGTTACTTGACTAAGGATATGACCTTTTATATATTTCAATAGCTGTAAAAGATCTATGTAGCTGATCTAAATAGTTGGGACCTTATGGCTTTATTGTTATTATTATTGTTGTTGTATTCACAGCTAAACAGAAGGATGCATTTATTACTTTATAAGATTTATCTTTTGTTTTTTACTTAGCGAATCTTGCATTACAGGGTGCAGGCTGGAAAATTGTTGCAAGTTTCGAAGGAAATTTTCCTAACAGAATAAAACAGCTTCCTTTGGATAGATATTTTGACATCACTAATGTCAAAAGGGTAAACTTACCTTTGTGTAATATTTTATAAGATTTTATTTCTTCTGTATGTGTTGTTTAATTGCTCTTAATCATCTGATTGTGCCTTTTAGATTGTGTTGGAGGCTGATGGGTATCAGCCATATTTGATATCACCTGAGAAAGGTTTGAGATCTTTAATAAAAGGAGTACTAGATCTTGCAAAAGAACCATCACGCCTTTGTGTGGATGAGGTAAATGAGCCATAATATTTGGGTAGTCTCCGCAGTTGGTGTTAACATTAGATTTTACAGTCATGCATCTGCATTTCTCGGTTCTTCATTGTATTGAAATTTATGCAAGTTTATTTGGATTTTTATGAGAGAACTCATGCATACTCTTTGGTTTTTTACTTGTTCTTTTCTTGTCTACTTTCACCTTTGGATTAATTTGTGATCACAATGTGTAGTATTGACCTACTCCAGCTGCTACTAGGATTAGAAGCTTGAAGAGCTATCCTTTATTATTTATCTTTTTGATACTCTTTAAAGTTCATTTGTGAATTTACCTAAGCTGATGTATCTCTTTAAAGGATGGCCATCTTGTGATACATTGTTATCATATGTTTCAAGGGGTACCTTTAAATTTTAAATATGAAGATAATACTCGTGTTGTAACTGATTTGCTTCTAATTATGGTAATAAGTTAGCGAGTATAACAATGGTATACAAGGTGGTATACGACCTTCTATTGTGCCTGGTATCTCCAAATTAAAAAAACCTGACCTATATTGTGCAGTATCAGTCTTGGATTTGGCTGATAAACATTGCTGTGTACCAATCTACCAGTATTTGAAACCTTTATGCAGTAGAGTGGTCCTTTCATTGACAGTGATTGTTTGACATTCACTAGATGTGATTGTAGCGATAGATATCCTATAATGTCATGATGACAACTGTAGCAATTTTCTGTATTACTTATATTCGAAAGGGTTATCAAACAGGTGCATGGAGTTCTAATAAATATAGTTTCTGCTGTGGCAAATGCTACCCCTGGATTAGGCCGATATCCTCCATTCAAGAGAGAGGTAGAATTACTATCAGAATTTGTATATTTGATAGAAAAAATGTGTTGCTTCATGGAAATCATTTTTACTACCTCCTATTGCTTGAGTTTCTTTCTTTGAAAAAGGTGGTTGCAATTGCGTCTACTGCATTAGAAAGCTTTAGGAATGAAGCCAAAAAGATGGTCGTTGCATTAGTTGACATGGAGCGTGCTTATGTTCCTCCTCAACATTTCATTCGCTTGGTCCAGCGGAGGTCTGCCTGTTTTAAAAATCTCTTCATTGCTGATATTTGGTGAAAAATAAAGAATCTAGACATCTTCATGTACTGAACACTTTTGCATGTTAAGTTCATTATTCTGCTCCCTAATTTTTTTACAGCCTTTCCTTTTCTGCTTTGTTGTTAGAAGACCATTAACATAACAAAAATGCAAATTAACAGGGAATGTCAAAATGCTGTTTAACACCCCAAGTCAACTGCTTAATGATGTGTGTTTTTTATTCAATTTGCATATTAGGTTATCAATGTCCACCAATTTAGCAGAAATGTTCCTGGTCTTACTTTTCCGAACTAGATTATCATATGCCATTATGTAGATGATGTTGGCCATATATATGATATGTAAAAAAATAGCCTTTTTAATGGAGAAAGCTCAGCTAGTCTTTTTGGTAGAAGTGATGCTTTATTATGCTTTAAATATGTGGTTGTGCAGTGTTCTAATACTAAATATTTTTAACAGAATGGAAAGGCAGCGTAGGGAGGATGAGCTGAAGAATCGATCATCAAAGAAATCTAATAATTCAGAGCAAGCCATTTTGAATAGAGTTAGTTTCTAAATATTTTTTCCTTTGTGTTCTTCCAGTAGAGGCTTTCATAAACTTTTGCAACCTAAATACTTCGTTATTTTAATAGTATTGGCCTGTCATGACCTTCTATTTTATTTGGCTACTTCTTGTGCTATCCGCTAGGCATCAAGCCCTCAACCAGGTTCCCAAGGTGGTAGCTTGAAGTTGACGAAGGAAAAATCAAAACAACCAGAGAAAGAAGTAAAAGAGGGCTCAACCTTGCAGGTGACTGGACCTTCTGGAGAAATAACAGCAGGTTGGTTCACAATCTCCTGCATGTGTTGCTTAGTCTGGGCAGTTCTTTTGTTAATTTACAGATTGCACAATCACTAGCTTTCCATTTTCATTTTATGGGCTGTATAATTTCTTGAGTTTTCATGATATTGCTTTCTGAGAGACGGTTGAAATTCATGTGTAGTGCAGCTAGTTTTTCTGGCCCTGAATTGTAGAAAAAATTGCTAAAGAATTTTGAAAAGAAAGAATGGAGACCATGGTTTTTTATGTGCAGTGAAAAACTTGCAAATACTTGTGTCTTTTTTATGATTGTACTTTTTGATCTAAATATTATACTATTTCAGATTTCTCATAATTCTGAGCTAATCCAATGTTATTGAAGTTTGTCATTGGTTTATGTTACCTTTATTTTTTTTTGTTTAGTTATGCTTCAATATATGTTGTATTAATGAAACTTTAGTTGACTGATATATAACCTACCATAGGCTACCTACAAGCCATGGTTCTCAATGGCTTCATATCCTTGCTGCATTCTCAAATTATTGGGGGATGGGTTGATTTATGCCCCATTTGGTTTCTTAATGGAATATCTTTCATGTAATTAACAAAATATGATTTGCTTCTGTAAGCATTTCTTTATATTGACCACCTGGTTTCCAGTCATGTATTAATCAAAGATATTGTGTGTGCGCGTGTAGGTGTGTGAGTTGTCTTCACACTGATTATTATACTGAACCATAAGTGGTTGATTTTCATCTGTCAAATAGGATTCTTATTGAAGAAAAGTGCAAAATCAAACAGCTGGAGCAAGCGCTGGTTTGTCCTCAATGAGAAAAGTGGAAAGGTTATATTACTGAATTTTGTTATATATTTAGCTATTTGTTTCATTTAAGTGCAACTTTTCTATGAAATTGCATCATCGTTTGCTATTTCAGCTCGGGTACACTAAAAATAAGGAGGAGAAGCACTTTCGTGGTGTCATCGCTTTGGAGGTACTGATATTTTTCTTTGTACTTGGTTTTGTTACAATTCATTATTAAAACATAGAGATTGTGTCTGCTTGAGGGCAAGGCTGTGTACAATTATCTCTTTCAAATCCTGCCATTGTGGAAGCATTTTTTGGTGGGCTATTATTTTGTAGCTTCAATTACAAAAGGAAGCTTGTCAATTGTTTGACACTCCCATTTAGTAGCCTGAAACTACAAATAAAAATATTCTCAAATCATATGTTTAGTTTCCTTGCAGGTGTAATTAACTCAACATATGCAGTTCTTCCAAGTTCTTGCTTGCTTGTAACTTCAGTCACCCAAACTTCAACCTTAGCTTTTCTTTATATAACACATGGGAGATCACTGTCATAAAAAACTTGAAAAAAACCTGTACTGAAATATTAGAACTTAATGTTTATAACTTTATATAATTACATCTTTAATTGGATTTAAAAATCTTTGTGTTTACTAACTTACCAAAATAATAACTTAAATATCCTCCTAGGTAATCCATACTATTATAAAAAGAGAATGAAAGATTTGCAATGAAGCTAAGAATAGTTAAAGATAATAACTTAAAAGAAGAAATTTGATGATGAAGCTAAGTATAATTAGAGATAACAACTTAAGGGAAGAATTTGATGGTCCTAACCAGGTATGTTGGCTGTAGTCAAATGCCCCACGAACAATGTGAACTGCAGACTAAGTGAACAATTCACTTTATGAATTTCAATAATCAAAGCTTATGTAGAAAGGAATTTATAAAAAAAAAACCTGAAAATCATTGAAGGTCTATAAACATCAATGTTTAATTAATTGAAAAGTTTTATTGAACAAAGCAGCCATCTTTGAGGTATCACTCCTGTGGGAAAACATATGAAATTTATATTTTTCCTAAGGTGGACATAGTTTTGAGCAAGGTTTAACGATTTGCCTGGATTGGTACATTTCAGGCATCTAGGCTTGATCTAGAATGCGGATAGCCCTTTTGGGTGTTCCAGATACAGAACAAGGCCTATCACTGCCCTTTAAGCCCTCTGAACTGGGCAGGTATGCCGGTTCTTTCTATACCTTTTTTATCAGGTTACCCAGCTGCTTCTCTCTATCTTGAATTTTCTCTATCTCACATGTGATTTTTCATCGCTCACCTTCTTCTTGCTGCTGCCAGCCACCTATCAATCCACTCGGTACTCCTCTCCTTTTCCTTTTCCTGCACCCCTCCGCCATATCTTCTTCTCCGACTCGTTTTCTTCCATATATTCTTCATTTCCTCCTCTCCTCATCTTCTTCTCTATAAGGTTTCAGCACACTGACAGGGGTCCAATACCTGAAATGTAGAACCATGATGGCAAATTGGGTTGCCAATTATACCAGATTGTCAAATTCCACTTGCATGTGGAAATCTAGTTTTCCTTATGTGCTACTGTCCATTATTGGCTCTCAGGCCACTGACAACTTTTGTAACCCTATTGGCTAGTTAATTAAAGTTAGTTTTCAGAAAAAAAATGTGTCTCTTTCATTAGTTAATCTTATTTCACATAGAAGATATTTAATTTTTTCCCAAGAGGGGATGTGTAGTTTGTTACATATTGCTGATAATTATGAATGTGTCATGTAGGCGATCGTATTATGTTTAAATGTTGAAGCTTTCTATTTTCTGCAGCTACTCTTTCTAAACATTTATTAATGCCCACATACTTATTTTTTGCTTCAGGTCTTACAGTTTGTTGTGATTATTGTTTGTACTTTGCTAATAAGTACATACCGTGCAGGAATGTAACATTGAAGAGGTTTCAGATGATGAGGAACCTCCTAAAGGTTCAAAGGATTCTAGAAAAGCAAATGGGCCAGAAAAAAGCCCAAGTCTTGTCTTTAAGATAACTAGCAAGGTCGCATACAAAACTGTTTTAAAAGGTGACTGTTACTGAACAGGATGGTTTTTGGGTGCAATCTAATATTTGTTTAATGTTAAACTTAATTCATTATTTTATTGAGCTTGCAGCTCACAGTGCTGTAGTGTTAAAGGCTGAAAACATGCCTGACAAAGTTGGCTGGATAAATAAGATACAGAATATCACTGGATTGTCCAAGGCAACTTCTTTGAAGGGGGCTGATTCTGAAGCTAATCCTGCAATTAGACAAAGCCATTCAGATGGTTCACTAGTAAGTTCTGACATGGTGCAATATCATCTTTCTCTTTTAGGGAGGTGATTAACATGTTTGTTTTTATATAGAATTGTGCAAATTGTGATTCTACTTCCACTTTGAAATTCCTGAGCTTACTGGATTACTGTGATCAAATTGATTTTTGCTCTTTATATTGATGGTATTAGCCATTCTATTTTCAAGGATTTCTTTCAGTTCTGGATTTGATATGGTTCTCATTTGGTGCAGGCTCCAGAACACCTTATATTTGCTGTTTGTATCAGCTTTTAGACTTGTAGATTTGTTACATACTCTGGCCATGAGGCTTAATGAAGCTTATTTCTTTCAACATTCACATTCATATTTGCTTACTTGCACGCTTGAACATGTGCTTATGTGTGTGTGTGCAAGTGGTTTTTTGCATGCTTGACCTTTCTATATTGTGGCTTAAACATCAAGGATATCCTAACATTATTTTGCAGTACTTTAGTTCCATGGCAAGTTTAGAACACAAACTAACACTGCTGATATTTTTAGGACCAGTTGGCTAGAAGGCCTGCTGATCCTGAAGAAGAACTTCGATGGATGTCCCAAGAAGTTCGTGGTTATGTGGAGGCTGTTTTGAACAGTCTTGCTGCAAATGTTCCAAAGGTAAATATTGCTTTTTGGCTTTCGTCACCTAGTTAGTAGATCATAGGATCTTTTACTTCTTTTTTGATTGAGCAGGCCGTTGTGCTTTGTCAAGTTGAGAAAGCTAAGGAAGACATGTTAAATCAGCTATATAGCTCCGTTAGGTATGTTGCTTGCCACACTCTTTTTGACATATGCTTGGAGAAGTTTTGTGCGTAAATGAGATTAAAAGAACAAGTCACCTATGTGCTTTGTGGAATTTATGAAATGGCCAATTAGGTTTTCTGCATACAACTCCTCAACATTGTTGGAGAATCATATATGTATGTACCATAATACTTTCTTAGATCACATCTTATAGTAGACCTATATCTTTTTCCCATTTAACTGGACTGTAGCATCAAACATTTGAGTATACAGGCACTTGCCACATTGGAGAAAGCCTTAATCTGCATACTGTGTTTCACTAGTTTGAATGTCCAAAAGAAAATTTTGTGGGGCCTGATGTGTGACAGGCAAGCGAGGTTTTTTCCTTACCATCCAAACCCATGTAGGCTATGCAACTTCATGTTTGCTTAGTCTAAGGTTGCAACTAGTTGCCAGTTCTTATTCAGGTTGATAGCTGGTAAAAAAACAAAAAATGTCGCATCCTTCATGGTATTTTGATAGCTTGGGATAGTGCGCATCAATTATTTAATATACCATATGGTGGATTACACTTTTGCATGTTGATGATATTGTTACTACATTTATTTGCAATGGAACACATTTCAAAAGGACTGTAATCTTGGAATTTGTATTTATGTTGAAGCTTATTTTGAACCAATGAATTAAAGGACTGTAATCTTGAGCGATGATACTTCTATGCGATACTTCAAATAATTGACAGGTCGCGATGTCAAGGACATGCTTCTAACTTTCAAGCCCTGTGACTTGCAAATTTACCAATTACATAGTTGTTGTAATCAAATTATGTTCTTTGTGCAGTGCTCAAAGCACAGCAAGGATTGAAGAACTGCTCCAGGAAGACCAAAATGTGAAGCAGAGACGAGAGAGGTTCCAAAAGCAGTCGTCACTCCTTTCAAAGCTTACACGCCAGCTAAGCATCCATGACAACCGAGCAGCTGCTGCTAGCTGGTCTGATGTTAGTGCAGGAACAGGTATTTTTTTGTGGCTTCTGTTGTTGATAGTGTTACTTAGCTCCCTCCCCAGTTAACTGTAATGTCTGTTAATTGCAATAACTG
The DNA here is from genome assembly GCF_036884655.1 of Musa acuminata AAA Group. Taxonomy (NCBI): domain Eukaryota; kingdom Viridiplantae; phylum Streptophyta; class Magnoliopsida; order Zingiberales; family Musaceae; genus Musa; species Musa acuminata. Next base: position 833,022 of record NC_088329.1, on the reverse strand, counting down.
AAGAGAACAGCACAATATTAGTGTTTTGCTATAACTTCAGTGAGAATAAATAATTAATGAATCACGACATGCTAAAAATCATAGCATAGAACTTTAATAACTTGAGAACATTGTCTGATCCGTCAGATTGTTCCTTGGAATTTCCAAATACTAGGTTCTCTCTGCACATAACTGTTTGAATATAGAACGTGAATGTGTTGTGGTTATATCCACTGCAGAAAGCAGCCCAAGGACCATTTTCTCTTTGCACACAAAACTGATTAGAGTTTGGAAAGGTAAACTTGTTGTGGTTATATGAATTGCAGAAAGCAGCCCAAGGACCAACATTTCTTCAGGCGATGATTGGAGATCAGCGTTTGATGCTGCAGCAAATGGATCACTTGACAACACATACAATGAGTCATCTAGATCTAACAGCAGCAACAGCCGGCGGTATGGTAAGCCAACCCAAAATGGTGATGCAAGTTCAGGCGCAAACTCTGGTAGTCGTCGGACCCCAAATAGGATGGCACCACCACCACCAGGCGGTTCATCGGCACATAGATACTAGGCCTCATATGGTTTGATCGGTGTCACATGTTACATACATTCTTGATGGATGCAATTACCTTTGTGTTTTGTCCTTTTTTTAAGCTGGTTCAAGCCACAAGAGAGCGGAAAACCTAGTGTTGACGCTGTATGCTAGATGATTGCATGCGATATACAGAAGCTTATATAGTAACTGGGCAACACAAGGTATGTGTGAGATCTACGTTGTCATTGGAAGCCATTATTTCCTCATCTTGTTATTAGTTGTAGCAATTCATTGCAGTCTTGAGTTAGTGATTGCATGAGACCTCGGCACACTACATCATTTGTGTAAATTGATTTCCACCTGATATTTGAGGTATTATTGTGCTCACACAGTATGCTTTTTCTTTATTACGATGGTTCCATTTAACCTGATTGTTCTTTTTTGTCAACAAAGTAAATAACAAATTATCGTGATTAAAAGGCAACAAAAAATCTTTTGTTCTTCCCATTAACTATTACCCTTGGGTGACAGCACTCATGTTATAGAATCACAAAGTATGCTTGTGTTAAGCAATCAAGTAAATTCTACAACCGCCGTTCTGATTTGGTTCGTATTCCTCCCTTTTAGTCTTAAAATGTTTTCTTTACTGTTTCTGTTATAAATTCTAGAATCAAATGTCAGTAAACAGCCTTTTCTACTCTCTAAAATGTATTTGATGCTTGAGTAACTAAATCTGTGGTTGAGAAAAATGCTGTCTCAAAGTCTCTTCGATAGTGATTTGCTGAATTGAAATTACTATGATACATACAATTTGCCTTTCTTTTGACAGTAAGATTCAGTTGGTTTTTCATGAAACACATTTTTTGATGTGATGAAAGAGGAAATAAAATAGGAGACATGGTGTGGTTAAAGATGCAATTGGTCCTTGGCTTTTCCCCACATATTGCCTAAACAACTGTGTTTCCCTACTTGACTTCTCACCAGCAGCCAAAAGTTAAGCATCTCTAGGCTCTGGCAAAAAAACCACATACAAAGGTTCACATGATGAGAAGAGGACCACGTTGTAATTACACTACTGAATTAGCTCTCCAAGATATGACTTTAGTGATTCATATTTCCAGTTGCTGTATGCATCTCATGTCATCTGCTTGTTAGGGATTTGTGTTGAGTAAACGTGCATTAGGGAATTTGAACACATTCAATGCATATTTCAAATATGAATAGATGTTTTATAATATTTTTAAAATCGCATCTGGCTTGAATATTGTATTGAAAATGTTCAAATGTTGATCCTATTTTAAGGTCGTATTAGCGGCGTTTTAGTATTTGTAGGATATTAATGTAATTTTTTAAAAATATTAAAATATCTTATGATATATCTAAAATTATAAAATTATCAAAATGATTTGGTGAGAAATTAATATGATTTATATTTGGTAAATTATTTATTTATTTATTTATTTTCAAAGGTTATTTTATATTTATTTATATGATTATATTTATCATTTATTATATATATATATATATATATATATATTTGGGTCATACAAATTTTTTAAAAGATTACATATGTACATACATTTATTTATTTTTATTTATTTAATTATTAATTTAAATAAAAAATATGTATTCATTTTTGAATAAACAGTATGAAAAATATTATTTGTGTAAATTTAACATAAAATATTCAATGGACTTTTGAAATATAATTTTATCAAACAACACTTAGGCACATTTAAAATATAATTTTTATTTATTATTTATCAGATACTTAAGGCATTTTACAATTGTACATTCACTCAAATTTTATTTTTCAATTATATATTTAAAATATATTTTTTTTTAATTATACATATAAATAATGTAATTTTTAGTTATACATGTAAGTGTGTTCCAAACATAACCTAAATCTCAGATGTGTGACATCACAAGCAATATGCTTCTCCACACCCAACTTTTCATGTGTGCAAACCTAAGGTGAAGGAAGGTGCTCAATTGTCATAAAAAAAAACATAAAGTGTAGAAATTGAGTAACAGTTTCCTTATCACATAAAAATGGGTCAGATGGAACATCTGCCCACCCAAAAGCATATTTTGATGGATTTTCATGTTAGTTAGAGAGATTAACACATGATATAGCTTGTTCTTAGAATCTTTTCCTTCAAAAAAAAAAAAAATCTAAAGCAACTATAACTTGAATTCTTTAAATGTCTAAAACAATAATTGCTTTCCTAATCATAGCACAAATCAGAGATCCAACAACTCAGGAGGTAGAAGTCAACAAGCATAGTGGTTGTCTTTTCTATAAGAATTTTTGTTTTCATTTCAGATCTTGATACATAGCAAAAAAGAAATACTACGGAGGGCAGGGGAGAGTAGCAATCCAAGATGATGAAGCTAAAAAAATATTGTGGAAGTAGCAATAAAGTCATTGATAATAGATCAATAATCTCATTGTGCTTGAGCTGGATCATGACAAAACGATATGGAAGGCGGCGATCTAGATATAGGCTAGTTGGAGATGATAAGAATGGTTCTTAGTTCGATAATTTGAGAGCTTTTACTAATAATACTTGAATATTGTATTCAAATACGTAGGAAAGACGCAAAACAAATAGCATGTATCTGAATACAGAGGACGAACAAACACACACAAAAAGTAAATCATGATATAAATTGCAATGCACAAAGAAGAAACACCAAATTCTTCCGTGGTTTTGCCTGCAGAGAAGGCGACACCACAACCTGCAAACCTGTTACCATCAAAATCGTGGTGCTGCCTCGCCAGGATGAACTGCTTTACGAGCACCCAACAGAGGTTGGAGAGCTTTGACGACGATGCTCATATTTGGGCGGAGCTCAGCCTCGTACTGCACACACAAAGCTGCCACTGCAGCCACCTGTTTCCAATCATACAAACAACAACCAGAAATGTGTAAGCAACTGACTAAAGATTGGATGATGTTTTCCTCACTAAGCATGAAGCTTCAAGTGACTAAATACAATCAAGATAATCTCCAACAAAGTATATAATAGTCCATACTTTCTTTCTACCTATGGATAGATTAATATTGTATTTTATCGAGAGAAAGCAATCCAATTTCTTTTAGCTCGATATTCTATCATCTAAATGTAACATATTTTTGAGGAAACAAAATAATAACATTTGCTTGTGACTTGTTCATTTTGCATCTCCAATAAATTGTTCAAGATAGATCGATCCTGAAGGATCTATTTTTCTAGCATAAAACACTATAAATATATTTTTCTCAAATAAAAACACTAAGTTTCTACGATTCCTTGAGAACCTTTATGGTCTATGAAAGACGTAAGTTAGTTCAGGAATAGTGATGTTGAGTTTCTCGGCTCTTTGCCTCATGATTAGTTAGTTCTATTTGCCTTGGGAATAGTTCTATTGTTAACTTGTAGCAAAGGCACTGAACTATTTGCGTGGATGCATTCTTATGCATCAATAATGCATTAGCATTACCTTTGCAACAATCTTTTGAGGGTACTCTCCTCCTAGTTTCTCATCTACAATTTGATCCACCTTGTCTTCAGTTAGTCTTTGTGTTGCCTGCACATAGCCAGATGATTCCCCGAGCAATTACATTGTTTGCGAAGGAAAAGAAAGTGAGGGAAACAAAATGTAGTAGTAGTAGTAGTAGTAGTGTTCATACCCATGTCACAAGACTCTGCTGTCCTCGTGGTAAACTGGGATCCACAGGTTTACGACCGGTCAAAAGCTCCAAAAGAACGACCCCAAAGCTGTAAACATCGCTTTTGGAAGTAAGCTGCCCTGTCATAGCAAACCTGCAAATCCAGGAACAAAAAGCTTCAACTTGAGGCCTTTTGGATTATGATTCATGAAAGGAGTACTGGTGACAAGGTGGTTTATTTAGGGTTTAAGTCAGACTGAGCTTGAGCAGACCATGGTCAATGTTGAGTTTGGCCCCTATATGATTAAATATCCAGTTTGATGGTTCAGATGGCAAGCATCAGTATGATCTGCATTTTGAATCATGTTTAGGAAAGCATGGAAATCCTTGACCACCACCAATCGAAATTGATCTCTGACCTGGTGAATGATATATTGGATTGACATGATCTTTTTCACATAGTCATATAACCCATATCCAGTAGTACTGAAACCTTCTCTGAACTCAGTAGTATAAGTAGTCATCAACTATAACAAGCAAGCTAATATCCTCCTAAGCAAAGAATGCAATCTCGCACTAGACCCATACCGATCCTAAGCCAGTTTGGTACACATAATTAGTACCAGTGTCTCGATGTTGGTATACTAGTATAATATACCAAAAAGGATAAAGAATAAGGAGGAGAAGAGAAAGGAAAAAAAAAAGGAGGTGATAGAGGAAGAGAATGAAGAAGAGGAGGATGATAAAATGGACGAAGCATACCAAAAGAGAGGTCAGCGGCAAGGAGATAGGCGTGTGGACAGCTACGTATCGAGAACGGAGAAAAGGCGTCATAAAATTGCAAGACCTAATTTAATTCACAAAAGTTATTTTATTTTTTTAAATTAAATTGGACTATACCACTCGAAAAGGAGATAGATGGTCCGCTTACTAGTTCATATCGATTGGTATGGATGGGTCTATACAAAATTATAATCCTTGCTCCTAAGAATATCATTCATTGCAATTTAGTCTATACTGAAAGAAAATTTCATTTATAGACACACCAAATTTATATGTGAAAACTAAATGATGATCTAATATTAAAGAATTAGAAGAACTTACACACGAAATTTATATGCAAAAAAAACTACTGATGATCTAACAACGGACAACTAGAAAACTTACTCTGGAGCATGATAACCAAAGGTTCCAAGAACTCGGGTGGAGTGAAGGCGTGCCGCCATGTCAGGAGCCTGATTTGATAGATCAAAGTCACCTATTTTCGCAACATCATCATCATCGTCAAACAGGAATATAGTACTGGACTTGATGTCACGATGGATGATACGAGGCTGTGCCTTCTCATGCAGGTATTCAAGACCCTTTGCAGCCCCCACAGCAATCTTAACTCGTTGCGCCCATGTCAAAACTGGACCTGCCTTTGCCCCCTGAACACCTTTCTTTCCTGTGTTGACATACATAACACATTGCAATTAAAGGATAGTCTTGCCATGTTATGTCAAGAGAGTAGCTGTCAGTCTTCCAGTAGCACACATACCTTTGAACGTGTTGCTCATGTCTAGGAGACATTAATTAACAGTGTAAATATTCTGTTCCTCTTAAAACTTACAGTGCATAACAAGACTTTCCTAGCAGTGATTCAAACCAACAAATGTAATACTTATCCAAGAATGCAATTTCGGAATCCGACAGCAAATGGCAGAGCTGCATGTGATGAGATGGAGAAGAGGACTCACATCGCAAGCCCTAACTGAGTGTTTAAAAGTTTGTTTATTATTATTATTATTATTATTGAACTAGATCAAACTGCTCGAAATATGGGTGGTCCATGTACCGGTTCATGCAGTAAATACTTGTTGGTATGGACCAGTCCAATCCAAATTGCAAACTGTGAAACTTATGCTTGTTAAATAAAGAGTCATAAGATGCAATCAACTTATACCATGTAGGATATCATGAAGGGATCCCCTGGCTGCAAACTCATAAGCAAGAACTCGCAGACTTCCATCAACACAGTAACCAAGCAGCCGAACGACATTCTCATGTTGCAACCTTGACACCATGGATACCTGTCGATCTTTGTATAAGAAAACCCCCAGACTCAACTGAGAACATACAAATGAATAGAAATGATCAACACACCTGTGCCAAGAACTCTTGATCTGGCTGATTACTTGTGTCTAACTTTTTTATGGCAGATTCTTGTCCATTCCTCAGGGTGCCATGGTAAACTCGAGCAAAAGAACCCTCCCCAACTAAAACTTCATTGCTGAAACTTTTTGTGATTTCGTTTAGCTCATCCACTGGAATGGAAGGAACCGCAATTGGTTGGACTATGACAGGTGGTGCACTGTTAGGAGGATGGTTTGTGGCATGGTTAGCACCTCCATGACCTGCATTAAGATGAAATTTTCATCTCAGAATGTTAGGGAAATATGAGATGAGGGCTTCAATGATATACATGTTAACGATTAGCGACCGTAGATAGTTTTAGCCAGAAGAACCTTTGTTTAAACATATGGATATCCAAGCCATTCATCATACTATCGAAAAGTGTTTCTAAGCACCTATGTAGTTCATGGAAATGTAGTTTCATGGAATGTAAATCAAGGGGAATTGACATAACTAGGAAGACTAAAACAATATATTAGAATGAATTAAACACCATCACTTTTGTGACTTTGGCATACAGATAAAGAGCAAATGGCAGTGAAATTTTATGAGTCTCGACAAAAACTGTGTGAATGACAGTTCTACAAGCTGATTAGCATTACCAATGATGCATTTTTATATGAACAGTTCCAGATACAACAATACTGGTTGGTCAAGCAAAAGCCTAGCATAAAACATGCTTTAAAAGATATATATCTCATGACAATTACCTGCTAAATTATCATTGTAAGGCCGCTCATAATTAGGCCGGTGGGCACCAGATTTCTTAAAGAATAGGAAGCACATGATTTTAATTACTTAAAGCAGCTGCACCTGCACTAAAAAATAGATGTATTCAGTTTGAAAGAAGTAGATAGAAGTAGCCAACCTTGGGAAAATTAGCAATTCAAGTAACAAGAGGGTTCTTCAAAATGCAATATTGTATCATCAATAGAAATAGAGAGAAAGAGGTTTAAAGCTTACAAAGAAATGAAACCTTTCGAAAACAAAGTAGTTAATGTTGTTTATTCTATAAACAACTGTGAACACAAAATCATACTTACTTTTCAGCTAACAGGTAGTCTCATTTAATCATCCAAATAAGCATCAACACTCTACCTTATATGAAAAATAGGTGATTAATTGCTGTTCTCCAGTGACAAATTTGCAAATCATAAACGAACGAAAAAGGTTTCACTATAATCTATATAAAAAGCAACAAAGTTCCAAATATACTCTGCATCATTCACTGTCTTTTTAAGATAGAATTCTCCGTGTTGCCCACTTGCTTGGAAACTCTACCTGGTGATATATATAGAACTCCTCTCCCTCTAAGATCCATGATTGGTAGATTGTTAGAGAAGAACGGAGACAAAATGGAATTACAACTTTCCTAAGATATACAACAGCAGCGCATAAACCATGTCCATCGCTTCTTGTATTTGTATATTACTGGAAATCAAATGCGTGTTCATCTTCATCTGCACTACTAGTCCAAATACTTGTAGACACGCCTACTTCTCATACTAATTCCACACCACAGATATGAAACCAAGAAAACATTGTTATGGTTCCATCTCTTCAGAATTTTGTTAGGGAAACAAAAGAAGATACTGATTCCAAACAAAACGATTGCTTATAGAGACCAATGTAAGCTTTGGAATCACAAAGATACCATCTTTTCAACTTTATAATAACAATAACACAGATCCACCATCCCCAAAACTCAATTACTCGAGGTTCTGTTCTTCCTTTCATCACTTCCCGTTTCGTATTTCATCCACAGAGGTGAAGAACCCACAAGAGTTGATGGAACAAAATTAGTTGAGAAGGGACGGAAACTACAGTATAAGCAAGGATCGTCCAACGAAACGATCGGATTCAGAAGCCCTACTTTCATGGGAAAACGAAGGGAATCGCAGCGCAGAAATCTCACCTGTCCTTCCGACGCGCTTTCGCCTCCCGAGCAGGGCAGCTGAGCGAAGAAACGAGAGCAAGGTCAGCAGATGGGCAGGAAACCGGCGGCTACGAGCAAGGTAGCGGACGGCGCGCAGGATGACGGGGTACGGAGGAGAACGCTTCCCGCAAGACGAAGCGAGCGAAGTCGCAGTGAGAACGGTTGGGGGTCGCCTTAGCCATCGTTTCTTACATGCCGGTGTTGCATTCTCGTCACCCACCGTGCGCTAACCATCCGTTGACCCGACGCAACATTCCACTTGAGCCAACCCGTGACGCCGTCGGGTCACCGCCCTCGTCCACGCGGACTCCTTCCGTCTTGTTCACCAACCCAAGCACAAAAGAGAAGGCACACGTACGTGACTCCATCGCGAACGCCCAAGATTGGGCCCCGCGTATCAGACCCGTGACGAAGCCACGTAGGATGGGTAAGTCTTTTGGGAGGCGGGCCAGGCGTTGCATTCGACCATTCTTCCCATCGAAAAGTGGCGTACGGTTGAAGGAGTCAATCGTATCCATGGAGCCGTCCATCCGGTGGGATCCATCGCCACGTACGGCCCTGATCGAGTGCTGAATTGGTCTTCGACTAGGATGATTATTTTGCGCGTTTTTCATTAGCCTAATTAAAATGGATTAAAGTAATGATCAAAGAAGTATGAGATGAGTAGAGATAAAGAAATAGGTATTTAATTACGATAAAAGAATAATTTGTGCACAAGGATTAACACAGTTGAACTTAGAAAAGGATAAAAGCATTGACGTTGACATTGGCGGTCAATCCAAGTGTGCAGGACCAATTTAAATTCGATTAAGGTGATATTAATCTGGCCGACTTGGATTAAATATCTGAATAATTAATCCAATATGAACATCCTTGCGTCGTTGTGTTATCGACTAATCCTTAATACGTACCTGTATCGTCGTAAACATATAGCAACGGGACCCACAGAACAGCCGGTAACAGAACTGGTATGCTAGTGGGTACGATAGCGAGGTAGAAGTAGGTCATTTGCCTTCTTGTCTTTGACTGTCATAGTACTATAATGTGCCAAATGGAAGTTTACATGTACTAAGAAAAAGAGTTAGGAAGATAACACTATAATACCAGGACATAATAACCATTTAATTGAGGTAGTTTCTTAATAGTGTTTTTGGATCCAAAATTTTTGAAAGCAAATTTGTGGGAGAAAGGGAGAAAAGAAAGAAAGAAAGAAAAAAAAAAATGGTTTGGTGAGTTGTGATTGAGGCAATTATTTTGTATATATTTGCATAATTTTTAATTTTTTATTCTTAATAATCTAAATCATCTAAATACATAGGATGCTAATTACAAAAATAATCTCTCTTCTCCAAAGGTTTAGTGGCTCATTCCATGGCTTCATCTAATTTTTAGAGATGACAATGATGATAATGATGATGATGATGATGATGATGATGATGATGATGATGATGATGATGATAATAATAATAATAATAATAATAATAATAATAAAAAATAATCCATCACATCACATAGAGGGTGAAGTCATGGACTCTTATCCATATTGTAACCTTCAGCAAATCATAAAATAAAAGACCCATTCAAATTATGTAATTTAATGACATTGCTAGTTGGGTTAAAAGGGTATGTGTGTGTGTGTGTGTGTGTGATTGATGGGGCTAAGTTTGGGTTGGGTTGAGACCGGCTCAATTCACACACCATGGACCGATTCAAGAGAAACAGGTTGGGCCGGCTCGGTCCATGCTACGTTAGGCTTGGTCTATGTGCACTGGGATCCCCTTCAAGTAGACTTGTATGGTGAGACATTTAAACCGTTAAACCGACGCCTTCTTCGTGCATCAGCCGTCCAACTAGATGATATCCTTACAATAATTGAAGAAGATCCTATCTTCTTTGTGTTCTCTGTTGTTCGCTTATGATATTAATTTGATTGATGAGAGCTGAACGAAAATACATTACAAATTAAGGACATGAGACTTCGCTAATGATGTTTGATGAGAGCACATCGGAAGAACTTAAGATAGATAGAACAATAAGACTTTAGTAGTATTGTCACATCAGAGTTACATACGATTCTAATGAAATTTTTACTCTTAGAGCATTGATTAAGTGGTGGTATATTAGATTCACTAATAAATAAATAAAAATCCTCATGTAATAAAATTTAAATGATGTCTTATAGTATCAAAATATTTTCTAGAAATTGTTATAATAAAGTTATCACTAAATGCATTGCTTGGTATTTAATAAAAATTACTGTATTATATTTTTATTTTCCCACCATCAGTGTATAACTCATGCATAGCATAAAAATATCATATCTAACAACAACCTCTGGGCTCAATATATTAGTCATCGGTCAAAGTTCATCCAAGTCAAAATTGTCCGTATTGCCATGTGATAGTCGACCTAAATCAGGTATTATTTTGTGAATCAAATGACATTTACATATCTTATATCTCTTTCGACAATTAAAAAAGACGACCATTGTCAATTGCATACACATATCTAATTAGGTATATGATGTGGCAATGAGTTTGTTTCTCGATGTGAAATACTAACTATTCTTCTTCTTCTTCTTCTCCTACCAATACTCAACATTATCTTAAGTATTTGATTGGGTTAATCCAAATATATTTGTTTATGAATTTTAACAATCATAAATCATATTACTAAAAAACTACTTGATGGATTGATTTTGAGGTCGGTGATTTTTGTATCCGTTATGTCCAAACCGTAGGTAGGGATCATTATATATCAATAGGTCAAATGATGACATTAATTATGATAATTGATTTAGTTGTTAAGCGTAAGGTCTTTCTTTCTATAAAGTTCCATATTTTGGGTCAATTAAGAATGATACTGAGCTAATCGATTCACATATACTAATAATTATTATTATTAAATATGCTAAGAGACAAGATTAGGTGCCATTCATGTATAATCAATCAAGTCGTCATTTGAGATAAAGTTGTACCACTTGTAAGCCTTGTAATTGTATGAGACGATGATATGTATTATTTGCATTGTTACAATTTCATGGAGAGCAGACTTTCATATAATAATAATAATAATAATAATAATAATAATAATAATAATAACAATAATAATAATAATAATAATAATAATAATAATAATAATAATAATAATAATAATAATAATAATAAAGATAACATAAAAAATTATAAAAATATTTTATGTGATTCAATACTCATTATATATGTTCACAGAAAAAAAAAAACTAAAATTTTTACTATGTGAAAAATCTAATACAAGGAATATCTCTCCCAAGTTAATCGAACCCCAGATATAAAATTATTAAGAATTCTTCTCTAAATTGTTGGAAACATATAAGATATATATTTTTTCACCAAAATATATCTATCTATAGGAAGAAATGGTAATCCATCGAGTAGTACTCCTCCTTGTATTTGGATCCATAATATTAATCATAATTAATCTTAATCCACCGATAAATCTGAATCTAGTTAATAACCAATATTAACATAATTATTTGGTTGATGGTTAATGGATGATGTAATTATTTTGGGTGAGATGACACCTTAAAGAAGAACACAAGGCAGGTGGATAAGACCTGGGATTCGTCAGCCATGACGTCGTACGTGTTAACGTCGTCAACCATTCTTCTTTCTTTGATGAAAGAACGAAACCGTTGACTTCCGTAATTTTCCTTTTTATTATTTTCTTTGACGCCTTGGGATGCGACAACCCACCGATTACTAATTTTGCGAACAGACTTGAGTTGAAGACCAAGCTATAAATTATTAAGAAAAACACATCATAATAACATAATTATTATATTTTCTTTTCCAAAAACAAAAATAGATTGATTACTCGATGAACCAAGCTGTACAATATATATATATATATATATATATATATATATATATATATATATATATATATATATATATTCTTGCAGATGAGCCACATGATTTGTTTTCCGATAGCACTTACTCCCACATTTTGGATGCATTCCAAGTTTCCTCCTCTGTTCTCAACAACAAGATGTGCAGGTGGTGAACAAGTCAGCACGGCATGAAGTCAGAAGAATTGTCAGCATCCATAGCATATACTACGAAACAAAATCATAGTATGCAATGCGAAAGAGACATCACAAGTTAAAAGCACCACATTCAAGGTCAAAGGACAAGATAAGAAAATATAGTTCACTTGTTTGAAAAACCCACGCAAACAAGTGATCCACACTCGAAGAATTCAAGCAGCAGTGGTGAGAAGAATTGTACTCTCATCAATTGGACATAGTTATTCACCACCACCACCACCACCAACAACATGTAATGATTCGCCAAAGGGAAAATATTTTATGGTGGGATGCATACCTTTCTCAAGACAAATATAAATCACAACCAAGTACAGTTTCCCAGAAACAAAATCTCGTCACTTGTTGAAAAAACTTTGGAATCCCCATCAATGAACACAATTCCACATGCCATTGGTGGATCTGCAAGTTTGCCAGCACAGCCAGGTATCTTATTAATTACACAAGCACATTAAAATAGTGAAGAAATCTAAGTCTTCCAGTGCAACCAGTGTAAATAATTGGGGACAAATAAAAAAGATTGGTTACCGACGTCATAAAAGTTATAAGATTAGGCGGATACAAAGGAAGAGAATGTGTGGAAGCTCCACGATGCACCTCCTTCAACTGAAAATTCAACCATCACATTCAGATTAGTTGAATGACAAATACCATACACTTCAAATGACAGTAGCCACTGTCTTGCTCCCAATGACTCGAGAAGAAGAGATGGATCAGCTGGGCAGGAACGAAAGTGAGACCCTGAGTGTTGAGTTAGCAGAGATAGAAAGAAGCATCAGGTCATCATTCAGAATTGCTGCATCAAGTTTTCGAAGAAACTCCAGTGTTGGTTCTACGAGGGCTGATGATGACGATGAGCATGAGTTGACTTGGGCTGCAATTGAGAGATTACCCACCCTTGAACGAGTGAGAACATCTGTTTTTGATCATCGAGATGATGGAAATGTTGCTGAAGAAAAATCTGAAAAGAAGATCATTGATGTTACCAAGCTGGGAGCACTAGAAAGGCGCCTTCTCATTGAAAATCTCATCAGGCATATTGAAAATGACAACCTTCGCCTTTTACAGAAACAAAGAGAAAGGATAGACAGGTAAACTGCATCATGTTGAGAACGTTTTGTTATTTTTCTTTCTCCTCTTGGGTCCATGTAAATCACCTGAGAAATCATGGTTATAGCTGATTGGATTCCAATAATCTATGGTTAACCATGGGCAACTGTTTCCACAGGGTAAATGTGAAATTGCCCACGATAGAGGTGAGATACAAGAATCTGTCTGTGGAAGCAGAATGTCTAGTGGTTGAAGGGAAGCCCCTACCAACTTTATGGAACACTGCAAAGAGCATGATATCGGTAAGAAGATTGAGTCACTCCATATTCTTGATGATATAGTTTAGATTCAGGTGCATTGCTAACAATAAGCACATTGATGGTGTTTATGCATTATCAGACTGATGTACAAACACTTGTTTCTTAGTACCAGATCCATCAGATTATATTTGTCAAACTATGTTCAGAATATAGGAAATTTTCAACAAATGAGCACCACATCAAATCCAAGAACATGCTTTTGAGCTTACAGAGTGCAAGTTTCTTTGAAACAGGGTTTCACGAAGATGCCAGGATTGAAGACTGAAGCCAAGATTCACATTCTCAAAGGCATCAGTGGGGTCATCAAGCCGTCCAGGAAAGTATTTAGAGAACTGTCAACTTAAAGGGGGAAAGGAAAAAAGAGAGATAAGATGCTTCATTTAAGACTAGTTCAAAATACACTGCCCTCTTTCTCCTCTCTGTCTGAAAGAATCAATCCTCACAGTCTCCAAGTACAGCTGATATATGCATAGACAAAATGATAACCCAATTTTCCTTCTTATTATATGGGACATAGTCACAATGTGTAGAAGATTAATTATTTAAATTTATCTGATTTACAGGATGACTCTGGTGCTTGGACCTCCAGGATGTGGAAAAACAACCTACTTGCTAGCTCTCTCAGGGAAACTAGACAAATCTCTCAAGGTTTCTATCTTTTAGCCTACTCAGAAAAAGAGCAAGAATAGTACAATCAACAGTTACTCATCTGGAAAGTCCAAAAATATAAATGACACAGTGACAGTTTAATTTCTTTTATGAACAAATTGACTTTCACACATTTAAATCTACAAAGTCACAAAAAGCATATATAGCTTTACTTTGTCATAAGAATGCTTATCCATTCCAATCATTCCTTTTGTATAAAACATCTATCAGTATCATACCAGGCTTTTTACTAGTGTACTCCTTAAGATCACTGTTTTTTCTTCTCTGTTTTAATTTGTAGCTGGTAAGTTGTAGTTGTTTTGTCTTTTATTTGCTTCTGCCTGACAGATATTAAGCCATCATAATTTTTATTCTGCTGTCATAAATCAGTTAGATTGGAGTTGGAGCCTATTAGTTATCTAAAATGCCTAAAAAACACATATAACTGCTTCAAAGTCCTATTCTCTACCTGAAGGATCGATTAACTTGTACTACTCCGGAGATCCAGTAATCCCACTTTGGTACAAGAAGCATACATCACCAGCCAACTAGCCCATATTGCATGAGCTTATTCTGGCAATGTATGCAGATATCAGTTGCTTGAGAAGTACAGATGAAAGTTTATCTGATAGAAACAAAGTCGTTAAGTTTATCACTTTAAGATCTAATCTCTATCAAAATGATTCCTTTCATCAGATAGTTATTATAGTATGTGGAGAATGGAATGCATATATCATATATAATAGATCAAGAAAGGAAATAATAAATCTATGATTCATATCTACTATTCAAACCTCACAATAAGACCAAAAATATCTTCAAATGAATTTTCTGCAGATCATATCGAGTCAATTTCATTAAATGATCATCAAACAGTTCCTCCTCAGAGTCCAACTCAGTTTAGGTCGAGGCTTTGCTTTATTAAATTATTGTGGTTCTAGTATGAATTGGGGTTCATAAATTTATCTTACTATACTAGCTTACGCATAGAAAATTTCCTTGTATTGAATTGCTAAGCTATAAAAGCTTGACCTCATTTTGTGATAATTGTTTGTCTATCTTCAATTGAACTAGAGCAAGGATGCAGAGGCTTCTACATAAATGTCCTTCAGAAATCAAGAACATGGAATAAAGCATGTAGACAGGCCCATTTATGCAAATATTAACTCAAGTTTCAATGCACTGATCTAGCCATATTTGAAACCTTACCCATCTTTGGCATTTTTCTGGAACAACATTTACAAATAATTGAAGCGACAATTTCCTTTTTCATTGTCTTTCACCAATTCTTCTTTAAATTTTCTCAACCTCTCCTAAACTGAAAGTACTGGGCTTACAAGGATTCCTTTATCCTAATTAGAGCTGTATCTAGTAGCTACCTACCTCGAATCCTCAGCGCTGGTGCTATTGTATTGAACAATTGTTTCATAATTGCTCCATATTATTATCCATGAATCATTGGTAGTTTTAAGACATCTTCAAGGACTTTTCTTTAAATCCAATCAGTTAATTGCACCAATTGCACAACATGACAGATACATAGCTCAACTGAATCATCCAGCTCTCAACCTTATGACATAATAAATCCAAACTATCTAAACATCAAATATACATTTCAAATACACATTCTTAATGGAATCCTCTCATCTAGAGTTTTTCCATTTTCTAACTTAAGAATTTATTTCTTGCACTATTAACATTAACTTAGCATTACTAGCAAATGGCATATATCAGAAAATTTCATCGCCAATAGGTTTAATAAGTTCATTATCACTAGTACAAAATTGATTGAAAAATTAGAAAAAAAATTGGTTGAAGATTGCTGTGATTGAAAAAAAAATCACTAGTTGCACACTAAAATGGTTACTATAATTATTGTTCAATCATACACAATGTTGGTCCCCTTTCCAAAATCAACTGCATTATCTCCCTAGTGATTTTATCATGTAATTTATCTAGATTAATTAAAAACATGATTGAAATATACTCATCTCTTGAAATATTTTCATAATATGTACATAAAACCTGTAGCAATGTTAGTGGGAAATTAAGTTTGTTTTCAAAAGATTTGCTTCAAACCTTAATCTATTTTTAATTATTAGAATCTCAGGTCTAATAATTCCAATCATGTTATAGATTGTATGGTTTCAAATAGTATGGTTATGTTAACAGAGATAGTAGGGTTAAGAGATTAATAAAAAATTTAACTGATTTGAAAAGAAAGTAGATAGATCAGATTGAAGATGTAACAATGAAACCAACTGATAAACATTTGACTTTTATTCATCAAACAAAACCAATTACAATTGATTTTGTGGCTCTACGTTTGATTTAAATCCTAACATAACTAGATGCTTAATCAAGTAAAGCTCTATATCCTACTGGTTTCACGACATTCAATTGTAACTGAACTAGGACATCTTAGAACCAACATATTTCTAAACAAGTCTTTGGGAACACACCAAATTTAATCATGGTTAACCAACTGAACTATTTCTCATAATCTAAATGCCAGAAGGATAACCTAACAATGTGGAACCTCATCATGGTTAAATGTTTGCTAATCAGTTATTTTTAACTCTTTTTAATTAAAATAAAACAGATATAGGTTAAAACACAAAACTACAAGTTTGACTTGCTCAAGCACAACTGAACATGGTTTATGTACTTTCCACAAAAATATGAAGGAATGACAAAAAGGTCGAAACTTCAAATTTGTTTTAGACATGTTGTAAAATCATTGTAACAATTAGCCTAACAGAAACATGAAGGAAATCTACAGTTACACACATAATTATAAATGCATGTCATATCTTTATCAAGTTATTAACGGTTATCAAATTGCATTAACCTGCCAGCGGATAGCATGATGGAAACCAGCACCTAATCCAAGTTTAGTCTGGGCAGACAAATCAAGGCTGCGGTACTACAACCCTTTAACTAACCTAAGGCCTATCACTGCTTCCAGTAATCTTATTTGAGGACATCAAAATGTTTCAATCACTTCATCTTTTTATCCATACTTAGCTTGCAAGTACACAAGCACACTCATTCCTCATGTGGTTTTTTCTGAACATGCTGAAGCAGATAACCTTCCAGCCTTCCAAAGATAACTGTCCACTGCATTACTATCCAGTGCATGCAAATCTTTCATAAAACTTCTCTACTTAATTATCATGCAAACATCTTAAAATATGTTTTTGGAATCTCAGTAATGTGGAAAGTCAAATTGATTAGTGTTTCCAATGACTAGTTTTGAGTATTTATATTTTTGAAGTCATCACTGATTTAGCACTTTAGCCTACAGAACCAAACTTCTCAACTTAAAAGGTTGTTGCTGTACAATGCATATGTGTTTTCTATCATGTGTCATATTCCTAAGCTTCCTAGACTACTACCATCTGGTGCTCTCCACTGAGTATGTAGAACATTCTATCATGGTCAGATTTCTAAGCTTCGGAGAACAC
This sequence comes from Musa acuminata AAA Group, assembly GCF_036884655.1. Taxonomy (NCBI): domain Eukaryota; kingdom Viridiplantae; phylum Streptophyta; class Magnoliopsida; order Zingiberales; family Musaceae; genus Musa; species Musa acuminata. The sequence goes on along the minus strand of NC_088329.1, from coordinate 815,169 downwards.
TACCATTACATGACAATATTGTTGTGTATCTTAAACTACAGCAAACAACTAAACATTATCTAGATATGAATAACCCACAAGCTTTCTATAACCACTTCAGCAAAAAATGTTTTGATTTTCAATGAAACATAGCAAGTTGTTACAGGTAAGAGGTGAAGTTACTTACAACGGCCTTGGATTGGAAGAGTTCGTGCCTGAGAAGACATCAGCTTACATAAGCCAATATGACCTACATATTCCCGAGATGACAGTAAGGGAAATACTAGATTTTTCTGCACGCTTTCAAGGTGTTGGGAGTAGAGCAGGTGAGAACCTAATGGATCTTTCAAAATATTTGATTATTATCAGTATAAGTTAACAACAAAGCTTACTGAGCATGCTTTTTAAAGAGATTATGAAGGAAGTCAGTAGAAGGGAGAAGCAGGCAGGAATTATCCCTGATCCTAACATAGATACATACATGAAGGTATATCATAAAGAACTTCATATTGATTAAATTCAATTTTTTTGACCGATGTATATGGGCTTCTCACTTTGATAACATTGCAAAAAATATCTTCATTCATGAAACAAATTTCAAAAATAAGTAAACTATCATATTGTCGAAATAGATAAAGTTGGTGCAACATAGCTACATATCCCAATATCATACATATATGACATTTTTTGTACAGGCAATATCAGTGAAGGGATTAGAAAGAAGCCTCCAAACAGACTATATCTTGAAGGTAGTTTCTTTCAGGACCACAATCAAACTACTCTACAATTGTCAGATCACTATAGTGGCATTACTCAGTCCCATACATACTGAAACTAATTAGTCAAATTTGATCTGGATTATCAGATAATGGGACTGGACATATGTGCAGACACAATGATAGGGGATGCCATGAGAAGAGGCATCTCCGGTGGTGAAAAGAAAAGACTAACCACAGGTACATCACCTTTGAGGCAATATTGCTTGCTTTCTCTTGCAAAGTTAAAAACATATACATCACCTTTGAGAACTCAAATCAAGAAACACATGGTGGCATACTACAATCTACTTAATATACACTTTTAAGTAAAGTTCTCTCGTTAATCACTTCGTCTTCCAGGAGAGATGATTGTTGGACCAACAAAAGCTCTTTTTATGGATGAAATATCAACTGGCTTGGACAGCTCTACTACCTTTCAGATAGTGACATGCCTTCAACAATTTGCACATATCACAGAATCTACTGTTGTGGTTTCACTTCTTCAGCCAGCACCCGAGACTTATGAACTATTTGATGATATTATCTTAATGGCAGAGGGAAAGATTGTTTATCATGGTCCTCGCACTCAAATTCTTGACTTCTTTGCACAATGTGGATTCAAATGCCCAGAGAGAAAAGGAGTTGCTGATTTTCTCCAGGAGGTAATTACAAACTTGAATGTTGCAACAATCTTATTTTCTTTCATGTACACCAGATGCCTCACACCTATATTTTTTTGTTTTTCTCAGGTGTTGTCAAGAAAAGACCAAGAGCAGTATTGGTTCCATTCAAATGAAAATCATAGTTATGTTACTGTAGACCAATTCTCTATAGCTTTCAAGGCCTACCATATCGGACAGAGTCTAAGTGAGGAACTATCAAAGCCTTATGATAAGTCTCAATGCCATAAAAATGCACTATCATTCAACAGTTATTCATTATCTAAGTGGGAACTGCTTAAAGCTTGCATGGCAAGGGAATTTCTTCTCATGAAAAGGAATTCATTTGTCTATACATTCAAAACAACCCAGGTAGCTACTACTTAAAAATGACTTTTCCTATCATTTGTATTCAGTAGCTGAGGTAGTTAAATCATTTGCACTGCAGCTTGGAATTATCGCTATCATCACGGCGACAGTATTTTTGCGAACACATTTAGGCGTTGACATTATTCATGCTAATTACTATATGGGTTCCCTCTTTTATGCACTTCTCTTATTGATGGTAAATGGATTCCCTGAGTTGGCTATGACAGTTTCTAGACTTCCAGTCTTCTACAAACAACGAGACTATTACTTCTACCCCGCATGGGCATATGCAATTCCATCTGCTATCCTAAAAATTCCAATATCTCTTGTAGAGTCATTAGTGTGGACGTCAATTACTTACTATGTCATCGGGTATAGTCCTGAGGCAGCAAGGTAAGCAACATGAAGATTACAGGACTGCAAATATTCTTCTTTTTATGAACACTTCTAAATCATCATTTCCTTCAAATGCTCTCACAGGTTCTTCCGCTATTTCCTTCTACTCTTTTGTGTCCACCAAATGTCACTATCACTATTTCGATTCACTGCATCCTATTTTCAGACAGCTGTAGCTTCCACAGTTGGTGGTACCATGTGCCTACTAGTAATCCTGTTGTTTGGCGGTTTCATTCTTCCAAAATGTAAGGCAGCTTCAGCTTCAGTTGATGAAACCAACACTATAATAACAGACTTAATAAAACTACTTTGTTATTGCAGCCTCTTTACCAGATTGGTTAAAATGGGGATTCTGGATTTCTCCATTATCTTACATAGAGATTGGCTTGACTGTTAACGAATTTCATGCACCAAGATGGCAAAAGGTGAAATACTATAGTCCCATAACAATTCAAGCCAACATAATATCTCATTGAATCTTTACATACTTTTGTCGTTGTCATAAATCACAGATCTTATCAACAAACATGACAATCGGGCAGCAAGTCTTGACAAGCCGTGGACTCAACTATAACAGCAACTTCTACTGGATAGCAGTAGGAGCACTGTTAGTGTCAACCTTGCTACTGAATTTAGCATTCACATTGTCCTTGACTCTAAAAAGACGTGAGTTAAACTGTCCTAACTATAAATGGTTCATAAGTTCGCTCTGATCTTCACTTAGCAGCCTAGCAAGTTTTATATTTCAGCTGTTGGGGTTTCTCGAGCCATTATCTCTCGTGAAAAGCTTTCTCAGATACAAGGTATGGAAAATGAAGACATTCCAGGTCAAAATGAAAAAGGGTCCATTACTGGATCACCTGTACCTCTTTCAGAACCAAGGAGAACTGGTAAGACTGTTTCATTGCCTTTTAGTTTCTAATAAATGTAATATAGAGATCATTTAGAGGATATAGGATGAGTAATTTAAAAGAACTTTCATGATTAATCTTACAGGAAAGATGGTTTTGCCTTTCATTCCCCTAACCATATCATTTCAGGATGTGAATTACTATGTCGAGACTCCTCCAGTAAGCATATTAACCAGTCATATTGGTAATCATAGATTTATATAGTTGATGGATATTCAAGGAAGAAAAATCTGTTTTTCTTGTGCCATAGGAAATGAGAGAGCAAGGCCCTGCAGAAAAACGACTACAGCTGCTTCACAATATTACAGGAGCTTTCCAGCCTGGAATTCTTTCAGCACTTATGGGAGTAAGTGGAGCAGGGAAGACAACTCTTTTAGATGTCCTTTCTGGAAGAAAAACTGGTGGTTTTGTTGAAGGAGACATAAGAATTGGAGGGTATCCTAAGGTACAAGAAACGTTTGCAAGGATATCAGGTTATTGTGAACAGTTCGACATACATTCTCCACAAATTACTGTCAAAGAATCTGTCATGTATTCAGCTTGGCTGCGTCTGTCACCTCAAATTGATGCAAATACAAGATCTGTAAGCTATATCCTACACATAAATCTGTTCCTTCAAGACATTATTTTGGCTTTAAATCCATCATAAATTAAGCATTCAAATCATGGGACACTAAAACTAGAACTAGCTGTCTGGTACTTGACTTATTTGGAACTTAAATATTGGTCTTCAGAAATTTGTCGATGAAGTCATTGAAACGATCGAGCTAGATGGAATCAAGGATTCTTTAGTTGGTATACAGGGGGTCAATGGTCTCTCTACTGAGCAACGGAAACGACTAACTATTGCTGTGGAGCTTGTTTCCAATCCATCAATTATATTTATGGATGAGCCAACATCAGGTCTGGATGCTAGGGCAGCTGCTGTTGTCATGCGTGCAGTGAAAAATGTTACTGAAACAGGAAGGACAGTAGTTTGCACCATCCACCAACCAAGTATTGATATATTTGAAGCATTTGATGAGGTAAGTAGGATATTTTTCCATCTTTATTATGGAAGGTTGGAAGTAAAAAAAAACCAAAATGCCACAAATAGTTCTTTTAAAAGCCAAACCTAATTTCAGCAAACATATAATTGATGTCTATCAGTGCAAGGTTCTAGAAAATAAAATACTACGGAAGTTTACAAGACGATCTTAGATATGCGAACAAGATGCTAGAAACAAAAAATATAAATCTTTGTTCTCATTCTAAACTTGTACTAAACTAAGAAAGTCATCTAGTTAATACCTATTCAAGTCATTAGAAGTATTAATGTAAGTTGTTTTTATGTTTTTAATTTTTTTGTAACTTCTTTTGACACTTAACATGAAACATATCTTTGTTTAATTTTCCACAGCTGATTCTAATGAAAAGAGGAGGAGAATTGATCTACACAGGACCAATAGGAAAGCATTCTAGTAAAATTATTGAATATTTTGAGGCAAGTCATTGTTAAACTCAATCTCATTGTTGGTTCTCTTCTATGTTTAAATTATACCAATGGCTGGTAATGTTGATTCTGCTAATAGAATCTGCATGTTATGAGATGTCTGTTTGTTATCTTTGATGCCCCTAGTTTCTTAAAATTCTAGCAAAGATTGTTGATATTTTTTGAAGTTCTATTCTCCAAATAAATTTACTTTATTATTATGATAGCTTGAACAGAAGCAACTATATTCAACAAACTAAAAAATTTTGATGTAAGTAAACCATACAAATGGACATGACAATGTTCTAAATAATGTAACTCATCAAATGCAGAGACCTAAGTGCTCACTCCCTCTACCTCTCCACCACTTCCATCCTGTGTCTCTTATATTTAAATTGAAAGTCTGAACCCATTAATGTTTTCCATGCTTTCTTCTTAACAGCCAAAAGATTAATCTTGATTAGTGAATTTTAATGACATTTTTATACTAATGTAGGCAACTTAGTTCTTCAGTAAAAGTGTTGCTATTTAATCCTTCAAACAAAAGGGTAGAAGACTGATTTTCATTTGGGCACCTACACATCCACAATAAATGTTTGGTTCAAGTTTGCATCAATACCCTCAACTGTAGTTCCCCCAGATCACTCAAAAGTGATCTATGGTAATTATATGCAGAATCATATGGGAATTTTAACAGGTTTGCACTTTGAGATTTGATGCTGCCTTATAAGCCATCTCAATCACGGACTACATCAGAAGTGAGAATAGGAGAGTATCAAACGAGACCAAATTCATTCGATGTGACTCAGTATTGATTAAACAAACAATTAAGCCATCATGAAGTTTTCAGCAGGTCCAACTTGAGCTCAATTTATGCAGTATTAAGCTCAACCTTTCTTCCCATTATGCCCACATCTAGCATTGAAGAAACGATCCTCAATATCAATGGGACCAGTTCACTGATCACAATGTAAAAGTTAAAAACAACACTCGAGCATCTACAACAAGAACAACAACAACAACAACAAAGCCATAAAGTCCCAAATATTTGGCGTCGGTTACTCGATCATCTATTATGGTTTTTATTCTGTGCTCTGTAAATAAATAAATAATGACTTTGAAAATCACCTACTATCCTTGCAAAGTTAAAAGTATCTAAAATGAACATAATATTCTCATTTGAATGACACTTTTAAAGGGATATCAATTTAAAGGGATATATAAAAATACTAAACGTTTTATATTAATGCAATTTCACCTTCTTTGTTTCGTATGACAGGGAATAGCTGGAGTACCGAGGATTAGAGATAACTATAATCCAGCAACATGGATGTTGGAGGTTACCAATACATCAATGGAGATGCAATTAGAAGTAAATTTTGCAAAGATATATAAGGAATCGTCCCTTTATAAGTAAGCATCAAAGTGTCTCAAAATTAACTAAGATAGTATACAAATTTTAACTAATGAAAATATGATAATATATCAGGAAAACACTAATGACAATTATGATCTCTTGCACATTATTAGCAATAAAAAAAATGATGACATCATCCTTACATATTATATTGCTCACCATAATCTTCTATGATCATTTTTCAATATAGGGACAGCAAAGAGCTGGTTAAGCGCTTGAGCACACCAGCACCGGATTTGAAAGATCTGAGTTTTCCAACACGCTATCCACGAAACAGTTGGGTACAATTCAAAGCTTGCCTTTGGAAACAATACTTGTCCTACTGGAGAAGTCCTTCATATAATTTGGTGCGAATATCATTTACCCTTGTCTCATCCATAATCTTTGGATTAATATTCTGGCAGCATGGAAAGACATTGTAAGTACCTGTTTTCTCACATAGATGCATAATAAACTGGTAAATAAATATGTAGATATATGACATGGACAAAGGACATATATGCTAATTTGCAGTAATATATTTCAGTCTAGAGCCAGAATTCATATTGTTGTTTAGTAGATAACACATGGCTGAGAGGATTACATGTAAAGGTTTAGACAAAATCATTAAAATTACAGAATATAATTTCCATAAAGATCAATCTACAGCAACATTCTTACAAGAATATGTCATTTTGCTAATGCTGTTGAGGCAATAAATCTATAAATGGCGACCATATTTAATCAAAAAGTGCAAAAGCCATCATCAAACAATCATATTTTTTAATTTTTTAGGCAAAGCAGCAAAAGCTGGAACTGATACATTAAGAAAGAAAATAGGTACAAAGAGATAAAAAATTGAAAAGAAAACAAGAAAGAGAAAAGCAATGAGAAACTAAGCCAAAAGAGTAAATCTAAGCCATTTAAAATGGCTTCAAATAGTTGATGTTTACTCCCAAAGAACTCCAACAACTAATTGTTGGGCCTTATAGAAGGATATCAAAGAATTAAACAGAATCAAATACCAGTTCAGGTATGTGAACTTAATCCATATGATACAGTATGTTGCACCACGTCAAAAAATATTTCAATATTATTTAGAATAACAGTATTTTTGCTATGATTGGCACAATAGTATTGGCTGTACAAACTGATATGGTCAACATGAACTTCCACTTAATTTGGTGATTAATACTTCAACTTTTTCATAAAAGACAAAGGCGAAAGTTACCAAAGAAGACAAACATCGAAGCTAAGTGCAGAGGGACTTCCTGGACTTGAAACCAAAATTGCATCACAGCAGATAGAAGCAAGACAGCAATTAAAATTCTTCCCTTATTTGGTAAATCAATAATGATACTGATAAAAAGTAGAAAGAGGTGGGAAGATTTTGAACATGCATCCTGCAGTAAAATAGGGATCACTCTTAATCTAGATTTGGCATATCATTGTTGTAATACATACACAAATATATGATGCTTAAGTTTTTAAAGTTTGCTTTGAAACATACTTTATGTTCTTAAAATAATACATGGATCTAGATACTAATACACATATTTCTCCTTGAAGAAACAACCAACAAGATCTGTTCAATATGTTGGGGTCAATGTTTGTCGCCACAGTCTTCACTGGAATAAACAACTGCTCGTCAGTTCTACCATTTGTTTCAATTGAGCGAACTGTTCTGTACCGGGAGAAGTTTGCAGGAATGTACTCCCATTGGGCCTACTCCCTTGCACAGGTTTAGCAGCTTTTTCTAATAGTGTATTGGTAAGGAAAGGAAGATCATTTCCTGAATGTTGATCAAGATACACTTTTCTGTTTCAGGTGGTCATTGAGCTTCCCTATGTACTAATAGAAGTGGTATTATTTATGGTTATAGCATATCCAGCAATTGGTTACTACTGGACGGTCTATAAGTTCTTCTGGTTCTTCTATACCATGTTCTGCACATTGCTCTACTTCATTTACCTTGGGATGTTGCTGGTTTCATTGACCCCAAATGTTCAAGTGGCTACCATATTGGCATCTGTTTGCTACACCTTGTTTAATCTCTTTTCAGGCTTCATTGTGCCAAGTCCCGTAAGTCCAGCATTTACATTTCTTTTCAGTTCATAAGCATTTAGATATACTACATTGGTTCCATATGCAAACAACAAACATACTGCAGGATAACAACCTACAAACAAACAATTACTAGTTCATCTGCATTGCATTTTGGTATCGATATCTAAAGCAAGGTTCGCAATACCGTACCATACCGGTATTTCGATCTGGGCTCGGTACCGGTACGGTACGGTATACCGAGCGGTACACCCAGGTGTATCGAGTACTGTAACACTGCTACAGTACTACAGTACTCTCGGACAGGTAACAGTCGGTCCGCGTACCAACAACTTGTCGGACCGGTACGTACCACCCGTACCGGGCGGTATGACTCGGTACGGCAGATCCTGATCTAAAGTAGCAGAACTAAGCTATACAGATCAAATTAACAGAGTTAAGTGCATGATAACAGTTTTTTTAGTATAGGGAAAAGAACAGGTATATTTCTCACAGCTTAATACTGTGAGATCCAGAAATGAATATGACAACACAATATGTTATACTTGGATAAATATGCTTTGGAAGCTAAAGCAAGGTGTTCATTTGTATTATCCTTAGTTGCTTGATGCAATAGTTTGAGTCATCCTATAATAATAGTTCAAGTACCTATAGCTTACTGGTAAAAAAATTAAACATTATTTGTTTCCTTGCAGCAAATTCCAAAGTGGTGGATCTGGTTATATTACCTGTGTCCCATGTCCTGGTCACTGCATGGCTTCTTCAGTTCACAGTATGGGGATGTACAGAAGGAGATAATGGTGTTTGGAGAAACCAAATCGATAGCTTCTTTCCTAGAGGACTATTTTGGTTTTCACCACAATCTTTTAGGGCTCGTTGCTGTTGCTCTTCTTGCCCTTCCATTGATCTATGCTTCCCTTTTTGCTTATTTTATTGGGAAGCTAAATTTTCAGACAAGGTAAACAGATATTTAAGAATACTTGTAAACAGAATTCTGAATTTTTGCCAGCTTGGAAATTATGGTAGTCAATAGTGTAAGAAGTGTCTTTACTAGGAACATTGGATCTTTTGGTGACTCCAATGGTGTATATTGCCCACAAATAATTTTAAGCTATGCTCGAAGGTAAGTACCAGGGTCCAGTAAATTCTTGTACACTTTTGTTGTGTAAATCAGTACAATCCACTATAAACCAATATATGGTACTGAGCCCAGATCGAAATACCGGTAGGGTCCAGTAAATTCTTGTACACTTTTCTTGTACACTTATGTTGAGGCATGCATATATTGGTAAATCAGCAAAAATTCATCAAAATGCAGGTATAAACCAATATATGCATGCCTCAACATAACTAATAGAATAACTTTTACATACATGTAAATCATGTCTTGGTGATAAGTAAATGCATGGCTCAACTTTCATTCATCAACTTGAATTTTCTTACATTAAACATACAAGACACACAAGGATGCCTGAACTTCTTTCCTCTGTCATGTCACATATATTATCTTAAAGTTGATTATGTTATTTAATGTAACTGGCACTGCTCGTTTTAGAGCTTATTGTCTACTAACAAGATTGACTTGGTATAGAACTTACATTGAACTCATTGATAATTTTGTTCCTTGGCAAAAAAAAATAAAGATAACTTATATAACATGAAAAAAGTGTCACTGTATGGTAACCTAAATCTCCACATGACATGTTGGTGTCATAAGGATTTCATAATTCGAAAGGAACCATCAAGGGGAATATAAAAAGTAATTATATTGTGCACTAAGTCATCGCAGTGAGATCGAAACAATCAGCATCAAATGAAAGGAAATGCAATATAACTTTATCCTATCTTCAGGCAAAGATATCAAGAATATAAGTTAATCCATACCAATCTGTAGGAGAAAAAGAAGAAAAGGGCTACCGTCATTTTCTCATCAAACACCAACTATTCACTATTGTATATGCATTATGGAAATATGACCAAAATCTTGTCTTTTGGCATGGAATTTATTTATTTATTTATTTAATAAAACTATAAATTTTATGTGAAATGACATGTAAAAATTCTCGCAATAAATATCGGGTCTTACTGCTATTCGATTTCAATGACATAAACAGCACGTGCAAGCAATCCATATAACATATGGAAGATAGGTTATCCATTCGTTAGCAAGTGACCTAGTCTCCTGATGTTGGAAAGAAACTTGATCTACTCTCATAATCTAATTCTTTTTGCAACATCCGATAATAACACGACCACCAGCATTATCAATAATCCAGTTCTCAGAAAGAAAAAAAAAAAAACTGACATGCATTACGAAATGTAATCAGAATGTTGTCTTTTGGCATGGGATTTTATTTTATTTTGATTTATTTAGTGGAGAAAACTATATATTTTATCTTAAATGACATGTACAAATTCTCCCAAAAAGAATCGGTTCTTAAAGCTATTCAGTTTCAGTGACACAGACAGCGTGTGCAAGCAATCAATATAATATATGGACGATACATTATCCACTGGTTTGCAAGTGAGCTAGTTCCATATGTCGGAACGAACCTTTATCTACTCTCACGACCTGATTCTTTTCGCACCATCCGTCAATGGCAAGAACAACCCTTACATTTCAAGCAAAAACACCCGATTTCCGGGAGATTTCAAGAAAACCAAGAAATCATAAACTGCAAATCAACAGAATTAGATTTAAAAGGTAAAAGAATGTCGTACCCAAAGGAAGCGGAATTGGTCGGGTCTGGAGAACGATGTTAGGGTTTAAAGGGTTCCGATGTGATGAAGGGAGTGGAAGGGAAAGATGAGGGCGATCGAGACACGGTCACGTTCTCTTTCTGTTTGGCACAAAACGGGTTGTAATCTCCAAATAACGAGAGAACCAAAAACAAAAACATTACGCAGTTTTAACGTATTTTAATAAAGCATATATATGTAGATCCTCCATCCATACTGGAATTCATCCACAAAAACAGCACATGCTATTTATTTGAAGTTACAGTCGATATTTAGATAGTTCAAATATATATATATATATATATATATATATATATATATATATATATATATATATATATATATATATATATATATATATATATATATACACACACACACGAAGATATCATAATATATTTTTAAAATATTTCTGATTCCATGATAATAATAATTTAGATTATATTAATATGGATCGATGTATATTAGTATGCATCTAAGTGGAGAGAATATATATTATATGTTATTGGCTTGTAGCAATTGCATTGTATGACATCGCCACTGGGGCTAATATATTTGTCAGACTTATTGGAAGCACTACTACTCATATGCTTATTAGTATTGTTGGATATCCTTAATCAAAGGCCGTCGGATGACGTGGCAGCTGCCTGTTGACCGACCAATGGATCCCACGTCCAGTGACATGGCAGCGGTCTGTTGCGTGAGCCAGTGGAGCCCACGCTCGGTATCTCCGTTTTGAACCATGGGGATGTTAAAGGCCGTCCAGTGACACGGCAGCTGCCTGTTGACTGAGCCAATGGGGCTCACATCAGCAGCATCTCTGGCTTGGACCACAGATTTTAGAGGCCGTCCGAGGACATGGCAGCTGCCTGTTGACTGAGCCAATGGGGCCCACATCAGTATCTGTGGCTTGTACCACAGGGATGTTAAAGGCCGTCCGATGACTTGGCAGCTGCCTGTTGACTGAGCCAATGGGGCTCACATCATCATCTCTGGCTTGGACCACAGATGTTAGAGGCCGTCCGAGGACATGGCAGCTGCCTGTTGACTGAGCCAATGGGGCCCACATCAGCATCTGTGGCTTGTACCACAGGAATGTTAAAGGCCGTCCGATGACTTGGCAGCTCCCTGTTGACTGAGCCAATGGGGCCCACATCAGCATCTCTGGCTTGTACCACAGGGGTGTTAAAGGCCGTCCGATGACATGGCAGCTGCCTGTTGGCTGAGCCAATGGATCTTACTTTGGGCCCGCTGACACAGGTCTCGCCACGGTCAGCTTTGCTCCAACAGGCACAACGGCAACGATTCTAATGTGTCGGTCACAGACAGTCACATATCTCCCTCGGTGGAAGTGGGTCATTTCGTGCACACCTTAATCCTCTCTCTCCCTCTTTCACACATAGACAGATCCATGAGAAGACATCAAGCCGAGTACATTTTCTAAGGATAACAAGCTACATGTCACAACCTAACACGCTATGATAAACGTAACAAAACACTGAGCAAACAGCAGACTACTAAACCTAGGACAAACACCACCATAATAAGCTATCGATAAGCTTACAGCACACCGGAGAACATTAACCGAGACAACCCCAGCTCATCACATCATGGCTTTGCACCTCCACGTCCTATGAGCCCTCCGCCGGGCATCCCCGGGATACTTCCAATGGTGGGGATGGAGCCGAAGGCAGGACCTCCGAACCCAAACTGAGGACCCAAGGGAAGCCCGGGAGTGCCGAAGACGCCACCGAACCCGAAGAAGTTTTGAGGCTTGTAGGGTTTAGGCTCGCTGTGGATGTTTCTTCCCTCGAGCTGCACGACAATGGTGGCGAGGAGAAGAGCAAGGAGGAGCACAGACTTGGTCGGGCTCTCCATGGCATGGGCAGTGAATCGTGGTGAGCCAAAGCCAACCCCCTCTTATAACAGGAGGGGGAAGGGTGGTCAGTTGGTGTGTCTTTAAGGCCAATAACTGGAGTGCTGCTGTGGAGCACAGAGATGCTTGAAGAGGCCTTAAGTATAGTAGCAGGTGCATGTGATCCCCATTCAATGACCTCCCATTTATAAGCAGCTGGTCGGAGGACCTACTACTGATTCTTGTTTCCCATGACCGGGCTGCTGATTAGATGGGTGCAGAAAGACACTGCATGGGTTAAGGACTTCCATCCTTCAACAGAGGAAAACTCTCGGACAAATGACTACTGATGGTGTGAAGATCAAAGATGTATCTCATAGAAATTTCTTTCTTTAAATAGTCTGTTGACATTGAAGAGTTTATAGAGGTAGATAGGATAAGATAAAATAAAATATTGGTTTGTTTGACTTGACGTTTGCATGTCAATCTAGTAGGGAAAAAAACAAAAAGCAAAACTAGTCCATGAGATCTATGACAGCATCACAAATCAAAATAGAATTTTATCCAACCTTTTCATCTGGCATGTCAAACGATCTGGCCCTCCCCTATCGCAGGAGGGTTGACCAAGGTCCCACTATTGATCAATGTTCTTTTTCTTTTGCACTTTATGCATAGGGATATATTTTTCTTCTTATGAGGGGCGGGGGGGGAAGAAGATTCTGAAAGGCTGTAATAAATAGTATGACTGCATTAATAACAAGTAGAGTCTTTTGTCCCTTCGTAGAGCACCACCAGACTTTATCATTCATTGCAGTCGAGAAAGAAGGGGAAGGCAAATGAAAGAAAGAGTGCATCAAAGATGCAATCAATAGCTTGCTTGCAGATTCCTGTCGTCGTGGTCTCTGGTACACAGACCTGCACGCGAAATTAAAAGCTTCATCAGGTACGATCAATTTGAAGCTACATATAATCCATTCAAAATATAAAAAAAAACATATATTTTTGGTGCAAGAGAAAAAAAAGGGTTGCTTACCGAAACGATTACAGATTTGATCTGTAGCTTGTAGACCATTGTGGATAGCATTGACTTCGTAGTCTTGTGAATACTCCTCTATTTCACAAACTATCTACCTCGATGCCACTCACCGTGATGATGGAATTGATGAAGAAGCCACAATTTGCTCGAAAAATAACTAAGAAAAAACACTACGAATAAGAGATTTAGGTTCCAACTCAAGTCCGATCATCTTTTATTTTTTTGTCTTCTTGCTACTTGAGCCAATAAAGTTGTATTGTGATTATAATCATCCGTATGAATTAGTTTGATGGGTGCACATTGGTGATCTATAGTCTCTTGTTTGAGAGGAAATTAAAAAGCTGACTTATATAAAGGTAAAATCGTAAAGTAAGATAAAATGAGACTCTCTACGAGAATAAATAAATAGATAGGTGAGAGCTTTACGGAAAATACTGATTTTTACGTGCTTTCTTGAGGCAATAGACAAAATCGTCAATTTCAATGGACAAAATTATTTCTTACGGAAAATAAATTTCAAATATAAGATGGAATATATCGATCTTTCGTGATCGGGCAATCAAGATAGATGCACATTTATTAAAGCACCCACCGCATGCTCAGATCTAGTGGATCATCAATCGTCAATCTTTCCGTGATCGTGACTTGTAAAAGCGCGATCAAGATAGATACACATTTATTAAAGCAGCCACCGCATATCCTGATAGAACGGACGGTGATGCATGTCCTTCTTTCGCGGGTTGACGCTTACAACTGTTGGCAAGCAGCTCCCGATTCGAGGGCGGTAGCGTCCGGCCCCACCGCCTTTGTCGTTTGGTCCCACCTCGACCACACGAACGCCTCTATTTTGCTTCCCGCCGCTTGGAAAGCAGAGGCAAAGGAAGGGCTCCTCCTCCCCCGGAAGTCGCCCTCCTTTCCCTCGTCCGAGACCCATCTCTGGAAACCCCGCCATGAATCTGATGGCGTCTTCGAGGGCTTCTTGCTCGAAGGAGCAGCAGAAGATCTACCAGCAGTGGTTCGCCTACGCCGACAAGGGTCGACATCTTGATCCCTTCTTCCCTGCCATTCTGTAGTTTCTTCTTCTTCTTCTTCTTCTTCTGTTATTCCCTGATGTCCTTTGTTGTTCTTTCTCGGAGGTTCAGATGGGGACGGGCGCATCACGGGGAGCGACGCCCTCAAGTTCTTCGCCATGTCGAAGCTGTCTCGGCCCGAGCTTAAGCAGGTTTCGACCCAGTTCGAATTCACCACCCCATTCTCTCTTTGCTATTAAATCGTTCCATTTCCCGTTGAATGTAATTTTTTGTTGCAAATTCGATCCCTTTGCAATTCGATATATCGCCCTTCCGAGTGCGTTTTCCGCAGATTTTGAACTTGCAATGATGGTTTACGATAGGATACTATGAATGTGGTGTGTTCTATATAGTGATTCTACAACATTGTTTGTTCAAGAACTGCCAAAAGATTCCATTCTGTGGCAATTGCATGATTATTGTAGGGTTAAATTCAGTGGTGATTGTCTGCCACTAGGCAACTTCCTCGAGGAACCTTCAAAAATTTCGGACATTGAATATGGTCGTTGAGAGTACACTACTATTGGATTGATGATAAAAGGGCCATGAAAATTGCGGCTATATTCCTCTGATTATATACAAGGTGATCAATTCTGTGGCTGAGGTGTGTTTAGGCACACACAGAATGTTCTAGGAATTATAAATGAACTTTTAACTTTTCTAAATTTATGTTGCAACTAAATAAAAAGAAAGCTTTATGATTACCTGCTCATGATCTGTGCTGTTATGGATGGTTCACTTACCTGCTAAGCCACTTATTTATCATCATCGTGACTTTTGTTCACTTACCTGTATGCTTTTGCAGAGAATTTCTGTTGCAAGCTGAGTTACATGTATGTAGTCCATGAATGGTTTGAAGGTCTTCCATAAAGCCCAGCAGTAGATCCGAAATTCTTTGTGTCTGCAAACTAAAAAAAAAAAGAGAAAAGAAATGACTTCATGTATAGATGAAAGCAAGATTGATTATCTGGTTTTAGTTTCAGGATGGCCAAAAGTTAAAACACTTGATGATATTTACTTAAATAAGAATAATTACTAACTAACTTTTAGCAATCTAGGAATCTTGTCCATGAATATAGATAGTAGTTTAACTGTAAACTTTATCGTACTTATTTGCTATTACTGGTCCAATTTTTCTTGATGGTTTCTTTTTTATTAACATTATGTCTTATCCTAATCTTTCAATAAGGCTCAACCTTACTGATGAATTATTCTTATTAAATCTTCTGACTTCTTGAGTCTTTCATATTCTTCCCTACAATTTTTGGGAACCTTGTTATGAAAGCTTGTTGATTTTTTTTTTTCTGGCTTTCTAAAGCATGACGTTTTGGCATCTTGTGATCTAAATTTTAGCACCAACATGTGTCTTCAATAAATCCTTGTTTTTTGCCTATAATCATACACCATTAACCACTTTGCCTGTGTTGCAAATGTTAGTCTAAATCTAAAAGTGGCATTTGACCACAAACAGGAAAATGCTAAATAGTATGTCAGCATCCTAGATTGCTTTGACGGCTGCTTTCATTGTTGGCTACAAATCAATTATTAGGTTGACTAAATACTGAATGAGTTGGTTCTATGTAACAGCATATTATTTATCAACATATATACCATCTGTTGACATAAACAATTGATCTTGATGTTAATGTTGGATTTCATTTTGTCCTTATATTGTTTAAAATGTAAACCAAATAGTAAAGTAACTCATTAGCAATTAGCGCGTGGCACTTTTCTTTTTGTTAATCAAAGCATATTTTTCTTGTATTCACATCGTAGCGTGGTATAATCATTTTCATCTGTCCCATGTAGTTAGGCTACATGTGCTTTTCATTGACATTCTAAATTTTCTCTGAAGGTTTGGGCCATTGCTGACTCTAAGCGGCAGGGTTTTCTTGATCTCCTAGATTTCATCAGTGCCATGCAGGTTTTGCCTTGGATGTCTTTATACTAGAGAACATATTAGGCAGTTGCTAATTTTCCTTTGCAAATGGACAGCTTGTTGCACTGGCTCAGGCAGGATATGAGATTACTCCAGATGTACTGAGTCATGCAGGTTAGACTGTGGACCAAAAAGCTTTTAGCTCTGTTACATTTTGTAATAGACACTGATATTGTTGTTTGTATGCATCACTTCTCACAACAGACTTGGAGAACTTAAAACTTCCAGTGATGGAAGGTTTGGATGCTCTGCTAGCTGTACGTCAGTTATTAGCCTTCTAACTTGAAATTTTGTAATGTGAATATCAGACACTAACCGATTGCAATGACCATTTTGTAGAAATCTAAGCGCTCGGCAAAGAAAAGTGATCATCGTTTAGATGGTAGGGATCTTTATTTTAGAATTCTCAAAAATTTCTGGTGCGTATTGCTTTAGCTATCTGAAATTTCTGATGATGTTTCAGCATCTCCACAGCACCTATTACCAGCATCAGCTGCGTGGTTTAACTCAAAAGCATCGAAGAAGGTATCTTTTAGGGTCAAACTTGTTGTACACTAGTCTGACATCTATTTTGTTCTACTGATGACAATCGTGCAATCGTATTTGTTTCTAGGTCCCTCTAAGTTCAGTTACCTCTATTATTGATGGTTTGAAGAAATTATATATCGAGAAACTGAAGCCTTTGGAAGTTGCATATCAATTCAATGAGTTTGTTTCTCCTTTGCTGGTAAGGTTTAATTCCAGAATCTCTTCTGTCACAGATTTTGGCAGATATTAAACTTCGACCACATTTAGGAGATCTTCTTCACTGAATTTAGACAAAATAGTAAAAGACTTCATGCTCTAATGTTGACCTGACAAATGATTTTTCTTCTGCAGACAAATAGTGATTTTGATGCCAAGCCCATGGTTATGCTATTGGGTCAATATTCTACCGGAAAGACAACATTCATTAAACATCTACTTCAATCTAGTTATCCAGGTGCATTGAGAGATACATTCTCATTATTAATTTTATTTTAGCAACAGTATTACGAATTCATTTCCATTGATCTTAATTCTCACAGGTGCTCATATTGGACCAGAACCTACAACTGATAGATTCGTTGTTGTTACAGTAAGTTGGTGCTTCTTTTGCTCTTTTCCTTGTGGTTTGGGACAATCACATATATACCAAAGCCAAGTTTCAAAGATTTATATTTACTTAAAAGTTGCAAGTATCTTAGATACCCTCCAAAACCATAAGGCATTTAGATTTAATTCCTAAAGGAATATATGTTGACAGGGTTATCATATATATACCCCTGCAAAGAGATATTTTCTTTCAATAGTTCCAGGGGCATATATGGCTAGATATTAATTTGCAGTTTTTGTAAAGGGATGAATATGCAATTTCATCTTTGTTCTGCAAGTTAAATTCCATACTAGCTAGGTATGAGGCTTGCTTGTGATTGTTTTCCTCTTATTTTATGTCTTATTTTATCATTTATTTGGTTCTTTTTGGTTGTTGTTAAAGGGCATCCTGTTCTTTTCTTCTGCTGAATTGGATCTTTACACTTGTTAGCATGTACTAAGAAGTAAATGCTTCAATCCCCAGCAATACAGACATCTAATGCTGAATGGATTGGTGATCATGAGATCATGATCATTCAGCCATGATCTTAGGACAGTCTCATAAAGCATTTAGCAAGTCCTGTAGAATATAAGGTTGTGCTGATCAGATATGGATATGTCTTCTGGTTTCCTTATCGACAGCTCTCACATTCTTCTGTCCTGAAATCTTTGTATTATATGGTGACAATGGCACTTTAGATCTTTTAGAACATGGTTTTATTTGCTAGTTTTATGCTATTATGCAGTCAGGGCCAGATGAGAGGAGTATTCCTGGAAATACTATTGCTGTTCAAGCACATATGCCTTACCACGGTCTGACTGCATATGGAACCGGCTTTCTATCAAAGTTTGAGTGTTCTCAGATGCCACATCCAGTATGATTTTATCTTTAGTCTTAATATGGAAATCTGTTCCTGCCATCGTGATTCACAAACAAACTAAACTTTTTGTTTGTGAAGCTTCTGGAGCACATTAATTTCATTGATACTCCTGGGGTCTTATCTGGAGAGAAACAACGAACGCAGCGCAGTTATGACTTCACTGGGGTGACATCTTGGTTTGCAGCAAAGTGTGACCTTATCCTTCTCCTGTTCGATCCTTATAAACTTGATATCAGCGATGAGTTTAAGCGTGTTATTGGATCTCTGCATGGCCATGATGACAAAATACGTGTAGTACTGAACAAGGCAGACCAAGTTGACACTCAACAGGTGAAAATTCTAGCTATATGATATGACCTCTGCAATCTTTCATCAGCATGTAACCTCTTAATATTTTAGCCATTTCCAAATAAATTTTTATCATGCTACCAAAGTTTGATGAACATGTTTTTTTGCCTCATACATCAGCTTATGAGAGTCTACGGGGCATTGTTGTGGTCTCTTGGAAAAGTTCTTAATACGCCTGAAGTTATGCGAGTTTATATTGGGTAATCTCTCAATACAACGTAGTTCAGGCACAACTCTTACATTTTTGAGAATTTGATGGTCCTCCATGATATGAGGGTGCATATTTTAGCTCCAAACTGCAAGATGATTACATCAAGTTTATCAGCATTCAAGATTATTGTCTTATCATAACTTTTCTGTTTCAAATGTACAGGTCATTCAATGACAAGCCAGTAAATGAAGCAGCAAGCGGTCCAATCGGAAAGGAGTTGTTTGTGAGAGAGCAAGATGATCTGCTTTCTGATCTTAAAGACATACCAAAGAAAGCTTGTGACCGCCGTGTAAGCAAAGTCACCGAAATGTTCAGAACATCTCTGCTGTTACCTACTCTTTCTTGTTCATTATGTACTATGTCCTGTTTTAGATCAACGAATTCGTTAAGCGTGCAAGAGCAGCTAAGATTCATGCCTACATAATTAGTCATCTGAAGAAAGAGATGCCATCAATGATGGGCAAGGCCAAGGCTCAGCAGAGGCTCGTCGACAACCTCGAAGATGAGTTTGTAAAGGTGAGCTGTCCTGTGTCATTCTCTGTAAGATCGTTCTTTTACCACCTAAGACATATCTACATCGAGCTGTTGAGATTCTTGTAGTAAAAAATGCTGGTGTATTGAGCAGGTTCAGAAGGAGTTTCATTTGCCACCAGGGGACTTCCCTGACGTGGAGCACTTCAGAGAGGTGTTGAATGGATACAACATCGACAAGTTTGAAAAGCTGAGGCACAAAATGATACAGGCTGTGGATGATATGCTGGCATACGACATCCCAGAACTCTTAAATAGGTTTAGAAATCCATATGACTGATGGTACTTCCCCTTTGACATAGAAGATCGACTCTTTGGAGCCGCAAAAGTTGGTGACAAGCATGTGCTTCTCCATGAGGAACTGGTTACGTTGGAGCTCACGATTTTTATGGTTTTTCATTCTTGGTAATATTTGTCCTCCATGGGGTGTCAATTGTACCGAAAAGAATATTTATGGATCAGGTCTTGTTGTACATGTAACATAGGACTGGACACTTGATCTCATGTTTCATTTTGGCATCCCTTGATTTCACCTATTATTTGATAAGTGGACTGGAGGTAGGCACCATCAGAGCCTGAGATATATTTGTTAGAATATTGGCCTCGAATCTCTCACAAAATTGTGTTCTCCGATGACACTTTATTTACTAATATATATAATAGAATGATATTTTTAAGCATATATAGACACTTTTTTTTTACTTAGTATATTATATATATATATATATATAAATATATATAAAGATAAATATAAAAATTACGACTTGGTAGGGACATGCGCAACCTTGGGGTGCATTTATTAGCTTCGCCTGTACCGTATCGAGGCACCACTGGAGCGACATGGATGCGAAGGGGAGATTAGAGGGCAAAGTGGCGATCGTGACGGCCTCCACCCAGGGCATCGGCTTCGCCATCGCCCAGCGCTTGGGCCTCGAAGGCGCTGCCGTCGTCGTCTCCTCCCGGAAGCAGGTCCGCTCCGTCTCCCTTCCTCTCTCTATCTCTCACTAAAGTTTTGGTTCTTGATGGTTATGCGAATCTTGTCTTGGCGGGGCGAGCAGAAGAACGTCGATGAGGCCGTGGAAATGCTCCGTTCGAAGGGGATCGAAGCGATGGGGGTTGTCTGCCATGTCTCCAATCCCCAGCATCGGAAGGATCTCATCGAGAAGACCGTTCAGGTGATGCTCTTCCTCTTCCTCTTGTTCCTCCTCCTCCTTGAATGATCGGAAACCCTAAATAATTTCATTATCGTTTGATTTATCGGGAAAGAGAAAACCTATTTGATTTTACTGGGTTTCTTTTGTTCTTAATCAAGAAATTTGGCTGGAGATGGAAACTATAGTATAATTTCCTTGTTTATCACAAAATAATGCTTTTAAATACCTCCCCTGTGAAGACACCTTGTTTATCACAAAATAATGCTTTTAAATTTCCTTGTTTATCACAATATAATTACCTATTACTGCGTCCTAATGAAGACACCTTGTCAAACGTATGTTAGGTTGACTTGCTGAGTAATTTATATTTAGTCCACATGCAGGAGTCCGGAAATTACAAAAACGCATCTAGAGAAGTAGTGACTTGATATCTTGGAACTTTGTGTCAAAATTAATGATATCCCAGAGGAAAATTCTCAGATCATGAATGGCTGATAGTGAAAAAAAAAGAAAAGAAGCAATACATATAATTATGCTGTCCACATAAATGTTTATTGTCCGTCATGAATGGCTGATATAGTATCATCAGTGGTTGCTTAGACAGAAGTCTATATCCTAGTTTCTTTTGGGAATCCTTGCTAGAATGGTCTCCATTTTCAGGCAGCTGATACTAGTCCTAATAAGTCAATGATGGTCAAGTTGATGCTATTAGAAAGAGTAGTAGGTCGTAGCCGAGGGCAGACCTTGGTACAACAATAAGGTTCCTCCTTTGTGTCTTGGGAGACCAGGGTTTACGTCCTGCAAATATCCTTTCTAAATATTAGAGGTAACACTACGTATATTGACCCTCGCTAGGCCACCTGCATTCGCAAGGTTTATGTTCTTTTAGTAGGAAACAACTGAGAAAAGGGTATGAATCCACTAATTGCAACAACTCATCTAGCTCGGAAGTTCTTGTGTCAAAACTGATGATATACCAGAAGAAAATTCTCAGATCTGATCGATTATAGAACTTGTAGGGGAAAAAGAAAACAAATAATACATATAATTCTGCTGTCTTCAGAAACAAAAGTTAATAAATGCAAGAAGTGTTTGTTATCTGTCATGAATGGCTGGCACAGTATCATTAAGTGGCTGTCCATTCAGAACTGTAATTTTATTTTTTCCTTTCTTTGAGGAATGAGGAATCCTTGTTAGAGTGATCTCCAAGTAAGACAGTTGAAACCAATGTTCATAATTTCGTACCGTATCGAGCTCAGCTTGGTACAGTACTGTCACGAACGGTCGTCGCGCACCCGCAACAACTCCGTTCAACGAACCGTTCGTCGCTCACACCTGCATGTACAGCTGCTTAACAGCATGTTTTCTTATGGTTTTGGGTCATTTTGCTTGTAAATATGTAAGTTCGAACAAGCTGCAGCGTTGCAAAGCGACCGCTCACCGAACCGAGCAAAACAGCCCCAAAACAGCCCAAAACAGCTCCGTTTTCGCGTGCCGCGGGAGGTGAGCGGAGAGCTGCCTCCGCTCACCAAAATGTCAGCCATCTCAGACCCCAGGAACCCCCCGGGTGGCACAGGGCTGGATGGGGCTTCGGTTATATACCGGGCATTGAACACTCTTTCGCAAGTTCGCACATGACCTTTACGGGAACTTGGTGTTGCGTCCGGGACCAGGTGAGCGGCTGTTTGTGGGCTTGCAGCTGTTCGTTCATCCTTGAAAGCCTTGTTTTTCTCCCTCTCCCTCTTTTCTCTTGTGCACACAAGGTGTTCGACGAATTGCTTGTAAAGCTTTCCTTTTCGCGAGACTTCGGGACTTGTCCGTTGCTCGTTCTTTCGATCTAACTCTCTTTCTCTTTTACAGGTCCTTCGGGACCTGCGAGAGGTTACAAAGTGGGCTGATCCTTGCGGAGCAAGATCGCAAGGGCGAAGCGCGACTTAGGCAACGCAAGCTAAGTTCGCGTCTTTGCCGCAAGAGTGACTCGCGACTTAGGCAACGCAAGCTAAGTTCGCATCTTTGGCCGCAAGGGTGCCGCACGCCTTAGGCAATTCCAGCTAAGGTCGTGACAGTACGGTACGAGTATACCGAGCAGTCAGCTGTGGCATACCGCTGTGTGTGTGTGTGTGTGTGTATATATATATATATATATAAAATAATAATAATAATAATAATAATAATAATAATAATAATAAGGTTAAAAAATAAAAAAAGGGCGATGTCGTCTTGTTTCTTCTCCCCGCGAAGCCTCGGCAATGTTGTCGAGGATTCTTCTCCCCGTACGGATTAGGAGAAGTCGCCGACGATGTCGAGGCCTAGTCGTCTCAGACACGGAGGAGGCGACATCTCATCTACGGCGTCCGGCGAGGGAGGGCAGCGACGGATCGGGATCGTCGAGGGAGAGCGGCGTCGGATCTCTAGGTTCTCCCTTTTCTTCTCCCTTAGCTAATACCGCTTGGTAGCGGGCAGTGACGGTCGAAATCGATCGTCACCGACTGATTTCGGATGGCAACGGGGAGGAAACAGCCGCAATCGACGGTACTGTCCGGTAGCGGGCGATATCATTCGAAATTAAAAACCTTGGTTGAAACTATATTGAATCCTAATAAGTCAAGGGACGGTCTAGTTGATGCTTATTAGAAAAAGAAGTAAGACACAGCTGAGAAAAGGGAATAGATTATTTTCAGTCTATATCCTGTTAGAAAACTGATATGTAACTGGAGGTTTATTAAATTGTATTCTTTGATCAAACATCCTGACTCCAGACACAAAATGAGCAAAATGTTTCTCTTCCTTATTATATATACAAGACACCACTGGTCAGTGATCCTTACATTTATAGATTTCTAAATTTGAGGTCACTTTTGGCATTTAAATGAGTAATTTTCCTCATAGGTCTTGATTTCATTGCTGAAGATTTGTTTGTTTGATCTTTCATCATTGATTCTTCTGTGTGGTAATACTTGATCTGGTTTGTCATTCTTTTTAATGATGGATCTTTTGTTTCTACTTTTGTTGCAGAAATATGGCCACATAGATATAGTTGTGTCGAATGCTGCTGCTAATCCAACAGTGGAAAACATTTTAGATACCAAAGAGCCGGTTCTTGATAAACTTTGGGAGATTAATGTGAAGTCTTCAATCCTTATTCTGCAGGTTATGCATATGCTAATGAGGTTTCACTCCTTTAGTCTGATGTTAAAATATTAACTTTTGTTTCTTTTGCAGGATGCTTCATCTTACTTGCGGAAGGGCTCGTCCATCATCCTTATATCTTCAATTGCAGGTTACCTCCCACAAGCATCCATGGCCATGTATGGTGTTACTAAGACTGCTCTTTTTGGGCTTACCAAGGTACTTCTCTATTTCTCATTGTTATTTCCTCTGAGTGACATTTTTCCTACATTATATTGCTGGGGCAGGTCAATAAGATCAACATTACCATTTTTGACTTAATATTAGTCTACTTGATGCCTGTTGTGAAGATGCGTGAGGAATGTTTTACTATCTATGTGTAGTGTGAACAAATTCTTCTACGCACTTGATGTTGAGGAAACTCAACTGTGATATTAGGAAGTTCTTTGACATCTTTTGTGAGACAGTTTGCTGGATTACATCAATTGGAAATCTAGTTGCACTTTCTAGTCTTTCAAAGATAGTACTCCTTTTTCTGGGACCATCCATAAATTGGGAAACTGTTGTCTTTTCTCTTATCTTTTTTTATATACTTGTTTCAATGTATGTGCTTCTGGTTTACTTGCAAGTGTTGGTGACAAGTTATTCATCTTTCATCATTACCTATACTGTTGCCTTTTCATCGTTACCTATACTCTGACATCTACCTTTACAAATCATGTTGGATATGTATCCATTTGTATGATACATTCTTGTTGGCTAGATAATATAAGTAGTGTGTAGTGGGCACACAGTAGAGAATGTTTATGGTTTTAGTTGTACTTAGATGGGCATCGGAAGCAAAAAAATGCCATTCTGAGTTTTTTATGGTTTTAGTGTTTCTGCATATCTGCTGAATAACTTATGCCTGCACTCAAATAAAACATCTATTGATATGTGTAGTATTTTGGAACAAATTAATCTTGTGTGAGAATAATGATTGTGGAAAAAACTTGCATTTCACCCTTGTTATAAATGTCAGGCTACCTGTCTCTTGTGGTTGTATTAAAAACATTACACTTTTTTGTGCAGGATTGCTATAGCATTGGCTAGTAATTCATGTATTACCGCTGGCTTATCCATACCATAGTACATGCTATAACTTTTTTCGAATTTCTTGTAGGCCCTTGCTGCTGAGATGAGTCCAGATACCCGTGTCAACTGTATAGCTCCTGGATTCGTGCCAACGCATTTTGCTGATTTTCTAACAAAAAATGCTGCCATTGTATGCATTCTCTACTTCCTTATTGAGGCTTTGAGAGTGCTTCCTCTAGCCATTTAGTTCATTCACTTCCAAGCTGATTGGATAACAAATAATGTTCCGGTTTAACTTGCATGTTGGGGGAAGGCATTTGAAGCTTGTCTCATACAACATGTCTAACCTTTCTGTTAACCATAGTACAACAGTTCATTGCCTTACCTTGTGGGGCACGGGTCTTGTCTTCCAATTTCATATTCCACCTGCTTCCTAGGGTTCATGTCAGATCATCCAAATGAAAGCATTGGTTATCTAGTAGGATCTCACTGAAACATGAATTTTCTCATGAAATTAAAAGCTACTCATTTTGTGATGACGATTTAAATAATTGTTTATGTAATAGGATCACTCTGAAACATGACTCATCTTGTCCTCATCTTGCAGTAGCTTTCTCATGCAACTAGGTGCTGCCCTTTTTGTCCTATCCATCTATTTTGGGATCTATCTAAAAAAAACGAGTCTTGGTTTTCATCATTTAGTTCATTACTTGCAAGTAATTGACATATCGACCTCACACGTCTTCTGCATGAAAGAAAAGTAGCCCATTTTCATTCAGTTTATTAGGTGCAAGTGATTGACATATCAACCTCTCGTCTTCTGAATGAAAGAAAAGCTTCCCATTTCTTGTCATCATTCAGCATGAAGTCTTGGAGGCTTTGATCTCCTTTTCCTGTTATTAGAACTCTGTTTGTGTGCAGAGGAAGACCATCGAAGATCAAACTCTGCTGAAGAGGCTTGGAACGACGGAAGACATGGCGTCTGCTGCTGCCTTTCTGGCATCTGACGACTCATCCTACGTCACCGGAGAAACACTAGTGGTTGCCGGAGGCATGCCTTCCAGACTATGATCCTTCTCCAAATCCCTGCCTCAAGAGAATGATGAAGATACATCTCACGCACCTTTGTTGAGTCTCAAATATGCTAGGCAGAACAGTAGTAGTCATGCTATCGTAATTTATTCTAGCATCTGGTAGTTGGTGACTTTATTTTCACAACATTCAGAAGAATAAATAAATAAAGGGTCATCTCCATGCACGGTAATATCTATTTGTGTATTATGTTGTATACATTTAAGAGAGATAGATTATCCTTTAATCATGCATATGAATCATGATAGTTGATTTTTAAATCATTTGGTTAATTGAGGATCTCGACATGTCAAGTCAGGAATATAAGGTTATCAATCATTTATAGTCAGATTTACTTTAATTAATAATTTTTATCAATTATAAGACTAAGTATAATTTGATCGTGTATTTATTTATTTATTTATGATTGATTTATTTTTTTATTTTATAGGTCGAAGAAGAAGAATATTTTTTTACAAGCAATAATTGTATAAGAGTATATATAGCATGACCTTACGATAAATGGCATAAGAGTGAAACATGATTGTATTGTATGGGATACACTTAGAAGATTGTATAAGGACCTAATTAAGATAATCCATATACACAACTGTTTAGGAAAAAGCTAAGGAAGAATTGTTTGAACTGTGGACTTAATTGTTTGAATTCTATAAGGACCTAATCAACAAGCTCTCCTCCTGAGAGAAACACTTGAGAACAATCAGATTATCCCTCATATAAACACTGATGAAGATTGATTATAAATAATATTAATTAGTCGGTGCAGAATAGATATGTAATTATTAAAATATCTGAAATATTAAAATTTAAAAGGATATTAATGTGATTTTAGTATTTACTTAGTTGACACTGATATACAACTACGAAGATTAATATACCATTGAATAAAACTTGTGTTTTGTAAGGATATTATATATACGCATTTTCGTGTCTTGTGTCGTAGATCCATGCACGAATCTCAAAGCTTTATGCACGCACATTGTCGGATGGATTTACTGTGATGCGTGTTCGTATCTGACTGTATCGTTCCCCTCCCCGACGCGGCCGCCGCCTCCTTTTGCTGTCTTCCTCCGCCTCTCTTCGGTCGATCTCCTTCCCACGCTCGCTTGGCTCCGACGCCGCTGGCAGTTGCCTCGGATTGGTCGCTAGGTCAATTGAATTGGAGGTCGAGAGAGGCCACTACGTGGTCGAAGCATTTAGGGATTTAGAAGCGATGGTGGTGGGGCAGCAGGCGAGGAAGGCGATGCTGGGCGAGTGTCCGAAGAAGGTGGCACGGCTGATCGACCTGGTCAACCTGCCGTCCAACCTCAGGGAGTTCGCCGGTGGCCAATCCCAGATGGCTCATCTCAGCTTCTTCATCCGCGTCTGGTCACATATCAAGACCCACAACCTACAGGTATCTTCCACCACCAGCTTCCCTTCACCATTAGATAACGTGTCCTTTACGGCTTTGTTTAATCTCCAAGGTTAGTTTTGAAAGGTTATGCTGAGATTGTAATAGTCTGCATACACCTTTCTTTTTCTTTTTTTCCAGTTATTTTATAATAATTTGTTTTTTTATTATAACGGACGGACTACCTAATTTAGGCTATTGGCACCCAAGAAAGAAAAAACGATTTTTTTTTGTTTATTTTCTATGTCTTTCGGCCTCACTGTATGCAGTCTGCATGAATTAGCTACTGCTCTAATTGATTGATTCCAAATATATAAAATATGAACGTAAATTCACATAAAAATAATAAATTCTTGCAATACCACCGGGAAAATGATGCATTTTGATCCTTAAGGAATGCATGCAGTGAATAAAATCTGTATTGATGATGATGCAAGTAATAATTTTTTTGTGGCACTGCATAGAAGAAATGATGTGTCTTTAACATGAATGTAATGCATTTGGTGATATTAGCCTGTGTTTAACTGATTCAGTAATGAACCATCGAGTGATTCTGACGATGTGGTAGTTCAGGAAGGAAGGGTATGGAATACCGAATGCTCTCAATAAGCATGTACATGCAAAGATCTTAGTGAAACTGTCAATCTACGAACTAGAAGACTAAACAGGGTAATATAGATAATCTTATTGCAGTGAAAAAAGATCACAAGCCAAAGCTCATCCTTTTTGTGCCTGAATGTACTCTATAATAATCCAATAACAACAGATAATTGCTGAAAATAAAATGAAAAATAACTTTTAAACAGTTTGTTATTGCTGCTATTCCATACTTTACCGAATTTGTTGCTCTTGGTGACTACTCCTTTATGGACTGTTGGCTGGTTCGAATAAGCTGGTCGCCAAATATTGCTTAACCACCTCAAGTCCAACGTGAACTGGATCTGTTTGGCACTCCCAACAGCTAGGTGACCCAATCTTGATTGGCATAAGAGGGTGCTGCTGCCCTTGCTGGTTTCTTTTCTGTAGTTGGAATGCTTTTCCAAGATTCATCGGTCTCTAAATCTCTACCGGATAGTGATAAGACACCTATACTCTAGTTTGTAGTGCTTATAATAATTTTTGCAAATGCTGAAAATCTTCTTCAATCCCTTCCAAGCAGGACAGTGCTGTCCCATCTCTTACCAACTTGGTTGTGTGCATCTGAAGGTGCAACCTTTCATTACTGGACTGGCATAAGTTATAGCAGCACCTAGAGAACTACTGTAGTCCAAACAGGGTTGGGCAGCTCCATGTTTTAGCTGAACACGGGCACATCTTGGTTGGCTGTTTTGGTTGAATCCCAGATATGATATGGTTTAATGTGGCTCTGTGACAGTTATCATAATAATTACCTTGTTTTTATAACATCATTTAATTACTTTTATTTGGATCAATGAGTTCCATTATAACCTTCACAATTTTAGTCATCTAAGATCCAGCTTTAATGATGGATGCAAAGTTTTTTTTTTTTTTTATTTAGAATGTAGTGCCACCCTTGGTAAATGCAGCTTCTTCTTTTTGAATTACATGGCATTCTCTTGTTCCAGTTTGGAACATTCAATATGCGTGCGAAAAAGGCTGAACAAAGATTTGATCCATGTGATTTTTACAGTCCGATATTTGTGTCTGACTTTTTTGCTTTTTCAATTTATTCATAATTCTTTTGTTATTTATTAAATATAAGGATAATTCAAAAAACAAAGAGAAGACATCTGGTAACATTCCTTTCTTTTTTTCTCCATGTCTTATGGCATCAGTAAATGCAGATTGTTTGAATACTATTTCTGTACTTGATTTATACCAGAAATCTATGAGGAGGTGAACATTAAAATTCACATGGAGTTGAAAGAAATTTTTTATGGTATAAAAGGATGTTGTATGTTTAACTTGAGGGAATGAAATTGTAGCTATGTGATTCAGTATGAATTGTCAAGGGCTGATGATGTCATGGTTCAGCATGGATGTCTATAATATGGATTACCAAATTCTTTCCATGCTTCAGTTAGAAGAATGTGCACAAAAGAAATTTAGTGAACATCCTAAATTGATGCAGACTTTGCCAAGTTTGGATTCATGCTATTTTATTTATCATCATGATCATTGTAATGAAAATTTGTCTTAACATCATCTTGATCTCCTTTCTTTAATATAATATTTGTTATAATTTTGACAGGTTTACTCATGTAAAATTCACTGTCAGCGTGTTAATGCACAGTTTTTTCCTTCTACTAAGAATGTAATGCTATCATTAGTTTTAGAGTTTATTATGATCATTATTACATATTATATTTTGAACACAAAATCTTTACTTTGTTGCATCAGTTTTGTTTTTGTTTATAAGAAAACTCTCTGTTGTATTTATAAGAACTCAATATGCACATGAGAAGGCTGAGCAGATATTGACGGAAAATGCTTATGGTTTTGCAGGATCCAAACAATAAGAACTTAGTCAATTGCGATGACAAGTTGAAGAGCATATTGTTGGGCAAAACTCAAGTAGAGCTGTCCAAACTTCCAATGCTAATCAATCTTCATTTCCCGAAACCATCAAAGTGATTGTGAGTTTCCAGATCATGTAGTTCAAATCTCTGCTTTGAGAAATATATCATGTTTTAGCCTGCCAAGCATCTCAGCTGGGTAATGAACCATCTGAAACATTTTGTTAGCATAAACACGCAATCCATTCTATTAAGATTACTTAGCAGATGTTTTTGACTAACAACCTGTCAGCCAAATGCGAATACAAACAGTGGTATGCTGCGGGAAAATAGTGGTCTGAGTTGGTACCAGTGGGGCCTTTTATAGTGTCTTCCAACAGCCCTACCAGGAAAACTTTGAATCTCCTACTTGCTTCTCAGCTTAAGATTGAAAGCATAGTCATTGGAGAGCAATCATTATTCTCTCCATGAGTCATGCAAAGCATGCAACTGCCCCCGGACTAGGATTGAAAGACCTATATGCATACAAAGTGCTTGTGCAGAACCTCCATAGTGGTAGGGTCATCTCTGTCACCTGTCTTCCCACAATTCTTCTACATTCATTACCCAACCCATCATGAGAGAGAGAGAGAGAGAGAGAGAGAGAGAGAGAGAGAGAGATGGCTTAACCTTCTTAAGGCTTCATCCGGCTCTGCTGATGTTGGTTGGTACTTGCTTTTAGGAACTTGTCAAGCCATCAAAACTTAGATATGGAGTTTAGGAATGGAAGATGAGATCCTATATGTTCATATGTTTCTTTTCTTCTAATTGTATTGGTGGTGACAACTGTCATGTTCTTGTTCCTCAAGCATGGAGGACTGAGTCAAAAGATGGAGTTGGGCATCATGTTATTCGACAATAATTGTCATAGAGGTAGAGGTTGATCTTTTGATGCTGCCTCTGTGGGCAAAAAAGAACCCCACCTCGAGAAAAAGATGATTCTGAAACGTAAAGAAAAGCTGGAACAGTGCTCTGGATTCAAAGACCAGTTCACAGTTCCAAACCGCTTTGGACTTTTAGGGAACCATTTCCCTCTTTCGATTCATTTTCTTTCTCGTCTTCTTCTCAGCTTTGATCAAACTGTGTGCAACGACTATGTCTTCTTGTTTCCTCTGCGTACGCAGTTACTGTGTTGCAATCATGTGGTATATCTCCACCTAAATCTCTGCAACTCTAATTTGTTTACTTGTCAGTAGTAGCACTAATAGAACCGATTGGTTTCATCAGGTCCATTTTAATCTCCCTACTTTTGAGCCTCTGAGGTTGATGGTACTGTCAGGCCATGTTCATTATGATGCCTCATGACGATATCATTTAGTTCAAGTAAAGATTGCGGCCCCAAATCCACCATTTAATCTTGACAATCTAATGATGATTTGCTCCGGTTCCAAGGAGGCATTTGTGTGTTGACTGCTGCAAAGCTCCGCTCAGTCCATTGCAGACTCTTCTACTACGGAGGAAAAGATGGTTTCAGTTGGTGGGCTTTGCCCATCCCACTCCTCTTCACGGTAAGTCCCAAAGAGAAGAAAACAAAAGGAGCACAGTAGTCTCTCTCTCTCTCTCTCTCTCTTTGCTTGAGTCCTTTGGCCTTTTTATTATTTGCTCGAGGAATGACCTGTAATGGAATAAAGGAAGCTTTTCTGCTTAAACCAGGTCTCTTAGATTGAGAGGAAAAGTTGGAGAAAAGCACTGTCGTTAAGAGGGAGGACTAAGGTGCTTTAGTTGTATTAGGTGGTGTGGATTCAAGAGTCTTTGGAGTGCTGAGACGGGCTTCGACGTTGGGTTTCTTCGTGGAGAGAGAGAGAGAGAGAGAGCAAAGCATTGATGAGAACTGGGCCAAGAGAACTAGTAGCTATCCGAACAGTAGGAAAGAGGAGCACTGCTACAGTTGGGAATTGGAAAAGAACAATGCCACCCATCTCTTCTTCTTCTTCTTCTCCATAGCTACCACCTCAAAAGCCAACTAAAATTGCTCCCAGGAACTCAGAGCAATGGCAGAGATGGAAGGCACAGATGATACTTGTACTCCAACAGAATCAACACCTTCCTCTCTCACTGCCATTGATCTGCTTCTGGAGAGGATGTGCCGCGGGTGATGGCGGCCGCATCGCCTGGGAGTCGCTTGAGCTCTCGCTGCCGAAGCAGGAGCCGACCACCCCAATGGGGCTCGGTGGCGATGAACAGTAGTGGAAAACGGAAGACGAATGCTTGCGCTTGTGTCCGGTAATGGCGGCGCTCGCTGATTCCAGCATTAGCTGATGGCATTCTTCCACTTTTGCCTGTAGAGCAGTTGAGTCTACCCTTAAACAGAGTGCAGTCGGTAATAAGACATAGTGGCAAAAAGGACCAACCATTGGGACGTTGAGGAGGGAGATGAGGCAGTGGCTTTCTTGAGCCGCCACCGCGGACGCTTGGAGTAGTGCCGCCGCTGCCCAGACCGATGAAGGAAACTGAACCCATCTCCAATCTTCGCCAAATAAACAGAGAATTCAGGAAATGGTGCGAAAGGGAATGAAAAGGACGCATTTTGAGGTTAACTCACCAGCTATTGCCGACAGGAGAGCCGCTTCACACCTCCGAGCCGTGGCAATGCCGGTGGCGGCGGAGGGATCGGTGTTGGCGTTCTTATCCTTAGAACGGAGGCGGGGGAGTAGGTGGTGGATGAATGAGAGGGGGGTGACGGGATTCATCCTCCAGCGGAGGGCGGCGAGAACCAGAAGCTCCATCCGCCTTATGGTCCTCGGCTCGAACACGTACTTCCCCTCCTCTGCTTGGAGATCGAGCAGGAGAGGGACGCGCGTCTCCTCCACCTTTGCCGCCAGGGAGAGGCAAGCGACGGCCGCAAGACGCCCCATCCATGGCTTGTCGTCTTGGAGCCGGAGCCCACCGCCCGCGGCGCGGGAGAGGAAGCAGCGGTCGAGGTAGTTCACGGCGAGGACCGCCGTGAGGGGGGAGAAGGCGTGGCGCGCCGCAGCGCGCGACACCCACTCCACCGCATCCTTCCTCGCCGACCGGAGGTAGCAGCCGCCGCCATCGTCACTGGCGAGCTCGAGCTCGAGCGAGGACTCCCCTTCCTTGGCCGCGAGAGAACGAAGCACCTCCACCCAATCGTCCTCGGCAAGCGGCAGCACTGCTTCCATTTGCTCCTCTTCTTCTTCTGCTAACACCAAGCTTTCTTCTCGGCTATCTTCTATAGCTAGTCGTAGGAGGAGGGGGAGACGGTGCTCCTCTTCTCCATTCCACTCAGGTTTTCTCCCTCTTCTCCTCCATGGAGAGGTTGAGGTTTCATTACACCATCCGCTGCCGTTTTATTCATTCATTCCATGTTTTGCCATCGCTTGCCTGCCTTCTTTCTTTAGTCTCTTCGTTTTCTTTTATTTATAGGGGCTCGTTTTTGGCAACATGTGTTTGCTTTCAAGTGTTATTGCCAAAAACAAAACACGAACTTTTGTTTGTTCCGTTGATATCCGACTTATAGGTTTGAAAGTTTCAAATCTGACACAATCGATCATCGGGAGTGACAACCAATCTTTCGAGAGCAATTAAGTGTCGATAAAGGATCATCCGCTCTCAGTAACATGAGAGGAACATCTCATGTGTTCTTGCTCAAGTAAATCCCTAGTCGGGGTCATTTGGATTGAGAGAAAGAGTTTTCCGGAAGAATCCGATTAGAACGAGACTCAAGTAGATTCTGTATGAGTCTGATAGTACCATACCTGGTATATAATTTTTGGGATATTAGATGGATAAGAGACTATAGATATATGATAACTAAGGAAGACATGTCTAATGGATTGGATTCCCCTATATCGTTTGGAGACTACGACGTAATAGCCTAGTACGTCTGTAGTCAATGAGTCGAGTAAATTATTATGAAGATAATAATTCATTGAACCAGAAGAAGTTCTGATAGGTATGACTTATGACCAGCTCGATATTGAGCCTAAAGGGTCACACATATACGGTAGGTACTACAACGAGTAGAGGTTCAGATATGAGATATCCATTGGAGCTCTTATCTTATTGGATATCTAATAAGTCATTGAATTATTGGATCTTATGGATGAGATCCAATAAGAGCCAATAAGAGATTATTGGATAGAGACCTATTATTTATAAGAGGTCTCTATAAATAGGAGGGAACCAAAGGGCCATAGGCTAGACCTTTTTTGGCTACCACCTCCTATACTCATCTCTTCCTCTTCTCCTCAATCGATAGCCCTAGATTAGGGCGTGTGAACAACAAAAAGGGTCAACCCCTTCTTGATCGTGTAGTGCGCATGGAAAGGTAGTTCGTGTAGCAATTTGAGAAGTGTCTTCACCGCATCTTCCGTGTGGATCACCACTAAAGAGGAGGACAATTTATCTTCTTCATCCTCTCGCATAGATTTATAGGTTTTCAGGGTTATATAATCTCCCTAGGTAATATATATATATATATATATATATATATATATATATATATATATATTTCAATTTTACGGTTTTACCTTCTTCATCTTCTGGAAATTTAGGATTTTTATTTTTTGTCATTCTGCTGTACATGTGATGCTGCCTTAGGTTTTCTAATAAGGAGGAGAAGAACCAAGGCTCTAAGTAGTAGAGGAGGGTAATGGCCTCCTACAAGGAATCTGAGGGGTCCCAATGTAGCCTCTGGTGCTCTAGCTAAGCTGCATACGAGTTCGAGTACCAAATCGCCATTAATCACTTCAAGGTGAGGTATCCTGAGACCCTTATATGGAGCTTCCCTCAGACGTCAAAGTACTTACACCCACAGAGGTCCCATTCGATAATCACCTAGCATCTCCTCTAGCTCTGCCTTCTTCGGCTTGATGTAGTTGGGTCCTGGTGACCCTTTTGTTTTGTTTTTGTTAACTCTTATTTTATGGCATCCCCTTTGGGATGGCATCTGCTTTTGTAACTCGTTTTGTCCAATTTAATGAAAACCTCTTTAGGATGTATTATTGGCCTTTGGAATGATTCTTAAGTGGGGAATGTTTAGAGTCTTTCCATCTTGCTATTTCATGAGGTAAGAGCCCCTAAGTCTCGACTATCATCGGAGTGTCCCTTGAGAAGTCATCAAGGGTCTAACTCTGTTACTCTCACAGGCGAGGGGGGGGCTGAGCACTAGTTTGAAAGCATCACGGGGCGATGTTACCAAGGGTGAAGAGCCACATATGCATTTCCCCCTAGCATCGAAGCTTGAGGGGCGCTTCTGATGAGGTAAGCATGGGGCTCGCCTCCGCCCCTCGGGAAAGGGAGGAGGGGTCCTTATCTAAAACGTTCACTAAGAAGAGTGATGGAAGGGTGCACCTACGACATTCGACCCTCCTTCTAGTGCAAGAATGATGGTGTTATGAGTACCGTCAATTGATAAGTCAATCCGGTTGGTTCATTGCCAAAGGTACAAGCTCATCCAAGTGTCTCTTCTTGGCTAACATGGGAGACTCTGTAAGGTGAGA
Organism: Musa acuminata AAA Group; assembly: GCF_036884655.1. Taxonomy (NCBI): domain Eukaryota; kingdom Viridiplantae; phylum Streptophyta; class Magnoliopsida; order Zingiberales; family Musaceae; genus Musa; species Musa acuminata. The sequence goes on along the minus strand of NC_088329.1, from coordinate 779,623 downwards.
CCACATAGGTTGCTCGGTCGGAAGCCGTTCTACTGATGAGGACCCAGTTTGGGATGATCGGGTAGGCGAACTAGGATCTTTCTAGCTATAAGGTTCCTCCCTAGGGATTAGGTCGTTTAGGTGTCTTGGACGATTGATAATCCTGCATGATAGGTTGGCGTCAAGGGTTGCTCAGTGCGACCCCTCTGATGCTTAAGTTAGCGAAGATGAGAAGACAACATTAAAAGCTATATGACTAAGTTAGTATATAGAGAGTCCCTTTCAAGCAGATGAGTTCCTTTTTATATTTGATTCCTAGGCCTTTTTACTAGTGTTATTGATGCAATACATATTGGGATGTACTGTGGCGTCATTTCGAGGCTGATGACTCGAAGTCCTGCTTAGATGTGAGCTTGTGTGACATATGAGCTAGCATGAGATAAAATCGTTCCTATCAACCTTGGAGAAAAAAAAGAAGCTATCATACCTTAGTAATCTCGATATGAATATTGAATGAACGATGAGGAAGAATCGTCGATAATATTGATCGAATCACCACTCATCCTTTGCTACACGACTACCCAGTGATTGCATTACGTAGTGTAGTGTGGAAGATTTAACATTAGAAAAATGATATTGACCTGTTAGAAATCAAATCAGATAAGACCTACCACTACTATAATCAAAGCATATCCCATCTACCGAAAGCGCTTATAATAGTCGATGGTAAGAAAATCACAAAAGCTGTGACATGATCGAATTGGAGCACAAAGTGTTTCATTTGTTTGACATATCCAAGTACGGCTATGAAGCATTCTATTTTCTCGACACGATCAAATTGGATAACAAAGCATCTCATTTCTTTAAAACATCTCTTATTTCTTTGACATAATCAAATTAAGTTACGAAACATTTTATTTTTTTGATGCCCACAAATCTAACGATGAAGCATCTCGACTTTACAAAATGACATAATATGATCATGAAATATCTCAACTATATAACATGATCGAAATGCTATAAAGCATTTCGACTCCGTGATGCAGCTAAATGTGATTATAACTCGTCTCAAATCTGTGATGCAGTCAAGTCTAGCTGAAAAATATTTTATCACTATAACACAATCAAGTTAGGGCATGAGATATTCATTCGATATCATCGTTGAATTGTATCATAATTTTTTATGTCACAATTCACACTGTGTTTCGAAATGCAATGAAAGGTAGATGATACGGGAAAATGATACGTTTATATCTGATTGCCAAATCAATATTAATCTAATACGAATTTGAATATTGCCAAAGGTCGTGTGCATCAATGATGCTTGATTTTTTGAATTACTCTTCATATATGATGATTTATTTGGATTTTTTTACCATCGAGTTATGAGGTCAAAGACAAGCATCAAAGGTGTTAGAACTAATTTTAAAAAATTTACCAAAGAGTAATTTTACAATCCAATAAAAATAATAAAGTAGAAAAATAAAAGAGACGAGAACACTAGATTTACGTGGTTCGATCAATTGACCTATATCTACGGACGAAGTAGGAGCAAATCACTACTATAAAAAGGGATAATTATAAATACCTTCGAAAGATGTTAGTAGGTCATAAAATACCTAAAACTATTAAACAAGAAAAGTCCAAAGTAAACAATTAGGTTTTGTTATGATTCTTCTGACTTCAAAATCCATGTTTTTATTTATAATTTAAATAGAAAAATAATAAACTTGATTTTCGTATGAGTACGTGCGATTTACCAAACTAAAAAAGACGATACTAAAGCATTCATTTCATTTCATTTCCTCTTTTGTCCTCCTCTCTTAATCAATAATATTTTTACTCTTCTTTTACTATGCTCCGTATCAGTCCTTTCATCCCCAATAAACTATCTTACTCCACAATAATAATAATAATTAATTATTATTATTATTATTATTATTATTATTGTTATTATTATTAGGCAACAATAAATAACGTGACGATTCAAAACAATATTACCCTTTGCCCCACCTACTTGAAACCCAATTCATCACCGTCTCTCCCCTCCTCTATAAAAGGCTACACCTTTCGGCTTCCCGGCCATCAAAATCCCCACCTTTTCGACCCACCCACGATGGCTTCGACAGCCTGCCTCGCCGCCCTCCTGCTCGTCCTCTTCGGGCTCGCGTCCGCTGCGTCGGACATGTCCATCATCTCCTACGACGAGGAGCACGGCGTCAAGGGTCTAGAGCGCAGCAAGGAGGAGATGCGGCGGATGTACGAGGGCTGGCTGATCAAGCACGGCCGGACGTACAACGCGCTTGGCGAGATGGAGAGGCGGTTCGAGATCTTCAAGGACAACCTCCGCTTCATCGACGCCCACAACGCCGAAGCCGACGCCGGCCTGCACCGGTACCGCCTCGGCCTCAACCGCTTCGCCGACCTCACCAACGACGAGTACCGGGCCGGTTTCATCGGTGCCAGACCCCGCGGCGCCGCCCGCAGAAACCGCGTGCCCAGCGACCGGTACCGTCTCGGCGACGGTGAGGAGCTGCCAGAATCCGTTGACTGGAGAGCGAAGGGAGCCGTCGCCGCCGTCAAGGACCAAGGCTACTGCGGTTAGAGCCCCCGCTTCTTTCTCCCCCGTCTTGTTCTCTTTCTCCCGCCTCCCGCCGTTGCTTTCGCCCTAAGCAAAGCGTCGCACTATTAAATTACAACCGTACCCTTGTTATATTGCACATTGACTCATGCTTGTCTGTTCACTCGCACCAGAATAACTGTTCGCACCATGTTTATGTGATACTGTTTTATCCGATAAAATATTGCCATGGCTCGTTTCTTGAAGTTGTCAGGCTTTGATTTAAATGAAATACGTATCATATGTTGGTACATTATATTTTTAACAACCTATTACTAGCTGCTGTCATGATTAGTTTTGCTGTTTTAATCTAAAAGTTTGAGGAAATGATGCATTCTAATGACTTCTTATATGTGTAAAGGAGACATGTGGGTATTGATGCGAAGGTACATTGAGGTAAAGGAAATTTCTTTGAAACAATAAAAAGAAATTCAGATGTTACATGTTGTTACATAAAGATTTGGAAAAGAATTCATGCTATGACTTTAACTAATGTTCCTAATTTTGTTTGTACCAATACGAAGCTTATGGTGTTTATTGGGACACATACGATGGAGTGTCTCTTTTCATCCGTTCAGATATGTACCAATGTACCATGTGTTGATATATATCGGATTTGATATCCAAGATTTTAAATCATGATTTTAATGATTTATTATTAGTTGCTGCCATGATCGATTTTCTTACTGTAATTGGGAAGCTCAAGCGAGTGATGTTCATGATGATTATTGATGGCTGTGAAGGGAGTTGCTGGGCGTTCTCGACAGTTGGTGCAGTGGAAGGGATCAATCAGATCGTGACAGGGGAGCTGATAACACTGTCAGAGCAGGAGCTGGTGGATTGTGACAACTCCTACAATATGGGCTGCAACGGTGGCCTCATGGACTATGCCTTTGAGTTCATCATCAACAATGGCGGCATCGACACTGAAGACGACTACCCCTACAAGGCCCGTAACGGCATGTGTGACCAAAACAAGGTACATACCCTTCGTTGATTGCTCTCCCTACGTCTTTCTTCATGAGGAAGTGATCTCCTGATTGTATTTGTCTTGCTAATTTGTGACTGCAGAAGAATGCCAAGGTCGTCTCCATCGATGGGTATGAAGATGTCCCGCAGAACGATGAGAAGGCCCTGCAGAAGGCTGTTGTGAACCAGCCTGTTAGTGTTGCTATTGAAGCGGGTGGCAGGGCGTTCCAACTCTACCAATCGGTATGTGTTTTGTTGTTCGAACAATCATTTTCTTGTGAACTAACTAAATCTTGAATCTTGCATTTATGTTGGCAAGCATTGCTACCTTTTCTTCATCGAATCAATCTTACTTGTCATGTTTATGGTATACCTGTGAATAGTAAAGCTTATCAGATTCTACTCTAATTCTAGCATAAATAGCCATTTACTGGTATTCAAGATGAAATATGTTGGATATTGGTGATTCTTGTACTATTTAAATGACTTGGCACTGTAGAAGTCATTTATTGAGGAATGAGTGTACTATTGGCTCTTGCAATTTCATTTGTTGTTATGTTAGATTGGAGAATTTATTGTAACATGACTTTAAGGTGTTAAAAGTTTTGAGTCATGTTATTGCTTTCATCCTTTATCTGATCAACCATCTGAGGTCTGATTGGTTGGAACTTGGATTTAACTTACATGATGATTTACACCATTTTTGTAGAACAATCATTATAAGATATTTGCATTTAATCAATGGATTCACATGTTCATGGTTCCTGTAACTAACAAGCTTATCATGAATGAGAATCCAATGAATTAGCATCATTGCACAAGAGAGCCCTTGTGATTATTTATTTTTCCTTTTGTTCTAGGATTCCTTGAGCTTTGCATCATTGACTTGTGGCATTTGGCTAGCGTTGCAGATCCTGTTAGCCATTTGCATATTGCAATGGGTACATTGAAGTTAACATCCAAATAACGAAATTGCTATTATCCCAATCAGTACCAGACCAGATAAGATGTCGCATGTTATTTATATGTTGTCATTATTTTTTTATTTTTTTTGATGATATCAAACAATATGGCTCAAATATTATCATCCATTATATTAGTATCATACTGGTTTGATTGATTATCTTTATTGGTGTCGAATTGATATTTAAATGTTTCTTGACATAAACAATTCTAGCATTGGAGATTGTGTTTATCAGGTCATGCCATTTTAACTGACCCTCCTTTTGTAGGGTATATTTACTGGAAGATGCGGGACTAGGCTGGACCATGGTGTTGTAGTTGTAGGCTATGGCAGCGATAATGGCAAGGACTACTGGATTGTGAGGAACTCATGGGGAGGAGACTGGGGAGAGGCTGGCTACATCAGGATGGAGCGTAACATAAAGGCATCCACTGGCAAATGCGGTATCGCTATGGAACCATCTTACCCGATAAAGAAGGGCAAGAACCCACCCCACCCTGGTCCATCCCCTCCCTCTCCGGTGAGCCCACCAACTGTCTGTGACGAGTACTACTCCTGCCCACCAGCCACCACCTGCTGTTGTCTCTATGAGTATGGCAGCTACTGCTTTGCGTGGGGGTGCTGCCCTCTGGAGGCGGCGATCTGCTGCGATGATCACTTCAGCTGCTGCCCTCATGACTACCCTGCTTGCAATGTTGGAGCTGGAACCTGTCAAATAGTAATTTCTTACTCTTTGAAAAGCTTGTCGTGATTAGCTATAATTATACTGATGATTAGCTATAATTATACTGATATAACCTTGGCCTTCTTTTGAGTGTCTTCTTAGACTTTCTGCAACTGGTGATTTATCTGCGGAATAGATTTCATTTGGTTTTGCTTGTTGCTTTAAGGACCATACAGGAACAAAGCTTTTATTTAGTTGATTATTTTATCTAAAGCCAGAACTAAACTGAGCGAAGCAAAACCTATTAATTGGGATTTAAAATTTGGGATCAGTCAATGTAACTTACTGAGAGTTGTTTAATATTTTTAATAGAAATATGATATAAATGGAGTTTGGGAGGTATAGCTTCTCCTTGGAAAGGAAGAGCATTGTATTTCCTGTGAAGTATTGAATTAGGGCTAACAGCTAACATTTTCAGACTTAATCTTTCTTTTGTTTGAGAAATTAAAACATAACTAAATATGATCTTTTTTTATGTGCCAATAAATTGAGAGTTTTTTCTAGTTCTTTTGATAAGATGTATAATATAAATTGAGAGGGAAGGGAGAGCATCATATTTCTTGTTAATGATATACTTAGGATTAACATATTCAGACTGATCCTTTCATCTTTTGTTTGGGAAATTAAACCCAACTAAATTATGTCCTTTCTTTATGTGCCAATAAAATGAGAGTTTTTATTTATGTGCCAACAGTATGTTCTTTTACCTTTTGTTTGAGAAATCACAAAAACCTAACTATATATGTTGTCTTTCTATGTGCTAACTAGGCTAAGTTAAGTTAGAAAGAGAAAATTAACCTTTGGATTGAACCAAATGTTGGGTTTTGCTTTTGGTTCCATACCCTCCACTTTCTTTTGTTAAAATCTATGTCTTGATTGTCTCTTCATGTTCAGCATCTTCTCGACCTAGTTTTCATAGTTATGATTCCTTATTGTCATGTCAAATATGCAGAGCAAAGACAATCCACTAGGAGTGAAGGCTCTTGTGCGCACACCTGCGAAACCCCTCTGGGCTTTCTCGGAGAAGAATAATGTTACACTAACATTACGACTTTGATTTGTTGGTCTGGAGAAGGAAGGAAGAAAGAAAAATATCTGCATTGCAAACTCATTTTTGTAAGTTCGGAACAAAAACTGGTTCTGATATATTTGACGCTTGGGCGGAGCTCATGTACGTAGTCGCAGATTTCAAACATTAGACAAAACTTAAAGATAGTTGACTTGTTTTCTTCTTATATAGTGAACTTTTTATCTCTTCAATCTACTGCCTGCTTGTAGTGTAAAATTGCTTGATGATTGCATTACCACTTTGGTGATGACATATTGCTCTTTTCTGGATTGCATAACCTACTTGTTTTTAGCATCAACGCTGCTTGAGTCAGTTACCTAGGATAAACCTCAATTCTTAGTGTCATCATGAATGATAATGGGTAAAAAAGTAATTTCATAAGCAGTAGGCCATTAGCGATGTCAGTGGCGCGCAAGACCGGCGGCGCACGAGGGGAAAGGGGAACTACACTTATGGTGAGGTGTTGGTGATGTTATCTCGAGATAACATGACTTATTATAAGATGATTATATTTTCATGTCAATGATTAGTAGGGCAATTCCCTTTCAACATAAGTGAGCTATTAGATGAACGTTTTCTCTATTCTCTATTCGTTATTAGAAGAAATGTGTCATTATTTTAGTGAGCGAGGGACATCACTTCATCCAATATTGAGAATGAGATATAAGGTTATCTCTATATACCATTGAGAGAGCATAGTAGTGGGATGACTTATTAATTTTATTTATAGATATGTATTTATTTATATATATTTCAAAGTTGAATAATGGGTATTTCTACCCTATGCAAAGTTATTTTATATTATTTTTTTAATTTTGATCATAGCCTTCTAATAGTAGTATACTAGAAACACTATTAGATAATAAAACGTATAACTACTTGTTTGACTTTTATTTTGATGGATAAATTAATTATAATAAAATTTTATAATTTATGTCTCTCAATAAAATGATATTAATATTTTGCTTTTAATGTAACATGTGAAAAGATATTATAATCTTGTGTAAAAAGAAAATTTAGGATATGATATTATTTTTTTTATAGCATTAAAGTCGACTTAGCATCGAGCATGAAGAGCTTAAAGATGTGGAGTTATTATTAGACTAATTTTTTTATGGATTATACTAAGATTTGATCTGAACTATGCTAAATGTTGATGAGGACGTCAAATTCTAATATCTAAATTAGTTTAGTTCTACATCGGGAAGCGAGCTAAAATAAATATTAATTTATAAAAAAAAATTGATGAGTATATTATTATCGATTACAAGTTGGTAATTTTGATTAACAGGCCAATTATTCATTTCTCTCTCTCTCTCTCTCTCTTTCTCGCTTATTTCAAGTCAACCTAACTTCTCTTTCCCTATGTTCTCTTATCTAAGAAAGAGTTATATATGTCTTCTCATCGTAAATATACGAGAGGATAGTTCTATCGAAGAAAACATGTCCGGCGTGACTTTCTTGTTCCATAGCATGCCGCTTTACTATTCATTCTTAGCGGACACACACATCAGTCAAGTAGGAGCTACATAGGTTTATACAAGGATACATACCCTCATTAACGTGAACTTGGTTTTATTATGCTAATCCTCGGGTCAGTTATACCATTGAGCTGATCCTTCAATTTAGCCTAAGATTCAATCTCATTAACATTATTGACAAATATATTTTTCTCTTAATAATAATAACTTTCATCTTTATCTTTCCCAATCGAAAGCAGCAAAGTTCCTTCTCTCACTTCCATAGATAATAAATATAATGCACTTAATATTCGATAGAGAGTTCAAAAGAGGAAAAGAACAATGTCTACCTAAAACACACCACCAAATAGTTGGGATAAGTAGTTGATTTCATGAGTAGAATTCATCTCATTCATAAATGTACCACATGTCATTCATAAACACCACCGACCGACGGTCAACCGAAGGAACATGCAATTATCCAGATTATGGGTTAATATTGCCGGTTGAAAGATACATGACACACGTATTTGGCACATTAATTAGTTAGTTGTATGTACCGCATCATTGGCCATAACTAAGACACGTACGATCGATCCCACTTAAATTAGAGGATGGCCATACCTATGTACCTATGCCATGGTTTGGTTTGCTTTCTTTTTCTTTGTACATCTAATTATGACTTGTCTTATCGTAATTATTATGTATCATAATATCAATTTAGATAGTGTCTTCCGTTTGTCCCTACCAATACAAGAGTTTTGAATTTAGTATAGGCTAACATAACATTAGTTCGATGATAATATATTAGGGGATGGCCATACCTATATACCTATGCCATGTTTTTCTTTCGCTTTCGCTTTTCTTGTACGTCTAATTATGACTTGTCTTATCATAATTGTGTATCATAATATCAATTTAGATAGTGTCTTTCCCTTGTCTGTCCCTACCAGTAGAAGACAGACTTTTGAATTTCGTATAGGCTAACATGAGGATCCGATTCATCCTACCTAAACATTAGTTTGATAATAATATATTAGATCCACTCGTCAAAGGTTTATAATCTCATTTGATGACATAAGTGATCTAAGATTTAATTAGGTTGATGTGAAGTCATAAGTATCATATGTAGTGTAAGGTGTTATAGACGTGTGGAGAGTTGACCGTGTGTTCTTATTATTGGTGGAGATCAAGTACCACCTCTTTCTTTCTTTTATACTAGTGATATAATCTTCAATTTTTTTTTTAATGACCAAAAAAAGTTTGAACCCAAATACTTTTGGGGAAATTCCTAAAAAAAAAAGAAATAAAAACTTGTTTTCTATTAGTACCCCTTTTTTTATTTATTACATAACATATTCATTATTTCTTAAACGATGAAATTGTCACTGGTCGAGGTGGGTGGCCTCTTTAGGAGGGTGATTGATGATAGGCAGCCTCCGGTTGTGCGAACCAGTCATGGTGAAGTTGGCGAAGTCACAACTTGGGCTTGTACGAGCTAGTCTTGAAGTCGTTGTCGTCCCTGACCTCTACTTTTCGATGCCTCCCCCATCTTTTGCTTACCTTTCTCAAGACCTAGTCGTAGGTACTCCACCATCACTCGTCATAATGCTATCGTCACCGACGAAATGAAATTGAAGATGTTCATACCCCCACACTTCTCTAGAACCCCTCATTCCTTGCAGCGAAAAGGGGCGGAGGTGGCGGGGTGCGAGGAAATATCTTTATTCTGTTGAGAAAAATTTGAAAATTTTTTTTTCTCCTAATCTATATAAATAGGAGAATGATATTTTAATGTATTCAAACTAAAGCTTTTTCACTTCGATAAAACTTCTATTATTTTCCTCAGTCCGCGGCTACCAACTTGCTGGGGAGACGATGGTAACAATGGCGTCAGATATATCTCCATTTGATCTGTAGCTGTCGAAGCCCACTCGGTTTACTTCAACCTCAAGCCTCGCAGAGGACACGTGCATCTGCTACCTGAACCCATGCTTCGTGCATTAATGGCAGCGACCGATGGGTTTGTAGGACTCGTTGGAGCCATTAAGGATGGCTGCAGTTGGACGCATGGGAGAGTCCTGCTCTGCGTCCAGACCACGCCGGCTGCATCCCCTCGTGACATGTTGAGAGATCGCACGCAGTTAGGCATAGATTGGACGACGCAATCGCCACTGGTTGTGGCCATGGCTTCGAGGTTAGACTTCACAGCAGGGCAACATTTAAGAGGCCAAGTAATGGAATGTAAGGGAGATGATGTCTCCCACTTCATCTTCTCTGATCTTATCTCATCCTATATAAAGAGAGAGTGAGTGCAACTGCCTCATCATCACACGTCGCATGTGAGAGAGAGAAGGACGAAAATTTCGATATCTCTCCAGGGCCATCCATCCATCTCTCTCTCTCTCTCTCTCTTCTTTGCTGCAGAGGAAATGGCTGCTCCTTTGTCTTCCTGGCCCTGGGCGAGCTTGGGAATCTACAAGGCATGGAATCCTTCCATGTGCGATCCTTCTCTCCAATGAATACTGATGTCTGAGACTTGGTGTACGTTATTGCAGTATGTGTTATGTGGACCTCTTGTCGCCATGGCTGCCCGCGAATGGAGGGATGGGAGAGCAGGCGGGTGGTGGCTGCACCTTCTGCTACTCTTCGTCCTCAGAAGCCTCACGTACCAGCTATGGTACTCCTTCGCCAACATGCTCTTCCTCACCCGGACGCGTCGGGTGATCAAAGACGGCGTCGAGTTCAAGCAGATCGACAGTGAGTGGGACTGGTACGTCTCCGCCCTCCATCTTCATGCTTCGTGGGAACAAGATGGATCCTTTGGTTCTTGATCCCGTCTTAGTTTTCCTTCTCCAGGGATAACTTCCTCATCCTCCAAGCTCTCCTCGGATCCGTCGTCTTGTGTCGTGCTCCATCCTTCGAAGACCTCCCTCTTCTGCAGCTCAAGGGGTGCGTCATCGCTCTGGTCCTCCATGTGGGGGTCTCCGAGCCTTTGTTCTACATGGCGCACAGGTGCTTCCACAGAGGCTACCTCTTCACCCACTACCACTCCATCCACCACTCCTCGCCGGTGCCACAGCCCATTACAGGTACGTACACGAAACATCCGCTTCTTTCCTCCCACGTGCATCTGATGAACCGACTGTCGATCGCTGGACCAGCCGGGTTTGGCACGCTATTGGAGAACCTCGTCCTGAGTGCGGCGATGGCGGCGCCGCTGCTTGGGCCGTTCGCCACGGGGCATGGCTCCGCGAGCTTGGCGTATGGCTACGTCCTCGTCTTCGACTTCCTGCGGTGCATGGGATACAGCAACGTGGAGGTGTTGCCTTCCAGGCTCTTCGAGGCCCTACCCGCCCTCAGATACCTTCTCTACTCCCCTACGTAAGTCATGTCGTCCCCCCTCGTCGAACCCATTGTTTGCGTCACGTTGCATCGCATCTCTCACAATAGTTTGGTGATTGCTAGGTCACTTGACAGAGCACCCACCCACCACATAGTTGTGGCCCGAGGAACAGACGTCAAAACAAAACTAGTGTGTTTAGCTTGAAGGTTATGCTCCCTCTTCTCGACATTAGGGACACATGAAACAGTGACATGCTCCATAGAGTCAACGAGGCAGACATCCTGTTAGTTGTAGTGACAATTATGCATTAAATATGTATTAGTTTCGAATTAATGGGGTTGTTTTGAATCGATAGTGAAAGCAATTATCTAACAAAGCTGGCTACTGTCGTAGGAAAATTATATATATTATGTCATCCGATTTAGATGTTAGTATAGATGAGGTTACAATCTCACACCCGGAAGTGAGGTGTAGAACTTCTAGGATGAGATTTCAAATCACTAAAGATGAAGCAGTAATATACTTACCAGAACTTACACATTTGAAGTCTCGGACCCTCAAACTTAAGGATGATTAAGTCAGATACACCATCCTCAGATAAATATTTTAGGTTTGATTATGTATATTATTTGCTAGCTTAAAACTTTTAGATGGAATGTTTGCTGGGGAAGTTTGCCGCAGTAGCAAATGTGGTTCTGCTAATATTTGAGATGAACACAGCTATGCTAGTGCATGCTAGATCAGGTTCAGAGCTGAGAATTGTTGTAGGATAACAGCAACTGACGCACACTTTTGAGTTTGTGTGCAGGTATCTGAGTCTCCACCACAAGGAGAAGAACTGCAACTTCTGCCTTTTCATGCCTCTGTTTGATTTCCTGGGGAAGACAGCAAACAACAAGTCATGGGACTTGCAGAAGGAGATCAGCTCAGGTGTGTTTGTACACAATCTTCACAATAAGATCTGCACATAGGCATGGTCTTGACAGAACTGTCTGATATGAGATGTTGATGCTGTATGCTTGTTCATCATGATGTGTTTGCTTCATGTCTTGATGCAGGGAAGAAGGACCGAGCACCTGACTTTGTCTTCCTCGCGCACGTAATCGATGTCTTCTCTTCCATGCACGTACCCTTCGTGTTCCGATCCCTCTCCTCGATGCCCTTCATCAACTACATCTTTTTGCCGGTGTTTTGGCCGATCGCGTTCCTGTTTATGCTCTTCCAGTGGGCGTTCTCCAAGACCTTCTTGCTCTCATTCTACACCCTAAGAGGTCGTCTGCACCAGACATGGATAGTCCCCAGATACGGGTTTCAGGTACTGCTCGGTTCTTCCTCTTCTCCTTCAGATTGCCACAGAAAACCTCTGTAATTGGTTGCACTTCGTGGCTTGTCGCAGTACTTCTTGCCATTCGCCAGAGAGGGCATCAATGATCAGATCGAGCTCGCAATACTGAGAGCTGACAAGCTGGGCGTGAAGGTCCTCAGTCTTGCAGCATTGAACAAGGTTGGTTGCTGCCATGGTTTCATGTCCATCATCAACCACACTGATGCATTCTTGCCTGCAGAACGAATCACTTAATGGTGGTGGCACGTTGTTCATTAGCAAGCATCCTGATCTGAGAGTTCGAGTTGTCCATGGCAACACCCTGACGGCAGCCATCATCCTCAACGAGATCCCCATGGATGTGAAAGAGGTGTTCTTGACAGGGGCTACATCGAAGCTGGGAAGAGCCATTGCGCTCTATCTCTGCAGGAAGAACATCCGAGTCCTGGTAAGTTCACCACTCCCTCATGCTTGATCTAGGAGAAGATATCATTTGGGACTATTTCTGAATCGGATCACATCAACAGATGCTGACTCTATCGACTGAGAGGTTTGTCAAGATCCAGAAGGAGGTCCCAGCAGACTACCAGCACCATCTGGTTCAAGTCACCAAGTATCAAGCGGCACAAAATTGCAAGGTAGGATCTTGTACCTGTGAGTTTTTGTTGTTGATGATGATTCCCGGAAAGCAGAGGATGAGAGCAGGTGTTGCTGCAGACATGGATCGTTGGGAAGTGGCTGTTGCTGAGGGAGCAGCGGTGGGCACCGCCCGGCACACACTTCCACCAGTTCGTGGTGCCTCCGGTCATCGGCTTCAGGCGGGACTGCACCTATGGGAATCTGGCCGCCATGAGGCTTCCCAAGGATGTCCAGGGACTTGGATCCTGCGAGGTATGATCTGCTACTGCAAGCTCAAGTTGTAGAATGAAGCAGGAAGTGGTGCTCACCGTTGTTTTCTTCTCTTCACAGTACACTATGGAGCGGGGCATCGTGCACGCCTGCCATGCCGGAGGCATCGTCCATTGCCTGGAAGGTTGGACGCATCATGAGGTCGGAGCCATTGACGTTGACCGCATCGATGTGGTGTGGAACGCCGCATTGAAGCATGGCCTGCAACCAGTTTGACACATGGAACTCATCATACATATTACAGTATTCCTTGCTCAAGATACAACAAGTCTATATATGTATGCATATATCTATGGCTTTCACATAGAAAAATCTGAAACAACATAGTGTAATTCTTTTTCATGTTGGTGTGAGACTAATCATAATAATAGCAAGAAGACACTGCCTGGTCATTAAGTTAAAAGTGGATTATTTTAGCAGATGAACATGTTTTCTGCTTTCCTGGCTTTAGGTTTTGCTTACAGGAAGTAAAGGTTTCTTCATGGGCAGTGCATCCCAACGAAATCACCAGTTGATCGATCCAGCTGAGTGTGTTCAAGAAATAATAACAGAGAAGTGGAAGGATTCAACTTTATGAGGAAAATGAATCTAAAAGAGAATTGACACAAGATAACACTGATAAGACTGAGAAAGGTTGACACTGATAACATCTAGATTGAAAGCTGTCAAATCTGAGAAGAAATCAGGGAGTTATGATTTCAATCATATCCTTCTTTAGGAAATCCAATTCCATGATTAATTAAGGCCAAAAAGTCGAATAGAACACAAGAAAAAACCCTACAACTGATCTAAGAAAAAGAACATGTCATTCTCATAACCCGGCTTAATGAGATAACTGGTCTATTAACTTCGTTGAGTCTGAACTACTGCCCTAAAATATTTAAGCTGAAGTTAATAATAATACACCCATCAGACATTTATAAGTCAATTTTAATCTTAGCCCACTTCCAATGTGAAACTGATGGGGTGTTACATTCATTGAGTCTAATTCTTTCATCTAGAATCAATAATGAAAATTCATGTCAATTCATAGAGATATACACCTCATAAGCTTCATTGCTCCTCACAGATGCTCCATAGAAATCATTGTATTAACTTAGGCAGAGCATGGAAAGATGAGCATAAGGAAAGTTGAATAAGATGGCCAAAAAACAAGGGACTAAGTGACCTCACCTGGAAATAGATTGCCTTAGCAGCTTTCATCTCAGCATCGAATAGCAGGATTGCAACCTGGAATCAGCAATTCCTCAATCACCTTGAAATCTATGCCACCAGCAAGAACCATTACCAGCCACTTCGCTAAAATAGAAAGGTGCTTTCAGCAGATCAATACCAATGTCCTAAAAAATCACAGAATAAAGCACACAACCTATTCCCACATCTCTAGGGGCAAAAGTTTTCTTAACCAAAAAATACTTCAAAATCTTGACAACTGGCTGCTCACTTCATCCTGCTTATTTAATGAGTTCATTTCATGAGATCTTGAACTCAAAAATATTTGATTCTTTGTTGGCATGACTCTCATCTCTAATTGAAGGCTTATTGTCCTGATCAGTCATGATTTCTGATTCATAATAATGAGTATATGACTCACTTGGTAACTGGAGAACATCAATGATTATTAGATACAACATGCAAAAATTTAAGAAGCTAACGAAGATAATCACATAAAACTGCACCAGTAGTTACCAACATTCTAAATTCTCTAGAGGTTACAAGCAAGAAATATCTAGATGACATGCATGTCCTCCTAAAAGGTAAAAAGAGAAGAGATGAAGAACAAAATGTCTAAAATCCAGATTTAAGAGCTCTGTTGTACTCTCTAAATGTATACATATTCCAGAATGTATGCACCGTCACACCTAAACTAGTATAATGTACATTAACATCACTATGACCCCAAGATTGGTCTTCGGTGAACATCTTCAAGAGTCTCAATGACAGGGAGGGAATAAGTCGATGCAAACATATACTAAGAACATGAGTGTATTTATTCGATTAAAATAGAATTATACATAGCTTAGCTTTGTTTAATAAGTAGCTACGAAGCACTGGTACTAGAAGTTGTGATATTAACTATTTTAAGCACCATAGGGAAATCCGTTAAAACAACCATATCTGTCACAAAGGTTTCACCTTGTTTGATGCAGGAGAAGTGTTCATAGGATGAATTAAAATTGTTGATGAAAGGATTGTTTAGATAAATTAATTTCAGTATTCTTCCAAAACAGAAAAAAAAATATTTGATGAATTATTTTATGCAAATTATAGACAAGGCATTATGTGTATCAATAACAAATATACAAGCATCCAAAATTGGATGAAATAAAACCACAATTATCTAAGGGATATATTTGTATTCTCTTCAATTTACCTCAAGTTAAAATTTAGATTTACCAACTAGAGAAAAGCTGATACAAGTTAACTCTTCTTCTAAAAGCTAAACCGCTATATATATAACACCAGATGCGCATTTTCGATGCTAATGTTCCTGGCAAATTGAACCCTTCAAGTGGACTAAATGCTGGAAAAAAATCTGTAGTATCTGAAAGTTCAGTAAATTCACTCGAGGCGGATAAATCAAATCATATAAACTATAGATAAATCCCATTGTTCAATCACTAAATCCACCGCAAGGAAGTAGAAAACCCTAGCTACGATACAAAATCAAAACCATGCAAAAATATAAACTTTAACCAAACAAGCAAAACCCTCGACCGACAAAGGGCTCCTCACCAATGTTGACCGACAGGGCCACGCCGACACCGCCATGGTGCCGGAGGACGGCGAAATCGGAGGACACGAGGAAGGCAACTCCTAAGGCAGCGGAATCGGTGCAGGAGGCGACGAGTCTGCTGCCTCGATTATCGCGGCCAACGTCATGCTGATAACTGTCGGATCCGACTGCATACCTCGACGGATCGCTCTCAGCGGGCGGGCAGTTTTACGATGCTGAAGGACGCCACCAAGGCGAACAAGGAGAGCAACAGAAGCTAACCGAAGCGGCTAAAGGTGCAGGACGACCCCGTGGCGGAAAGAAGGAAGAACGAGGGGTTGAATCCCTTCAAAAGCCCGTTTTGGGTTGGTAATATCGTAACTAACTGAATGTCGAGGGGTAGCGATCAAGCAATTACGGCGATTGTACTACGAGATTACTGAGGATAATTAGATATTAAAGATACTAATATTTAGCATCCGATCCCTATATTTCAAAAAATATATATATACTTACTAACATATTTAATTTTATTTCTCCTCACATTATTAACTCTAGGGACAACTGTAGGGACAGAAAATATCGGATGCGCTGTCAGAAAAAAAAAAAAAAAAGAGACAATAATTAAGAGATAAAAAAATAATTTTATAATCACTATTCTCCGTCCAAAGATATTAATTTTATAAATATTAATTTGATAGTGAAAGCTTTTCTATCCTTCTCCGGCTTTGTCCTCTGGCTTCGCTATCCTTTTGAACAACCTATTGGGAGAAGAAAATTTTGATTAAATCTCGAAAACTTGTTCGTCAGAATGAGCTCATTGAGGGTGGCAGCCATCTTACCGATGCTGCTTGAAAGACAACCATGGATCTTGTTGTTAGCGATGATGACGACAAAAGTTTTGGAATTGCCGAAGTTGTCAGACACCTGAGAGCTAAAATGGTCATCATTCAAGAATATGACGTCGAGCTCCTTATCGAAGAGTATCAACGACTGCACTCCCTCGAAGTCATTGAACCAAAGGTTGAGGTACTTAATCGATAGAAGGTGAAGGGCAATGTTTGGGAATGGGCCGACGAAGCGATTGTTATTAGCGTCGAGCTCGTGGAGGAGTTTGAGACGAGATATTTTGGGGGAAGATATCGTAGAAGCGATTAGAGTTGATGAGGAGGAGGTGATGTCAATCAAGAGGTTGAGCTCTACGAGGAGGTACCCGACAATATCGACATCATTAAGGTCGATACTAGTGATGACTTTGACCAAGGGGTCGTTAGGCATCACAGTGCATAAGACACCATGATAGCCGTACACATTGGGACTGACCTAGTTGCTAGTGAAGTTGTAGGGGTTGTAGTACATTACCTTCTTTCGTACCCTCAGAGTGACATAGGCACGATGGAGGTGGGGATTGGTGATGGCGACACCGATCTCGACATCAAACATGAAGTCATTAGGGAGGCTTCCCTTCTCCAAGAGGGCCATGAGTTGACGGTGCACGATAAAAGCATTCTTGACATTGGAGAGGGCTGAGGAAAGACACGAGAGAGAAGATAAACAAAGTAGGATAGCAAAGCTTTCACAAAAGTTACGCTTATGTGAAATTAATTTCTTTGGATGGTGAGAATAGCGAATATGGAATTACCTTATTATCTATTTTTTAACGTTATTTTCTACGGGAAGAAATGAGATTAAATGTTTCACTTTATAAGTATAATGATTCCAATATAAATTTTTAAAATATAGAGATTGAGATACTAAACATAACTAACTACATCGAGTAATCTATAATTAGCCTAGATTATTACTCGAGCTTATTAAAGTCATTTCTTACCGTTCACAAATCTAATACTATTTATCATCCTTTAAAAAATTATTAAAATAATATTGTATTATTCATAACTCCACTAATTTTATTTTTAATTTTTTTCCTTTCAGATAATCCCCACACCCTATTATCATCGGTTCTCCTTGCCACTCACACACCGTGCTTAGTTTGTAGAAGTTCAAAATATGATATATTCTAAGTTAATGTAATTGAACTAGATACTATTATAAAATGTACATAATTCTAAAAATATTAAATTACTATAATAAATATAAAAAATATTTCTTATCTTCTTCTCTTCCATCTTTAATTCGTCCCATTTTATCATCAGTTTTTTTATTATTTATGTCAACTTTGATTATTAAGTGGAGGAAGATGATGATATGTCAACCTTGGTGATTAAAACGATGAAGATGATGAGAAGAAGAAGAAGAGGGAAAAAAAGAAGAAAAGGGATGATAGGTAAGGAGTACAAAGATTTTATAGAATTGAGTTATAAATTGAAAACATATACGTATATTTACAAAGAGATAACTTATGAATATTCAAAGTTATAATAGTAAAAGGATGTAAATAGCAAGATTTTTACTATTTACAACCCTATTAATTTTTTAAAATATTTTTAAACTATCTCTTTGCAAATAGACATAAATACATCTTTTTCTTCCTCCTCTTCTTTCTTCTCCACCTCTTATTCCTCATAGTTGGAGGATAACATCGAGGGACTTTGAGAGGAATTAGATAATATCGAGTAATATCGACGAGAATGAAATAAAAAGGGCTTAGAGAAGAAAAAAAAGAGAAAATAAAATTGGTAATACAAGGGTTATGAATAATAAAATAATAATTTATTATTTTTTTAAATGAGTTGTCAATAGTAAAAAGGGACTATAAATAGTAAACTTCTTTGCAATCCTATATTAAGAACTTTGAATAAGTATATATGCCATCAATTTATAATTTAATTCTAATATTATTTTTCATTCCTTACCTATAACATTTTACCTTTCTCTTTTCCCTTTTTCTTCTCCTCGTCCTTCTTCTCTACCCATAAGGTGCATAAGCAGTGGGGAGAGCTAATAGTTATAGGGTGCGCAAGTGGAGCCTATAGGAAAGGAAAAAAAGAAAAATAGAAATGTAAAAGTCAACGTAAAGGAGCTATGAATAATAAAATATTATTTTATTAATCTTTTAAGGGGTTTTAAATAGAAAGGGGATTGTGAATAGAAAGAAGGGAGCTCTAAATAGTAAACTGCTTATACGAGGCATATCTCTCTATAACATTTTTTTTCTTTCTTTTCTTCGTATCTTCAGGCAACGAGAGATGAGTTAATAACGTCTAGCAAAAAGTGATCTTTGTCGAGTGACGAGCAATATCTTCTTTTTCATGAAGTGATGAGCGACATAGTTAGAGTTCTGACATTGACATTCATAGGGATGATTCATCTAAGGATCAAATAAGAAATTATGGTAATAATGATATGATTGATAATTGAGAGGTTAGAAAGAAGATTTCTAAACTACCCCTCCTCTCCTTTCTCCTTTCTCCTTTTTATTTATTTTTGTATCCTCCTCCTGAAAAGACATGTCGAGGGGATGATAAATAGTATTAGTATTGTTAGAAAGCATGGAGTTGACAAGACACATGCGATGAGCGTCAATGGCATCAGCACTCAGCACTGCTATAGATATCACTTGGAAGCTTGTAGTATGAACATCGCTATAACAAAATATACTTTTACCTATGGGTTTTAGTTATATAACCCTATGATTTTTTTTTACCATAGCAATATCTATACCTACGGTTAATAACCGTTGCAATAATGTCATTGGAATAGGGATAATTACATATTTCCCTCATATTCCCTCGTAGTTAACGATGATTAGTATCTCGATCCTTATACTTTAAAAAATAATATTTTATTTCTTCTCCTTTCGTCCCTTCTCCTTCTTCTCTCCATTTCCTTTCTTCTTCCACTGGACAACAATGGTGGTGACGAACTAGTGAGTTAATGGACCGTCCTTCCAACTTAATTTTCTTACCCACTGGTTCATGTAGGTGCCACCAGCCATATATCTAAAGATTACATTGGGATAACTTATAACTACGGTTAGTCCAACCACAGGAAAAAAGGTTGATCTAATAATAAAATCGCAGTAATCGCAGCAATAGATTTCTTTACCTGCGGTTAAAAATCGCTTTATCCTACTAATACACTACTTTATCTTGTGATCTAATATTGCATACAATATTATTATATGTTGTTGACCTACATTCAAGAACATGCACAATGTTTTAGCTTTGCAGTCAGCAACCATAGTAATGGATTGAACCGAGTAGAGATAAAGATCAATGTTCATTCATCAGATATATCAATTAAGCATGTCCAACTTCAAAAGTTTATTGTGGTATAATATGGTCAAAAGTGACCCAAAAACAATTCTTCATTTGCTCCTCTCAATGGGTAGGTAGGTAGGGAAGCTGAATAGAGCAAATTACCATAAGTTAGATAACTTTAAAGGCTTAGTACTATAGGATGCTAGGAATGTTACTAAGAAAATACATTACTAATCACGCAAAATTTACATTTGTATAGATAATAAGAAACATCAATATTAAGAAAAAACATGTAACATGGTTTAAAGGATAAAAGAACAAGTGTATTGTCTATCTGATCCTAATTAATACCTGAGAAATAATGTCTTGGAATATGTTATGCTTTTAAAATCTTCATTTCTTCCTACAAAATTAAACAACAAATTAGTAATTAAGAGTTCATGCGTGTACATGAAACTCTTAATTACTGAATGTAAAATATTTATGAAGATTGTATTATCTAAGAAGGGGAATGACAAGTATAGGAAATATAATCAAGTAGATAAAAGCAACAACTATATATTATAAAACTCAGCACAGTAGAATTTATGATACCTCACCATGTCACTTGGCACTGTGTTTCACGTCTTTGTATACTTCGCAGGTGCACAACCCAACACCAGTAGAATTTATGATGATCGCCTGATACCAACCTCTTCACTTTTGCTATTACTGCACCTCCCCCACTAAATGCCTGACTGAACACGCTCGAGGATGCTGCTGCTGCTGCCTCTGACTGCTGATATGTTTGGGCCATCAAACCTTCCTAAGAAGAGAGAGAGAGAGAGAGAGAGAGAGAGGGAAAAGGATACAAAATCGAATGAGAAATTCGAAGTTATGACAAGGACAAGATGAAGAGTGCATCAGCTGTTCCCACTTCTTAAAGGTAACCTCCTTGAAATGCTCATGGAAGTCAAAGACATCAAACATGCACACCAACCAAGCCATTAAGTAAACAACGGTGTGTTTGGTTTGCCATCATGAGTGCTCATACCTAATGTTTTTTAATGCAGGCGACAGGGATTTTATTATACTGCACATCACACTACAAGGCATTTCTGCATTAACTCTGATGTGTGGCTACACAAGGTTTAATGAGTAAGAAGGAGTATGATTTGCGAGTCTGATATAAAAGAATAAATAAGCTGAACACAGCTCTCATCTAATGATTTGAAACTACTACTTGACACATGCTTCTTGCATGAGAGTCCAAGAATAACTGTTCATAGTGGACCAATGTAAGATAAGATCATTCATTGGGGGGGAAGAATTTTAGTGCCTTCCTGTGGCCAAAATTAATATTGCTGCACTTCAAACATAATAATAAAAAGAAAATCTTAAGTTTGCTTCATCAAAGCTTTCATGAGATTATTGATTGTGTTAACAGGACACTGAAACTAACACACTTAAATATAAGAGATTTTATCTTTGAACTTTAAATATTACTTACTTAAATCTTTGTCGGTTAATCTAGTTAGCACCTTTGAAAGTATATCCGATGAAACTTTGAACTTTTGACCTTTGATAAGTGAGTATGGTTTGATTGATCAAGAGTATTCAATTGTTTATCTCAGTTACCATGACACTGAAACTAACAACCTTGAATAACATAGGCTTTAAGTTCAGATTTGATTTCCTTGATTAATTATCATATATGCTGGATACTTAATCCTCTATCTTAGAAGCCAATAATTATGAGAGATGGTAAGACATGAGAAGATGATTCAAAATAATTTGCTCTTCTGTATGCTTGTTGGAATATGGCATACATATTATTGGGCCAGTAGGTTGATTGATTCTTTCAACTTGGGAATATTACTTATCCTGGACTCCTAGTTGTCAAACTTTGGTTAGCATTTGAAATCATTCACCAGCACAAAGAGAAAAAAAAGAACATGCAAATTCACAACCTTAAATAAAACAGGCTTTATCTTTTTATGTTTAACCACTACTGCTCCGATTTGGTTGACCTAATACTATTTCAATTGAGTACTTATTCTATCTTAGGAATTCATACATATGAGGCAAAAAGGCATTAAGATAAGAGAAGGTGATTCAAAATAATCTGCTCAGTTGTTTGCTTTTTGGAATATGTGGCATATTAAGAGGCCAGTAGGTTGATTGATTTTTTCGACTTGGAAATATTACTTATCCTAGTTGTCAAACTTTTGGTTTTGCTTAGCATTTTAAATCATTAATCGATACAAAGATGGCAGATTAATTATGTCAAACATGTTCCGATTCAATTTTCGCTAATACTACATGACAAGGATTAACATCTGGTGAGCTGATAAAGGATTTTCCTCAAACAAAAACAGTTGCAATCTACCAAAATCAAACACAAAAGCCAGAAGCTGACACTCGCAAGTCGAAGAAGAAGGTTTGATGGACAAAAAGACATAATACTAGTTTGATGGCAAGTAATTTGTCATAGAAGAAAAGAATGCAAGGACAAACCAAGGAAGTTATAACAAGTTCTGTGAGAATGTAACCTGAGGGTTCCATCTTTCTATTTTATGGTGGCATACTGAGACCACAATGATAGCCCAATAAAAAAGAAGACGAAAGAAAAACTGAGCTTCAGTTTCAGAGGTAGTAGATCATACAGTTGATTTGGAGAGAGCTGCAGAGTAGTAGGGAAATGCAAACACCTGAATGGAAGCTCTGCAATTCAATTCAATTCAATGCCAAACAGAAACAGGCTCAATGTCCTTGAGAAGACCCACAATCTGCTGCATGGATGGCCTCTTCGACGGCAAGTCAGCTGTACACAGATAAGCAATCCTCAGCCCTTCCTCCATTTGTTTCTCTGCTCCTGTTTCCCGCATCTTTGGATCGATTAATCTTGCGAGCTCCTTTCTCCTCACCAATGCCCTTGCCCAACTGACCAAAGTAGTCTCCTTGTCTTCGGCATATTCATCTCCGATCGGTTTCTTCCCCGTGAGGAGTTCAAACAGAACTACCCCGAACCCGTAGACATCCGATTTTGTTGTTGCCAATGTGTTTTCAGACTCCGAGAACTCTGGAGGAGCATAGCCTGGTGAAAAACGAGCCATGCCGCCTTCCATGCTTGTCCCAACCAGGTTCGATAGTCCGAAATCAGCTAACCTGGGCTCCATTGCCGAATCAAGATAAATGCTACTTGCTTTCACATCTCTGTGAACCATCTGGGGGAAGCATCCGTGATGGAGAAATGCCAGCGCCCTTGCAGCACCTAATGCAATCTTCTGCCGGAATCTCCAAGTAGTCATTCCTTCGGTCGTGATGCTTTGCGTGCCAGGATTCTCTTGCTCCCATGTATCACTGGTCCAGTCTTCGGTTGATTGCACACCCAGTGGTAGATCATGGAGCAGATTCTGTAGGTTCCCGTTCTCCATGTAATCATAGATGGCGATCCTTTGATCCCCGGCCAAGCAGTAGCCGGTTAATGGCACTAAATTGGGGTGCTTGATCTGGCCAAGCCGCTCGAGCTCCTTTGCAGCTTCCTGGTCCGTCACTGTTAATCCGTGGACCAAAACCTTCACGGCCACATGAATGCCTCCCGGTAGAAATCCTCGGTACACCGGTCCAAGCCTTCCTTCTGCGAGTAAGGTTCCTCTGTCGAAATTGGAGGTCGCATTCAAGAGATCAGCGAAGGTGAAGCTCAGCAATGGCTTCTCGAAGATGACGACAGGAACTGAGGTAGGAAGCTTGACATCTGCAACCCAAGTTGAGAAATCTGCCTGGAAGTAGAAGGGGCCTGAGGCATTTAGCTCCTCCTCGAACGATGGCTGCTTCACCGCCCAGGGTCTGCTCCTCTTTCGGCAAGCAAGGGCGAGGCAGATCAGCCCTGCTAACAGGAAGAACACCGAAAAAGCTATGGCCAAGCCTAGCTTGAAATTCTCGTGTCTGCTTCCCTTGGATCCAATACCATCTGGATTTACCGCAATGGGGCAGTCACTCTGCGAGCCGATAAACGATGAACGGAGAGTTTCCGGTGAGAATTTCTCGCCGCAATAGGTGAGATTGTTGTAGGAAAGATTGAACCTTTCCATACCGGACAACTTCTGTTGTAAGGACTGTGGGATTTCACCTGTGAGATTGTTCACCGAGAGGTCTATCACTTGCAGGTTTCGGGTGATCAGCTCGGGAATGTTGCCGGTGATATGATTCTGAGAAAGATCTAACACCTTGAGGTCAAGCAATTGAGAGATGTCAGGTGGAATTCGGCCGGCGAGATCGGTTCCCGACAAGTTCAGGTATTCTAGAGCAGAAGGCAGTTGGATGTGAAGCAATTCTTGGGAGGAGAACTCGTTGAACGCAAGATTGAGATGCTTCAGTGACCTCAGATCTCCCAGACCGGGGAAGAACTCTCCGCCGAGTTGGTTCATGGACATGTCGAGATACACCAGAGAAGTCCAGTTGGAGGTGGTGCTGCGGTTTACCTGAGAGATGAGGCCGTGGAACTGGTTCTTGCTCAGGTCCACGACCTGCAATGGCTCCCGGAATCCACCAAGAACCAAGTCTCGGAAACGATTGCGGGAGAGATTGAGGTAGGAGATGGAGTCCAACCCCGACAAGTCTGGCATCTTCCCGCTGATCTCATTCTGTGCGAGATCCAAAGCGCTCAGGTTCTTGAAGGCAGCACCGAACCCATCAGGAACGCTCCCATTCAACCTGTTGTGGGAAAGATCGAGCGAGACAAGGGAGACGCATCCGAGAACCGTGTCCGGGATGCTCATCTCCAGCGAGTTCCTGCTGAGGTCGAGGACCCGCAGGCTCGACAGCGAGCCCACCTCCCTGGGGATCTCGCCGGAGAAGCTGTTGCGCGAAAGGTCGAGGCTTTCCATCAGCTTGAAGTTGCCGATGATGCCGGGGATCGCTCCGGCGATGTTGTTCGAGGAGAGGTTGAGGTGCCCGAGTGAACCACTCAATTCCGCGAAATCTGAAGGGAGCGCGGTGATGTCGTTGCCGCTGAGATCCAAGGCTCGGAGCACGCCGAGCTTCCCGATGGTGGTTTCGGGGATCGGACCGGAGAAGCCGAAGCCGGGAGCCACCAAGCTGATGACTCTCTCGGTTGGGCCGTCGCAGTACACTCCTCTCCACGAACAAACCTCGGAGGAGTTGTCACTGGTGGAGGAAGGAACCACCCCCATCCTCCGGAAGAAGTCGGAGACGAAGGCGGCGTCCGTGTTCGGCTGCTGCGAGGCCGAGCACCTCAGCAGCAGGGAAACCGAGAGGTACAAGGAGAAGAAGCCGATCCCCATCTGGTGGGAAGGATTAGGAATCCAAGAGAGGGAAGCAAACAAGAGATTGCTGTGTTTGGGTCATGGAAAGATGTGATCTTTCACCTCCTTCCTTCCTCGTCGCCTGCATCCGCCATCTCCGCAACGCTTATAATGGTCAGGAGGCACACCTCAGGGAGATGACTAGGCTGGATGGGCACCTTTAGGCGTCCAAAAGTTCCATTTTTGAATCACCTTTGGGGCGTCCTTTGCGCTTGCAAAGAAAGAAGAAGAAGAAGAAGCAGAAGTAGAAGAGTTATTTTATTCTTTTGGGCAGAGTGATGGCTCGAGGTTGTATTGTTACGGAGGCTAAACACAGACAAGGAGGACAACACGCAAGTTAGCTACTCTCATCATAAGAGAGAGAGAGAGAGAGAGAGAGATGGTGACTGGCTGTAGAATGAGCAGTAATGAGAGAGAGAGAGAGAGAGGTGGTGACAGGAGGTTATAGAAAGGTCAGTAAATGGTGGTAATGGCAGAATTTAATGGAGAAAAGCTGAACCGACAAGCAATCCAACACGGAGATTGGTTGTATTCGAAGGAGGATCCAAGACAAAAACCAAAACTTATGATGGGTCCTATTTTTCTTGCGTGATGTAAATTTGTGGAGGCCATATTTTATTTACAGAGACGATGGATATCCCACAGAGAAAAAAAGCTTTGAGCCTCCTTCCAACATTCCTAATATTACATAAGACGACTTTTAGATCTCTCATATCATATATCTTTTATGTGCAAAAACCTTGTGTTGCGTTGACTGACTGATTCGATCGTTCATATTAAAATGTTAAATTAAAATATATAATTAGATAAGATACGATTTTATTTAAGATAAAAATTATTATCATGTTCAAAGTTAAAAAGTGTAAGATTGATCATAAATATCTAAGGTTTTAAATATTATAAGTTGTTATAATTGATACGAGTCTTTGATTTTAAAATATCGCTATTATTTTCATATCCAACAAAAGACTTTTGAGAATTTGTAGTAATCTTTATAGTTCTATTGAGAAAAATATATATATATATATATATATTTCATTAATATATATTGAAGTAATGCATTAGAGGATCATTTCTTTTGGATTCGTATAATAAGAAATCATATAGGGAAAATAGAATAATTATTCATCGAATATATTATACTTTCATCAAATAGGAGATATCAGAAAACTATGAAAAAATGTTATCTAGCTACAAGTTAGAACATAAGTCTAAGCTACCTGAATCAAAATCAAATAGATAGTCTTGATAATATTAAATATACAAATTCTAAACTATACGAAGAAAAATATTAATAGTTGGAATCATAGTGCTAGTTATAATATAGTTTCACTAATATTGATCGATTAGAGATACATGAGTTTGATCTCTAATCAACCACTAATACTTATATATTAACACGTGTGATATTCAAAGGAATAAGAAATTAAAACAATATTTATTTTGTTCATCTATGTAGATTTATTAAGAATATGAATGTTGCTAAAGCGAATAATAATAATCTTAAAGAACTTATAAAGGTCTATCTGTCATTAATTTAAAACGATATATTTTGAAAGCTAAAAGTTTTGATAAGGAACAACAGTATGGCAGAGTGTGTTCTATATGGTGGAGCATTGATCCAGTGACAGTGTATCTATTTGGCATTATAGTCTTGAGGTGTGAGAGAAGACTGTCATCATGCGGGCGGGAGAAGTGAACTCCTCCTCCTCCTACCTTTGAAGAAGCTTTCATCATGAGCTTACCTGAAAGAAAAAAAAGGATAAAAAGGAGAAGGAAGTTATGAATGAAGTCTACTTTCTGCAATGCCTGAAAACCCACCACCATCTGCAGTTGGAAGAAATACATGATGTATCTGCCATGATTCGGGGTGCACTTTGAGGGCTGGCTAGCATGCTAAGAAGAAGAGCAAGTGGTGGTGGTGTCATCTTCCTTCTTACAACATGTATGAAAGTTGTGGGGGTTGTCTAATAGGTAATGGGCAAAGGATTATTTCTGGTTGATATCATACATATTGGTCGATACTGATGTGACCGACGAATGTCAATTGCCAAATACTTATTTAGTTTTATAAAAAAAATTAAGATATAGCGTAAAACCGGAGATATCGTCTTATATCGAACGATACAATTTTATTTTGATAAATTAATTTACTGTATTACTAGTGGTTAATATATCTAATCATATTGTAAAAGAATAATCGAATTTTTAGATGCAGACATGTAAAAGATTATAAATATAGCTTCACAGAGAGAGAGAGAGAGAGAGAGAGATATGAATACATGAAAAAGATAGACAGCTCGGTTAGATGTCGAGTTCCACTGAGTGCCTTCCTCCCAAGTAACACTGAACTGGCAAGCAGCACCGGTCGGTCCAACTTTGCTTAATGTTTAAGCTCAGCCTAATCACGAGCGCAGGTGTCCCCCCGACACTTTCATATGGCTCGTGGCTTTCGTAGGACGACCAACCAACGAAAGCCAATGCTTTCTTTACACCAAATCATGCAAAAGGTTCCCCCTCCATGACCGTCCATCACACTCCAACTTTTGATCTCAACCGTTCGTTTACTATGAGTATAAAAATATTTAAATAATTTTCTCTGATGGAAAGTATTGATATCAAAGTATGCAATCCTTTTTCTTTTACCCGTGAATCAGATGGTTTGGATGATTCATGCAAGGGGTCGATGATGATGATGATGATGGCCCACCGTTCCAATCCAATCTATTTCATAAGCAGGCCCAGAAGGCCCATAGAGCAGCCCATAAAATAGTCCCACCCAGCGTTGGCTTTGGGGCTCAAATTATTATTCCAATCAACCCCCGTTAATTACAAGCCATGTGTGAAAGAAACTTTCTTTTTTTCTTTCTCTCAATCGCATACCTCTCTTAATTATAAGCAATATAGTTTTGAAATTAATATATTTACCCTAGCAAATTCATATAGCACATATATCCCTCTAATTAACATCCATCCATAGAATTCAGATTAATCATGACTAACTAAAATTTGACACTAGATAAGTTCAATTAGAAAGTAGAAACTATAGTTTGATATCTAAAATACTCTTAATGTTCTAACAACTAAATTTCCAATAGATGTTAATGATGTTTAATATTTCGACCAACTACAATGGACATATGAAGATTTTTAAATTTTATGCTAAACTGAAATTAATTGTTTTGAAGCGATATGTAATTTTGCCTCACAGAATAAACGGCAGTAACAATTGATGCTAATACCAAATTTACAAGTGGAAAAAGTTTCCGCGTGGAAGGAAGGAGCAATGCCTCCTCCTTTCTCTTCTTACTCTTCCTTCCTCCTCTCCATCCCCTGAAGTAAGTAATGGCAGTCCGTTGAAGCAAAATCTTACACATCCATTTAAGGCCACATGCAGTTGACAAGCATTTTGGCTCTGTTTAAACAGTATAGCTGGCTGCAGCCTTATTGTTTGTCTGTAAGATTGTGTCCATATGAGATGTAATCTAAACCCTGAAAGGAGAATGAAATAACAACACTTTGAATTTTGCCTGAAAAAAATAGAAAAAGCAACAAGACTGTCGTTTAAGAAGAATCTAAAATGCTACCAAACCATATGGAAAGATCCCATGTTTCATTGTGTGCAGATTTGCCTGAAGAATAGAAAAGCAACAGAAATGTGGCTTAAGAAGAATTTAAAATGCTACTACACCATATGGAACCGTTGCATGTTTCATTGTGCAGATTTGCCTGATGAATAGGAAAGCAATACAACTGTGGTTTAAGAAGAATCTAAAATGCCACTAAAAGATGAGGAGAAAGTATCTGAGGATCAAAGCTTCCAAAAAGCAGTACAGTGATATTTTGGCAAATAAAAAGAGAGGCATTTGATGATTAGGTCCTCACATAAGTTTTGAGAAAAAACAATTATTTGAAAGAACCTAGTTCATAAATTTTAAGAATTTAGTTAAGCTGACAACACATCCCCAACAACATAATCTATAAATAAATGTTAATTCTTGACATACATACTAATTCTCGAGTACTATGACAATGTCAACTTACGATTTACCACACAACCTGAGAAATTGTGAGTGCAACTGCTATCGAAGTTACCACAAATGTAGGCTACTGTTGAGTTAATCAGATCCTTTTCTTGTTCCTGCTTTAACTTTGCATATTCATTATATATGGTAGTTGAGAAGTTGAGTGTTATATACCAGATATACAGAAATCACCCAGCATATTATTATCCATTAGTCCAATCTCCTCTTAAATTGCTTCATTCCTAAATATGACTATAAGGAATTTCAGACTCCATAAAATAAGACGAGACAACTTAAAAAGACTCTCAAACAATAAACATGATTATATCATCAAAGGGAATTCAGTGAATCGATGACAACTATAATTGCAGTAACTACGATAATCATCCGTAGTTGACCGCAAACCAATTGTCAGTTCATTGTATGAATCAGAGAAAAAATAATTAAACATTTTGCAAATCTGTAAGTCTCATGACTTAAAAGGCTAACTCCAAATTAACTATTTGAGAAGATGATTAAAAAACCACTATCCTAAACAAAGGGTGGCCTAGCACATGAGGCATTTGGAAAGGATCAACGTATACAACCTTATCCTACACACACAAAAAGATCATTATCATGATTTGAAAATAGATCATAACAGAACTATCTTATCATAGCAGACTTGTCCACCAAAAGAAAGATTCAATATCCACAAACTCTTACACAACCTGTTGATAGAATTAGCTGGTCAGATCAATCTATTAACATATACATGTACACAACATAGCAGATTACATAATCCACAGGAATAACCCATAATGTTCGACTAGACCTTTATTACAGTTCGTGGAAAAAAAAAAGATGTACATCTCAGAAACTCTTTAAGTTGAAATTTTTGATATTAACATTACTTTCCAATTGATCTAAAAAAGGTAGTGTCTTAATTTGGTATTTGTGAATTCTCAGACCAATAAAAAATACAATTCAGGACCAATTTTAGGTTGCGATGCTATTGACATTTTATGAAACATGCTGCTCACCATACAAAGTCTAAATTCTGCTGGTGGTTTAATCATCTAAATGCCTGAACAAGAACAAGTGTTTATACATCGGTAACAAGGACATAGGACTGATGTACATGCAGAGAACTAGAATATGTAGTGGATATTCTATATAGTTTGTTATGTTTTCTGTTTCATGCTTTAGAGTTTAGACTTCTGCTTAGCTTCTGTTTCCACATTTCCACACATGTGCTATTTCCAATCGATTTCCTATACATGCAATTTAATTTGAGATAGATGTATATTAATTTCTTCAAGTAATACTAAAGAATGGGAGATTATAAATTTTAAACCCAAAACAATTCTAATATTTAGGGAAAGAATTTTTCAGAAGTTTTTTGCATGACTATAAAAAGTTCTGTTCCTCACTATAGAGTCAACTATGTCCTATGAAAATATTTAATAAAAAAATACTGACAATTAAGGATTGCATGTGTCGAGTATGCCAAAGTCCATGCCAAGACAATAATGCTGGCTAGCCTAAACTGTGCGGACCTGTGCCAATCAACAATTGCATGTCAATATCAGCTTAAGTTGTATTTATCAATTCTAAAGTATTTACAACAATATTGTTTAGAAATAAGGATCTTCATTGAAATATTAGTATGCTTCCTAGTCAGATTGTTATGGTCATACTTTTACCATCATTTAACCAAGATCAATTGGCTTTATATGTTCTGGCCGATAAAACTTGTTCTGCATAGATTCATGCCTCCAACCTGGATGGACAGCCCTGTAAAGGTCAGATATCCCAAGAAGTCGATCCCTATTTGTATATATTCATTGTGGTAATTTTATGGTGCTTTGAGTCCAGCATGAACTTGTATATGCTAGGAGGTTATATTTTGGAAAAAAATTCAAGTTAGAAAAATTATTTAGTCATCTAGGTTCGAGTTTAAGAAGTTCCAAATAGGCTGCGGATAGAATAGCGCACATCGAATCTTCTATTAAGTTCGGAAAAAAGAAAACTGATGTAAATTTAGCTTATGATCAAGTGACTTGATTGTGACTTTATTCATGATCTAGTTCACATAAAAATCAGGCTACTAGTGCGGATGGAATGAATCAATTAACGCTACTAGTGCTAGTAGAGATAGAAAGGACCTAAAACACTTTGTTAAAATTAATTAAAACAACCCTGATCGCTCTTAGTTTGACTAGTGATATTTGCCTAAATTGAGCTAAATAGAGAGATAAGATCCATGTAGCTTACTCTAAATAGTTGGAACATTATGACATATTGTTGTTGGGATGTCCTATAAAGTCTTTCTTTATCTATCTCTTTCATCGAAGTTTGCATTACATAGTGAAACAGTCCAGAGTCGATGTATTTAGGTTGTAAAATCTGACTATGTGCATAAAAGGTCAGTCTGAATTTCATGTCGCTGTAATTTGTAGGTAAATATGTTCACCTTGCTATCATAATAACTCAACTCTGTAATTTTAAAGATAATCATGTTCACCTTGATATCATAATATTTCAGCTAGGTGTTCGAATATTCAGAAAAAAAGATATATGCCTCTTACACATTTGACCCAAGCTTACGCTTGGTCCTTGTATTCCTTAAAGTATTCCAGTGCTTGCAAACTCATTTGAGCCTACGATGCCTGGCTGTACTACTACTATTAGGAATGTATAGGGAAATTTATGAAGAGTTGAAGTAGAAGGATTCAGAGCAGCAGAAGGATAAAGGCTTCGGAAGCAAGACCAGTCAAGTCTGACTCTTCTCAAGAGCCAACTTAACCGTCTGCAAGACAAGGCCTTCAGCCACTGAATAAAACCAATGTAGAAAAGAAAGGATAATTAACGTTTGACTGGGGAAATGACAAAACAAGAAGCAATCAACTGAATATGACTTAGAAATTTGGAACTATCACAAGAGGATGATATCATTAGAATATAAATAGGATAAATCTTATTGATGTTTAATCAGCACTTTGCATGTAGCCTTCATTTTCCAAGTTCTATGATAATGAATTTTTATCTACTTCAAATATTGAGTACAACCACGGATAATATGCATAATGTAATACTTTATTATCTTGATTATATACATTGTTCAACTGTAAAATGGTTATGGCAGATAGAATGTGGTGGACTAAGTGATTCGTCATAAGTCATTCAGCTTAAAGACAACAAGAACAGCTACTTTTGATAGTACTGATGGTGTCAAGACAAGGTAAATATTATTTGTTCCAGATCCACCACTAAGTGGGATATACAGTCCTCGTGGTAGGGTGACTAATGGATGATATGCATCATGGTTGCCAATAGCAAAAGAGCAGGATCTTAAACTCAAAATAATCTAGATATCTAAAATTTTAACAGAACTCCAGAAGTTAGAAGAGATGCATGTTTCTACCTTAATACCTAAATAATTTCAGCTAATATAAATGTCTTCTCCTATATTTATGAACATAAAGAAGGGATCATACTAGCGTATTTAATATGCATTAATAGCACTAATTACAGGATTCAAACTAGAACTCTGTTTCTCAAGTTAGAAGGAATTAATAAAAAGGAAAATTGGGAGAACTAACATTGTTCTCCTAATTCATCATGAATAACTCAAAATGGCAGGACAATTCATAGGACTACTTTATAGTTGGGCACTCCATGACCTAATCATGGACTTACTAGATATCAGTTGGCATATCTTTTCATTGTGGCGACAATTCAGAAGATCCTTGCAACCAAAAATTTTAAAAGCTCTACTATCTAAGTTACTACTTCAATTTTCCTACCATATAGTTATCATCCAAAAGTCTTGTCCTAAATGAATTTGCTGGTTGATTGCTCAATGGTCTAAGTACAACCTCATCTTGATAATAATTTGATGAAAGTGACATAACCCTAATTGCTTACTGTTACTAAAAGTATCTTAGCAAGAAAATCCAAGTGCATAATCTGATAAGCCAGTAAAAATCTAGTTCCTACAACTAACATGGACTTTGGGCTCCTATATGAAGCTTCTTTTTTGTGTAAATGCAGAAGGTCCAAAAATTTGAAATACAGTATGATGAATCCTTTACCAAATAATAATATCCTGAGCTGATGAACAATGCAGACAAACCTAAGATCTTTCAGATTCCTTGGAAGGAAGTCAATCATGCTCTTTCATATTAAAAACAAAGTCAACCTAGTCCAAAAGTTGTCCATCTTAATGAGAGGTAGATTCTGCCAGACAATCTATGGACTGTTCCACCTAAAAAATTAAAATTATTGTCTAAACTAATACAAGACACTCCTCACGTTGTCAAATCCTTATTAATTAAATTAAATCGATTAAAAAAAAGCAATGTAACAAATTTAAGGAATTATAGAAGATGAGCAATACACCAAAAGTGTAAGCCTACCTCAGTGGGTAAAGAAAATAATAAAAATGTCGTCTTCCATGGTCAGGCACCGAACCATTCCTTCAACCACAAACGACAGAGAAACAAATGAGTGGCTGGACCACCAAAGGTGGACTGCAATAAAACGAAAAATATCATCTTCCAAAACAACTTGTGGGGTTTTTTTTGCAACAGTCTGTTTCTCGGTGTCATACCAGATAAAGGAAAGAGAGACAACCAGGAGGAACCAACTATAAACTAGTAAAGTTATGAGTTCCACAAAGTCAAGCAACAAGATTTTGAGCCATAAGGATAGTAAACCCAGGAGGGATCGTCATGGAATAAGCTACTGCAGCCATGGTACCACCTCCAAGTGGAGGCAAGAAACGAACGCTTAGGTGAAGATTAAAAGAACCTGACATCTTGATATGGAAAGGTCATGAAAGATCGCTCCCTTTCGCTCAATTAGTTCATCTAGTCAACCAAGGCACGTGGAATGAAAAATATGAAGATAGTGAATGTGGCCGATAATTACCAAACCCTGAATGAAGAAGTACCTGAACCATTCAGGAGTTGTCATCATCATCAAAACAGAAAAGGAAGGTACTTCATTATCCAAAACAAGAAACATTTATGGCTGTAAAACGAAGCAAAAAAATAGAATCTTTGAGTGCAAAAGATGGTCGAATGAAAGAAATAAGGGGCAAAAAAACAAAAGCGAGTGATGCTTACGGTTCATGGAGTATCATCAAAACTAATTCTTTCTCCAACCTGGCAAAGAAACATCCGAGGCAAATGAGACATGATCACAACAAAGGGGAAAACATGCTTAGAAGAAAAAGAACCTTACAATTCATAATGTGTAACCAAAACTGAACTTTTCTGCAACCTGGCGAAGCTACTGCAGAGATGAATATTCGAGAGCACCTATTCTCCATTCCCATTAGCTTACCACCAAACCCCAGTCAAGACCAGCAAAAAACAAAGGAGGAACAAAGAAAAACTAAACAAAGACGATAAAATAGAAGAGGGGAACAAGAAGGAAGGTAAAACTGGCAGACAATGGCTTCCGTAATGGCCGAACAGTCGATCTGCTGAGTGAAAGGCCTAGCGCATGTACTCTTTCTGGTTCCTTGCTCTCTCGCTCATCCACTTCAACGCGATCCGAATAGGGGCAGGCTGTACTCTCTCGCCTTCTCAAAAGTCACGCTCTTTCCTAAAATTCCCCCAAGTATTAGAAAACTGTAGCATTAGAAATCGATTACTATCACTTGCAGTTCCTTGGAGCAAACGAAAGAACACATGAAAGTAACAAAGAGGCATAGGCAGATTAAAAAAAGAACAACTTGCGTCAATCTCTACCTCGAAAACCATCAACCATCCACCAGTCTTCGTCAAACATATCCGACGAGCCAACATTAAGATCAATGGATGGAAACTCCGACAAGAGACCAGTCATGGACAAAGGGCGGAGGGGAAAGGCACGGGTCTCCAAGCCTCGCTCTCGCCGGAAGAAAAGTACAACAAACGCTGACTGACAGGAAGAGCAGTAAGCACGCAGCGGAAACAGCACCGTCTTGTGCCATTTCAACCCGATGCGTGCTCACTCTCTTCTGTCAACCGCCCTTCGCCACACATGAAATCTCAACCCTCCTCCCTTCCCGATGCAGACAACGCAAAGAAACTAACACCAAATCCAATCCAATCCTATCCTCCAGCTCCTCTTCGAGGTTCGTCTCACCTCTTCTCTCGCTCTCCCAGTCCCTGCGATCGAGAAATCGAAGGGGATTCACTTGGAGCTGGTGTTCTCCAGATCAAGAGACTAGGGATTGAAGACGGCGACCGTACTCGCTTCCCTCGCGCTCTCTCTCGTGGCAATTATTATTAGGAACAGAACGATGCACAACAGCATGAACCACGTGATTAGGCATGTAAGAAACGGACACCTGGATTCGCGGGACCGCTTGATTGGACAATAAAGGTGGGGTCTAGGTAGTTGGGCCGGGGGACGATGAGAATGGGAGTTCGTCGAGTGCGGGGGACAGGTACGATTCCAGAGTCCGCATTATTTCCAGTACGCGGACGTTTGCGGATACTTGGAAGCTTCAACTACCCAAG
Source organism: Musa acuminata AAA Group (assembly GCF_036884655.1). Classification (NCBI taxonomy): domain Eukaryota; kingdom Viridiplantae; phylum Streptophyta; class Magnoliopsida; order Zingiberales; family Musaceae; genus Musa; species Musa acuminata. Next base: position 743,552 of record NC_088329.1, on the reverse strand, counting down.
AAAACACCAAATCCATGAGCGTACTCTGAGATGTGGGGTCCAACTTCCTTGTCGGCTGTTGAATTGATTTGACTGGGGGTTGGTGTAGCATTCATATTCATATGGTGGAGAATTATTTGATTTCGTAACTCATCGTCTATTTGTTTGTTGTTTGACTTGATCAGCTAATGTCGTGCCGTGGCAATGTTATAATTGCATTCGGAATTGATATTTGAAAGCACACGACGACTCGTATTTAATTGGATCGGGATCCGGGTGAGGATCCCGTAAAATTATCGGGTTTGGATTTAGAATCGATCCAATAACATCTGCGTAAACTTATCGGGTTTGAATTTAGATTTGATCCAATAACATCTGCCTGCACTGTTATTTGAAACTCGGGACGTAAAAAAATCATTTAAGTGCCACATCATCATTTTAAGTGCCACGTTTCGCTATGTGATTTGCCAGAATCACACGAAGGACCGCTGCAACTTTTTTTTGCGCTTCAGTCTGCAAAGGAGATTGCGAGTCGCCGACCTCTCTGGAGGGCCGCGTGAAGCGAGTCGCCGTCGCTCCGACAGGGCCCCTTCGGATACAAGATTCCGTCCTCTGACTCCTCCGCCTATGGCTGCCGGCCGGCTCTTCCCTCGATCTCCAATGCTTCCCGTTTAGGCAGCAGAATTGATCCTGGACCTCCTCCTCCTGATGGTCTTCTTCTTCTTAGCCCTCACCCTCTTCCTTTACCTGGGTGTCGAATTCCCCAGGGCTTCCCCTCTCCTGTCGCCGCCGCCCAACAGGGCGTCAATTTTCGTGGGTCTCATCCTCCATCACAGATCGCTTCATCGATTAACTTTATTTCTTTTGGCAGAATACTTATGGTAGTGCGATTAAGCTGATCCCCGAGAAGACGAAGTTTGGGGTTGCACTCGCGCGATCTGCCGTAGAGCTCCAGGAGCGGCAGCAGTCTGTTCGATTAGCTGGCTACTGGTACTCTCTAGAATCTTCATTGCATCTGTCTTCATCTTCTTATTATTGTCATCGTATACCTTTGAATCAACATCATGGAAAATTGATGATTACCTTCTTCATAAGTATCTTTAAGGCAAAGGATCATTTTGAGTATCTAACGTTAAAGAGTAATTGAGTCATTCTTTAATCACTTTGGTACATTTTTCTGAGCTGGATGATCAATATTACTAGTAAAGGTAGTTTACTAGATGATTAACATGATGGAAGATGAAACAGTGGCAACCATCTTGTCTGATTGAGAGATTAGAATGAATTAGCAAAGATTGGACAAATCAAGATGGTTGTCCTGCAAACAGGAGATGAAGATGAAAATAACATTTGCGCAGAAGTAAAGACAATAACTCGATGCCTCTTATATCGGTATCTGATTTGGAGCTGTGCAACGAATAAGGATTCTTGTAACCAACTTCCATTAATCTTTTTCTAAGGATGTCTTGTTGTTATTAGATGTCTACGAAGTTTAGTACTTTAATTGATTTTTTTTTTCATTCCACTTAATTTAATTGTAATGTTTGCTAATGTAATTAACCATGTAGTTTGTGAAGTCTCCACCTGATTCATCTACAAAACAAGATGATGTTATACTTAATGAACTCTCATAATCTACAACTTATGAAAACACAAAAATGGCCACACAACCTCCTGCATGCTTCACCAGGAATGGGTAATTTGGCAGTTTAGTGTTCTTTATTATGTTCCTTATTAACTTATAGCATTGAACTTGCTGTCTACCTTGTCAGTTTAGGGGCTACTGGGATTCCTGCATATGGCTTGCATATCTACTTATATACATTCATTGGCCTTGATTCTTTGTATCCTGCATTTGCCCCAAACACAAGTGGTTGTTAATGACATAAGCTATTTTTTCGCCTACACCTAATTGAGCAGCTAATTTGGTTTTGGTGCAATATTCACAAATTCATTGATACAAAAGTTACATTTGGTTCACGTCTTTGTAATATGCCCATTTGATGCAGACTCTAAAAGTGAGCAACCAAATAAGGGACTTATGATTGCTGCATTTGCAAAAAAGCCAAGAACCACCAGCCTGTTTTGGGTGTTTCATAAGTAGATGCATGAATCATCATGTTGCATCATCCATGGATGTAAGAATTCAAACAATCCCTAAAATCATCGTATCTGAATTGTCTTTACTTTGATGGAGATGGAGTATCTTCGTTAATTGTCAATTGTCTCTTTTTTTGGGTCTACCTCCCAGAATATGGTTTACTTAAGATCATAAGTAGTCCTTAGATCTTCTATAATCTTGTATAATATATATTCTGCAAATCTGGATTTGTTTTACATAGCATATCTATGCTGGCTAACCTTTTCAGTGCCATGATTATGCTCACTATTCTTTTGAGATTTTCACTTATTTCTCTTCATTGCGCTGATGCCACAGCCAGGTGGATGCTTTGATTTACACTGTAGTATATGTGGTTTGGATTTGTGTACATATTAATTTGACCAAATTTTAAAGTTGTCAGTTACTTGTGTCAAATATCCTCCCTCCTTTCTCAATCTTGGGACCTGCTTGAAGGATTCGGATTAAACTTGGGTTAATGGCATGAGAATTGTGTATAAGAACATGGCAGAGAAAAAGAAGAGTAAAAGGGAATTTGAGAACTAAATGGTAAAACATGATACATTATAAGAACATGGCAGAGAAAAAGAAGAGCAAAATGGAATTTGCGAACTAAATGGCAAAACATGACATGGAAGTTATTGCTACTAAGGATGCTGTGTAGCTAGAAATCAGCATATGAGAACAAGAGTATCACCTAATGAGGTTAATAAGATAGATGATGGTGTAACTAAGTAATATAGAATGAGAATGATTGCACATATAGTATGCAAGAATGGATATGGCCTCAGTGGTGACACTTCAGTTCTATGGCAAGGGACATTTGACCACTTCAAGCTTTTTACAAGCAGTCATGGAAGATTAAAATGGATGCAGAGGAAAATAATGAGAAATAACATTATCGTTATTGAATTATTTGAGGATGTTGCATTCAATAGCCTAACCGACAACAAAATAAAGATCCATATAACTGACATAAAATAGTTGGAATGAAGATTTGTAGTTTGCCTGGGTGTCAATATACGTGAAAGAGATAGTATATAAAGTGGCAATCATTGAGACATTTTGAAGTAGGATGAGTTTGAGATGAGTAGACGAAGTTCTTTTTTTAGAATAAAGAAAGATAAAATAAGAATAAAAGACAATAATAAAAAGAGAATATGAAAAAAAAATTAAATAACTATCAAACTCGTGCGCTCTGGCTGAAGGAGAGAATTCTTCGGATGAAGACGAAGCACCTAGACATGTCTCATGATGATATAATTGGCCTCGTACCACACGTGCATAATATGATAACAAGCTTAAACTCAATTTACTTATTCATTGTACAATGTTCACTACATTTCATTTGCCTTTTAAGCCTTGAGTCCAAGAAAAAAATAAAAAAATTTATTTTTCTTCTTTACGAAGAAAAGTCATTTGTCCTGAGTACAAGAAAAAAATTATTTTTCTTCTTTATGAAAAAAAGTCATTTGTCCTACAGTTCACTACATCTCATTTGCCCCGAGTACAAGAAAAAAATGAAAATAAAAAAATAAAAAAATTATCAAGTCAAATAAATCATTTGTCCCTCCCTTCCACGAAGAAGATAACACTCCGGATTTGTCGTAGAAATAAATCATCATCAAAAATTTTCATCTTTTTCTTCTTTATGAAAGTTGAATTGGAAGAAGTTAACACTCCGAATTTGTCTTAGAAATAAATCATCATTAAAATTTTTCGTCTTTTTCTTTATAAAAATTGAATTTTTCCTTTTGATGACATTTTTTATTGATAAACTTCTATTTTTGTAGAGATGAATAAAATCTTTTATCAAGATTTATAATGTTCAATCAAGATAAAATTTTAATTTTTTAATCTTTTTTCTTCTCCTTGGATAATTTAATACTATAAAATTAAAAAAAATCCAGACTTTGTCATGTGGCAGCTTAAGACATACGAAATAGCTCATAAACTAATCGGGTTTATTCAAATAAGAGATGTTCTAAATTGGTCCCACATCATATATTTTTCAAGCTTGATCCATGCAAAATCATACCTGAAAATTTGAGATCCTTACCTATTTTGTTGATAAAGGTTGGCCTTGTTGTGGTGGGTCAAATCCCAGCATTGAAGCTAGCACCAGCTTACTGATCTTTTCAGGTTGCATGAAGTCTTGCAATTGCAATCTACTTTTCGTCATATACAGGCATGGTTTACCTTGGTGTCGAGTAACTGGAACAAAAGGAATTTTTGCTGGCTCTTGAAGTCGCGGAGAAAGGTCTTTGATTTCTAGAAGATGGATTGTGGACTGGAGCTGCTTCCAACAGATATAGGTGTTCTTATGACCAACACCAGTATAAAAGACAATCATCATCCAAGTTGCTGCAATGATTGAATGTCACTCAATGAAAAACCAATGGTAACTGCACCGCTGAAAATGGTGCTTTTGTTTTTCTTTGTGACTTATTATTATCTCTATTTTGTTTTACTGGTCAAGACCTCGATATATTTCCCAACTTTTCACTGCTCTGATTTGTCTCTTGGTGTATCCACAGGTGAGCTCCTTTGGAGGAGAGGGAGAGTTTAATACTGGATACCTTTGGCGGTTAGAACTGCTTCAAAGCAAAAAATCTCGTCTTGATATGCATCTTGCTGGTCTATATCACTTGTCATTGTCTCCCCCTTTCAGGTTGGAGATCGAGAGAAGTGGGAAAACATGTAGACTAGACCAAAGGGTAAGACTGCATCACGTTGATACTGGTGGTTATCGACACAAGCATGACGAGATATACGCGAAAATGGACCACACAAATCTTGGTTTCCAAGTGTCTTACTTAAAAAAAAAAAAAGAATAAATAAAACAACATCACAAGAAAACTCCAGTGGACGAGTAAGTACACAAGATACTGGTGGTTATCTTGAGTCTGTCTAATTTGATTGCTTTTAGCTGACTTTCTGTAGTTTTGACATGTGTGCAGGTCTCTTGAATTTGTCATAAGCGATCTATTAATGTCCGGTTAGCGGAGCTGAGACTTTATCTTTCGATCAATACAACCAAGTGATGTGCTACAGAAATATTTTCTGCATTACTTGCTGCTGGAGTGACTTCCAAATGTAACTGACCTGAAAGCTTCAATAAGATGGCCTATTGAGCTTGTGCACATTCACCAGCATGTCGATCGTGATAGTTCTCACATGCAGCAACATGACAGCAGCTATTGAAGCGATGATTTTGAGTTAGCATGAAGAAACTCTGTTATTGGCAGTTTGTTCAATCTCGAAGGATCAGCATAAATCGCATTGACTTGTGGACTGCCCTTCTCGGTAGATCTCAGGTCAGTGTTAGCTGCTTATTCTGGCCCATGGTTGTCATTTTTATATGCATACATATATATTGGGTTGGATTGGTGATTCAAATTGCAGGCCCAAACTGCCAAGTTTGAGTCTTCTGCAAGTGAACGTCGTCAATGTTTGGGCTCGACCTATCGTTGATGAAGTCCTCAGAAACGAAACCATAATTTCCCTCCTCTATGTAAGTGTTTTTTTTTTTTGTTTTAAAGACTGTTTGAAACTTTACCTCTTGTCCCATTCTCCAAAAGAATCAAAGCTTTCAGCTCACGGGCTGTTCGGCAAAGGACTGCGAGGCTGCAGGGCTGGTCGGCTTAATTTCCTGGCGCTCTCCAACCCTCTCCTCGCTGCTGTCAGAGGGTTATCAAATCATAGCTGCCCATCTCTAATGCAGCAGGAAAACTAAGACTGATAAGGTAGATGGCTCTCCTCCACCCTCCTCTTCTTATTCCTATCAACAGTTCACGTCGCAGTACCGGAACAGCCAGATCAGTACACCAAGGGAATCTTATCATTTTCTCTTTTACTCGGTCGCCACACACTGAGAAAGCCCAGTGCATGTGGCAGGCAGCTCGTGAGGCGATGGTGAATCCCACACACAAGCCGGGCCACCAACTTTTCGCTGATCGATGCTTTTATGACTACTGCTGCTACTGCTACTGCTATTACTGTTACTACTACTATTTTTATACAAAGGTAAGTGTTGAGAGTAAAATTATACTTATTTTTCACTTCATCATTCAGAAATTGATGAGCCTCTTCTTGTATCACTAGAAAACCTAATTCATGTTCCTTGATTCGTCAGCGAATGTATGATAGAGGTGCTTCATGTGATGATACAAAGAGGAGAGATATCAAAATTTTCCTTGGATGGTCCTCATCTGATGAGCAAGGTTTGTTGAGAGTTTATAACTAGAGTAATAAGTGAATATTTTTCTTATGGTAATTATCATAGTAATAACATTTACAGTTCATGATTTCATGATTGTTGAGGGATCTTATGTTCTCTTTCATGATGACTACGATATTGTTCTTATCATATCATAGTCATGACTCTCTGGTGCTTGATAGGAAATGATACGAGATGTTTGATAGGGTGTGGGTTAAAGATGACTCTCGGAATGATGACTCCTTAGGACCAATTAACCTTTTTATCTGTGTTTTTTTAACTCAAGGGACCAGACCGTATGGTGTGATAGATCACTTCCTTTTATCATGTCAGAATGGACCGTCCTTCTTCCAGTACTGAGTTGGCGGCTGTGTAGACATATGTTTAGTACTATAAATTCTCCTTATGAATTGTTAACGATGAAAAGTTAATGCTGATATTTTCTTTCGTTTCCAAACTCATCGTCTCTTATCATTTGTCAGAAGGAAACCACGAGACCCATCCCATCTGCAATTATGTTGATATCTGAATGAAGAGGAGACTACTAAAGTGACTTCAACGTTTCTCCACGGAAATAAAGGCGATGGTACCGGTCCTTGACTTTCATTTCCCATGAACTGGTCCAAGGTGCGTGTACGTCTTCATCAATGGTGGAAAACTTATCGATTCCCAGTGATCTGGTTGCCCTACATGACTACGACAGGTAAGGAAACAACAGGCACTCTCGTGTGAATGTATGTGTGGCGTCCTATTGATTTCCCCACTGTCGATGCTGCCAAAATCATTTTTAGATATTCAAAGGACAACAATGCATGGCGTTTTCTCTCACGACAAGATTTACATTATTGCTCACCTGTTATTCATATAATTTACTGCATAATCTAACAAAATAAACAGATATGAGATAAATCAATCCCCTTGAAACAATGGGATTTGATCCTTTACTATGTATACTTGCTCGGGGAAAAGTTGATTCCCAGCATCAATCCAATTTACATGGAATTGATGGATGTTTGTTAACACCGATCAGCTTTGCTCGTGACGGATGGATGCATCTTTTTAACATATCCTGCTCACCCCAGACAAGATGGCTGATTCTTCTGTCGTTGTCTGAATCCAAATCTCTTTTTGGTGCAATCCGTTCGTCCATAACCTCTTGTTGTTCACCTATTTTCATTGCTTCCTTTTGTTTTCATTTTTGGTCTCGTGGTTCATCTCCATCTCCTGATATGATCTCATCATCGTCGATCAACATTGGGATTTGGATTCAATCGCTTATATAAACATAGCTTATGAGCTTCTTACTAATGTGCACAAACAAAGTCACCATGGCTTTTGAAACTTTTTTTTTTTTTAATGAAAATTTTAAAGAATAATCACAATTTCCCTTATTTCTCTATTTAATTTTCTGTTATATTTACGCATTATCATTTGCTTTTTGTACGTGGATCGTATTCAATTATGCATAGATAATATGCACAAATTTACATTATTACTATCCATTAAGCAATTATATATATATATATATATATGGTGAAGGACACAAGAAAGTTATACCGATGTGGATATGAAGGTTATATGATAAGATTTGTCATTTACTCTTAAAAAATAATATAAAATAAAAAAATTAACAACTAAAATTTGCCCAAATGTCTTGTAAAAAAATAGATAAAAGAAAAAAAAAGAATAAGTTGATTAGGTCAAAGAATTTATTCTTATATGATACAACTGCATTGGATCTCTCTTCCAACAACACAAAGCTGTCTTTACATAGCATTGGATCTCTCTTCCAACAACACAAAGCTGTCTTTACATATATAGCCTTTTAGATTTAAAATTATTAAGTTTGTCCTTTTTTTTATATTACACACACACACACATATATATATATATATATATATATATATATACACATACACACACATACACACATTTATTATCCTCACTTTACAATTCATTCAAGAAAAAAAAAACTTAACTTAAGCATGACTAACTATATAAAAAAAATTAGTTAGTTTGAGTTAAGAAAATATTTAAACTATTCCTATATTTCTTTTAAAAAAATATTGTCTAGAATTATTTAATTGACAGAAATTAATATATGCAAGTTCCAAAATTTTTTAGAATATTAAATATATGCTAAATTCCCTTGGATTTAGCATACCTCAATATTATTAATATTTCTTAATTTAAGAATGATTTTCCAGGTTCTTTTTCCTTTTTTTTTTTTTTAATATTTGAAGGTTTTAAATTTTATAAAATGTGTATGCTAAAGTCACATTCTAATTTTTGAGGGATAAATATATTATAATATATATAATTATAATTCAGCTAATTTTCCACGGCATATCCACTAACGTCATTTGCTCGTGACTTACATTCAAAAGTGAGAGAATAAGGCAAGTCATCAAAAAGACCTTGACTCCACTTTCTGCTGTTACTACTTCCTTCTCCTTCCTCTCAGAGGAGCTCCTTCTCCTCGAGGAGACAACATGGCCCTGGCTTCACGTCTTCCTCCCCTCATCCTCCTCCTCCTCCTCCTCTTCCTCTTCCTGACCTTGGGCATCTCAGGAGTCCATTCCTCGACCACCTTGTCCCCAAGCGCAGCCATGCAATCCCTGGCACAGAAAAGGAAGCCCGCCATGGACTCCGAGCTCCCATTCACCGCCCACTTCTTCCCCCAGCAGCTGGACCACTTCACCTTCCGGCCCAAGGCTTACCATGTCTTCTACCAGAAGTACCTCATCAACTCCACCTACTGGGACCAAGGCCCCGTCCACACCGCCCCCATCTTCGTCTACACCGGCAACGAAGGCAACATCGAGTGGTTCGCCGCCAACACCGGGTTCATGCTCGACATCGCGCCCAAGTTCAAGGCCCTCCTCGTCTTCATCGAGGTACATGAATTCTTCTCTTCTTCCGTTGGTGGGAGTATACGAATCGAAGTAATTATGTAGCCTTTTGCTTCGGTTTTAGCATAGATTCTATGGCGAGTCGATGCCATTCGGGAATGATTCATACGAATCGGCTGAGGAATTGGGATATCTGACATCGACGCAAGCATTGGCAGATTACGCAATTCTCATAAGAAGCCTAAAGAAGAACTTGTCGGCAGAGGCATCTCCGGTTGTAGTCTTTGGTGGATCCTATGGGGGAAGTATGTTTCTCCCTCTTGTGTATAGATGTTATCCTCATATTCTAACAGTAATCTTTTTGGTGGGGTTAATTAGGACCCTACAGTCAAATAACAAATCCAAATCGATCAACAATCTCCAGACGAATCCGAACAACATACGATAATTGTTAACTTGACGATAAACAAAAAGTTTTGTCTTGTGTCAATGATATGGTGCAGAGTTAATCGGCATCCATCTTTCCTTGTGTATAAGAATGAAAATATTCCAACTTTATACCTCCGAAACTTTTTGGTTCTCAGTGTTGGCAGCTTGGTTCAGACTAAAGTATCCACATATAACCATCGGGGCTCTGGCTTCATCAGCACCCATCCTGCAGTTTGATCATATTGTTCCCTGGAGTAGCTTCTATGATGGTGTGTCGCAGGATTTCAAGGTGTAGACCCAAATTTATATTCCAATTTATAAATATCGAGTTGGATTGTTGTCTGTGTTGAGCACGGATTAGAGCAAAACCATTTGATATGCAAGTTCTCATTTTTGATCTTTTGGTTGATTGGCATCTTGCAGGATGAGAGCATTAACTGCTTTGAGGTGATCAAGGACAGCTGGGATGAGTTGATGGTAGTGGGAGCTAAGAAGGGAGGGATGTTGGAACTTACCAAAACTTTTAGAGCTTGCAAGTAAGTTAATTCTTCTTGGCAAGCACAAGTATGGATTGATCACCTCAAACTACCATAATAATTATCGAAATTATTGAGCAATTTGGTTGATGAGATGGCATTAGTAATTACTTGTCTTGTTAAGGGTCCATCTAGGTGGGTGCAATGTGCCTTTCAAGACAGGCTCTTGTTGTAGGACATTTAAATAGCATTCAATATGATACTGGGAAAAAAACAACCTAGGCTGCATGCCTGACGACTTTAATTGCATGAGACCAAATCTGTTCGTGTTGATTTGGCTTATGAGTCAATTTTCTGATTGTTATCCACGTATGTTAATCTACTATGGTGATGGAACAAGCACCCCTACTTCTTTGAGAGGGACACTGGGACCTCCATTTACATCCAAGTTTGACGTAGATTAATCAATAAGGAGATACTTCTTGTCTTTATTCTTGTGGAACTTGAAGTTTTTTGCTACAAGACCTCATCTGGGATGAGCATAAGTTTAGAAACCTATAAGCACATGGGCCATCCAATTTAGCTTTGCTAGCCTCCATGTTTGGCATTGTGACCTTTAACCACATATAGAGAATGGTTTGAGCTCCACGAACAATTTTATCATCAATGGAAGTGGGGGATATTTGGATTTTCTTATATTTTTGTGTGCCAGTCAGTGTCCAAATGCTTGTAGAAAGCATGCAGTATTGGTTGATCCAAAATGTCACACTCAATGAAAAAAAATTATCCAGTTTTTAAGAGTTATGTTATGACAACAACTAGAGACATGTCAGAGTACAATTCCTTGATACTCCAGAAGTTTACGGTAGCTCATGGTTGTAGACCATTTTTTAGCACTCACAGTGTAACTCTCACAGAAACTTACAGTTCTGAGTAACTGAAAGCAGTCCTTTATGATGGTCAAATCCTGTGTTATTTTGGCACTATCAATTGTTCCTTTTTTTCCTTCGAGGAAAATACTCTTTATATCTTTACATACACTTCTCATTTTGACCTGTCTTGGGTAAGATGTGGTTCACACATTGCAGAAAACTTCAGTCTGTATATTCTGTGAGAGATTGGTTGTGGACAGCATTTGTATACACAGCAATGATTGATTACCCAACTCCAGCCAATTTTCTGATGCCTTTGCCTGCATATCCTGTTAAAGAGGTAATGCTTCCATACTGTTCTCTTGAGACCGATGTATATTATCTTGCGTAATTGTGTCAATCTTGGACAAGCTATTCATCTTCTTATGAACGACAGTCCAGTGTCTGGTGCCCCTTCTTGAAAAGAACAAAAACTGGCACATGCAGATTATCTACAATCCTAATTATCTTGATATGTGAATGTCAATGATCATAGGATTGGAAGCAGCTGAAGTTATCATTGATTAGATTATGTACATTTCTTGATGTCCTTGCTGCTATTTATTCTCACAACAGATTATGATCTTGCTTTTATGGCTCTTTTTTTTTTTTCATTTCACTAATCAGAACTATTTCTTATAGATGTGTAGGATTATTGATGGATTCCCAGCAGGAGAGGACATCCTCATTAAAGTGTTTTCAGCTGCAAGTTTATATTACAACTACTCAAGTACTAATTCTTGCTTTGACATAGAAAATGGAAGTGATCCTCATGGCCTCCATGGTTGGGACTGGCAGGTAGAAACCTGCCGTAATCTACTGTCCTTTACACATTTTTTAAACTTCACCTCAGGCTTACATATATTATTGTACAATTCAATTTTGGAACACCATAAAATTTGCATGATGGGGAAATTTCAGTGCCATAGTTCTGGACATCCCTCGTGGAAATTTGTCGATCATCTAATTTTTTCGTCTCTCAGGCATGCACAGAGATGGTCATGCCAATGACTTCCTCTAATGAAAGCATGTTTCCCCCATCCACATATGACTATAAAGAATTTGGTGACCAGTGCATGACAAAGTATGAAGTTCGACCAAGGCCCCACTGGATAACCACAGAATATGGTGGCAATGTGAGTCAATTCTTTCTGGGATGCAATTCATGTTGCTCTTTGTTTGAACATAGAGGTCACACATTAGTCTTTCACTTAAAAGAATTTGATAAATTGAAGATGCAACACAGCTGGATGTATAAATGAATTACATGTCATAGATCATAAAAACTAGAAGTTTATGCTTTGGATTTTGCGAACTAGAAGATATTATTTCGCTTAATAGGCCCATGTTTTGAACAGATTTTGCATAAAACTTTGCATTTCTTTTGCTAAATTGTTTCCTGGAATGATTGTTGTAACCAGAAAATTGAGCTAGTGCTAAAGAGATTCGGAAGCAACATTATTTTCTCTAATGGAATGAGAGACCCTTGGAGTAGAGGCGGGTAATTATTAATCATTACCAAGGTTCATGGTGTATCGTTCTGTACTTGTTTTGATTGTTTGATTTTTATGCTTTTGCCGTTGAATACATTTGTAGGGTGCTGAAGAACATATCATCCAGCATCATTGCCCTCGTCACACCGTTAGGTGAGCGGAGGATTGGCTTGCCAAGAAAGTTTTGCCAGTAAACCAAATCTTACCCAAAAAGAAAGAGATCCTTTGTTGTACTAACTATTCTTAATTGTTACATTATTGATCAATCAACCTTCTGATTCAACCACTGTTGCATCTCTTCAGGGGCTCATCACTTGGATTTTCGAGCAGCCACAAAAGATGATCCCAAGTGGCTCAAAGAGCAAAGAGAAACAGAGGTTAAGATAATTCAAGGTTGGATCGATCAATACTATGAAGATTTAAGGAAGTGATCAAAGGCCTGAGCAGTTGATGCTCATTCCTTTAGCACATAGATCCGATTGATGAAATAAGTTGACATCGACGAGTTTAACTCCATTCAGAAGAGTGTTATTTATAAGGGAGCTTAAGAAATAAGCACACTGTCTGAGGTGCTATTTATATTGTGGTAACATTTTACATTTAATATGTATTTTGTTTCATCTCTGCACAGTTATGTTCCATAATTAACTGTGCCATATACCTTGAGATCCATTTCAGTATGTCTTCCTCTTTGATATATATATATATAAACCACAGAACACATACAGTTTCCATTCTCATCACCAGCAAAACAAATTATTAACATGAACACCAATTCAGCAGACAGCATAGAGGGGAGACTTAAGGGAGAAAGGTGGAAGAGGAACACGAGAACTGAAGCCATTGTACCATTTTTGTGCTCTCCAATCTATATGAATCCTTATAATTCTGCTGACACTCCATGGTTTCCCCTGCCAATCACTCAGCCATATTCATCAGCATCATCTTTTTTTGTTGTGAAGGCCACTATCCACTAATTTTGATGGATTAAACTTAGTACTTAGTTAATATTGTGGCAAAAATTTTGATTAGGCATCCATTAATTCCAAAAGCTTTACGCTATTCTAACAGTAACCAAGATATTCATGTACTTGTATACATAATAAAAGCCAAGAAGAACAAAAGAAGTTGCACCTTTTCCCACATAGGTTTTTCGATTTTGAGTTGTTCATCCACTCTGTTTAGAATGGATAATAATGAGGCTTATAGAATTGATGTGATCTTAATTTAATTGAATAAAAAAGTACTCAACCTTTGTATAATAAGACAAATTAATAGCTATTCATAACATTATGAAAAATAAAAGATGTTTGGATGATTTCCCTCATTTTTTTTATCTTTTTAAAAAAGTGCTACTGAATAATTTTTCAAATGAGCTCCCTAATTTAAACAATATTCAAACTACCCCTTAAAAAGATTGAATGTCATGTTCCCATCTATATCCAAGCCACCACCCTATGGACTGCGGCCCATAGGGTGTGCAACAGTCCAAATGGATGGACTAGTAGCATGGTTCGGTCTCTTGGCGTCGAATCACCCAGTGCACTGTTTTGCACCGTCTATTAGCCCGTAGGGTTTGCGTCGGATTGGATTACCTTGGGGCAAACAGCCAGGGCAGACTCGATGCGCGGAGAGGGAGGATGACATGATCTCGGAGATCGCTTTCGCCGAGGCGGAGCTCGATCGAGCATGCACCGAAGGAAAACTCGATGCGAGGAGAGGGAGGATGATCTGATCTAGGAGATCAATTTCGCTGAGGCTGAGCTCGATCGAGCAAGCACCGAAGGCAGAGTCGATGCGAGGAGAGGGAGGATGAGATGATCTCGGAGATCGCTTTCGCCGTGGCGGAGCTCGATCGAGCAAGCACCGAAGGCAAAGTCGATGCGAGGAGATGGAGGATGATCTGATCTAGGAGATCAATTTCGCTGAGGCTGAGCTCGATCGAAGGCCTCTCCGTCGCCGCCCCACAGAACTGACGCAGTGAGCGCTCGCTCCGCTTACCATGCGGTGTGCCCGCGTGAATTGAACCTGATTATGACCGTCGTTATTTGACTCGGCAAGCGCTGAATTCGGTTCGGTGAACACAGTGAACCTGATCGGTTCGGTCCGGCTCAAACCAACCCGTCGGCAGCGGTACTGACCCTGGACGGTTCTAGATGATTCTTTGAGATAGAGTGACGGAGAGCCCTCCGATCAAATCCGATCCGACGACTGACGTCTGCCTTGGTGCACCAATTGGACGAGATCCGAGTCCCTGACACACATAAGGCTCGTGTTGTCGTTCGCATTCCGTCTTCCTCCGTCTCTTATCCCATTCCTCGGAACCAGACCGAGAGGTTCCCAGGGGAAGGGACAGGCGAATCATCGGTGCGGCCGCTTCTGCCTCCGCCGGTTCAGGTCAGAAACCCTCCATCTCGTTGTGAGACTACCTTCCTCGAACGGGCTTGATGGCGTTTGGTGGATTCTTAGCTCCGAGATATCCTCTCTACAATGTCCATGTTCTTGAGGTCTATGCTTGATACTTCTCGTGGCGGCGACGGAAGATTTATGGTAGTTGTTGTTTTGAGCGTGATAGGTTTGTTGTGGGATGAGGTGTTGTTCTGTCTGATAATCGTTTCCTTACTTTGTCGGAGATGTAGAGGCATCTCCTAATAATCTGGGGGAAGAGGATTGTGTATGTAGTTTCTGGGTGGTAGGGGTGAGATCTTTGAAGGAATGAAGAGACGAGAGACACGGATGCTTCTGTGGTGGGCAAGAATCTGATCTATTGAATCTCTACTATCTAGGAGTTCATTTGTTGGTTGGTAGAGTTGTGTTTGTGCACAATGAATTGTGTACAATGAATTGTTCTGAATACTGAAGTGGCTAAGGTAGTATTGAGAAAAATGAAGGGTGCGAAACCATTGTGAATTTCTGCAAATACTTTTACTTGATACAAACCTGTAAATAACTGGCAATATCATAGCTAGTAAGAGCTTGAGAGGATCTCAGTAGAATATTATTGTTCACGACATAAATTGGCCAATTGTATAAGAAAATTGGTAAGGTCACATCTAGTCTCATGTTGGTTGGAGAGTTGAAGAACCAACGTCTAATGAAGAGCCAAAGAGTTGAAAAACATTGGTCAGAGTGTTTCAGTGTACATCCCATTTTCACAGCTCAGGGAACTCGCACCTTTGAGGGCTGGTGTGGACATTATCATAAATTGATATGTTCGGAAATTTTACATGGGCTACGTATATAGGTTTTTTGGCTAAAATGTTGGATCACTTTTCATGTTCATAGACTAAGCAAGAGTTGCCGGAGAGCATTGGTAGTGCTTGACATTGACTATAATGTTATGAAATATATTTACTTATTCATGTTTTCCCCCTATTACAGATAAAATGAGCACAATTATAAGCAGTAACAGGATCATGACCATGTGATCTTCATGACTTTTGTACTCTTAATGCTTCAACAAAGTTGATCTTCCTTTTTGTTACTGCAGAGGGAACACAGGAGGTTGAATTTGCCATTATTTTCTCCTTAGCTGCACAGGTCCATGGCAATTGTACCATGTAGAGGTACTTATGTGCCTCAGTTGGGGGTACAGCCTCAAGCAACACTTAGAAATGCATCTCCAGGATCTTGGCCTTGTTGTATTACTAAATTGGTGCTGATGCCTCAAATTAGGTAAGCATTGGTTTTATCTTTTTGTATTATGTCTGAACATGCAATACTGTGCTTATTTGTAATGCATTTGTTGTTTTTTTTCTTCCCGACTCTTCTACCAATTAGGTGGGATACATTACATTCGGCTATGATTCTTTTCTAGTGTTCAACTGGTCGTGAGGCCTTGAATATTATTTGTACATATGATCTATCCAGGAACCCTGTTTACTGGAACTCACTGAGTAGAGGCCTTGGTTTTCATAAAAACTAATCGATCATGTTTAATAACTAAAATGTTAAAGTTTGTCATTACATCTTTAATAGAACATGAAGTAGTGCCTCAATCTTTGAAAAAATTCAGCAGCACTTTCTTTGGGCGTGAACATTTTACTTCTGGAGTGTAACCTGAAAATTTTGGTATTTTGGTATTTTGGGTGAGTTCGCATTTTAATGTAAAGTAGGTCATCTAGATATGTGTTTCTTTTAAGAGGGAAATGGATCTTAAGTGAATAAGTGCATTGAAATCTCAAATAACCTAAGCGACTTTGGGTTGATAATCATATACTAATGCCCATATTGTCACGAAGCAATGAAATCAAGATGTTTGATACATGTTTGTGACCCTTTTCGGTCCTTTTTTTCAGGTGTTTTGAGTATTTTCTCATGTGCAACTTGTATGGGGTGTGCAGTACCATTGCCAAACCCAATTTCGCTTTTAGCGGCTTTTTTGTTTTTTGTTTTCGTTTTGTAAACCTTGGAAACCTATGTAGTTGTGTGGCGACATGTGGAGGGAAAACTAGGCAAAATAATCTTGTTCTCGTGTGCCATGCTCTGATTTTTGGCTGACTGCCTTGTGACACAAAACATCCACCCTTCCAGCATATTGGAATCCCTGGGTGGTACCAGGGTGGATGAGATTTTGGTTATACATCTGAGGAGTGGTGCAACGTTGTTAGTGTCTCCGCTTTTTGTTTAATGAATGTGCTAGGTAAACATTGGATCTTCACTTGCCTTGGGAATCCCCTTTGTGTGTGACCGCTCAACTCATTTGCGGGAATATTTTGTGCCTGATAAAAGTTACTTTCTGTTGCTTATGATCTCGAGTCTTTTACCCTTTTTGTGTGTGATTGCGGCATATTACTCATGCGTTCACTTTGTAACCTTATCTTCTCTATACAGATCCTTAGTAGATTGTCTTAGCGAATTGCACAAGGTTAAGATCTAGATTGCAATTGCGAGCATGTGAGCAGGTGTCACTTTGGTGTCGTACACCTTAGACAAAACCATCTAAAGATGTGACAACATGGTAGCTTAGGCACCAAGGTTTATATCGAGGCGACAACCTTAACGTAAATATATCTCATTGATTTTCAAATAAACTTTTACATATATGTTGAGGTGCCAATCTTGGTCCAACCCATGTAGTTGACACAACCCATCAGTTACATAGATCAGGTCTAGGCCAAGAAATCATTGGGTGGTTTGGTCAAGCACATGTTTTCTTGATAGTGAGATGAAATGGAGTTAATGTGATCCTGATTTTTTCTTAAAGAACTTCTCTCAAATGCAACTTGACCTGTTACCTGCATGGATTAAGCTCTAAGTGAGAAATCTTTAACGATTTGGTGGATGGTCAAGTTTATGCCTACGTTATTTGGATTAGTAGATGTATGACTTACATGTGTAGTTATATTTAATTTATTCGTACATAAATATATTACCCATATCATATGTGTGGTTATATATGATTCTTTATATGCATATATGATGGTTCAAGCAAGCATAGTCTAGGTGATAACCCAAGTGCCCGGATGCTTGCCTGAGACAATAATACATGAGGGAACTATCTACATGGCCATTTACCTTTAGTAATTAGGATATTTCAACTTAGTTATCAACTGAACCAGCTGAAACCATTGATTTCTAATAGAAAACACTGTAACTGGATAGAAGTAATTCAGATTCACTGATTCAGTCAAAATTGATCCAAAACAAATGTGTATTTGACAAATACTTATAGAAAATATGAGAAATTATGGTAAAAATTTGATATCAAGCAAATTAATGAAAAACATTTTCGTGTGTATGTTACGTTTAAGTTTCTGAATTTGATCTGTAGCCTTTCATCTCACTAGTTTCTTGTATATCTGCAGTACTTCAACAAGTAAGTATCTGGCATCATCACATGCAAGTTTCCTTGCCCCAGTGTCTTCATCTGCTTTGTTTTATAATGGGCCACATTTAAATTCTAGGCGCAATAGGGGAGCACGATTCATCGTTAGAGCTGATCTAGTGAGTGTGATTCTGTTTCTATTCTAACATTCTTTTTTTCAACCTATGATGAAGTTGAAATACTTGATCATGGACTAGGCAAGTTTTATTTTAATATAATTGTATGTCTATCTGATCATATTTCCTTCTGGTATCATCTTTTGCAGGATTACTATTCTGTCCTTGGTGTATCAAGAAATGCTAGTAAATCTGAAATAAAAAGTGGCAAGTATACTATACAGGACTTAGTTTTTCTTTTCTATTTGCTGCTATTGTAGTTCTTGTCCTGTTGATCGTGATTCTTATAGCATTTAATGATGTTATATAGGATGTAAATACCACTTTGTGCGGATGCTATTTTAATCTCTATGAAACTTACAAGTTATGAACAAAAGTTCATCAGAAATGGGCATTTATTTATGTCATTATTAGGTAGGTGATACTACTCTATTTGGACCAGCATTCTACTCTTCTGTAGTCTAGTCATCATGTTTTGCATTTGCCTTGCACCATCACATGATATTAGAATCTTCTCTAGGCAGTACTGTCATGCTTGAATCAGAAGTTGAGCCACTATAGTAAAGCCAACATTCCCTTTTTTACTGTGGCATCTTACTGACCATGTGCCCACTTTTGAGTTTGTCGAGTTGCATGTAATGACCCTTTGTCAGAAATAACTACTATTCGCTACTGCTAGCTAAGTATGATTTGCAGTGGCATCAATTATTTACATTCAATAGCATTAAAACATTTCTTATAATCTTTCAATCAAATGTTTGGTGTTAACTGCCTATGCATGAACAAGGAATAGTCATTCTGTCTGAGGCAAAGATCTCAATCTCAAATCAACATTTGATGTTTCAGAAAAAAAACTTGATGAGTTTGTATTAACATGAATTAATGTGGGAATAAAAGATAATTAATTTAGATCAATCACTTTTTCCATATATAGCAAATAATGGAAGAACAAAGCAGGGTGGGAGCAGTTAACCAATAGCATCATCAATTTAGTGATTTGCGAATATTGTGGAAAAAGTACAGAATTAATGAGTAGTCAATCAGATTTGCGAATATCGTGGAAAAAGTGAATTAATGAGTAGTCAATCTGTTCTTGACGAATCGCCTGTTAATTCTAACAATCATTTAATGAAGCAAAAGAAAGAAAGAAAATGAAGTGTTAATAATTTCAGAGTTTTCTTGCTAAATAGTTGAACGTTCAGACTGAGATTATCAGCACAAACTGTTTGCATGAGATGTGACTCATGAAACATGGAACCTTTTAGCTGAATAGGAGAATGTGGATCTTGTTTGGTCTTAAGTTACAAGTATATTAGCAAACTCTATTGCTAGTGGACTGTCCTCCCATTATCTTTGTAATATGTTCCGATGGAATATTTGGATGTTATAGTTTGGTTCACTTTGTTGAATATTTAGTTATTTCTGTATGTTTTTCTTTGTGGCAATGCAACTGCTTATGCATATTGCCATCTATGTGCTTATCTTAATAACAATGATATATGCTGAATTCTGTAGTCATACACTAGCTGTCAACAAACACTTGCTTATCTATATTTTAGGTAGACATGATAATGTATGTTGGCATCTTTTTGTTGCAGCTTACAGGAAGCTTGCAAGGAGTTATCATCCTGATGTGAACAAGTGAGTAGAAAAATGTTGTCCATCTTTTGTTTATAATATTTTGATCACTAAACATATAATTAAATAATAAAAGCTCCAAATTCAACCCCTCACAACCCCAACAAAGGGGCAGTAAAGAAATAAGAAGGAAGAAGGGTTTTCACCTTCACAAACAATTTCTGAACATTTCATTTGGGTAGAAAGGAGGGCAAATTCTCTGCAGCAAATTTTAAATTGATTAATTTGTTTAAAATATTGTTCATGAAAGATGGATCACAACTTTTGGAATGTGTTCTTTTTAGTGGCATTGTGTGCTTGAAATCAAAGCATGCTTTTGGTATGATGAGAGATCTGGTTTAGTTGAGCCTTCAAGATTTAGGTGTAGCGTATAAGAACAGCTCTGTGCCTTGGAAGATTAATGAATGTAAACCTAAAGTTTATGTTCTTACTATGAGAATGAAGGAAGGAGTGGGAAAACAAGGAGAGGAAGGAAGAAATAAGTGGAAGAGCATGGAGAAGGGATGAAGTTTTGCTTAGGAAGAAGAGAATAAGGAATTAGAGGAGAAAGAGAAGGCATACCAGAACAAGCGTCGGGTGTGTGAGTAGTGGTGAGCCGTCAAGCAGCGGACATGGGAGTGGTGACGGTGGGTGAAGATGTGATGGTTGAGTCGGGCAAGCTAAGCCTTGGCATAGGGTTAAATATAAAATGATTAATATTATATATAATTATACTGAACCAGATCGGATTGCTTGTCTTGGACTGGTCCACATACAAGTTGGTGGTCCGACTGGTAAAAACCAACCGAACAGTACCAAACCAATCGGTTTTGCAATAGATGATTCAAACAGTAGTTCATCTTGTAATAGGTTTTATTATTGATCTTTTGATTTTGTCAGCTATGAGCAATCTTGCTAAAACTTGAGGCAGGGTTAAGTTTTACTGCTTGTTATTTGTTTTAGAGAACCTGGAGCAGAACAGAAATTCAAGGAGATCAGCAATGTATATGAGGTTATTCCTCTTCATATGGACATGTTTATACAAACTGGTAGATTTAGCAGCAATCCTAGTAAACTTAATTCTGATGTCATTAATTTTGATGTCTTTATAAGTTGCTTTATTACAGGTCCTGTCAGATGATGAAAAGAGGTCAATATATGATAAGTACGGAGAAGCTGGCCTCAAAGGTGCTGGCATGGGCACGGGGGTGAGTATCAGCTAGGGGTTGGCTTTATCCTGTTCCTGTAAAAGAACATCTTTCCATAATTTTTCTGCTGCTTTTCTTCTAATGTTCTATTAATGTTTTCACCACAGGATTATGGCAACCCATTTGATATCTTTGAATCATTATTTGAAGGCATGGGAGGGATGGGAGGAATGGGTGGGATGGGAGGAGCAAGAGCTGCTCGCAACAGGCCTATGCAGGGTGATGATGAGAGCTACAATCTTGTCCTAAATTTCAAAGATGCGATTTTCAGTGTGGAGAAGGAGATAGAGATTACACGGCTAGAAAGGTGTGGAACTTGTGATGGTTCTGGCGCCAAACCTGGCACGATGCCAAGCAAGTGCAACACCTGTGGAGGTCAAGGTCAGGTTGTCTCTTCGGCAAGGACCCCTCTGGGTGTATTCCAGCAAGTTATGACTTGCTCAACTTGCGGAGGTACTGGCGAGTCCTCTACCCCATGCAGCAGCTGTGGAGGGGATGGGTGTGTGAGGAAGACAAAGAGGATAAGCCTGAAAGTTCCAGCCGGAGTCGACTCTGGTAGTCGGCTGAGGGTTCGGTCGGAAGGGAATGCTGGAAGGCGGGGTGGCCCACCTGGCGACCTGTATGTGTTCATCGAAGTTCTATCAGACCCTGTGCTCAAGAGGGATGGAACCAACATTCTCTACACATGCAAGGTATCATATATCGATGCAATCCTAGGGACTACCATGAAGGTTCCGACGGTGGAAGGAAAGGTGGACCTGAAGATTCCTGCTGGGACGCAGCCAGGTACGACCCTAGTTATGGCTAAGAAGGGGGTTCCATATCTTGGAAAGCCAAACATGAGGGGAGACCAGCTGGTTCGTGTGCAGGTAGAGATCCCAAAGAGGTTAAGTAGTGAAGAAAAGAAGCTGATCGAGGAGCTTTCCAACCTCAGCAAGTTTAAGACGGCAAACAGCAGGAGGCAGTAAAAAAAAAAAGAAAAACTAACTTCCCCATTCATCGGTGGCTGAAATATTCCAGCGTCCTAAAGAAGTGGAACATTCATGCAAGTCTTCAGGTGATGGGGAGTGGTCCTTTTAATACTAATGCTTACGAATTTGGTTAATCTAGAAATGATAAACTCAAGAATTGATGAGTGTGAGCAATATTGCCTGACTTAGGATGAGATATTAACCAATTTCATATGTTTGAGGATGATATTTCATACATAAATTTTGCAAGGATTTCATGGTAAAAGCAAGGAAACACTTTTTAACGGCAAAAATTGTGCTGCACTGCAATTTTTCTTATTGAAGTTGAATGAATATGTTAACTTATCACAATTTGTCGTCAATCCTACCTCTGCCTCTTTCTCTCGACTGTTGAATTTTGAGTCCCTTGGAGTATCATTGGCTTCGGTTTGGTTTGGTTAAGTTTGAATTATAACTAAAGCGGGATATTAGTTATACAGTTCAAAATCATAATGGTCACACAGTTCAAAATCATTGCAAATTGAAATCAGTGATTTCAGTTCGGTTTTGAGCTGGTCTGAAAATTTTTAAAAAGCTAAATATCCTTAAAAATGATTCATATATTTTTTTTAATTTAATTTTAAATTCGATTGAAATAGAATCATAGCTCTCAAAATTGGGATCTTCCGAATTGAACAATATACAAGCAAAAAATGTGATACGTCTCAGTTCCGATATTAATGTGTTAACTACAGCCACTGCAATACTCTTTAATCTTTATATGAACATGCAACAACAGCAGGCCAGAAGCTATCTTCTCAAGAGATTTATAAGGCTTTTCCATTCACATGCCCAGCCAGTCGTGAGTAAAAAAGAATGAACAAATTGGAAAAGCAAGCATGCGTAGATCTTGTTGTGAAACACGAGAGAGGGTTCTCTTCACAAGTCATATGGGTACTGCCTTCAGCAGAACCACGTCGCAAAGAGCTGTGCTGCACAAAAAAAAAAAAGGGGGTCACAAACATGTCAGTCAATGGCATCGATGAGTAGGAGCACCATATTTTGGTCGGACTGCTGCTGCAGCTCATCCTTTCGGAGGAAGTGCGGCTGCCATAGCCCGTAACCTGCTAGCGATATCTGTAAAGCTTGGTCTCTGCGAAGGTTCGGTGGACCAGCATTGCTCCATCAGTGATCCCCATTCGGTGTCACATGATTCAGGCACAGGAGGCCGCAGTGTGTCGTTCAGAATCCCACCTATTGAAATAAATAATGAATAGGCATAAAAGTTTTTATGCCAAAAGAAATACATATTACTGGTGCGTGCTGGTTTGCACACCATCAGTGAAAATTCTGCAATAGGAGAGGCACCGAGGCAGATAAGACCAACTCCCGGTGTGGTTCTCCCAGAGACAATTCTTGCTTGTTAAATCACAAGTTCCAGTCGTGCTCATCACATATGGAAAAAGAACATTACAACGCATATCTATGATAAAGAGGCTCAACGGAACCTCTCTTGGGTTATCATCGCATTGTCAGTCAAATCATGAATAATATATTATAACGATATGAAAAGAAAAGTCACCTATAATTGCTCCATAATGCATGTCTCCATATGGTTCCTCTCCGGTAATGAGCTCCCACATCACAATCCCAAAAGAAAATACATCGACCTAGCCATAAAGTCATCACATTAACAGTACATGGTTAAATCATTCACAGAGCTCCTGTAGCATGAAAAGTAACATATCAACTAGATATTAAGATATAAAATACAAAAATTATGAGATTACCTTCTCAGTGTACCTGTTATCTTTGCCAGAAAGAAGTTCTGGAGCCATCCACGGCAGGGTTCCTTGCATGCCGCCAGACATTAATGTCTCATATTTTACTTTTGAGAGACCAAGATCACCAATCTGCACGAGGTGCTTGGAGAAAAGGTATTTATAAGTTTCCGGTGACACCCTGACTTTGACATAGCAAAACCCGCAAATTATGTTACACCAGACAAGCAAGTATTTAAGCGCCTGCTTTGTGTTACAATTTCTTTTTGTTTTAATAAAGAAAACAAAAATTGATCAAGAGAAAGCATTACTAATACTTAATTCTGTTTTCTTATTTCTTAGAACTCAGAAGCATTTTTTTTTGTTAATGGTACTTTTTAAAGCAGGCAATTCTTTTACTTCCATATATTTCAGAACAAATTTGCAATCTTCATAATACTCTTTCTGACAGACCCTGGCAACGCCTGTTATCATCCTATTCTCCTCTCCCTCTTGCATTTCTGCCTCTTTTCAGCATACCATCCAAGTTAAAATGTGAAGGCCAAACATGTGTTGTCTACTCTCTATAACAGTAGGCTTCGATGATTTCAGTCTTGTGAAAAATCAGTGCATAAGGGGCACCCGAAACCAGGAAGAATAGATTCCATCAACTAAGGGTGGTCCTGACAAGACAATGACCAAATGCATGACATGGCACCCCCAATGCTGCCAGAACTTCAATCCTCGACCTCATTTTTGATAAAATATTTGCTACATAAAAATGGACAGTATTAGCTAGTTATAAGCAGTTAGTTCACTCAAGGAAGTTATTAGATCAGTAAAACAGTAAAATAGTAATTTGAACACCTGAGGGTTGCTCTTTATCATAAAAACCTCCAGCATTGCTGATAATAAAATTCCAAACAGCATTCAAAAGAATTCTATGGCGTCAGTAGAAAGCATAAAGTTCACCTTGCATATTGGGCGCTGAGGATCCCTCAAGTTGACAAGCAAATTATCACTTTTCAGGTCAAAGTGTATAATATTTTTATTGTGCAGGTATTCCATGCCAAATGCCACATCCATCGCAATAAGAAGACATCTACGCCTATCGAGGATCCTGTTGAAAGATAGGAATGAGTTAAACTGTCCCAAAATACTAACACCATACAATTATGAAAAAGTTGCATGCATTTTTCAATGGAAAAAGATAAACAGATAAACATGAAATTAAAAATGAGCAAATACTTCTGATTTTTCTGTGAAGCATGCCGAAGGGAACCATTAACCATAAACTCTGTTACTGTTGCAATGGATCCTCCAGGGCCATCCAGAACAATACCATAGAATGCCACAACATTAGGGTGATGCAAACTAGCAAGTTTGCAAGCTTCGTTCCAAAAGTCAGCCCTCTGAACTTATGCATAGACACATATGTAAGCATGGATTCTACAGGAAAAGGAAACATAGGAAGCAAATAATCTATGGAGACACATACTGCACGTTCCTGCTCTGATGGCTTCCCAGCAAAAACCCTGTCATTGATTCTTTTAATTGCAACATCTGAACCTCTCCATTTGCCATGATACACAGTCCCAAATGTTCCCGATCCAAGTTCTTGCAACTCTTCCAGATCACTATTTTTTATTACCTGGATTAAACAGCAACCAACAATCTCAGCATTTACCAAGAGACTATGTCAACTTGACCTTACAACTGCACAAGTTTAACACATGAAGAACATACTGAACTTATCTTCTAACCTGAAGGTGTCCAATGTCATCTGTAATTGGAAAACCATTCTTTAAATTCTCTGACTGTTTGGTCTTGATGGCCTGTGTTACAATAATTTTTAGCATCTAATAGGAGTAGATGTAGAAAACATGAGAAAGGATGTGCCCATCACCTCACTCTGGTCATCATCTTTCTCTAAGGTATTCTCTATGGTGCCACTTTCTCTGTTAGAACTAGGACTGACCTCTTCAGATGACTGCAGTGCTTCTGCTGATGCTTTCCCTTCAAAAGTCTGCATATCTTGCTTAATATGGACATCTTCTGAGTTTAACAGCCAAAGAGATGATGATTTTAAGAATGTGGTAATCAGTGATTTTAAATGAGCAATAAGACATTTCATACAGCAAAACAGGGGGCGAGACCTTTGAGTGGACACACAAGCTCTTTGGGCGAGTCCATTCTTGGAGACTCAGGTAAGTGGCTAGAAACACCTGCAGGAACGGTTACCTCAGAGCCCATGCTATTCACAGAATTCTTGTTGTACAATTCCTTCATAGCTATTGATTCTCTGTTGGAAACTTCACTAGGTATTGGAGGCAGAACAGTAAGGGTTTTCTGAGGATCTTTGCTGCTCGCAAGTGGGTCTAATGAAATGGCTCGCTGGATTTGGTTCATGTTACTAGCATGATGAATAGTGTAAATCTGAGCATTGTCACTTTGAGGAATAGTTATGTCACAAAATTCTTCAACTGGATGAAGGCTGGGAACCTCATCTTTCTGTTCACCAATAACGTTCTTCTTGGTGGCATTGTTATTGCAAGTGGGATCTACATACTTGAACATCCCTCTTGGTCCAACACCTGCTTCAAGATGGTATGAGTAGGGTCCATGTTTACACGTCATATTTGGAATGTGGCTGGTGTTGGAAGGTTGAACACTCTGTTCATAAGCAACATCACTTATCACAGATAGCTGTTTATCAATTTGTGGACCAGCATTTCCTTCTGGAACAACTACAGAACTAATTAGGGGATCACCATGAGACAACTCATTTTCCTTATGCTGCGGTCCAGCATTATGAGTGTTCACTACAACCAATGGTGGATTTTCAGGCTTTATATTCTTGGAGGTACCAATATCAGGAATCACAACTGGTCTTGGCTGGTTGCTGAAACCCGGATCGCCAGGGGGAATTGTGCAAATTGCTCGATGTGTCCCATTGATAGGTCTAACATAGCCAAACAAGTATGCAGGCACAGTTCCATTGATTGATTGTCCAACTTCTCGATAATCTGAATTTCTAACTGAACTGGTGCTGGCAACAATGAAATTATGATCAACAGGATAGTTAGGTAACCCAATATGCTGAGGCAATTGGGTCTGCTGTTGCAAGTAATCCTCTCCATGAAACTGAGGAATGACGAGCATTCCATAAGGGCCACATGGCAGGGTCGATGAAGCCGGTGCAAGTGAAATGTTTGGATAATCAAGATTTTCCATGTTGAGACCCAAAGACAGTGGCACTTCTTGCTGCTCTTGCACTGACTCCACTTTTTGAGCTTTCTGAGGATTGGTTACAGTTCCATGTGATGCTTGTGAGGTGCCTGGAAAACCCACAGAAACTGGTGGGACAAAAACCTTAGCATAATATGGATTGGCTGCATTCACAACAACTGGCCTCCCACTGTCCCATGGAATCCCAGGGATAGTCTCGCTGAACTCATAGGTCTTAGATGGAGCTGTAGCTACCAAATTCTCGGCTTGAGTTTCCACCACACCGTCAACCAGCATTCCGACATCTATCATTTGCTGTCCTCGCATGCTTGTTAAATCCTCAGAATGGTGACTCTGCAATACCACATTCACATCAGGAACAACATTTCTGAGACCATTACCCTGTTCCTTTATTAGAGTATCTGAATGGGCATGAGGTATGGCTTTTTGACACATATTACAATCCTCAAATCTTCTCACTTGGCGCAGCCCACTACGTTCCACATTTGGTGCAAGCAAGTACGGAGAAGGCAAAGGAGGAAGCTGAGACAAAGACTGAAGTTTCACATCACTAGGAAACTTGGCGGTCTTGTCAACATTAGAATTTTGCGAGTGTGGATTCACCTTTGTCTGAACTGAAGTCCCATTACTGACTTGGGACATTGGATCTGCAATGTGGGATGGCGGCATATATGCTGGTGCTGGCACACGAACCACATTAATTGGCAGAGGCAATCCCATCACTGGTAAATATTGGGGGTTTAAGATTTGAGCTTGTTGTGGATCAATGTAGGACTGTGGAACATATGATGCAACGGAAGGCAAGTCAGTTTGAGTTGAATTCAACACTCTGTTTTGATCTGGCACCAGAGGAGGCCATTCGGATTGAGTTGAACTCAATAATTCGGTTTGTTCACTAGAACTAGTAGTAGGCGGAAGCAGATCAAGAACATCTTGACCAGAAAAAACCAACTTCAACGTGTCTTGAGCAGATGCAGCAGTGGGAGACACATGAGCCGGTGATGTACCTTCATTGTTCACCTCGTCGGCGGCGGCGGCAGTCGTTCCATCCGAATTCTGCGTCGATGAGAAGCTCGTCGCGCTATCCTTTCTCCTGATGCTCGAATCTAATCCGTTTACAGCCTCGAGATACCTAGTGCGAGTTTCCTGAAGGTCAATGTGGACCGCAAAGGAAGCGGCACCGGCGCCCGTGACTTCAGAGGGTGAGAAGAGGAAGACTCGAAGCTTCGCAGAGGGGCTATCGGTGGCGAGCCTGTCGTACTCTTCCATCATGTTATCGAGGTCTTCGGTGGTGGAGACGGAGATGAGTGCGTCAAGATCTTCATCGGGGAGCTGGTAGCGGAGGACAACCGGCCCGCCACAGGCCTCGGCCATCTTGCGGAGGATCTCCGGGAGGGGGGAGTCGCGGCGGACAGTTATGAGGCGGGTCTCCCCGCCGGCATAGCGGAGGGCACCGTCGCCGTGGCGGGGAAGGATCTTGCCGCCGTAACTGCAAATGAGCTTGACCTTCCGGTGGTCGGCAACGTCGGAGGGGGGAAGGGGGCGGGGATCCTTGGGGTCGGAGGCCATGCGAAGGGATGGGAAGGGCAGGGTTTTGGGGTGGAATTGGATGAACTTAAAACCCTAAGAGCAGGAGGGAGTCGGCGAGCAGGGAATCCGGAAAACGGGTACGAGAAGTAACGGAATTGATCCCGTCGCTGTTATAATAATAATAATAATATAATATATAATATAGAATAATGATAAATTTTAGGACGAATTAAAAAAACTCTAAATTTGAATAATTTATAGATAATTTATTTTTTAATGATAACTCTATATCTGTCAAATCACTATTCTATACCCGTCAATCGTCCTCCGGAGAGCTAACCATATAGTATTTTTGTGTTAGGATCAAGAGCACTAAGAGGGGGGGGGTTAAATTAGTATAGCGGAAATCTTTCTGCGATTAATAAAAACTGCGTTTGTACGATAAAAGCGATTTCGGTGTGAAAGTCGATTCTAAGATTACTTTAACTTAAAATCAAGCGAGATGACGTTAAAGTAAATCTATGAAGGTAGTTTGCAGTTATAATGAAAATCAGAATATAAGCGCAAACTGAAATACGACGTTCGTACGATAAAAGCGATTTACATCTAAACGTCAATTCGGAAAGCACTGAACTTTGAAACACGTTCGTAAAAGCACAGAAGGCAGTAAGCTATTGAGGAGGTTTGCAGTAGATATAAGATGCTCAAAGTAAATGTAAATCGAGATTTAGAGTGGTTCGGTCAATCTTGACCTACTCCACTTTTGGCTTCCTCCACCGACGAGGTCACCGACGTCAACTAGAGGCCTTCCTTCAATAGGCGAAGGCCAACCACCCTTTTACAGTTTCACTCCTTTTTACGGGCTTAGGAGACAACCCTTATAGAATTTTCTCTCCTTTCTTTAAAGCTCAGAACTTGGAAGAAAAGAAGGAGAAGAACTTTTGGCCTTTACAACAATTTTGAACTATAAAAATCACAGAACAAGATCAGGATTTCGGTATATATTATGTGTGCTTTCAGTGCTGAATGGGTGGGGTATTTATAGGCCCCAACCCAGTTTGAATTTGGAGCTCAAAACTGTCAATTCCCGGAATTTCGGGATATAGCGGTTGCACCTCCTGACTGGAGCGGTTGCACCGCCTGGCAGAGCTTGAAGACTGAGCCTCTGGGCGGTGCCATCTCCTGTCAGGGGCGGTTGCACCTCCTGCCAGAGCTCGAAGACCGAGCTCAGGCAGTGCCACCGCCTAATTGAGGCGGTGCCACCGCCTAACTGAGGCGGTGCCACCGCCTAACTGAGGCGGTTGCACCGCTTGGCCAGAGCTCGGAGACCGAGCCCAAGCGATGCCACCTCTATCAAGGGAGGTTGCACCGCCCAGTCTTGCTCGGAGACTGAGCCCAAGCGGTGCCACCTCCTGGCTGGGGCGGTTGCACCGCCCAGTCTCGCTCGGAGACTTAGCCCAAGCGGTGCCACCTCCTGGCTTGGGCGGTTCAACCGCTTGGCAGAAATTAGGGTCCGAATGGGTTGATCCATTCGGCCCAATTTGGGTTTTTCAAGGGCCCAATTGCCCCAAGATTAAGTTAATGGGATCACCTCCCATTTCCAACTTGCTCCGGTGCGTCAATCGCTTCTTCCGGCGAACTTTCGTCGATCATCCGATGAACCTTCGGTGATGCTCCTGCGGACTTCCGGCAAACTCCTGGACTTACGACGATCCACTTGGCGAGTTCCGACGAGTTTCTTTTGGCAAGCTCATAGACTTCTCGGATTCGTTCCCGCAGAACCTCCGACGACTGTCCGAACTTCCGTCGAACTATCGAACTCCCAACGTGATCATTGTTTTGACTCCGGCGCAACTCCTGCTGCATATCTTATTTTCATCATAGTTAATCCTACACACTTATCTCAACATATAGATTAGATAACAAATGACAATTGACTTTATCATCAAAATCCAAGATTCAACATTTTGTGTTCGAGTATAACTAAAATTAAATTTTATTAAAAATTTTAGTATTAATTTTTTATTTTTTAAAAATTTAAAATAATTAAAATTTTTAAATATGATATTAGGGCCTAAGGTAGTCCTACTATAAGTTTAAGTGAGACCACCACTCTTAGATAGTATACTACGAGACGAGCAATAACATCACTTGCTGACACTTGCTGAGCGATATCATCGTTCGTTTGAGAAATTTTTTTATCAAATCTGTGATTGAGTATAACTTGAGTTAATTTTGATCAAACTAATCTAAAATTATTTGGAACTACTATGACATGTTTTCAATTTATGATGAATTAAAAATAATTTTATATAAAAATTAATATAATTTTTAATATATTTTGTGAATAAGTGTAACTTGAGTTACAAAATGAGTGTAACGATGGTTTTCTGAGTAATTTAAGATAATTTTATATATAAATTAATATATTTTTTTAAGATAACTTTAGTTATTTAGTTTTATTATAAATTTAAAATACTTTAATATATATTAATATTTTTTTAATATATTCTGTGAACGAGTTGTAATCTATGTAAATTCAGAAGAGGGGAGGAAGAGAGAGCAGTGGAGGAGTAGAATGATAAAAAAAGAAAGAAGACGAGGACGAGAAGGGCAAGGAAAGGGTGAGAGCGGTGAACGAGGGAAAGAGAGAAAGAAGGTGGAGACCAACGAGGAGGAGGAAGCCAAGGAAGAGGGAGAAGAGATGGTGATGGAAGTGGAGGAAGCCATGGAGTATAGTGAGGTGGTGGAGACCAACGAGGAGGAGGAGGAGGTGACAGAGTACGAGGATACGTGAGAAATTACAGATATAAACATGACTAAACACACCATGAAACGAACATAAACCGTGGATATGTGAGAGATTATGATTTCTTTCTCATCCTCCATCGTCTCTAATTCATTAATCATAACTATGGGATAAAAATCAATCCTTTTAGATGACATCGCGATGATCAGTAGCTGATCCGCCGGAGGAGGGGCTTGCTAGTTGGTGAGGTTAATAGCTTACCAAAGCGATGATCAGTAGCTGATCCGAGAGGATGATCAGCCACACTGAGACTGAGACACGGCCCAGACTCCTACGGGCGGCAGCAGTGGGGAATTTTCCGGTTTTTATGCTTACATTCGCAGCCCTGGAAGGCGGTGCTGCTGGGTCGACGACGACGATGACGAGGTCGGTGATAGCAGCTCCCGTGGTTTGGATTACCCACGCCAACGACGAAAGGAGCCTGCGGTCCAAGGGACAAGTTGAGGAAAGGGAGCGGGCGGGAAATAGGAGGAAGTTGCAGCGGCTTTCGCCCGTCTCTGTCCAGGGAGGAGATAATGAATGGTTGATTTTGGAGGCGATCGCAGGAAAGAAGCTGCCATCCCAGAACCGTCCAGGAAAACGTCTACGTTAGCTTCAATTCCTCCCCTTCCTGCACAGAGTTAGGGTTCTCTTCGGACCCGTCTTTGCTTCCCGTGGATTTAGGGTACTTCGGATTTGAAAGAAAAATATTTATGTGTGTGGAGAAATTTTATATATATATATATATATATATATATATATATATATAATTGTATTAGATATATACTGTCTTTAATTAATAAAATATAATTTTATTTTGTGGTTTGATTGGGTTCAATTAATTGGATTGAACCGGTTGATTTGGACAAGATGAAAAATTAGAAAAACGTATTATCAATTTTTTCATTTTATCAAAACAAAAAAAAAAGACGCTACATGAGAAAACATGAAAATTTTATGAAGCTTTGATAGAAAAATCGCCCAATTTCTAACATAAATAGGGAAATAAAGAACAATTCAACTCCAAAATCATTGCACGACTCAAATTCTCATATCACGGGACCCACAACTTTTGTGATGGCATAGTCGGGATGAGTCGCTCTCAGGAATTGCCATCAATCAGATGCCAACGCAGTGCAGTCCACACTCTTTCGTTTGCATGGGCCCCATCCTCGTCCTCATTACGAATCATTACACTAACCCATCAAATGAACGGGGAAGAAACCAACAGCAAGCCCCAAGGAAGCGTCCTTCTCCTTAACGAGGAGGAAGAAATGCTTTGAGATGGTAAAAAACATACGCATCGAACGGCAGAGAACGTCACACGTGTATGTACAAGAAAAGGATATGGATCGATCGAGACGGTACTTAGCACGCGATCCCGACGGCCGGCCGCAGCGGCGGGGGAGGCGGGGAGGGCGGAAGGCGGGAGGAGAAGCCGCGGTACCTGGGAGGCTGATCGGCCGCGGCGGGGTCGTCGCCGTCGTCGTCGGTGGGTCCCTCGTCAAAGTTGAGGGAGTAGCTGAGTGCGTCGTAGTGGAAGTCGCCGGTGTGGGGGCGGCCGCGGTGCCTCCCGATCCTCGCCACCAGGCCGCGACACCTGCCGCCGATCTCCGGCAGGTCCTGCGCCTTGGATCGGAGCCAGACCGTGGAGGACCGGATCAGCGACGCCGGCTGCTCTTCGCGGGCGGCGGCGCCGCGGAAGCAGCAGGAGAAGCAGATCGAGGACCGGAGGCGCTGCTTCAGCGAGGACGGGGAGGATGGCGGCGAGGAATCCGCGTCGAATCCCATCGAAGAAGAAGCAATCGAGCAAGCGCAGAAAGAGAGAGAGAGAGAGGAGGGGGGGGGGGGGGGGAGGAGTGAGAGTGAAGTGAGTGAGGTGGAGGGGGATGTCTGCTCGTATATAGTGGGGGCGAAAAGACGGATAAGGACAACATGGGATAACGGATCGGAAGGAAAGCAGGGGTCTGAAGAGACGGCGTTACGGAATCCATTCAGGGTGTTTTGGGTATTTCAAGGATCGTAATACAGTAACTCCCGTGAGATGAGCTGACGCTTTGAAGGCCGGAAAGCGGATAAGATTGGCACGACCGCCCCTTGTTTTGTTTTGTCCGTTCTTTAGCTGTTTTAAATCATTTTTTAGGCAATTTTCTTTCAACCATCACAGAAAAATATCTGTTATAATGTTTTGATCACTATAACACAAATATTATCAAGCTTACTTAAAAGAATATAAATAAATCAGATAAATTAAAAAAAAAACTTGAGACCATTTGATACATCACAGATAAAAAATAATTAACGAAATTTTTTTGGAGAGATATTTTAGATATTTTTTAATTAGAGATATTTTTGAATAAAAAATAAAAAAAAGGATATCGATTGAAAAACATCCAAAATATATGTATTTTTACAGGAAAATCATCCTTTTTCTTTTACTTTTTAAATGCTTTCTTTTCTTTCTATTCAATTTCATAGTAAATAAATGAGCTTAAAATATTATAATTAGTATTTAAATTTATCTATATAAGATTATAAATAAAATAATAAAATTTTAACCATACGAAAGAAAATAAAATGAGGAATAATCAATGAAGATATATGTACGAGAGATCGAAATACCTAAAAATAATTAACTAAAAATATAAATAAAATCTAGAAAATTTTAATTTAATAAAAGATAAAAGATTCATATAATCGATACCAAATAATCAAAATATTATGATTTTTTGTTGAATAAATTTTCACTCATTTATTTCTTTAAAGATTTTTAGGTACGTACATCCCGCAAAGTTTGGGAATAATACAGAACATGTTCCTAGATTCTCGGCATATTAACTCAAATCGATAATCGCTAACCATTATTATCAATCAACTAACTTAAAATAAAAATATTAGAATTTGAATATCTCTGTTTTAACCATCCAGTGATAATAAATTAAATGGGATTAATTAATTAACTTAAGAAAGATTAATATAAAATCCATTATACTTTTACAATGTCAAACATTCATCTTGTTCAATGAAGTAAAAAGGGCAGCCTAGACAAATGTAAATAATGCAGAACTAGGGGGATCAAGACACAAGAATAATAGTACTATCAAAGCGAAGTTTGTAAGGAACAACCAGCACTCACAGACAAATTGCTACAGAACATTCTTACAACTTGGACCAGAACAACCAGCACTCACAGACAAATTGCTACAGAACACTCTTACAACTTGGACCACACATGGCCTTATTGAACATGGTTTGGCAATACAATACAATACAATACAATACAATACAATACAATACAATACAATACAATACAATACAATACCTGACAAAGTTCACATGCATCACGTGATAATGTTTCTGATTCGATGAATTCGATTGTGATTTTGACTAACTGGTACCTTAATTTGATTATCATTACAAA
Source organism: Musa acuminata AAA Group (assembly GCF_036884655.1). Lineage (NCBI taxonomy): Eukaryota > Viridiplantae > Streptophyta > Magnoliopsida > Zingiberales > Musaceae > Musa > Musa acuminata. The sequence goes on along the minus strand of NC_088329.1, from coordinate 708,608 downwards.
GTTCTAACTATTTAGCATGGACTACATAAAATTTTTTATTATCATTATATATTTAATTAAATTTATAATACTTAAATTTTTATTTATAATTTCTATTAAGATCTTTTTAGATCTGGATATCTCTTAAGCATATGCTCATATCATCTTAAATGATTTTATTTCATAATTATTTTTTATAGTATCTTCTATCGAAGAGATACCTAATTATTCACAGATAAATTTTTTTTTTTTTTATCTTTCTTAGTAACTCTACATATCTATCTCAACATTATTATCTCGATAATCTAGATTTTTTATATATATTATTTTTTAATTACTTAATACTCATATCCATAAAACATTGTTGGTCTCACAATTATCTTATAAATTTTTTTTTGATCTCAAAGATATCTCTTAAGCACATGTTCATATCATCATAAATGATTTTCTTTTATAGTATCTTCTATCGAAAAGGTACCTAGTTATCATCTTTGAATGTTATCTATCATTTATATTGCCAAATGCAAAAAAGCACCAAAAGATCAATCATGGACAAATCCTCGAACTATGAGCTTTGCCACTGCTTTCAAGATGCCATCGCTGGTTGGTAAGCAAAGAAATCAAGCAGCGAGAAACAATTTAGAATGGTTGGATGACAGACATAATGTCATATCCTAAAGGCTTGAAGATATGTGGATAAAGTTCTAAATTAAGATGTCATGATTGTTGCACAGATGGGGATATTAGAATAGTGCATACCATATCATTTGACCTAGAATGCCTTTTGTTTAGTTAAATATTACATACAAGCAACTAGGAAAATAAGAGATTGTAATGAGGATACAAAAGGTAATGAGATTATAGTAATATCACCTATGGATTATCCCTACTGGTAGCTTCGTCTCTATCATATACCATAATGCTTGAATTTGATATAAACATATAACAAAACAACATAAAATTATATTACCATCCAATTTAGTTACTTCTATCAAAGAAGTTACCCGACTAAATGCCCCACATAAATCCTAGTCAAGTTCCATCTGTGATATTTCCTGCAACAGTTTTTCAGTAACTAAAGACAAACTACAAGCGATATGCATAAAGAAATATGATGGCTAAATTAAACATTCGTGTTCACAAAGAGTTAGAAGTTAAAATTTAAGCATGATCTTGCGGAGCAGTAACAACACGGTATGGAGTAAACTCTAGTAAACACTATGACAAGCGGATACTCAGAAATTAACACAGCTGGGATAAAGAAAGGAATGCAATCGCATATTTATTCCTGAATGCAAATAAAGTTACAGAAGTGTGGACTTACAGTGAGGATCGAGGTAATACAAGAATTTAATGCTCGGACAATGTAAAAGTATGGTCACTGTGTCAGTAGATACACCAATTTGCATCTCGAAAGCATACCTCTGTCTATCAATTCCAACGTTCAACAATTTTCATAGAATGGTCAAAACTGAGAACAGGAGTAGCAAGGATGTCTCAGATCTGAGTAAGTACTTCTAAAAGCTCTCAAGGCATTAATCTGGCACTACATATCTCAACCGAAGTATGCTATAAACAAAACTAGAACTCATTATGTTCCTGCTTGGCAAGCCAGGATGTGGCAGAAGGCCCAGAACAACCAAGATTTTCTGCCGCAAAGGTCAATTTTCTTGTCTCAATCTTCATCAACCATATAAATCGGTCATCATCATGGCATGACCAAAAAAATTTGCATAACTTCAACTTCACATACCTAATTGGAAACTAACGCAATATAAATCACTCAGACCTATTTTTAAGAGTAAAGATATTCCCAACAACTCCCAAAATACTAGCAACCACTGCCAATACTAACATCAGCCATGACATGTACCTCTCTCTAAGATTTAAAACCTTTTCTTTCTTATCCAATCTCAATGCAATAAGAGCTGGAAATATAAACCCCAGCGACATGCCAGTTGTAGCACCAGTAAACTTGAAAGCCACCCAGATGTTTGGTATCATAGTAGAACCAAGATAAATAATAGCAAGTAGCACAGCCGTCAAAGTCAACATCCTTTTCCTACTTCCAGGAGCTGATTCTGCAAACACTAGCGAATCTACCGTCTGCCTGAGCGAAAAATGAATGACAGGGAAAACAAGAATCAGATGAAGAATATATCCAATCCTCACCACATAATTCAGGATCAAACTGAACCGAATTCCGAGATCCTTATCAAAATTTGTCAGCACATCCGACTCGGTGTCATCCCCAAACAACAGGTATCCTGATATAGCAGTTGAGGCATAGATGGCCACACACAACACTGTGGTGATCCTACTGACAAGGTACATCTTCTTTGGCGTTCTCCCCTCGAGCTCATTGTAGATGGGCTGAACATTGAAATGGCAAACATAGGCATTAGTCATTATCGGAACGACCACCAGCAGATCCAAGAAGGCAGCTTTCGATCCAAAATCAGGCCCCAATCTTGGCGTCCCTATCCTGCCTTCAACAAGCTTAACCAACGCAATGATGGACGACACGATCACGAAGACAACGGCAAGAGCCACGGAAGCAGCTGAAGTGAGGCTAAGCGAATCGATCTTTTCCAGAGAACAAAGAGGGGCCAAAAAGATGACCAATACCACAAGGATCACCAATTTCCTGTGATCCCACTCGCCGCCACTCCCGAGCAATTGATCGAAGACGCCGACGTGCTTCGAGGATCCTGACATCACATCCCCGATGATTATCAAGTAGACGACGAGGACACCGGCGTTGTTGATGATGACGCAGATCTCGGAGACGATCTTGAAGGGGCGGCCGAGGGCGGTCTGGACGACGTCCCCGTAGGAGGACGACTTGCAGAGGACGGAGAACCGGACGAGGAGCTCGATGCTGATCTCGGACAGGATTCCCATGAGGACGATGGAGACGAAACCGACGAGGAGGCCGAGGACCTTCAGGGTGGCGGGAAGGGCCATGATCCCGGCGCCGATGATCGAGGTGGCGAGGTTGAAGACGGCCCCGGGCACGCCGGATCCCGCGGCGGCAGGGCCGTACCCGGCACCGGCGGCGTCGAGGATGAGGGGTAGCTCAACGCCGAATTCTTCCTGCTTCTTGGGAGGGTCTTGAGGTAGGGTTGGGGAGTTGGCTTGGAGCTCGATGGAGGAAGATACAGGGAGGGCAGTGTACGTGCTGTTCATCCTTGGGGAGGAATTTGAGATTGTGATATACAAGAAGAAGATGATGAGGGTTGGGATCGGGGAGGGGAGGGGATGCGAAGGAGGGAGAGAGACGAGCCGAATACCGAAAAGATCGGAGCCGTTCTTTGCCTTGTAATCTGGCGACGGAGATGTCGTCGTGGATTGGGTAAATTGCTTGCAGATCCAACGAGGGAGAAGAAAGAGACAGAAAGGGTCGATGACCCGGTCAACGCTGACAAACCCTGGGAAAGGCCTGTTCTTCTAAACCGAACCGGTAAATGAACCGGGTCGAACCGGCCTGATTTTGAATAATTCGGTTAATAATGACAGTTTTGGGGGGAAAGGAGTGTATAATTAGATAAAGAATTTACATCTGCTTTAATTATTTTTTTTTTTCCTAAAAAAATTGGCTTCAATCATCCCTTAGAAGCAAATGGCTAAATGATTTAGAGGCAAGGAAAAATATCAAATTTATGATAAGACAGGTAGAATATACAACAAGGTAAATTACAAATGTGATGCATATCCCCAAAAAATAACATGTTGTTCCACTACCTACATAGGATGAGCAAATCAGTGCTGATAGTAAGTGCACAAAGTCTTTGATCCAAACAACTTGAACCTGAAATTTTTGTGATCTTTCACATCACTCAGATTCTGTATGGAAGAATTAAGGGTAGTTTTGAACTAACGAAACTACTTTATATTGCTGACTTTGTTCATGTATATATAACATAACGACCAATTATATGACAAGATATATTAGGGATTTTGGATTTGGGATTTTTTTGTGTGTGTTTGAGTTTTGGTGATAGAGAGTGATACCTACACCTCTTTGTAATTTCAATTTTGAATTAATCAAGTTTTGACGATTCAAAAGCAGAAAAAATATCTTATGTAAGAACACATTTTTTTCTTGTCATTTCTAAATCTGCTTTAAGTTGATTCACCTAAGAAGAATCACCGACAGATGGGAAAAGTTCATAACCTTCCTTACAAAAGCACTTCATGTAGTAAGATTACAGCACTTGCAGCATCAGCAAGAACAAGAACAATGACACTATTAAAAGAAGCCTTGAAATCCATGATACCCAGCAAGAGAGGAAATAAAAAGACAATAATTACAAGAGTAATTTGATCTGTTTCAAACTTCTGATAATAATATAACTTGTCTGTTTAATACATACCCAAAAGCATTATGGAAACAAACAAAACAAATCATCTTGTATATGAGAAACAATGAGCACTGCCGTATATTATGTTTTCTCTCTCAAAAAAATAACAAAAAGCTTCTGTGACCAATACTAAGAGGGCACGATGACGGAAATGTCAGACTGCACGACCACCATTTATCAAATTGTCGTATGCATGACTAGGCTCCCGAGAGCCCAGCACATGGAAGGAAAAAGAATTCTGCTATATGATTGTAGAAAACAAACTCTTCTCTGCAAGAAGTAAACAATCGAATATTACAGTGCATCAAGCAAGATAACCTGAAAGGGCAGCAACCAAGTTTGTTAGAGGGGAGAGGCACTCTTAAAGCGACATAAACATTCGTTGTTCATGCAAAGTTATGGATACAATATCATGGTTTCTAGAAATAAAGATCGATACATAAATAGAGAGAATAGGCAACCCAAGTTGGTGACCATGCAAAGCTATGAATACAATATCATGGTTTCTAGAAATAAAGATAGAAACATAAATAGAGAGACTAGGCAACCCAAGTTGGTGCTGAAGCACCAGCAATCAAATACATATACAGATATCATAGTGGTAGATTACTGGCAAGGCTGGTGTGTACCGATGTCCCATTCATCAGTCTTCAAGCATCTCAGTGCATATTATAGCGTGATGCAACAATACAGACCATTTGTTTTAAAATTCATCTTTATTATATAAGCATGTAGAATTTTTTTTTCCACACTACCTATTGTGGTAAGATTTTCCAATTTTTCCAATTTTCCAACAGGCAAATTGGATGTGAGCACGAACAAAGCAACCACACAAAAAAAGGCATTTATATGAAAGCAAATATTTAAAAAAACAAGATCCTAGTAATGCATGTTCCTTAAATTCCTCGGATCTGATTCTATATGAGCTCAGTTGTTACATCAATGTAGGTATATGTGTTGAATATATATATATTGTCTACCTTTGCACATGAACTGCACAGTGTATACGTTTTGGACATCTGGATATGAATAAATGTAAAAGAAAAATAGCACTAACAATAAGAGGAAATTCTATAAACTAGCGGCCGATATTGCAAACTAGACAGGAACCAAAATGTAGCAACCCCAGAGACAACAACGATAAGATAGTTTATAAGAAATTCAACAATAAAATGCAAAATCTAGTGAAGCAGATAAAATGAATGATATACGAAGAACATATCCTATAATAAGTATGTAAAAGAATGTGTATAAGGTGTATAGCTAACTTATGCTAACAACACCTTAGCAAAGAATGTAATTCTAGAGATGAAAAATTAACTGAATTAGAGTGGGAGGCTACCTATGTGCAAAGCAGAAAATAGGCAGGAATACAAGTTATACTGTTCTCAACAATGGCCATTGAATCTGAATTGATGCAGGAAGTCATTTATAAATCATGCATGCTCCAACATATGGTGCAGCTTCGGAGCTCGTCGACGTAATAAAGGCTCAAGTCTGAAAGATGAAACACCATTTATCCACCTTCTTGCATCATGCATCTCATCCCATGCCTGAACAATCTCATCGATCTTGAAACCAAATCCTGCAATTAAAAGTTGATCACAGAATTGTTTATACACCTACCGGAGTCTAGAAAGATGCTCAAAGTATAATGGAATATACTATACTATTGAGGTACATATATAAAAATATGAACAGATAAGATGGATGCCATGAAATTATTGGATCGCTTATGAAGTTGTTATTAAGGCCTTGACATACTTGGATATCACATAACATTTAGACGGATATTATTGCCTAAAATCACATAAACCCAGCAATCTTATGGAAATATGCTCAATCAGCAGTGATACAAAGAATATTATGTCACATCATAGCACAATCAAACATTTGCCTGTACTTAATCAAGGTTTCTAATAACATTCAGCAGTGGATAAGATCTTTTGATACCCAACAGTATTAAGCAGGAGACATTACATAAGGTTGAATTAATTCACACAAGGAGTACTATCAATGTCTGAAGTACAGAATATAAAAGAATTGAAAAAAATAACATATTGAAAATCAGTAGTATCACAATATTAAGTGCAAAGAAATTCTAGCCATAACCAACCAGATGAAGTCACTGTGGTCTCGGACACAGCCACAATATCAAATATTTTTACCTTCTTGGGCAGTTTCATTGGCACAATGGCTTTTTATCATAACAGCAACGTCAGTTGGAGAAGCTCCTGCGAGATTAAATTTTTCCACTGCTGCCATCAGGCACTCTTCCCACATTGGAATGCCTAATTTGAATTCCACAACAGACCGCTCATAAAGCATGGTTCCCCATAGTAAATTTATCTGAGCTCTCATGTTGTAAGCCTGTTCCGCGGCTTCACCATTCGAAAGCTCTATGAAGTAGTCTTCCAAGCCCATCTTTTGCAATAAGATTCTTTCCTCATTGGCTTTAGTAAGTTCCTTCAATCGCTGCTCTTCTATCTCCTCCCACATCTCTGTTCCCTTTTCAATGTTATCCTCAGCATGGTTGAATAGCTCTAGGACTTCTGATGAAGGCCACTTCTCCAGATCTGCCTTGCTTCCAATTGCATAACACCATGAAAGCTTTGCTTGCTCAAAATGTTGCAGTCCAAGTGCAAGAAGAGCTTCACAGAAGTCAGGCTTAATTTTCAAAGCTTCATCATAACGCTGTCCTGCTTTGATGTACTCGCCCTGAGCCCAGTCATATGAAGCTTTGACTTGTGCCAGCATTGATTCCTTTGAAGCATTTTCTGACAAGAACAACCTCTTCCTTGCTCGAGACATATGAACATTTCCCCAGTTAAACAAGGCCAGAGCTGCCATTTCCTGAAATTTCTCCTCAGCAAGTTCAAAAATTTCTTGCGCCTCTTCACTCGTGACAGTCTCTTCCATTGCCCCTGAATATAGTTTCATTCCTAACTCATGAAGATTCAGATACGCATCAGAATTGAAACCAACATGGTTCTTGAATAGCTGAGCGAATTGCACAATCCAGTCATCAACACAGACTGAAGAAACCTTGATGTCATCACATTTGATGCTCCGATTTCTAGAGATGCTTCTGTCCAGCTTCCTCGAAGATTCTTTCTTTGCCTCTACAAGTAAAGGATCGTGCTCAGGATCAACTTCTATTATATGAAGTCTGACCGACCCCTGTGGTTCCGAAGATTCTTCCGCCCACCTCAACTCGTCAGATGTAGTTATTGTCACCAAGTCACCCTCTTTATCCTTATATTTGATAAGGACAGCCTTCAAGCTCGGAAATTTGTTAACGACAATCTCTCTCAACTGCAACATTGTACAATTAGCTGGTATCTGAGCACATCTTATGTCTTCCCCGAAAACTAACTTGATGCTCTTCATAGGTTCTTCTTTAACTTTAGCATGTTTCTCCTCCACAACTACTACTTTCTCCTCTGATTTATGGCACTTCTTCTTTTTTGGCTTCGCTTTCACCGTCAGAGGTTCTGGGAGCGGAAAAAGTGTCTTATCATCCAATGTGATGCCCTTTCTCTCCATCTCCTCCTTCACTCGTTTAGAAATCTCCGTTGCGGTGAGATTGTTTGGCTCCAAACTCAAAACTAGATCAATGTCTTTACAGGCCAATTCCAACCTGTTCAATGCTTCAAAACACTTGGCCCTCTTCAGGAGAGCTTTGCTGTACTTGGGTGAGACCTCGAGGGCGAGATTACATTCGCTGATTGCTTGGTGGTACTCCTCAGGGCTCATCTGCATATAACATGCCGCCATGTTGCTGTGGAGGTACGCAACATCAATGTGGTTCTTTGGAAGCAGTTTGATGGCTTTCTCATATTTCATTAGCGCTCTGTCGTACTCCCGCTTTTGGAACAACTTGTTGCCCTCCTCTTTCATATCACGAGCCATGTCCATGAAGATTGTGGTGTCCTCATCGAAGACCTTCGAGCTATAATCACAGGATTTGCAGTGCTTCAAGGTTGCATCATTCAGTTTACCCCCCGAACTCTTCTTCTTAGCCGGTGGCTTGCCCATTTCTATTTCACAAGAATAACCAATTCCTAAATCTTTTTCCAATCAGTTATTTTCTTTTGATTGCTATTGTTTTAAGAAAACGTATATCACCAATAGGGAAAAAAAAAAATACAGATTAAAATGTTCGACGACGCGCCAAGGCAGCGAATGGGATCCTATTGAAACGAACGGTTTTCATCAATCACCCAAAGAACGAGGTAAAAGACCTATAGCCCCAGGATAAAAGTCAAATCTCTCTGTCTAACCCACCAGAACCATCAGAAAGATCCTCTCAACTCAAATCTTGCATCCAAAGATCCAATCTTTCCCACGAGAATCAACGAAAGGGACAGCAAATCATTCGGAGAAGAGAGCGAGAAACTTATCTGAACCACGGCTGTTCCTTGGTTCACCCAATCAAGCTTACCCAATAAGAAATCTCGTCTCCCGCCTCCGGAGCTCAAGAAAAGTCGGAATCCTTCAGCCCGGAGGAGGTTCGTATCTTCCTCTTCCCTCGAAGGAAAGGGTATCAAAATGCCCTCCAAATATGGCAGAATCCAACGTCCCAGGGCTCGAGCGCTCTCGACCTTTCGCTCATCCGACAACAGCACCTACGCGTCAAGATCCGAGTTGTCGATATCCCCTCGCCATCGCACAAATCCGAACCGTTCCTTCCACTTGGACTTCATCTACGGGATGACGCCGGGAGACCAAAGCAAACATAGAAACCCACGAAAAATCGAAATTAATGAATAAATTTGCAGCACCAAATCGGAGGCGGAGGGGCCCAAATAGGCGGCGACGCGAATTGGTTGAGTTGCGTCGTCTTCCGAGTAGCAAACCACCCACGTGGGGCCCGCCTCAAGGCCCACAGGAACTCGTCTGGAAATCGACAAGGTAGGACGAGTATGAGTTCCTTTTTCCATTCTTTCTTATCTTATGTTTTTTTTTATTTTCTTATAATTTCTTTTATCTTCCAATTACTAATATGCTATTGCGACAAAATAAAGGTTGGTCATTGAGAGAGTATTTATTGGCACAAAATTTTGATTTAGAACACTTTAATTTGTATAATATATGATTTAATATTCTTTATTTTGTGATTAAAAAAATTATATATTAAAAAAAATTTATGATCAAGATGGGAAGCTATTTGTATGTGTATTATTTAAATGATGGGTGAGATGGAATTAGCAGCTTCAACATTCCATTTACATAGTAAAAAATGCTTCACTATCTGAAAGATTGATATTACTATTACTAATCTTTTTTTATTATTTATAACCCATATATATATATATATATATATATATCACCACAAGGACCACTTTCCTACTCGAATTCACATCTCAAGTCCACGTTTCAACTTAGGGTTGATAAATAAATGAAACTTATATTTATACTAATGCTTTGACAGTTTACACATCCTGATGCATTTCTCAAAACCTTCGCTCGGTGACAACAAAACCAGGAAGTCGAGTTTCTGGCACTGCGTCAAAACATCCACTGGGCCTGCCTGAAGAAGTCTTTTCATGCAGCTCCCAGATGACGGCACCATCAAGAACCTAAACAGAGAACAGCAATGGACAGAGTCAAATCTTATTCTGAAGCTATAAAGTTGTGATGCAAGACAATGTTGCTGTCATGCATTCTCAGTGCAGTATTAGATCTTTCAAATAGCCCAAAATCACAAAACCGCGACCTAAATGAATGAAGTGACCACGGCAATAATGAACAAAACAAAGCAGTACCAAGAGACCTTTATCCCAAGAGAAAGCTTCATCAATTGATGTTTCAAAATGGGCTACATGAGATCTCTTGGTACTGCAGGGAAAGAAGTCAGGGGATATAGGAACATAAACAGGGAAAAAAGTTTGTCAGAGGAAAAAACATCAATTGATGTTTCACAAGTCCACATAAGAGACCAGTTGAAAACATAAACAGGGAAAAAAGTCTGATGAAGGAACAAAAACAAGTGCAGTTGAGAGATTGCATCACAATGTAGAATGTAGTGACCCAAAAGAACTACTGAATAGCCGAAACATGGTGCAGAAAGATATTAGGAATTAACAGACTAGTTAATTGAACCACTGAATAGCCAAAACATGGTGCAGAAAGATATTAGGAATTAACAGACTAGTTAATTGGATATCGGATTGAGACTCCAACAGCATCAGAAACATGCTGATCGGTCGATCCATGCATAATTAGTTTGTCAGGGGATATAGGAACATGTTTTATCGGATAATGCATTTATATATCAAGTTCATGAGCACATAATAGTCAACTATATGTCCTTCAGCTCTCACAAGCACACCAGCTCACAAGGATGGATATAAAAGAGCAAGGGTAATAATGCACATGGAAAATAGAAGTTTTTGAAGGACGTAGGTCAGTTGACATATCAGAAAGGTTAAACTTGCACAAAACTCGAGAAATTTATGGGAAAAAACAGAGAGAGAAGAATCTTTCAGTTTCAACCTGATGATGGAACAAAAAAAATACAAGGGTAAGTTTAGTTGCATATAAAACTACATGGTAAGTTGTTTTCCCTACAAGCACATTTTCTAACATTTGTTAATTAGGAAAATAAAAATTCCTAGAAAAAAGTTCTTCAGATTTCCGTATAATTATCTTTTCATTTTCCATTTTCTCCAGAAAACATGAGAAAATTTTCCAACATTTCTTCCTTCTTATATTCCACATAAGGAAAAAGTTCTCCAGTGCCTTTTTTTATGCAATTCATATTTATTCTTTTTGAAAAAAAATTTCACTGCCAGTGAAAAGTCAATACCTGCAGATTTGTTTTTCAAAGCCCACTCCTGCGCAACTCGGATGCCCTGCATGAAATGATAGAGATGGTGAATAGCAAGTAGAAACAAGGATTAATGGCAAGGACTCAAGTTGGTACCTGTTGGACTCTGGAATGATCAACAGAACCAGTTGCTTGTGGTTGAGCATAGTTAAAGTCCTGAGAAATTGGAAGAATATGAGGTTAGATAAGAAATCTACAACAAAACAGGACACCAACATAGCAGATGATGATGGAAAAAGTCAGAAACAAACGACTAAGGTAACTCCTATCATCCACCAATAAAAACCACTGAGTTTATTGAGCAATTGCCAAACAGAACTAACAGAATTATGTGGCTCTTTTAGACTCAGAAAAAGTTTCTCCGGTTTCTCATCTTTTAAATTTACCAATTAACAACATTGCCACAAAATAACTACTTAAGTAAACACAATCAAAAGCTTGGAAATAAAATATTTCTAGAATCATGCTGATGCTACTGACCATACTCAAAGGTTGAAGCTGCAACTGTGTTTGTTGGTTCCTCATTTGAGATTGAACCTGCTGTGTTTGAGAAACTTGCTGGGCAGGCTGAACCTGTGTGTGTGATTGGGTATCAGACTGTGATGGAAGTTGCAGGAGAGCAGGTTTCTGTTGCTGCTGCAACAAAAGCAATTTCTGTTGCTGCTGCTGCTGTAGCTCAAATAATGCGAACTCTTGAGGTTTCTCCCACTAAATAGTAAATCAATAATTATTTACCAAGTTCATAGTGACATAATGCATAGATAACAAGCAAAAGAAAATAAAACATACTCACCCTACTCTCACGTGTTATGCTATTATAGTAGTATTTAAATCCTTCAGGAGAGGTGTGCTCTGTCCAATTGCAAGTCAAAGGAACTGCAGGTGAAGCATTAACAGCAGAAGAGGGCTTTGCAGACTGCGTGCTAGATGCAATGCTGGATGTTGGTGGTGATCCGCTCCATGCAGACTGCAGAATGCAATCCATATTGGAAAAGGAAAACAGTTAAACAATATTGCAGTACCAGAATAACTAAGTTAAGAACCAGATTCTAGGATATGCATGAACAAGGCCATGATATGTAAAAACAAGTTAAATATTTTCTTAAAATTCACATTAGAAACATCCATAAGTTGAGCATAAGAAAATACAACCTGTAAAAAAATAAAATCAATGACAGTAACCAATCTGGTTTTTCTTACTTGTGCTTTAGCAGCATGAGAAAGTTGCTGTTGCTGCATTAGTTGAAGCTGCTGTTGCAGCTGGATAATTGCTTGCTGTGATGATTGAAAGCTTGATTGCAAAGTTTGTGCTTGCTGCTGCAGCAGCATCTGTGGTAGTTGTGACGGAAACTGTTGAACAGACTGCTGAAGCAGTTGCTGTGCAGCATTTGGTGCAGGAAACTGCTGTTGAGCAATAGCAGGCATAGCCTGCTGTTGTACACTTAAGGGGGCCTGCAGAGCAACAGAAGAGGCATTCTGCTGGATTAACGACTGTGATGTGGATGGCTGGCCACCAATACCAGGTAACTGTTGTGATGGTAAAGTTTGGTTAAAGGTGGTTAAGCCAGCAGACTGAAGTTGGCCCAGCTGCTGCATTGGTGCCTGTAAATTTAATGTCCGTGTGTTGGAAGCCGGAGTTTGTTGGCTCTGATTCAGTTTTAGAGAAGTTGGTAGGCTTTGGGAGGGCATGAGTGGCTTCTGCAGCAGTGATATTTCTTGACCAGCAGCAGGATTGATTGAAACCATTGCAGGGTTGAAGCTCTGTATCAAAGGAATTTGCAACACTTCTAACTACTTTCAGTAATATAACAACATTTGTCAAACAAGCTTAGTGACAAATCAAGGACAACCATATCCCGGTACCTGTTCTGTCAAAAGTGGTGCTGAAAGACTCAAAGTAGATCCATTGGTAGGCCCACCAGTGGGTCCCAAGACGCAAAGCTAAACAACCACAAAAGCCACAAGGATTAGGAAACAAGGACCATCTTGTATGTCAAGCACGGTGATAGTACCACCTTTTGTGGTTTGCTGCCAATTACTTTAGTACAAACCTGAGGAGGTGGTCCAAGTGACTGTGTATTCATTGAATGCCAGGCATCAGGAGGCATCTGACCATTCCTTGGCTCTTCAAGATTAGCTGTTGGTCTACAACCAAAAGACAAAAAGTCATTTAACTTCAATAGGCATGGTACAAATAACAAGCAGTTAAATTTCAAAGTATTTGTCTCAACCTTCAATTTAAGACATTGGAAGAATCTAAAACCAAGAATGAATTGAAAAAACGAATAGGTTCTATTAATTGGTTAGGAAGATAGCTCTCAGAATTTTCCACATCAAACATCAAGCAATTAGTAAAATTGCCAAACTTGAAACCTTGATATTAACTCAATAGAAAACTATAACATAGTATAATTTTCTTATTATAATTAAATATACCAATATGCAACAGCAAACACATAGAAATATTGAGCTGCAATTAGAAAAGTTTCTAACACAAGCCTTGAGGGAAAATTGATTCTAAATGAAGTGAAGTCTGTAGGCCCTGTACAGTGCAAGGTTATGATTTGTGTTATATAACCTGCACAGCCTGCACCAAAGGTTCAAGTTCTTCCCAAGCTTCATACAAATCATGTTTGAAGAAAAAAGCAGGGAAAGAAAAAAGAAGGCAGTGATATATATGGTTTATTAAGCAGGCCTAAATAAGATAAGAAAGTATAGTACAATCATCCGTTATATCAATTTGGGAAGTGAACAATCTAATCCTGGTATTTTAAAGTGCTATAGGAACAAAAATGAGTCTAGATATCAACCTTCAAAACTCAATATATAAAACCAAATATACCTTTGTAATAATATCTTCATATTACATATTTCTATCACTTCTGGAGAAAACTCTTCAAAGTTATATAAATAATAAACTCCTGGAGATAGTATCATTACTCTTTCAAGTTTCAACACTCTCATCTAATACTTCCACTTCAGAATTGGTTTTCAATATACCTGATCACTAATGCTGCCTCAGATCGAGGACTGACTCCAGGCCCACCAAATGCTGGACCACCCCTGCAGTGCAAATCATTGAAGAAGTATCTGTTAGGAGGTAAAATTTTCAGATTCTACTCTCTTAAAGGGGCCAACCATCAAATTATCATTAACCAAATTATTATAAAATGTAAAACTATATATGTTTCTGAAACTTATTTAGACCTTGGTTCTGAAGGCCTTGGCCTCTTTGGATCAGCAAATCGAACAACTAATGGCTGATCACATCCCTGACAGCAGAAGGAGAAGTATATCATATAAAAGTTAAGAAATGCAGTATAAGAAACCCAATAAAGATTATTTACCCTCATAATGTAAACTCCATTAAGAGCTTTTAGAGCTGCCAATGCCATCTCTCTGCTTGCAAACTTTACAAAGCCACATCCTTCGCATATTGTATCAAATATACATATCTTAATATATTAAAGAAGAAAGCAAAATGAAATTATGAGTGAAAATTTTGCACAAAGTACAAGACATACCTCGACTTTGTCTAGATGAATCTCTCATAATATAGACATCCTCAACAAGCCCGTATGGAGAAAATATCTGTCATAGACTTTTCACACTCAACAAGGTTCTAAGTAATGAATTACTAAAATAACTCGAGAATAAAAAAATAATGATTGAAATGTTGTCTTTCAATCACATATCACTGTTCAAAGACTCTTTATTTACCTTCGGTAGTACATTGTTTCATAATATGTTTGAAAGTTCGACTAAAAAATTACTATTGGCATTATCAGATCCAAATGATATTACGAAAAACGGTTCAAAATATTTCTTAATAGATAATAGAAAAACCCACTTCTTCAATCTCCTTTGCAGTGGCTTGCTTATTCAGTGATGCAACAAATAGTTTGTCTTCAACTGCACCTGAAATACAGGTTGACATCAGATTCAAATATAAATTAAAAAAAGAATTTATTGAATTTATGCAGGATTTAAGTTCCTACTTCCAAAGAATTGACATTAAAATGTTCAACCTAATGAAAAATTATTTCATATGTGAAAAACCTAAATTTAGAGACGAAGCAAGATGTAATTGCTAAAAAGAGTCAGTCCAAACATGATCTACCATCAGTATGTTACAGTCTTAAAATTGCTTAAGTGTAGAAAATAATACCATGGTGTTCCCTTTCCCCATCTGCATATCTTACTTGAATAGGACCCAAACCCTGATATAAAGGAAATATTCAGTTTGCTGAGTAATATGACTTAAAAAAGTTCAAAGAAAAAGGAAGAAACTTCAGCATAGGGAATTACTATACACTCACACCAGGTAAAGTATACTGATTGTGCAGAGCCCTGATGGCTCTGTCTGCCTCTTCTGAATTTGTGTACTTCACAAAACAACAGCCTGCAAATCGAGGTATATGTTTATTGATCCAATTGAATAATTAATTTCCTATATTTTAGAATGCATGTGAATCTGCAGACACGTTCTATTAACATAATCAACACATCAACCATCTCAACACCTTGGGACCGCACTGGGTGGCCTGTGGCCAAAGGTTGGATGAGGGTCCCTTAATGGTTGCTCATAGCAGGGTTTGCCATACCGAATCGTACCGCCCGGTACGGGCGGTACGTACCGGTCCGACAAGCCAACGGTACGCGGACCGCCCTGTACCGGTCCGCACTGTAGCAGCGCTACAATGACTGCACCAGTGCACTGTAGCAGTTCAACAGGCTATGGGCACTGTAGCACTGCACTGCGCGGGGCTACAGTGCACATGTACACTGTAGCAGTGCTACAGTGCACTGTAGCCTTGCGCAGTGCAGTGTAGCACTGCTATTTGAACTGTAGCCCTGTACCGATGACTGTAGCCATGCACTGTAGCACTGCTACAGTGCTCGGTGCACCTGGGTGTACCGCTCGGTACACCGTACCGTACCGGTACCGAGCCCAGGTCGAAATACCGGTACGGTACGGTTAACCTTGGCTCATAGCACATATTTATTTTGGAAAGAAGGTATCAGGATCTTAGGTTCTCAGTAAGACGTCCCTCAAGATTCAAATTGATATAATCCACAAAAAATAACTATAATGTTTAAAGAAGCATGATAGGAGTATACCTATGAACAAAAATTAAAGTGGAAATACATAACATAGGAGTATGCCAGAATTCGGTTTCAAATTGATTAAAAGCTTCAATAAGAGCAAAATTTTCAGATGGTGGCACCAAAAATACGTTGGCCAGTGCATGAACACAAATATACTCAAGCAAGCTTTGACCTTTCATCACCTATGATAGCTCCTACTTGGTAGAGCTTAAAGCAATGGTTCTCAAGCATAATGCTGTTAGCAACACAAAACATTCAAGTGCGACAACAGGAAGAATGGCGAAATAATTCACACAAGCAATCCACCTTTGGCAGAGCTCAATTACTATACCAGATTACAATGTTGATCAACAAGTGTAAGAAGGCCATACCAGATCAATAAATATTATGGATTTAAAGGATGCAATTCAGAACCAATTAAGGCACAAAACTTCATCTCATGATTGAGATACAGAAATATGGCTTGTTATTATGCTGGTAATCACCTTTTGCAAAACATACATAAGTGCTTTGCTGTTACTGAAAATGGCATCAAACCGTAATCTAACCAACCTATATACCCCAGTGATTTGCTCAACACCCGCTCATGAAAAGCACTGCCACACTGAATGATACTAGAATAGAACTTATTTGACTACTAAAACAACCAATTAGTAGTTGTCTTGAAACTTTTACATTTTTCTGGATGTAGAAAGAGAATAGCAGGGCAATTTTCCAACTAAAACAATAGGCATTGACAACTATTCCAAAACCTAACTAAGAGTAGAGATGAATTTATTGTTCGTCTAAAAATAGACAGATACAAATAACAATAAATAGCCAAAAAAAGGAACTAAGCTCACCTTGCTGCTCACCAGTTTTTCTATCCTTGATGAAGGCCACTTCAACTACATCCCCATGTTCCTCAAATAAGGGCCGAATCTAAGGGAAAAAATGCAGCACCAAAATTGTACCAAAGCGCAGAATTAGATGTAAAAAAATAAGGAAAAGAAACTACAAAGAAAGTCAAAGTTACCAATATCTACTTTACTATCAGAAGAACATATATGTTCAAGAAATGACACAAAGGATAAACAAGTAGATCATAACACCTGTACTTAATCAAAGCATAAGACAACTTATTGCCGCAAAAAAAAAAAAATTCTATTCAGTACTTTAGGCATGCTAATAAAAGTTAGATTGCATGTCTGTATTTCTGGAGTCTTATAACCAATCAAGGGAGGTAGAAAGGAAAAAATGCAACTGCAATATTACATTTCTCTGACTGAAAAAGCACTGGAATGTAGTAACAAGAAATCAGTTTTTGAGACATAAAGGCCACTCTTGCCAATACAATCATAACATGACGCATTATACAAGATTATTTTAGTATTATGTTCAATTAAAACAAGTCCATCAGTGACATTATCAGATAAAATATTCCAATACTATTAATGCTTTCAGTTGGTTCCTTTTAAAGAGGAATAACTACATAATGCACCTACCACTGAGGGTTTTAACTTCAAGGAGAATAAGATATAGGCAGTCTTACTACCATAAGACCAACTCAGAGTATAACTAGAAATACAAATAATAAAAAACTGTCAGAAGCACTACTGCTAATTGACACTTATTCATGATCTTCGTTATAAAAATTATAGAACGAGCATAATGAAGGCATCCATTACAGATAAATGACCACCAGCATCACTTCAGTTAATGAGGATTGTAGGGTTAAGGAGAATAAGATATAGGCAGTCTTACTACCATAAGACTAACTCAGAGTATAACTAGAAAAACAAATAATAAAAAACTGTCAGAAGCACTACTGCTAATTGACACTTATTCATGATCTTCATTATAAAAAATATAGAATGAGCATAATGAAGGCATCCATTACAGATAAATGACCACCAGCATCACTTCAGTTAATGAGGATTGTATATTATAAGCAGTCCCACTAGGTTGCTGACTTGTTGCCATGATATAAGGAAACCATATTAAGTCCATGATGAAGAACCATCTAGCTTTATAAACAATTTTAGAAGAGTTTATTCTAGGGAAAGAAATCAGCAAAAAGTCATTAATTAGTTAGCCTAGAAACTCAAAGAGTTGGGTGAAAAATTGAAGTCTTTTAGTCTTTCTAGGTGCTAACATTGAAACTCTACTTTTGTATTAAATGCACTTTTTTTCTTCTTAGTTGTAATAAGTTGCCTTAAAGCTGTTTAAGTCTCCTAGAAGTCACATTTTGGCTTTCTAGAAGGCATATAAGGAGGCTACTCTTGGGAGTCCTTGCCTACATTTGTACTAAGGCTCATAAAACCCTACAAATAGTGGAGCTTCTCAATGGATGAGATACTTTAAATTTAAATGAAAAATACTTGCATCTCCTCTCTTCTAGCCTCCTCTCCTCTCTAATCTCACTCCTCTCTTCCTCTCCTCTCTAATCTTTAACCTCAGTCCTCTCTTTCTCTCCTCTCTAATCTCACTCCTCTCTTGCTCTCCTTCTATTTCTCTATCATGTTCTACATCAATTGGTCTCAGAGCTTATCAAGAAACCTACCATGTACTTCAATGGGTTCCAATTAGCAACAAAAGTTTCAATCAACACTCACAAATCCTTGCATCTCCAACGTCAACCGCTTACATGTGGAGTTGGACTTTTGGGTGATTATCCCTACGAAATTGGTGGACCACTTAGCTCTCGATACTTGTATTCGAGCAAGTGACAATCCTCCCGAAGGCTGCTTGCAGCCTTGGCCGAGAGCACATCTTGCTGCTCTCGGCCTGGTCAAAAGCAGGGAGGCCGAGAGCTGCAAGGGAGCTCTTGGCCTGCAGGTTGGCAGCCCCTGCAGCTAGGTTTCCTGGCTGCAAGGGGAACCACAGGTGGCTAGGGTTTCCTGGCCGCCCAAGTGCCCCTGGCGGCCAGGACTCCTGGCCGCATGGGCCAAGGCGGTGGCTAGGGTTTCCTAGCCGCCCATGCTCACCCTGCAGCCAGGGTTCCCTGGCTGCAGAGGTAACCTTGGGAGCTAGGGAACCTTGGCCGCCCAAGGCAAACCCTGGCCGCATGGGGTACCCTAGGGTAAGGTACCCCAAAAGGCTACAAAATCATCATCAAAATCATCATCATCATCATCTAGTAGTCCTACATGGTAATGTGTATATGTGATATATGATGTGAACGGATGATCATAGACCGTGTGATGTGTGTACATGTGATGTGATTCTCATTATTATTGAGGCCTACGAACCTCTAATTTTTTCTTGTTTCTTATCGGGCTTGTGTGCATGTAATTAAATTGTAATTATATAAGAAGACGCAGCAGGAGCGTGTAGGCGATAGCGGGACCCACGAGACCGAGATGGATGATCGTGACACATGGAGATGCGCTGAAATACCGACAGAACCGACAAAGGCTTCGTTATCTAAACATTTCTCCATGAAAGTCTTAGGGGAAGCATCGTACATATTGGGGATTCGGATCTATAGAGATAGATCCAAGAGAATGCTCGACTTGTCTCGGTTTAGGTATATAGATACCATTATCAAAAGGTTTGGCATGAAAAATTTCAAGAGATGTCTCATACCGATGAGACATGGGATATCGCTTTCTATGAGTATATCCCCAAAGACTCCTAAAGAAAAAGCAGACATGGATAAGATACCCTATGCCTCAGCGATAGGGTCTATCAAGTATGCTATGCTATATACCAGGCCTGATATAGTGTATGCTCTGAGTGTCACGAGCAGGTATCAGGCGAATCCAGACTTGGAGCACTGGAAAGCATATGAAGGAAGTAGCCTCAGGATTGAGGGCTACACGGATCGAGCTTCTATTCCGATGTCGATAATAGCAAGTCTAATTCAGGGTATGTGTTCATCCTGAATGGAGGAGCAGTATGCTAGAAAAGTTCCAAGCAAGATACTACTGTTGATTCGATTGTGAGTCAGTATACCACGTAAACAGAATCTAATGTTTGTTAACTCAAACTTGACGGGAGGGGCTTATATACTACGTTTTTTAAAATGCATGGATTATTTTAGACACGAGTAAATAATAAGGGCTTAAGTGGTACATGACCAAAACCACAAAAGCTAAATAGGTCTTAACTTTTTTTTAAACTTAAATTACACGTGTCATTATACTAATAATTTTTTGTGAGTCAACATGCCACGTAAGCATACTCTAACGTATGTTAACTCAAACTTAACGGGAGGAGCTTATATGCTACGTTTTTTAAAATGTAAGGGTTATTTTAAACACGACTAAACCATAAGGGCTTAAGTGATCCATCATCCATAACCAAAATCACAATGGCTAAAATGGACCTTAACCCTAATTTATTCTTTATAACCTTACTATTACTACAAATATAATGAATTTGACTCACACAATACTAGAAAATAAATGAATTTGTAGTTGTACTTCAGTTTATCATTTTTCACTAAAATACTGACTAAAATACTACTGAGAAATGGAAACGTTTACCACCTCAGAAACTTAAGTTTCCAAAGATAATCATATGCATTGGATCACATTGGAACATAAAAAATAAAGCAAGCAACATATAAAATAGAAACTCACATCTTCTTCACTTGCTGTTCTTGGAACTGATCCAATAAATAGTTTTGCAAATTTGTGCCCATCGCCAAGATCTAGATAAGAGTTTTCCCCACAACATGACATGAATAGTATGGTTTGTCAAAAACATTTTCAAAAAAAAAAGTAACAAAATGAAGCCTAATATATATGTAATAATAAAATATGTTGTATGAATAATCTGGAATAAATATATTGAATGAGTTGTTAAATCATATAACAAACAGAATGCGTTGTTAAATTATATAACAAACAGAATGAATTTACAAACTATATCACCTTTTTTAAAAATATTAACTATTGTTCTTTTTTTTGTTTTTGCCAAAACATTAATTCACCAATTCAATTGGTTGATTCTGACTGATACCAATCCAAAACTCAAATAAATATCCCAATCTTCAGAAACTTGAGAGATGGAGCAGAATATCATACAAGAATGCAACAAACAACAGAATAATTATGTGTATGTGGCAATTGCATGGCTAATATGCATCAAGGACACCGATGAGAACTTAGAAAGAGAGAGAAAGAGGATATGAACATAGAAGGATATTATGAACTTTAACTTTGCTATAGCTAATTTGAAAAAGATTAACTCAGTGAAGGTTCAAAGGTAATTTTAGATCGCTGCTACTAAAAACAATTAACAGTCATAAGTGAGCTCAGATACAACTAGTGGCTGACAAGCTAGGTAATTTAACTTTTAAGTATATGCGCTGCACTAGTGGCTGGCAAGCTAGGTAATTTAACTTTTAAGTTTATGTGCTGCATAGGTCAACAAAGGTCCAAAAACATTGACTGTGTTATAATCATAAATTGTCAATCTAAAAGCAACAAAAAACATGCATAATATATAGGTTTGGTTTAAATAAAATGAGATATTACAAGATAAACTGACCACACATAGCAATCACAAGCAAAGAGAATAAAATATAAGTCATTGAGTTATATGATCAAGGCAACATTGGCTTATCAGGAATCCATATGATCAACTCGAATGGAGCAGACAGATGTTCAACAAAAACATATGGTGAACGAATAAGACATACAGTATTATCAGCACAAGCAAGAGACAAGGAGACAAATCCGTGGAATTTGAGGCCCAGTAAATCCCAATTTCAGATCAAGTCCTGCCAGTGAACAAATACCATATAAAAATAGCTCCCATTCGAAAAGCAGAACTAAGTTATTCCACATGGGACACAGACAAGTTCAGAATTCACATATGTAACACATGCTGGCCAGTGGCCAGTTATGGCAATCATAAAAGCAGAAGAAGTCAGGCCCGGCTGGTTGGGGTTCCAAGGAAGCCCATGGAATCAATTTTAGTTAATCAAAGTTCCAAATGGGAGAAAAGCAAAAGGTTGATTCAATGAAATAATAAATCATTAGCGAAGGAAATGAAAGCAAGCATAGCCATTGTAGGACCTAATCTTGCCCTTGGTCGATTCCTCTAATTTTTCAAACGAAGCCTAAAAATTCAGATCCAGGCAACGATTCCTACAAGAAGTCAAAGTAATGCAACAGCGACAGCGCTAATTGTTACGAGGATATTGAACCTTGGAAGTAAACTTAGGCATAGGTTAAAAAAGACAAGAGCAGATATTATCCAAGAACAACCACGTAACCACGACTAGCTGCCAAGAAACCCTAGCTCGCTACCAGTGTAAATTATCATAAACTCCGATGCGCCTACAAGAACCCTAAACACGACCTAAGGAGAAAAGATCCAATGCATTAAGCTACCTGTAGGAGGACCTCCACGGCCGGAAAACCCGCCACGTCTAGGGCCACCCATTTGCATTGAAGGGTCAAAGCCACCCCCACCGGCGCCGCCGCGGCCACCACTGCGGAACCCTTCGCCACCAGAAGTAGGAGGCGGCGGTACAGGGGAGTCCTGAGGAACACGGTAGGGGTGGTAGCGCCCAGCCCCTCCGCCGCCGCTGGATAACCCCTCGCTTCCGCCACCGCCACCGCCTCTGGGGAAACGATGGTGCTGGTGGGTGGGGCTGTCGGAGGACCACCGGGACGACGTCCGCCGCCCGCCGTCCCCGTACCGGTCGCCCTGGCGGTCTCCCGAACGGTCGCCGTGGCGGTCCCCAGAGCGGTCGCCTCTGTGCCTATCCATCGACGCAGCTCTGTCACCCTTTCTCTCCCTCTTTATCTCTCGATCTAACCTAACCCTAGAAGAGTAGAAGAAGAGGAAACTAGAAACGAACTCTGTTCTCTTATTCGAGAGGCGAAGGCAGGCGACAAGGACAGCGGACTCCTGATGAAGTGAACGGAGAACTGCGTCTGGTCAGTGGCAGGGGATCGACGGAAAGAGGGAGAGCGGACAGGGCCGACCTCTTCAAACCACGAGGACCCCGCGCCTGTTTGTTAGGATGTTTCGGGTGGAACAGCCACCAGCTATCCATTGACCAATCCTCTGTGCTAATTTTCATTACGGTAAAATTGCACATATAATTCATCTTAAATAACTTCTTTACGTACCCCATCCCTCTAATTTTGATATTTTTCAACAACACTAAAATCCCTTATTAAAGGATATTAAGTTGTTTAATTTATTTACATCACTTAGCACGCAAGCAACAAGACAAAGACAGATTAAATAGAAAAGTAAATTAATAATACACGTAAATCGTTTAAGCATGATAAATCAAAACTCAATAACATCTTTTCGTAAACGAATAATGTTAATAAATAAATATAAATCTAAAATACTTTTACAATATCAAGTTTTTTTTATTTCAAAGCATATCTCTAATATCAAATCATAATATCTACTGTCATGCAAGAAAAATTGTAATACTAAAAATTATATATATATATATATATATATATATATGATATTTTGAAAACCTTCAAAGAATATAATCGTTAAAAGAATCATTAAGATTATTTTAGCTTAAATAAATGTTTATTGTATTTTAGTTATTGGGTCTCGGATATGAATGCATTTACATGCGGATCCGAAATCTATCGGATCCTTACTAAATGGCTAATAGATCGTTGCGGATCCGATTCGTTTCTAGCGACGACGAGCCGAGAGGAGAGGAGACGGAGATTGCAACGAAGCCAGGAGAGAGCGGTTCGAGGATGCCTGAACTCCCGGAGGTGGAGGCGGCGCGGCGGGCGATCGAGGAGCACTGCACCGGGAAAAAGATCGCCGCCTGTTCAGTCGCAGACGACCTCAAGGTCATCGAGGGCGTCTCCCGCTCCGACCTCGAGGCGGCCCTCTTCGGCAAGACCATCCTCGCCGCCCTCCGCAAGGGCAAGAATCTCTGGCTCCGCCTTGATTCTCCGCCCTTCCCCACCTTCCAGTTCGGTCGGTATTCCCTTTCCCACTTATCGTAATCCTTCCTCTTCGTTCGTCTGTTAAGCTTCTCGCTTCGTCTTCGATGGTTCTAGGAATGGCGGGTGCCGTTTACATCAAGGGCGTCGCAGTAACGAAGTACAAGAGGTTGTCTTTTTCGGTCATGTATATATCAAATCATAGAAAAATCCGAGCTTTCATCGGGTGTTAAAATTGCTTCGGTTGTTTTTAGGTCTGCGGTGAGCGATACCGATGAATGGCCTTCAAAGCACTCGAAGGTGTTCATTGAAGTAAAAGTTCTTCTTTTCGTGTGCTTATTTTTCTTATGCTCTGCTTATAACACATTGTGTCTCACAGTTTCAGTGTTGTGATGAGAATTTCACGGTCGCAATTAGCTCCCTTTCTCTTTACAATAGAGATGTGAGCTGCTTGGCACCTAATTTTAAGTCATTCAATCATATTTGGTAAATATCTGAAGGACTAGTTGCACATTAGGTAGCTACTTCATGAGAACTCCGTTATTTGTTGTAGGGGTTCAATGAAGATTTGAACTTGGAGATTTTCCAGTTAAGGAGGGCCTAGTTATAGTTGAAAACAGCAGTAGTCTTTACGTAATATCAGCAAACTTGGTTTGATGCATTTATATGATAACTTAGGCAGAAAGCAATTTTACTTGTTGATGTTTCAACTCTTTGTATTCAGTTAGAATTTTTTTGAAAATGAACAAATAATTTCTGTACTGACTTTTTGATTATATATCGGTGAACTTTATTCCGTTAATTAAAAAGTGAGTTAAATTATAAAAAAACTAAAAGTTGCTAAAATTTAGTATCAAGAATTCTGGTAAAACAGATTTGTCCTACTTGTCAAGCCAACTGCTTGTTCTACATTACACGTTAGGGTTCTCGTGTCACTCTGTGCAGTGGAGCCCTAGATAATGATGGAAGAGAGAGGAACTGTAATAATATCATGTTTGAAGCTTAGCTATGTCTGATGTTCCTCTATATTTGTGGCCTTTGAAGAATAATTCTTTTCAATCAGGTTCATTTTGTGGGTTGAGGACTTAATGTAATTACCATGTACCGGCAATCATCCTGCTGCTATGAGTTAATCTCTCTATTGAAATATACTCATGAATTTTTGTTATCTCTTCTGTTTTCAGTGACAATAACAGCCTTTTTTAACGTGGCTACGTCTTGTCTACTGAATTTGCAGCTAGATGATGGGCTGGAGTTTTCTTTTACTGATAAGAGACGTTTTGCCCGAGTTCGGTTGCTTGAAGATGTATGCTCCAACATTCATTGTTCCACACATATTTTTATTGCAATCTTCATTAACATTGTCGCTATTCTTACAAACTTTGTTTATTGCAGCCAGAATCTGTACCTCCAATTTCTGAGCTAGGGCCAGATGCTCTATTAGAGCTTATGCCAGTTGGTGACTTTGTGGAGTCACTTAGCAAAAAGAAGACTGCAATAAAGGCTCTTTTACTGGATCAGGTTAATTTTATTATTGGAACTACCATATAGGATGTTACATCTGTTAAAATCCAATCCTGAATGTTACTTGATCTTCTGTCATTGTATAAGAGGCATGGTATCTTATTCACCTTTTTCTAGCGTTGATAAGTTGCAAAAATTGCATATCATCTGAATGATATGTTCCGGTTCATAAGAAGTTATGCATCATCATTGATGGACTTGTCTGCTTCATCTCTCAAGAAGTTTGTTCTTCTAATGGCTGAAATTGTAAGACATAAGACACATAACATTGATTATTCATCTAGCTCACCAAAAATTTTTCATAACAAAACTTCCTTTCCATGTTATAGGAATTTTGTAATGTAGATATCTTGAGTCTTGACCATGTTGTGAGGACATAAAAGTTCAGGACATTGTATGAGAATCAGTCAATCACATTCTTGTTGACCATCAGACAAATGCAGATCTATGAATGTGATGGTTAATCAAATGAGAAAAGATATTATGGACACAAAGGTGAGTGAAGATTACTCCTATGGTATATGCAATTGATTTAAGTTGTATAGGAGAGCCAACAAAGATAGCTGTACAACCTAAAAATCGTATAGTGTACAGAAAGTTGGGTGGACTGTGATTGATAGATGCTGCAATGTTTCTTTTGAAAGTTCAAAATAATCCTTGTAAAGTGAATTTGGCTGTATTATCTGTGTTCATATTGACTTTGCTGTTTTTCACTTTTACCATGAGATTTGACTTCCTATATATTTGGATGTCTACTTTGAAAAAAAATATCATTTACTTTAACTTTGCAATATAATTTCATGACATTTTTTAAATAAGAATATTTCTTTTGATGCAGAGCTATGTTTCAGGTATTGGTAACTGGATCGCTGATGAGGTGCTTTACCAGGTTATCTGTGTTGCCTTTCTGTGTTACATACATGTCTAGACATATTCAATGACCTTTTTCTTGATAAAATTTGTAACTTGTTACCACTATTATCTTTTTGGAGTATCAAACTGTTCCCAGATAAATCTAAGTACCAGATGTAGACCTTCTGTGGCGGGTAGGTCCAACTTCTTTTCTTTTTCTTCTTCTATCTCCAACCATAAAAGATTGTTTCTTTGAAATCATTTGAAGGGTCCCCCTAATTAGTCTGTTTCTTGCTTCATTTGAGGAGGTTCCTTAATTAACTGTGTCCAACCACCCTGCTACTTCTGAATAGAACAAATCAAATTTAGTCAGACAGGATGTAACCATCATTAAGGCCACCTTGGGTTCTTGACCTCTCTTCCATGAATGTGACAATGTGTGTCTGTTTCTCATTGATAATGTTGCGGAAGATGTTATATGTTGTTTATTCTCGTTCCACCAGTCAGAGGCTCAGTCCAAGCCTGGTTAATTGTGCATACTCTTCCGTTCATAAGTATGTGTTGAATAATTTCTGTTAGTTCATAATAGATTTTCATGTACAATAGAATTGTTGAAGTTTTCATTTGAAGATGTCTGTAACACTTTAGGTTTTGACAATGTTTAGGCAAAGATTCATCCTCTTCAAATTGCTTCAAGCTTGTCAAAAGAGTGCTGCGAGTCACTGCACAGATGCATCAGAGAGGTGAGACATGTACACAATGTTATATATCATCTTTCAATTGACAGTTTTAAGCAAGTGAAAGAATCTCGTCATTGTTACAAACAAATGCAGAAAAAAATATCTGTAGGTTATTGAATATGCTGTTGAAGTTGATGCTGACTCCAATCGTTTCCCGAAAGAATGGTTGTTTCATTTTCGATGGGGGAAAAGGCCTGGCAAGGTCAATGGTAAGATACTCTTTTTTTTATCGATCATATTGATCCTTTAGTCAAATGGATTTACAGGTAATTAATTGACAAGACTCTGGAAATTGGAGCTCATTGTAGTCAGTACCCTCAAGATTGGATTTTTTATTGTCGTGAAAAGAAACCCAGGAAAGCCTTTATGGATGGTTTGGTTCCCAACCATTGGCCAACTATCATAAATGAATGCATTTGCTTCAACTTCAAAGATTGGTTTGATAAAACATCAATATTTATTTCAAATTATCAATTTTTATGCTCGTCTAACTTATTGTAATTAGCAGTCATCCAAAATTTGATTCTTGATTTGGAAGACATTGTACCTCTTATTGAATTCATGCTCATTAAATCAAATTTAAAGGACATAGGATCTCCAATTCTATAATTTTACACTAAACTAACTGTTAGTTATAGATGATATCCATGACAATAAAGCAGTCCCTCTTCAGCCTTACTTGGTTGGATTGTTTTGTTAAGGATTAGGGATGGTATTATAGTTTCAAATTCTGAAAAAAATGGTAATCAGTTGATGGCGGAGTACTCTTTTAGCATCTTACTAAACTTTTTAAAAATGTTGTAAAGTTTTGTTTGCCTGTTGGCCCAAAATAACAATATCATGGGTGTTGCTATATATTTTTTTTAATTAGAATATTGTTATTGAAATGAACTGAATGATGCAATGTATCATGGTACTCATAAAAATCACCTCCTACATCTTTCAAATGAGAACAACTCTTTCCCAATTCCATGGATTTTACATATATCATTGCTGTATTAATGTGAATAGTGGAATGAGACTCCAGGAGATGTACATACGTGTTGGTTGCTCCAGACCTTCTTCAAGGACAAGAACTTGTGGATCCATCTTTGGTCTGTCATAGAAATTAACAAGGTCGTACATGAATATGGTGAGATGGTGAACGAAATGCCATGCTTACCAAAAGAAATTGTTACGAATAAGGATTGCCATAGCTTAGCATGCATTTGTTCAACTTTAATATTCCTGATCAACTAATTTTGAAACAACTGGACAGTCATCATTTAGTATATGCATGGTGGAGATGCAGATGTCACAAAACAATGAAAGGCCCTATTTTTGGGTAATAGGAGCATGAAGGGTTTCTCATAACAAAAGGAAGTTCTAAAATTTGCTAATGCCAGAGCAATACTGTAAGATACGGAAGTGATTACTAATAACAGATATGATCTTCTGGAAACAGTTCTTCATAGCATGTTTGCTTGTATGATGGGATTGCTTTAGACACTAAAATCATTTATTTCAGCTATAATTTTCCAATGCAGCAAAATGAAAAGCAACATCTTTTAAGCTCTCACAATTGTTGCATTTACAATCCAGTGATAGCAGAATGGCTATCCTCAAGTTTCATAGAAATCACTAAAGGAAATGATCAAATGAATATGTTTTGAGTCACTCTGTGCTGTCTAAAAGTAGTAATGTCTGGAGCTTCAAGATTGTGTGTTTAGATTATAAAGGAAAGTTATTTTCTTGGTGGACCAACACTATGGCATGGCCACTGGTAAGTTATGCCTGCCGATGAAAATCAGTTGACACCTTTAGCATTTGGTAAAACAGGCTGCAGCTGAAGTTACTTCCTTTATCTGCAGTCAGATCTATTTCCCCTTATAATTCACCATTTCATTGTTTTTAGTTGAATATTGCATACTTTATCAGAAGGTGGTGCTTTAATATTTCATTTGGAAACCAAGGAATAAGAAACTTATTCCCAGATGTGATGATACTCATAAATGCCTCAACACAATTATATTTATTATTAGCACCTTTGCGTTCTTCAAGCTCTAAACAGCAAGCAGTGTCAGTTGCCAAAATCTTGGCAATATAATCCTTCCAGGCAAAATGACTGTGTGTGTGTGTGGTTTGAATAGGAACAAATAGAACATGTATAATGATAGATAATCCATGACATTTAAGATAGATGTGCTGCATGAGTTGGAAAGTGACATTCTTTATTGCCTGATCACTGGCCACGAATCATTCAGAAGATAATATTTCCTGACCTATTGTTCTGTACATTTATGAATGTGTGCAAATATGGAAGTATGCAAAACTACATATCAAAGCTTATTATTAAGGACAATTGCGGTCTTCTTTTTTGACAGGAATGAAGATCGAATTTATCACAGCTGCTGGCAGAGTAAGTCCTTGCTGTGTAAAATTCTCTTTTGTATTTATATGGTTATTCAACTAAATCATATCTGTGTGCAGACTTCAGCCTATGTGCCAGAATTACAGAATTTAACTGGAAACCAATCGGAAAAGGTTTCGAGAAAGAAATCAGCAAATGTCATGTCCAAAAAAAATGTGGATGCAGAAGAATCACCAAGCGAGAAAGAGGAAACTTATGAAACTTCGAAGAAAAATGAGACCGCTGAGGATAACAAAGGACGGGAAAAGAAAACCAGTGAGACTGAGAATGACAGAATTTCAAGTAAAGGAATGGCAAAGAAACATGTTGCAGTAGCAAAAAGCTCATTGCGGAAAAAGATCAAAATCTAGTCAAGCCGACTTATAACAGAAAGATTAGGCACTTTCATGATGTTTTACACTGAAGAAGCATGAGACTGCGAGCTGTTTTATGCAGTATTTATGTTCCTTGTGTTCTTATCGTGTTTGACGATGCGATTATAACTCTAGCACTTGTATGTAAGGTTAAACCTTCCATGAAGGAAGCTGGCCCCATGGGTTTTTGTTGCATGGCCATGTGTGCAGGTCGACCATTTTCCACAATATGATGATGATGATCATGTTTCCGTACGAGCCAGTAAAAATGCAGTCTCTTGTTATGTTCCAACAGTTGACTTTTGCGGACAGGTTCAAAGGATGGCTTGACCAGTGGGTCAACATGATGGTTGCCTGTGAGGATCATTCACTACCTTGTGAGGTCATTTGGTTGAGTTACTCTAATGTGAAACCACTACGTTTTTTCTATGGGATCAAAAATATAGAAAATGCGGGCTTAGTGTAACAGTGCACTAATAATAATCAGAATATTTTAACTGACACCCACATGAGTTTTTTTTTTAATTATTTTTTTAATACAAATTTAAACAACTATATTAAATTTTATAATATTTAATATAAACAAAAACAAAAACAAAAGAAGAAAACTATATATAATATTAAATTTTATGTATTTTTTATTTTTTTAATAAATAATACAATATATGAGTTTCGAAAATGAATACAACTAATGCCCATAACATTATGCAACAAAAAAAGAAGGTGGACTGTCCCTCGAACAAAAGACGAGAATGATCTCAAACGTAGTTTGTCAACCAATTAGCAACTCATAATACACGATCAACTAAATTAAGAGTGCACCAACCAATTAGCAAATCATGATATATCCTATCGACTACATAAGAGTGCACTCGCTCACTATCCACCGAAATATTCACTCTATGATAACAATATTGAGGCCACAGCAGGTCTTGCTTTGAGCAATATTTTCCTTTCCCAAACGCACAAATCTAAAGCTTACTTTCCAAGTGGGAAGCCAATACGATCAATGCACATAACATTGGCCTGTACGAAAAAAATAGAAGAACATAAGATAGAATTCTCCCTTTGGAAACTATCGGTTTCGTGAACTTTCAACATAGTTTGCCATCGATTAACAACTCGTAGCGGTCTTTGAGGTGGCAGCGATAGATAGGCAAAAGAATACCTGAAGTAATATGTTGAAACCAAAAGCTCATCAGCTCTTTGCATCTGCCGAACCATACAGCAAACAGATCATTAGCCACCTATCCGAACTCATTAGATGATAATATCAAACAAGCAATTGATTATTTTAAGACATCAATCGTCGACACCCATACATATTGTTTCATGAAGGTTTTTCAAACGAAGCAAAGATCAAAACACATTGGGATGTCTGAGAGCCCCAAATTAACAAAGAAGAAAGACAAGGTCCTAGAAAATAAGGTAGATGTCACATCAAGTCAACAAGCATAGTGGTTTTTTGCACTTCAAATAGTTTCCTGATTCAAGCAATATCGATAAGCAGCCTTGGTGTGAAGTTTCTTTTGGTGCAGCGTCGAAGGGGCAACCCACAACTTTTCTACTATGGATGAAGAAGACAACATTCTGTGCGGCATCTACGAACCACTCACCGACGACCCATCATGACTACTAGAGGATAATAAGATGTAGAAGCACCTCCACAACTCTGGCTCAGGTTCCTGCCATGTAAAGCCTGTTGAAGATCTCACGACCTTTCCTCTCTCGGCAAGCAAGGACTGGACTAGCTTCTAGCTCATGATTCACCATCCTTTTGAAGCACTCGGCACATCCTGGAAGGAGGAGATACAGGGATAAATATAACTTAATCAATCATTATTCTTTTAAAATTGAGGAACCTCTGTCCCTTTAAATTTATACACGCTATGTCGGCATGCATCTGGCTTAAGTTTTCTATTTCTTAGGGTGGCCTAAACTATCTTTTTCATGATTCATATGGTCATGATATCAACTGCACTCCAACAAAAAAGAGCAGGTATCAAGAAATAAAAAAGAACTTTCTTACTAAAGGAGTTAGAATGATTAGATATAAACAGCCAGCTCTTAAAAGTCAGACACAAGAAACAATCAGATTAAGGCTTTGTCAATTATCTTCTCTGCCTAACACATCATAAACAGATATATCATGAATGAAGCATGACTCTTAGCCATCTGAATGGGTATGGCCACCGAATGCACATTTGGTATCCATGGACCAGCAAGTCCCAAAGTAAAAAAAGAAGACAAACTGCTATTAATCAACCATAAGGTCTGTTGACGTATTATAGATTGGTATAGAAGGACACTGATATTTAATTCCACAATTTTTAGTTGTCTAAATTTATAGAGCCTGAACAACTCAATGAATCCTTCCTATTTCTCTACCATAGTCTGGAAGAATTTCATGAAACCTTTATGACAAGCACTCTTTGGTACATGGTACATACACCTTATTAAAGTTCTACTCGATGTAGCAAAAACACTTTAAAATGCTTGCCGTGTACATGTTATGCCCGTGTCAGAAACTAACTCTGCTCAAATTCATTCTGTACAGTGTAGTGTACTCCATAACATATTAGAGATCCAGTACAACCTGAACTTGTTACTATACTGAATAATGTAAATCAGCCGCTTAGATCTTATTATAAAAGGAATCAAGACATACTGAATAATGGCAAAATGTATGTAGTTAGGATGTGTAGCTTCCTCATCATGGATGGCTTTAAAGTGCTTTCTTTAACATCTGCTTAAATGATTGGTATAGTTCTTGTTACTTCTACATACGATGATCATCAATTATTTAAGATAATACGGTGTACGAGATCATTATATTATAATACTGTATAATATAATGCCATGAATACCTTGTCATCTCCTACTTCTATTAAGATTTCATGTGTACAAGACTTGTATGCCCTGGCATATGCTACAGTACCAATATCACTAGAAAAGTATAGAAAATAGCAAAAACATAAGGTCGCAACAATTTGGAGCCCAGACAATTGGATATGCAGGGTACCAAACCCCATACCCTTTGCATGCAAAGAGAGCGTATCTTGTTTGAGCTGCATCCCAATGCATCCTGGGAAACTTATATACCACATCAAATGGCGTATGTTCCATATTGCTGTGGAATCAGCAAAAGTACCCCAAAGAATCACTAGCGGCCGTTGGGTCTGCAGGTGCCTTCCAATTCATGATTCATCATATATATGTGAATGCAAATACAAACACCCCCCTCCAATTCCCCCCTACTAGCCATTCTCTCTCTCTCTCCCTCTCTGACACACTCCCTCTCATCCTCTGGTATGTTCCCTTCTTTGCTGTCTTCCAACTCTCTTCCATTCAACTCCTCTCATCGTTTCCATTCTTCCCTCAGGTTTTAGTTGTGACCTGATGAGGGGATCCAAGACAACATGAGCCAAAAGGAGAAGATAGAGAACAAAAGACTTACAATGGAATGAACCAAATCCCTGCAGCATTAAACTATTAACTACTAGGATACGTTAATCCATCTTTAATTTGAAGAATTGAGAAACAGTAAAGTCCATCTTCGAATTCATTTGAATAAATAAAATATATCAAATAAAACCAGAAAAATTTTGATTTAATATCATTCCTTGTTTTTCATGAAGTGCTCGATCAGATCACAAGGGAATTTAGTGATAAAAAGATAAATGGCTCCCTGTCGTTAGTAGTCAACGGATCCACTACATACCAATCAAATAAGGATCATAATAAGTACTAGCACAATAATAACTTGTCCATGACGAAAAAGAAATTGTTATTAATAAATAATTATGTGAGCCTAGTGTAAGAGAAACAATATGTTTAAAAAAAAAGAAATTTCATCAAATCTTTTTACATCTTCTGAATACCATTAAGTAACCATGACGAAAGAAAGTGGGAGCCGGAGAATTCGCACTTACCAATTCAAGGGCAACCACCTGCATTGCTCCCAAGACCAACCACTTCGATATTAACTTAACTACATCAGGAGAGCCACAGCAGTAGAGCCCAATTCGACAAGCACCAGCAGCTGCAGGCCAACGTTGTGACAGATTCTCAGCAACAACTAAAGCAGAAGGTTCATAGTTAGACAAACTCCATTACTCTTCAAATATAACATGCAAATTTCAGAAAAATACTATAATGTTGGTTCTTTATTACCAATGATAATCTTCATAAAGAGTTTCATGTGAACTACCGGCCAGACCAAAGTGACTGATACTGTTCAGGAATCATCGGATGCTGCAAATTTGTTTGCTGAAGCTGCTTTTCAGCATATGGCTTCAGTTGCTCAAAAAGACGGAAATCTTGGGAACTTCTCTCTGCCTCCATCTGAGTCGGCGACTTAGACACTTGTTTCCCTGGAAACGGGAATATGGAATTGCTGGTCACAGAGGTACTATTTGTAGCAGTAGTGACAATCGGATATTGACGTGCAGTTTGTATGAAAGAGTTCTCCATCTCCACACCTTGCACTGAAGGAGCTTGATGACCATCTAGCCAGCTATAAGCATCTGTCTGCGGCTTCTGATTCTTTAGAACAGAATTACGAACATTTTCAATGGATGAAGCATGGCCAAAACCTGGTGGAGGCCCAAGGTGCCTAACAGGACGGCTTACGGGATTTCTTCTTGATGCTGGCACTGCTGCTGTGAGCTTATCAGACAGACCATCAAAGGTTGCTCCTGAATGTACCATGGTGTCAAGTATTGAAGGTACCATAACTTCTGTAGCTTTAAGATGACTAGGCACAGTAATTGCTGCACCTAGATCAGGAGGTACAAATGAAAATGGAGTAGGATGAAAATCATTAGGAAACCCTTTCAACATCTGATTGCCAAAATGTCCATTTTGTATTGCGTTCATCTTCTTCAGGCCATCATGTAAGAATGCTTCATGATCAGCGGACCATTTTGAAGCATCAGGGTTGACATATTGCAAAGGCATTTGTGAGACATTAGGGCCAGTTGTTTGCAACTGTGAACTGACATTTAAAGCACTTGAAAAATGAACACTAATGGGAGGTCCAGGGAGCTCTGGTCCATAAGGTGTCCAATGACCAGATGCTGAAACTTGTATGGAATTGACATCTTGAACAGTTGACTTTGAAGCAATTACATTAGGATCTTTGTCAAAAACTGTTGGTTTAAAGACAATTTCTTCCTCTTCTTCTCCTTCTATATGTGGCTGCAGCTTACATAGTGTCATATCATGACCTGGCATGCTGGATAGTGTTGCTCCAACTTCAGCCAAACTTTGAATTTGACAGGCTTGATTTATATCGTTTGTTTCTGGCACATCAAGAAAGTCAGTATCCACATGATCTTTGGATAATGGAGGCTCCGTAGCCACTACAAATTTCTTAAGATTGGAATCAAAATAAATTCTCTGCTGATCAATACTAACAACATTCATAAGAGCCCGTAGCGCTGCAATGATCCTTTGCACACGAGAACTCTTGTCCTCCATGAAACCATCATTTCCATACACACGCTTCCTTGAAAAATCTAAAATGACTTGAGCTGGCACTAGGGGTAAGAATCCTCTCAATTCGAAATCCTCCCATAATGCAAGATGGTCACCACTTTCTCCAACATCATACTTACTCGTGTTAAAAAAGAAGGTTTCATCATCGGCACCAACAATAGATGCAAATCCAGTTAGCATAAGCTTATTTGTTAATGACACACACTGACTCCAAAAGAATGATCTTGCAGAAGCTTGTTTTTCATCAACATTAATACCTGCTGCTGCATCTGGATGACATGCCAGCCACTCAATGAAAATCAGAATAGCTGGCAATAGAAAGCTTGATGCAGCATCATGTAACTCTGTGCATCTCTTTGTAATATAACCAGCAAACTCAAAGGCAGCTGTAAATGCATTCTGCAGCAACACTGTATGCTGTAAGATCTTGGCATATGACTGGTTTTCTGACTCCCTTTTCACATTATGTACAGAAAATATAAGAATTGCAACAAGCCTCAAAATGAACAATGCATTTTCAGCAACATCAGAACCAAAATTAACCACATCATCGGGACCAGATGAAAGAAGCACGTGAAGATCACTTATTACCGAGGACAAAATTTCTCCACAAGTTTCCAAGCTGTAAAATTGAGCAATGAGTATGCAAGTATCTTAAAAATGCATAACTGAAAAAAGTCATACTGAAGTACCTTGTCCGTGTGAAGAGAATGCCACTGAATCGGAGAAAACGTATACAAAAAGATCTAAATACTTCTGAAATGGTTAAATCTTGCTCTTTGACAATGGTTTCTATTTCAGAATCTTTTGCCAGAAACCCACCTACTGTACCTTGTCCACCTGTACCAGGTGCCCTGCCCGACGGAACTTTCAGATTTCTGGGCAATTGAGAGTAATTTTGCCGGTTCTGTAGAAAAAAATAAAGTTAGGAAAAGGTGAAAGTACTCATCAATCAGTAAAGCTGAATGAAAAAAAGCAAAAAGAAGATATTACGCAAAACATGAGGTCATGCAACAACACGAGCAATGTTACTTTTGCAAGAAATTCCTCAAAGTTGCACCAACCAATTATAAAGTATCATGGTCATCAAAGGTTAAGATAGAGAACAGGATCAAAAACATTTACTTTGAAAGTGCACATCATCCTTCACTAGAAGGTTGTAATATATCCAGATGATTATGCAATAACTACTTGCTGAAGACAACTAACAATGCCATATAATGTTCAGCATAACATAAGACCAGAATTTCATGAAGGCAGCAAAGCCATGATCTGGGATAATAGAAAGTGTCCTAGGCTGCAGGCAAATCTACCTAATTGGAGAGTGTATTTTACTGCCCAAAAGATCTGTCAACACAATCAAATGGCACATCGGTCAGTTGTGTAAATAGCATACCTTCTCAAAAGCTATAATCAAGTTATCTCTTGCTGTTGAAAAAGGACTTTCCACTTCCAAACTCCTGAAGTACCGGTAGATTGCCAACAATTCATCACCCGAATAAGAAGCAAGTATGGCAAGCTGGCAAAACGGAAGTTATCCGCATATAAGAAACATGACAATAACCAGAATAATACAAACACGAGTCTGAGAAGTAACAACCACTATTAATTGAAGCCCTGCATTGAGAACATAAAGAACCATATATATGTTTCAGAAACTAGTTAGAAGAACCTGATGATGTGGATTGCCACTTGAAGGACAAAGAGAAGCTGCCTGCAAATAGTAACCAGAAGCTGCTGCATAATCACGACTAACTGAGTCTCCTCCATACAGTCCTTTGTAACGAGCAAGATCTCCCAGGTATATCAGACAACGGTGACAAGATAATAGTCCTTTCTTCATCTTGGCTGATCTCTTTTCGTCTTTTGTAGAAACAGTTTGGTTTTCAGGTCCCTCATCAAGATAACTAAAAGGCAGGCCATATTTTGCTCTGATTTTAAGTATTAGATCATGGTAAAATCCGGTTGCTTCTGTCAGGAAACTTTTAAAAATATTACGTATTTTCTTGATTCTATCAGGCCGAATGTGACCCTTCCCTGCAGGTGATGCATTTGAACCGGCAGATGCTGCAACATTGAGGTGTGCCCTGAACTCCTCAATTCTCCTATAATGCAATCGCCAAAGCGTATACTCTACATCATGCTTTTGAGAAAAATCATGATCTTCAAGAATGATAGCCTCATAGTTTTCACGCATTTGTAGCCATATATTGGGATCTGAGGGAACTTTCGATGAGGCTGACCTTCGCAGTCTCTCCTCTAGCTCAACATTCTGCACCCAAAGAAAACATGTATTATCCCACAACTTCATAGAGAAGATCGACCAAGTTCCAAATGATCCAGATCTTTGGAAATAAACAGGAAAAAAAAGGCAAATTCAAATATTAGTATCTTTTTGTGGTGGAGAAATATGGTGTTTTATATGTCACGACTAAAAAATGAGAAATTGCTATGGAATTGGAGAATCAAAATATAGCAAGACCATTCTTCTATATGCATGTTTGCCTAGGTGTGTGCTAATACTGTGTTTTGTCAATCTTCAACTGCACCTTATCTTTATTGGTGATCAAATGATGCTCTTGAGCATATTAAGGATAACCATTCAAGAACCACAAATGTTAGTTAGACACATTGGTGAATATGAAGACTACAATGAGCAGTATCCCATTAATATCAACTGTTCCGGCATTGTACAACATGGATAATTTTTTGTGAATCAATACCTGGAAACTTCATAGTTCATATTAAGCTTATCAAATACAATAAACAAAACTCAGTGATTGATCACAAAAATACAATAAACAAGACTCAGTGATTGATTGCCAAAAAAAAAACACATGGACATCAAGGACACTGATAAGAGCATGGAAGACAGACACTTGAGCTGGAAAAGAATGGTGAACTAGATCCTACATGCATAGAGCCTCGACATTTTGGAGGTGCACATGAAAGAAGAAAAAGAAGAGACTAAAGAATGTGTTTTGGTCTCTGCCCTTGGCCATCCAACAATCCCAAAGTAAATATTAAATTTTTTTCATATCTGAATAAACTAAAGTGGAAATGCAAGAAAATATCCTTCCTATTATTTATCACCATTAAATAATAAAAGACTTAGAATTAATTATGTGTGCCTAACAAATATCATAAAAATTTGCCAAATAAAGCACACTATCTCTATGAAAGCAAGATATTCCTTGAAAAAGGTGTGCAAACCTCATATATCATTATTTTTAACAAGTACAACCCTAAGCCGATGACAACAAAATGAAAAGATGAAGGAAAAAAACTACAAAAGAAAATGATGCTAAACTCAGGAACAATGTGTTAAAGAGAAGCAGCTGGCTACTCGAATAGATAATGATGGGAAAAAGCAATGAAATGATATGGATAGTTTATATGCAAGCAGTCTATACGCTTCCACCAGACTAATATCCTACGATACGGTCTAACTAAAGAAATCCTGAATATCCCGTATGTAGCCAACTCAATATAATAAGCAAGCAGTTAACAACAACTTCCAACATGATAAAAATCTGAGCCTACAATTGTTCCAGCACATTAAGCAAGGAATGAATAAGTACCTTGTCATATCGTCGTTGTGCAAGATCCCAAGAAGATGGAGCTGTGCCATCCACTGAAAGATCATCACCCATAGAACAAATGCAAATGCTACCTAGAGAAAATAACAAACAACTATACCACATCAAGGCCATTGCAAGCTTAAGAATTTACCACGATATCATGCAACAAATTACCAGTATTTTTTATGGCATGATAGTTAGCAAGAAAGAAAAACCAAAACATTCAGAAAATGAACAAATAACATGTACATGTTCTCTTACTCCTCCATCTCAAGTTCACTAATCAATCCCAAGAAGCCCAAACCCCAGCAAAACATGTTCTTAACTTACCAAGCCCTTAATACTGCAACCCGCTATCAAGAAAAACCCTAGCGCTATCGCACCTAACAACAGCTGAGGCAGCTTGGAATGACATACACATAAATCCATTAGTAAGAATCCACTACAAAATCAGAAACAAATCCCATAGAATATCAAGATTCACGAGATCTAGAAATCTATCAAGAGAGGTTTCATACCGCACCTCCCTTTCCAATCAATAATCGCCAGGGAAATCTTTCCCCATAATCGTCAGGGAAATCCCCTCCGAACCCTAATCCGCGCTACGATAAACACCAACAGCAACCCTAATAGGAAAAATCCAAAGATCAAAACCCTCGACGACGCGCGAACTCCTCAGATTCAATCAGATTTTAACAAAATCCAGGCATAAAACCCGAAGAACATTACACAAAAGAAGGTCAACAGATCGAATTCTCGGTCGCAAGACCGCATCGATCGAACCAACAAGCGAGAGACGAGATAAAAGTACCCGATCTCGGAGATCAACGGAGAGAGAAGGCGAAAGGGCGGAGGGTTTGCCTTCACATGAGAGGAATTCCAATCCTCTTTCGGAGACTGGCTTTACCGTGGAAAGAGGCCGGCGATGGAGAATGTACCGCCCAATTTATAATTTCCTTCTTGTTATATTATTTTTAATTATTAATTGTTTTTTAATGATTGTTTACAAAAACACCCCTTATCTTTTATAAATTATAATAGACGACTCGATTTCAATGGATCGTCCAATTTCAGATTTCTTTTTAGATAAAATACATATATAATAATCTTAATTGTCAAGGATATACATTTAATCAAAGTCTACAAGGAGAAAAATGATTTTTTTGCAGAGTAAATATGCAAAACGCCTAATCTTTTGTTTACGGTACCCCTTTTAATCTCTCTTTCCTCATTTGTGTATAAAAGTAAAATATTCTGTGATTTTGAATAAGCAAAGGGGTTTTCCGGAAAGTTGCTGCGTGTCCTAATTTTACAATAAAATAACAATATAAACAAAAAAAAATCCACGCCACATCTTTCCCGGATATCGAAGGCTAACGCCAATCTGCGGCACGGCCAGATCGACGGACGAGATTTCAGGATCCTCGAGTCGGGAATCGAACGGACGTGATCGAAAGCAAGCGTCTCTATGTTCAGTAGATTTCATCTTATCGACTATTTTTGTTTGCCTACTAAAGACAGAGAATAATTTGAATTGTGAATATAACTAATAATCACGAAGTAATTTCATGAATATGGTGACCTATTAATTAATTCGATGAGATCGAAACAACATGACATGGAGACTATCGTATATCAACATGGGATAATATTCTCAGATCTAATTTTTCTTTTTAAGTTCATTTATGTATCAAAGCTCGTGCTGACTCGAACAATAGAGTTCTGTCAAGGTTGCGAAGATATTATCATGTTTGGTAAGTAAAAACTCCTTTTTGGGGTCCATGATGAAACCCAGAAGAAATCAGTGATGAATGTGGCTGATGAGGTCCGGTAGCTCCGACACCGAACAGTGGAGAGTGCACTTAGGATTCAGCAAGATCCAATACTTGCACTGGCAGCGTACAATCCACATCTCGACAACTCTTTATTGGATTCCATTACAACATCCTGAGGACACGAGGAAATGCATGCATGCATGCATTCCTTCCTTCACTCCGTTGACTGATGAAACCAACCACAAACACATTGCCACAAGAAGCTGCGTTAAAATAATCACACCTGCATCCATTACTCATCTGCTAGTAAGATACGATACTCTCTGTCGACCTGCTACATATCGAGAAGAAAAGCATATCAGAAGAAGGAAGGAAGAAAGAAGGTTCAGATGCTCGAGTGTTTTCGAATCTAAACAAGTGTAGAGTCTTAACTCGAGGTGAGGAAGCCGGACTCGGTTCTAATTAACGGTGCACGTGAAACCAGGAGGAGGAGTAATCCCGCACGTAATCAGCAGCTGCAGTGCCAGTGGCAGGTAGATGTTGATGTTGAGAAGCCTCAGCCTAATGCTGGTGCACAAGCATACTGCGGCCTCGAGCTCCAAGAGTCCTTGCAGCAACGGACAGCACTGATTCACCACCGGATCACCGATGACGACGCGCACGAGACCACCCAGCAGATCAACGCACGCGCCGATCCTGATGGTGTCCACGGGGCATGTCGTCGTCGACCCCGGCGCACCCGGAGAAGGAACGGAAGGATTGTTCCCCGGTGGGTTGGTACCCGGAGGCCCACCGATGCCCGGGGGAACCGTAACAGGCGGTCCTCCGATCACTGGCGGGAAGGTGAACGGCGGGTTACCGATGACCGGCGGCACTGTGATAGGTGGTCTTCCTGTGGGAGGGCCTCCAGGAGACCTAGGCCTGTGGTGTTTGGATCTGGGTGGCTTATGCATGGGAGGGGGGCAGTAGCCGCCGGAAACAATGGGCGCAGTGGAGTAGAGCAAGAGCATGAAGGCTATGAGGACGGCTGAGGTATTGGAGGAGTCCATTGCTGAGGGATCCACTCCCAGTGTTTGGTGTGGAAGGTTTCGAGAGTGAGAAACGTGACATATATAGCGTTTGAAGGGAATGCTCGACTAGGGTTCACGTGAAGAAGCCGATTAGT
Organism: Musa acuminata AAA Group; assembly: GCF_036884655.1. Taxonomy (NCBI): domain Eukaryota; kingdom Viridiplantae; phylum Streptophyta; class Magnoliopsida; order Zingiberales; family Musaceae; genus Musa; species Musa acuminata. Next base: position 666,551 of record NC_088329.1, on the reverse strand, counting down.
CCGGAGAGTGAGGCAACTGCACTGACAGTCTTGCAAGCTGGCCCAATCCATTAATACACTGTGGTTTTGCTTACATTCACAAGATGCCCGATCTTTTCTGCATTATGCATGCTAAGAGTGCATGGATTGGTGTCGAAGGAAACTACTTTACAGCATCCAAGGAAGCCAGAGATGGTCCTCATGGATGCAGATCTAGAGCTCGGTGTTAAAGCCTCGCCCATGCATCGAGCTGCACACAGCACTGCATTCACCAACGTCTCGAGTGTGGTTAGTAAGAGGCTTTTGACTCGGAAGAGAACTCGGGAGCAAAAAAATGCAAGCAGCATGAGCTTTTTGGAGGTTCGGAATGGCGAGATGTCCACACGCGTAACAAGGCAATAATTATTTATCTTCTCCATGAACATACCCCGAGGTTGCTCTGAGGTTTCCATGCATTAATCTAGCGTATCGCGCGGTAAAGACATGTTGGTTGTGGATCTGAAGAGAGACACGCCCTTGTCTCTATGTGAATGATTGATTCATGAAACAGCAGTTCTTGACAGCTTTGAGTGCATCACCGAACTAGCAAGTCTATGCTATCTTTGTTGTTTAACTTGTGCGGCCTTCTGTAGGGTATCACCACACCAAAGAAGTTGAGTAAACAGTAAGGCATCTGCGAAGCAGCAGAAACCTGTTTGCAACTCCTGAACACAACACAGCACTGTGTGTGTGTGTGTGTGTGTGTGAGAGAGAGAGAGAGAGAGAGAGAGAGAGAGAGAGAGGTGAGGAGGAGGATGGTGGGAGTTTCAGATTCGGTGCTTGCAAGTACGTGAGCTCGTGAGTCTTCTTCTTAGAGAGAGAGAGAGGTGAGGGAGGAGGATGGTGGGAGTTTCAGATTTGGTGCTTGGAAGTACGTGAGCTCGTGACTCTTCTTCTTTTTGCTTGTCTACGCTTCAATGGCATGCGTTGGGGCCGCCCCCCATGACTGAGCTGTTGCCAACAATGGGTTCCCAGTTCTGACCATTCCATGTGTCGTTCCCCACGACGTTCAGTCGTCGCGTTCCAATTCCTTTGTAGCTCTCATCCCGATCAACCGAATCTTTGACCTAATGTGGAGAAAGAAATCGACCTACAATGCAAAATTGACATGTAAACTCCCTACCATTATTACCGGTCCACCTATTTAACTGTCACATCATCATTTTATGGAATAATTCCTTTAAAATAGGTAATAGTGCATACGAATATTATATGATAATAGTATACAAAGTTAAAAAAATTATAAATATAAAATATATGGTAATAGTATATAAATAAATTTATAATATGATAGTGGACAGTGGATAAAATTCTAAATATATCTGATAGTGGATAAAAATCTAAGAGCATTCAAATCCTTTTTTAATATTATATTTGAGATAGAAAAAATTTTATCAGACTAACAAGGTTTAATAAACCCAAGATCTCTAAGATAGATCAAATTAAAATTGTCATACAAGCTACATATTCCATAGTGGTGCAAGAAACTTTTTTTAAGAGAAAATTAAGGATACTTAGATCTTATTATGCTCCAAAACATATGATTAGTGAACCAAATTAGTTGGAGATATGTGGGTATAAATGTTCAAAGTTATTCGTTCATGTTGATTGTATTGGTATCAAATCAACCACCTCATAAAGTTTATTGATTGACTATGTTGCTTCTTATCATGTCACATTAGATACACAAAATATATCTCTACTCGAAGGATTAAGTTGTATTATTGTCAAGGATAATATAGCTCTAAATATAAATTATACAATATCTACATAACTCTCATCTCTCTTGAATCTTTAATCTTTCGAATATTTTTTTGCTTTTTCAATCTTGTTTTCAAGACAAATAGAACATTTATTGAATTTCTTTCTATTTATATTTTTGTGAGGAATCTCTCCTTAGGACACCACTGTTCCGGGACATATGGCTAGTTAAGTTTGATGAATAATAATTTATCCTCTGCTACAACACTAAAAGATATCGAAACATCTCATCTCATGGCAATTAACATCACCATCGTGCACATCCATTTGATTATCTTGTCTCATCTCACTTATTACATTTATCTTACAATAATACGAATATTTATTTGTATGGTTCTTGTTTTTATAATAAGAATATCATGATATCTTTTGGTATTTAATAAGTATCATAGTCTATTTAATTTAATTTACATCCATATGTGAATCTTATGCCCACTACTTCGATAGATGATTATCTACTATATCTTCGTTGAATGTTTTACGATATATGTTTTCTTTGCACCTCAAGTTATATATTTTATCTATGTTTAAAAACTTTATTTAAAAACTTATAAAGACTTAGTCTTATGGATAATTAAGTCATTAACTACTTGAACCTAAATCATTAACTTAAATATTTAAAATAGACTATAGTAAGACGCATCAGCCGCTCTATTCATGAATAATATTTTCATACTCGAATCCGTTTCCATGACCATAAGTAGGTCATCTCTAATACTAATTTGTTATGACTCGTTTTCATTGAATAACTGATTGTTAACTCTATTGAGCATAAACTACTAGTAAAAAATAATTAAGCCTAATCTCATGGGATAACTAACTCATTAACTTATTGAGCCTAAACCATTGACTCAATAATCTTAAACCTAAGCTAACTATAACATATTTGGTAGGACTAAATTTGGGTATTACAATCTTCCTCGAGAGTTTAAAATCTTCATAGTCTAATATAGTTTGGATCGAATCTTCGTATAATACATCAGAAGCCAATTTAAGTGATAACTCTATGCTATAACATATCCTCTAGCCTCACTATCTATACGTAATCCTTTGAGATCCCTCACGGTGTCCAATAATAAATTGACTATAATACTTATTTGTTATAACTCGACTTAATATAATAATTGATCTATTAACTTTGTTGAGCCTAAACATTAATCCAAAATATATCAACACTAATCATGGTATTACATTAATCATCGCATTATACTTTGATAGTACAAATAAATTAAAAAAAATATTTTTTCTTAAATCTCATGATATTAAACACCTCAAAATTGTATAGCATACTCCTATATATAATTGTTTTACTGAAAAATAACACAGTCACATTGTTGAAACTAGACATTACCCTTTGTTATGCTACCCAATTACTGTTGATTTAGTCATTTTCATTCCAAACATCTATATATCTCATAAATAGTTTTCTTACACTTATCAATCATTCTAAACAATTGTCTATCTCATATCTCATAAAGAACACTTTATATTATTGATAAGGGAATCTGACAGGTGGACAATCAAATAGTATATCATCACAAGCACTATGTGAACTCGGATGCATTATCAATTTGACACATAAACTAAATGATCTGTTAAATTAATATGATGTGTGATTATACTAATTAAAATGCCTTATAGTTAAACCAACTCTTGAGTAATGTCTGATAATCTCACACAACTATCACATGAATTAAACACTCTTTTTTTTTTTTCTTCTAATTATCACTATAAATTATTATAAAAAGGTCTCAAGATCAATCTCCCTCTAGCTAATAATACAACTAAACTTTGAAACGTCTGAATCCTATTATTGACATGAGCATCGGATGAACTTTTGTTAGGCATTCTCCCAATATAATTTTGTAGAAAATTTAGTTGGACTTGATTGTATCTTCACATCTAGGTTCGATAGGTTTGGAATCATATTGAATGTGCATAATTAATAATTGTGCAAATAAATAATACATTAATAAGAAAAATAAGTCAATATTTATTTTTTTTAATATATTAAAAAAAAAACCAAGGCATGGTCAAAAGCGAGAGGAGATAAGGTGTGACTATAGATAAAGGGAGACGGAGCATGGCCAAGAGCAATCAAAGGCAAGAGGAGGTAAAGACATGATCAAAAGTTGAATAAGATTAATGTACGACAAATGATAGACAAAGATGATATATGATTGATGATGAAAAGAAACGAGATACAATCAAGAGCGAAAGGAGATGAGGTATGAGTGAGAACGATCAAAAGTGAAGACAATGCATACCCACA